>NC_141795.1:9531946-10193677 GCF_054643075.1 Acanthaster planci
CCATCCCATCATATCGCCCATCTCTTCAGCCTTTATCCCATCATCCCATCCATCTCCTCAGCCTCCATCCCATCATATCGCCCATCTCTTCAGCCTTTATCCCATCATCCCATCCATCTCCTCAGCCTCCATCCCATCATACCGTCCATCTCCTCAGCCTCCAGCCTATCATACCGTCCAATCTCCTCAGCCTCCATCCTATCGTACTGTAGATCTCCTCAGCCTCCATCTTATCATACCATCCATCTCCTCAGCCCTCCATCCATCATCCCATCCATCTCCTCAGCCTCCATCCTATCATCCCATCCATCTCCTCAGCCTCCATTCCATCATATCGCCCATCTCTTCAGCCTTTATCCCATCAGCCCATCCATCTCCTCAGCCTCCATCCCATCATACCGTCCATCTCCTCAGCCTCCAGCCTATCATACCATCCATCTCCTCAGCCTCCATTCCATCATATCGCCCATCTCTTCCGCCTTTATCCCATCACCCCCTCCATCTCCTCAGCCACCATCCCATCATACCGTCCATCTCTTCAGCCTCCAGCCTATCATACCATCCATCTCCTCAGCCTCCATTCCATCATATCGCCCATCTCTTCAGCCTTTATCCCATCATCCCATCCATCTCCTCAGCCTCCATCCCATCATACCGTCCATCTCCTCAGCCTCCAGCCTATCATACCGTCCATCTCCTCAGCCTCCATCCTATCGTACTGTAGATCTCCTCAGCCTCCATCTTATCATACCATCCATCTCCTCAGCCTCCATTCCATCATACCGTCCATCTCCTCAGCCTCCATCCCATCATCCCATCGATCTCCTCAGCCTCCATCCTATCATCCCATCCATCTCCTCAGCCTCCATCCCATCCATCTCCTCAGCCTCCATCCCATCATCGCATCCATCTCCTCAGCCCCCATCCCATCATCCCATCCATCTCCTCAGCCTCTATCCAATCATCCCATCCATCTCCTCAGCCTCCATCCCATCACCCCATCCATCTCCTCAGCCTCCATCCTATCATACCGTCGATCTCCTCAGCGTCCATCCTATCATACAGTCCATCTCCTCAGCCTTCATCCCCTCATATCGCCCATCTCCTCAGCCCCATCCCATCATCCCATCCATCTCCTCAGCCCCCAATCCCATCATCCCATCCATCTCCTCAGCCTCCATCCCATCCATCTCCTCAGCCTCCATCCTATTTTACCGTCCATCTCTTAGCCTCCATCCCATCCATCTCCTCAGCCTCCATCCCATCATACCGTCCATTTCCTCAACCTCCATCCTATCATCCCTTCCATCTCCTCAGCCTCCATCCTATCATCCCATCCATATCCTCAGCTTCCATCCAATCCATCTCCTCAGCCTCCATCCCATCCATCTCCTCAGCCTCCATCCCTATTATACCGTCCATCTCCTCAGCCTCCATCTCATCATCCCATCCTCTCCTCAGCCTCCATCCCCATCATCCCATCCATCTCCTCAGCCTCCATCCCATCATACCGTCCATCTCCTCAGCCTCCATCCATCATATCGCCCATCTCCTCAGCCTCTATACCATCACCCCATCCATCTCCTCAGCCTCAATCCTATCATACCGTCCATCTCCTCAGCCTCCATCCTATCATACAGTCCATCTCCTCAGCCTCCATCCCATCATACCGTCCATCGGCTCAGCTTCCATCCCATCATACCGTCCATCTCCTCAGCCTCCATCCCATCATACCGTCCATCTCCTCAGCCTCCAGCCTATCATACCGTCAATCTCCTCAGCCTCCATCCTGTCGTACTGTAGATCTCCTCAGCCTCCATCCCATCATCCCATCCATCTCCTCAGCCTCCATCCCATTCATCTCCTCAGCCTCCATCCCATCATCCCATCCATCTCCTCAGCCCCCATCCCATCATCCCATCCATCTCCTCAGCTTCCATCCAATCATTCCATCCATCTCCTCAGCCTCCATCCCATCATCCCATCCATCTCCTCAGCCTCCATCCCATCCATCTCCTCAGCCTCCATCCCATCATCCCATCCATCTCCTCAGCCTCCATCCCATCCATCTCCCTCAGCTCCATCCCATCCATCTCCTCAGCCTCCATCCTATTTTACCGTCCATCTCTTAGCCTCCATCCCATCCATCTCCTCAGCCTCCATCCCATCATACCGTCCATCTCCTCAACCTCCATCCCATCCATCTCCTCAGCCTCCATCCCATCCATCTCCTCAGCCTCCATGCTATTATACCGTCCATCTCCTCAGCCTCCATCTCATCATCCCATCCCTCTCCTCAGCCTCCATCCCATCATCCCATCCATCTCCTCAGCCTCCATCCCATCATACCCTCCATCTCCTCAGCCTCCATCCCATCATATCGCCCATCTCCTCAGCCTCTATACCATCACCCCATCCATCTCCTCAGCCTCCATCCTATCATACCGTCGATCTCCTCAGCCTCCATCCTATCATACAGTCCATCTCCTCAGCCTCCATCCCATCATACCGTCCATCGGCTCAGCCTCCATCCCATCATACCGTCCATCTCCTCAGCCTCCATCCCATCCATCTCCTCAGCCTCCATACTATCATCCCATCCATCTCCTCAGCCTCCATCCCATCATACCGTCCATCTCCTCAGCGTCCATCCTATCATACCGTCCATCTCCTCAGCCTCCATCCTATCATACCGTCCATCTCCTCAGCCTCCATCCTATCATCCCATCCATATCCTCAGCTTCCATCCCATCCATCTCCTCAGCCTCCATCCCATCCATCTCCTCAGCCTCCATCCTATTATACCGTCCATCTCCTCAGCCTCCGTCTCATCATCCCATCCCTCTCCTCAGCCTCCATCCCATCATACCGTCCATCTGCTCAGCGTCCATCCTATCATCCCATCCATCTCCTCAGCCTCCATCCCATCATACCGTCCATCTCCTCAGCCTCCATCCCATCATACCCTCCATCTCCTCAGCCTCCATCGCATCATCCCATCCATATCCTCAGCCTCTATCCCATCATACCGTCCATTCTCCTCAGCCTCCATCCCATCATACCATTCATCTCCTCAGCCTCCATCCCATCATACAATCCATCTCCTCAGCCTCCATCCCATCATACCGTCCATCTCCTCTGCCTCGATCCTATCATCCCATCCATTTCCTCAGCCTCCATCCCATCCATCTCCTCAGCCTCCATCCCATCATCCCATCCATCTCCTCAGCCTCCACCCCATCATCCCGTCCATCTCCTCAGCCTCCATCCCATCATACCGTCCATCTCCTCAGCCTCCATCGCATCATCCCATCCATCTCCTCAGCCTCCATCCCATTCATCTCCTCAGCCTCCATCCCATCATCCCATCCATCTCCTCAGCCCCCATCCCATCATCCCATCCATCTCCTCAGCTTCCATCCAATCATTCCATCCATCTCCTCAGCCTCCATCCCATCATCCCATCCATCTCCTCAGCCTCCATCCCATCCATCTCCTCAGCCTCCATTCCATCCATCTCCTCAGCCTCCATCCTATTTTACCGTCCATCTCTTAGCCTCCATCCCATCCATCTCCTCAGCCTCCATCCCATCATACCGTCCATCTCCTCAACCTCCATCCCATCCATCTCCTCAGCCTCCATCCCATCCATCTCCTCAGCCTCCATGCTCTTATACCGTCCATCTCCTCAGCCTCCATCTCATCATCCCATCCCTCTCCTCAGCCTCCATCCCCATCAATCCCATCCATCTCCTCAGCCTCCATCCCATCATACCGTCCATCTCCTCAGCCTCCATCCCATCATATCGCCCATCTCCTCAGCCTCTATACCATCACCCCCATCCATCTCCTCAGCCTCCATCCTATCATACCGTCGATCTCCTCAGCCTCCATCCTATCATACAGTCCATCTCCTCAGCCTCCATCCCATCATACCGTCCATCGGCTCAGCCTCCATCCCATCATACCGTCCATCTCCTCAGCCTCCATCCCATCATACCGTCCATCTCCTCAGCCTCCATCCCATCATCCCATCCATCTCCTCAGCCTCCATCCCATTCATCTCCTCAGCCTCCATCCCCATCATCCCATCCATCTCCTCAGCCCCCATCCCATCATCCCATCCATCTCCTCAGCTTCCATCCAATCATTCCATCCATCTCCTCAGCCTCCATCCCATCATCCCATCCATCTCCTCAGCCTCCATCCCATCCATCTCCTCAGCCTCCATCCCATCATCCCATCCATCTCCTCAGCCTCCATCCCATCCATCTCCTCAGCCTCCATCCCATCCATCTCCTCAGCCTCCATCCTATTTTACCGTCCATCTCTTAGCCTCCATCCCATCCATCTCCTCAGCCTCCATCCCATCATACCGTCCGTCTCCTCAACCTCCATCCCATCCATCTCCTCAGCCTCCATCCCCATCCATCTCCTCAGCCTCCATGCTATTATACCGTCCATCTCCTCAGCCTCCATCTCATCATCCCATCCCTCTCCTCAGCCTCATCCCATCATCCATCCATCTCCTCAGCCTCCATCCCATCATACCGTCCATCTCCTCAGCCTCCATCCCATCATATCGCCCATCTCCTCAGCCTCTATACCATCACCCCCATCCATCTCCTCAGCCTCCATCCTATCATACCGTCGATCTCCTCAGCCTCCATCCTATCATACAGTCCATCTCCTCAGCCTCCATCCCATCATACCGTCCATCGGCTCAGCCTCCATCCCATCATACCGTCCATCTCCTCAGCCTCCATCCCATCATACCGTCCATCTCCTCAGCCTCCAGCCTATCATACCATCCATCTCCTCAGGCCTCCATCCCATCATATCGCCCATCTCTTCAGCCTTTATCCCATCAATCCCATCCATCTCCTCAGCCTCCATCCCATCATATCGCCCATCTCTTCAGCCTTTATCCCATCATCCCATCCATCTCCTCAGCCTCCATCCCATCATACCGGCCATCTCCTCAGCCTCCAGCCTATCATACCGTCCAGCTCCTCCGCCTCCATCCTATCGTACTGTAGATCTCCTCAGCCTCCATCTTATCATACCATCCATCTCCTCAGCCTCCATCCCATCATCCCATCCATCTCCTCAGCCTCCATCCTATCATCCCATCCATCTCCTCAGCCTCCATTCCATCATATCGCCCATCTCTTCAGCCTTTTTCCCATCAGCCCATCCATCTCCTCAGCCTCCATCCCATCATACCGTCCATCTCCTCAGCCTCCAGCCTATCATACCATCCATCTCCTCAGCCTCCATTCCATCATATCGCCCATCTCTTCAGCCTTTATCCCATCATCCCATCCATCTCCTCAGCCTCCATCCCATCATACCGTCCATCTCTTCAGCCTCCAGCCTATCATACCATCCATCTCCTCAGCCTCCATTCCATCATATCGCCCATCTCTTCAGCCTTTATCCCATCATCCCATCCATCTCCTCAGCCTCCATCCCATCATACCGTCCATCTCCTCAGCCTCCAGCCTATCATACCGTCCATCTCCTCAGCCTCCATCCTATCGTACTGTAGATCTCCTCAGCCTCCATCTTATCATACCATCCATCTCCTCAGCCTCCATTCCATCATACCGTCCATCTCCTCAGCCTCCATCCCATCATCCCATCCATCTCCTCAGCCTCCACCCTATCATCCCATCCATCTCCTCAGCCTCCATCCTATCCATCTCCTCAGCCTCCATCTCATCATCCCATCCCTCTCCTCAGCCTCCATCCCATCATCCCATCCATCTCCTCAGCCTCCATCCCATCATCCCATCCATCTCCTCAGCCTCTATACCATCACCCCATCCATCTCCTCAGCCTCCATCCTATCATACCGTCGATCTCCTCAGCCTCCATCCTATCATACAGTCCATCTCCTCAGCCTTCATCCCCTCATATCGCCCATCTCCTCAGCCCCCATCCCATCATCCCATCCATCTCCTCAGCCCCAATCCCATCATCCCATCCCATCTCCTCAGCCTCCATCCCATCCATCTCCTCAGCCTCCATCCTATTTTACCGTCCATCCTCTTAGCCTCCATCCCATCCATCTCCTCAGCCTCCATCCCATCATACCGTCCATCTCCTCAACCTCCATCCTATCATCCCATCCATCTCCTCAGCCTCCATCCTATCATCCCATCCATATCCTCAGCTTCCATCCAATCCATCTCCTCAGCCTCCATCCCATCCATCTCCTCAGCCTCCATCCTATTATACCGTCCATCTCCTCAGCCTCCATCTCATCATCCCATCCCTATCCTCAGCCTCCATCCCATCATCCCATCCATCTCCTCAGCCTCCATCCCATCATACCGTCCATCTCCTCAGCCTCCATCCCATCATATCGCCCATCTCCTCAGCCTCTATACCATCACCCCATCCATCTCCTCAGCCTCAATCCTATCATACCGTCGATCTCCTCAGCCTCCATCCTATCATACAGTCCATCTCCTCAGCCTCCATCCCATCATACCGTCCATCGGCTCAGCTTCCATCCCATCATACCGTCCATCTCCTCAGCCTCCATCCCATCATACCGTCCATCTCCTCAGCCTCCAGCCTATCATACCGTCAATCTCCTCAGCCTCCATCCTGTCGTACTGTAGATCTCCTCACCCTCCATCCCATCATCCCATCCATCTCCTCAGCCTCCATCCCATTCATCTCCTCAGCCTCCATCCCATCATCCCATCCATCTCCTCAGCCCCCATCCCATCATCCCATCCATCTCCTCAGCTTCCATCCAATCATTCCATCCATCTCCTCAGCCTCCATCCCATCATCCCATCCATCTCCTCAGCCTCCATCCCATCCATCTCCTCAGCCTCCATCCCATCATCCCATCCATCTCCTCAGCCTCCATCCCATCCATCTCCTCAGCCTCCATCCCATCCATCTCCTCAGCCTCCATCCTATTTTACCGTCCATCTCTTACCCTCCATCCCATCCCTCTCCTCAGCCTCCATCCCATCACACCCTCCCTCTCCTCAACCTCCATCCCATCCATCTCCTCAGCCTCCATCGCATGCATCTCCTCAGCCTCCATGCTATTATACCGTCCATCTCCTCAGCCTCCATCTCATCATCCCATCCCTCTCCTCACCCTCCATCCCATCATCCCATCCATCTCCTCAGCCTCCATCCCATCATACCGTCCATCTCCTCAGCCTCCATCCCATCATATCGCCCATCTCCTCAGCCTCTATACCATCACCCCATCCATCTCCTCAGCCTCCATCCTATCATACCGTCGATCTCCTCAGCCTCCATCCTATCATACAGTCCATCTCCTCAGCCTCCATCCCATCATACCGTCCATCGGCTCAGCCTCCATCCCATCATACCGTCCATCTCCTCAGCCTCCATCCCATCCATCTCCTCAGCCTCCATACTATCATCCCATCCATCTCCTCAGCCTCATCCCATCATACCGTCCATCTCCTCAGCGTCCATCCTATCATACCGTCCATCTCCTCAGCCTCCATCCTATCATACCGTCCATCTCCTCAGCCTCCATCCTATCATCCCATCCATATCCTCAGCCTTCCATCCCATCCATCTCCTCAGCCTCCATCCCATCCATCTCCTCAGCCTCCATCCTCTTATACCGTCCATCTCCTCAGTCCCCGTCTCATCATCCCATCCCTCTCCTCAGCCTCCATCCCATCATACCGTCCATCTGCTCAGCGTCCATCCTATCATACCGTCCATCTCCTCAGCCTCCATCCTATCATACCCGTCCATCTCCTCAGCCTGCATCCTATCATCCCATCCATATCCTCAGCTTCCATCCCATCCATCTCCTCAGCCTCCATCCCATCATCCCATCGATCTCCTCAGCCCCCATCCCATCATCCCATCCATCTCCTCAGCCTCCATCCAATCATCCCATCCATCTCCTCAGCCTTCATCCCATCATCCCATCCATCTCCTCAGCCTCCATCCCATCCATCTCCTCAGCCTCCATCCTATCACCCGATCCATCTCCTCAGCGTCCATCCCCTCATATCGCCAATCTCCTCAGCCTCTATCCCATCACCCCATCCATCTCCTCAGCCTCCATCCTATCGTACCGTAGATCTCCTCAGCCTCCATCTTATCATACCATCTATCTCCTCAGCCTCCATCCCATCATACCGTCCATCTCCTCAGCTCCCATCCTATCATACCGTCCATCTCCTCAGCCTCCATCCTATCATACCGTCCATCTCCTCAGCCTCCATCCTATCATCCCATCCATATCCTCAGCTTCCATCCCATCCATCTCCTCAGCTTCCATCCCATCATCCCATCCATCTCCTCAGCCCCTATCCCATCATCCCATCCATCTCCTCAGCCTCCATCCAATCATCCCATCCATCTCCTCAGCCTTCATCCCATCATCCCATCCATCTCCTCAGCCTCCATCCCATCCATCTCCTCAGCCTCCATCCTATCACCGATCCATCTCCTCAGCGTCCATCCCATCATATCGCCAATCTCCTCAGCCTCTATCCCATCACCCCATCCATCTCCTCAGCCTCCATCCTATCGTACCGTAGATCTCCTCAGCCTCCATCTTATCATACCATCCATCTCCTCAGCCTCCATCCTATCATACCGTCCATCTCCTCAGCCTCCATCCCATCATATCGCCCATCTCCTCGGCCTCCATCCTATCATACCTACAAGTACAGGTACTTCACCCTATCCCATCATCCCATCAATCTGGTACCACCCCCCATCATCCTATCCATATCCTACTCTGCCCTCATCGCATCATTCCATCTATCTCCTACTTTACCCCAAACCCAAAACCCCACCCATCTGTTACACGTATGTGTTCTTCACTCCAATCCCATCATTCTGGTACTCCACCCCAACCCAATCATCCCAATACATCTCCTACTCTGCCCCAATCCCATCAATCCATCCGTCTCATACTCTGCCTACATACAGGTACATGTACGTGTACCACCATCCCACCAATATCCTACTTTGCCCTCATCCCATCATCCCCCAGCCATCATTCCATCCATTTCCCAACTCCACCCACCCCATCCTATCATTTAATTTCTGCCCCATCTCTTCATCCCATCCATCTCCTCAGCCTCCATCCCATCATCCCGTCCATCTCCTCAGCCCCATCCAATCATCCCATCCATCTCCTCAGCCTCCATCCTATCACCCGATCCATCTCCTCAGCCTCCATCCCATCATACCGTCCATCTCCTCCGCCTCGATCCTATCATCCCATCCATTTCCTCAGCCTCCATCCCATCCATCTCCTCAGCCTCCATTCCATCATCCCATCCATCTCCTCAGCCTCCATCTCATCATATCGCCCATCTCCTCAGCCTCTATCCCATCACCCCATCCATCTCCTCAGCCTCCATCCTATCGTACCGTAGATCTCCTCAGCCTCCATCTTATCATACCATCCATCTCCTCAGCCTCCATCCCATCATACCGTCCATCTCCTCAGCTCCCATCCTATCATACCGTCCATCTCCTCAGCCTCCATCCTATCATACCGTCCATGTCCTCAGCCTCCATCCTATCATCCATCCATATCCTCAGCTTCCATCCCATCCATCTCCTCAGCCTCCATCCCATCAATCTCCTCAGCCTCCATCCTATTATACCGTCCATCTCCTCAGCCTCCATCTCATCATCTCATCCCTCTCCTCAGCCTCCATCCCATCATCCCATCCATCTCCTCAGCCTCCATCCCATCATACCGTCCATCTCCTCAGCCTCCATCCCATCATATCGCCCATCTCCTCAGCCTCTATACCATCACCCCATCCATCTCCTCAGCCTCCATCCTATCATACCGTCGATCTCCTCAGCCTCCATCCTATCATACTGTCCATCTCCTCAGGCTCCATCCCATCATACCGTCCATCTCCTCAGCCTCCATCCCATCATACCGTCCATCTCCTCAGCCTCCATCCTATCATACCGTCCATCTCCTCAGCCTCCATCCTATCATACCGTCCATCTCCTCAGCCTCCATCCTATCATACCGTCCATCTCCTCAGCCTCCATCCCATCATACCGTCCATCTCCTCGGCCTCCATCCTATCATACCTACAAGTACAGGTACTTCACCCTATCCCATCATCCCATCAATCTGGTACCACCCCCCATCATCCTATCCATATCCTACTCTGCCCTCCTCGCATCTTTCCATCTATCTCCTACTTTCCCCCAAACCCAAACCCCCACCCATCTGTTACACGTATGTGTTCTTCACTCCAATCCCATCATTCTGGTACTCCACCCCAACCCAATCATCCCAATCCATCTCCTACTCTGCCCCAATCCCATCAATCCATCCGTCTCATACTCTGCCTACATACAGGTACATGTACGTGTACCACCATCCCACCAATATCCTTCTTTGCCCTCATCCCATCATCCCCCAGCCATCATTCCATCCATTTCCCAACTCCACCCACCCCATCCTATCATTTAATTTCTGCCCCATCTCTTCATCCCATCAATCTCCTCAGCCCCATCCCATCATCCCATCCATCTCCTCAGCCCCATCCAATCATCCCATCCATCTCCTCAGCCTCCATCCTATCATCCCATCCATCTCCTCAGCCTACATCCTATCACATCGCCCATTTCCTGAGCCCCATCCCATCATCCCATCCATCTCCTCAGCCTCAATCCCATCATCCCATCCATCTCTTCAGCCTCCATCCCATCATACCGTCCATTTCCCAAGCCTCCATCCAATCATATCGCCCATCTCCTCAGCCTCTATCCCATCACCCCATCCATCTCCTCAGCCTCCCTCCTATGGTACCGTCGATCTCCTCAGCCTCCATCCTATCATACCGTCCATCTCCTCAGCCTCCATCCCATCATACCGTCCATCTCCTCAACCTCCATCCTATCATACCGTCCATCTCCTCAGCCTCCCTCCTATGGTACCGTCGATCTCCTCTGCCTCCATCCTATCATACCGTCCATCTCCTCAGCCTCCATCCTATCATACCGTCCATCTCCTCAACCTCCATCCTATCATACCGTCCATCTCCTCAGCCTCCATCCCATCATCCCATCCATCTCCTCAGCCTCCATCCCATCCATCTCCTCAGTGTCCATCCTATCATCTCATCCATCTCCTCAGCCTCCATCCCATCCATCTCCTCAGCCTCCATCCCATCCATCTCCTCAGCCTCCATCCTTTTATACCGTCCATCTCCTCAGGCTCCATCCCATCATCCCATCCAGCTCCTCAGCCTCCATACCATCCATCTCTTCATCCTCCACCCTATCATCCCATCCATCTCCTCAGCCTCCATCCTATCATCCCATCCATCTCCTCAGCCTCCATCCCGTCATCCCACCCATCTCCTACAAGTACAGGTACTTCACCCTATCCCATCATCCCATCAATCTGGTACCTCCCCCCATCATCCTATCCATATCCTACTCTGCCCTCATCGCTTCATTCCATCTATCTCCTACTTTACCCCAAACCCAAAACCCACCCATCTGTTACACGTATGTGTTCTTCACTCCAATCCCATTTATTGGGATGGGAGTGAATCTATCATTTATTTTCTGCTCCATCTCTTCATCCCATCGATCTACTCAGCCTCCATCCTATCATCCCATCCATCTCCTCAGCCTCCATCCAATCATCCCGTCTATCTCCTCAGCCTCCATCCTATCATCCCATCCATCTCCTCAGCCTCCATCCCATCATATCGCCCATCTCTTCAGCCTCCATCCCATCATCCCATCCATCTCCTCAGCCTCCATTCTATCATCCCATCCATCTCCTCAGCCTCCATCCCATCATCCCATCCATCTCCTCAGCCTCCATCCCATCATCCCATCCATCTCCTCAGCCTCCATCCCATCATCCCATCCATCTCCTCAGCCTAAATCCCATCATCCCATCCATCTCCTCAGCCTCCATCCCATCCATCTCCTCAGCCTCCATCCTATCATACCGCCCATCTCGTCAGCCTTCATTCCATCATCCCATCCATCTCCTCAGCCTTCATCCTATCATCCCATCCATATCCTCAGCTTCCATCCCATCCATCTCCTCAGCCTCCATCCTATCCATCTCCTCAGACTCCACCCCATCATACCGTCCATTTCCCCAGCCTCCTTCCAATCATAACGCCCATCTCCTCAGCCTCTCTCCCATCACCCCATCCATCTCCTCAGCCTCCCTCCTATGGTACCGTCGATCTCCTCAGCCTCCATCCTTTCATACCGTCCATCTCCTCAGCCTCCATCCCATCATACCGTCCATCTCCTCAACCTCCATCGTATCATACCGTCCATCTCCTCAGCCTCCATCCCATCATCCCATCCATCTCCTTAGCCCCATCCAATCATCCCGTCCATCTCCTCAGCCTCAATCCTATCATCCCATCCATCTCCTCAGCCTCCATCCCATCATATCGCCCATCTCTTCAGCCTCCATCCCATCATCCCATCCATCTCCTCAGCCTCCATCCCTACATCCCACCCATCTCCTCAGCCCCCATTCCATCATCCCATCCATCTCCTCAGCCTTCATCCTATCATCCCATCCATATCCTCAGCTTCCATCCCATCCATCTCCTCAGCCTCCATCCTATCCATCTCCTCAGACTCCATCCCATCATACCGTCCATTTCCCCAGCCTCCATCCAATCATATCGCCCATCTCCTCAGCCTCTATCCCATCACCCCATCCATCTCCTCAGCCTCCCTCCTATGGTACCGTCGATCTCCTCAGCCTCCATCCTTTCATACCGTCCATCTCCTCAGCCTCCATCCCATCATACCGTCCATCTCCTCAACCTCCATCGTATCATACCGTCCATCTCCTCAGCCTCCATCCCATCATCCCATCCATCTCCTTAGCCCCATCCACTCATCCCGTCCATCTCCTCAGCCTCAATCCTATCATCCCATCCATCTCCTCAGCCTCCATCCCATCATATCGCCCATCTCTTCAGCCTCCATCCCATCATCCCATCCATCTCCTCAGCCTCCATCCCATCATCCCATCCATCTCCTCAGCCTCCATCCCATCATCCAATCCATCTCCTCAGCCTAAATCCCATCATCCCATCCATCTCCTCATTCTCCATCCCATCCATCTCCTCAGCCTCAATCCCATAATCCCTTCCATGTCCTCAGCCTCCATCCTATCATCCCATCCACCTCCTCAGCGTCCATCCTATCATCTCATCCATCTCCTCAGCCTCCATCCCATCCATCTCCTCAGCCTCCATCCTATCATCCCATCCATCTCCTCAGCCTCCATCCCATCATCCCACCCATCTCCTACAAGTACAGGTACTTCACCCTATCCCATCATCCCATCAATCTGGTACCACCCCCCATCATCCTATCCATATCCTACTCTGCCCTCATCGCTTCATTCCATCTATCTCCTACTTTACCCCCAACCCAAAACCCACCCATCTGTTACACGTATGTGTTCTTCACTCCAATCCCATTTATTGGGATGGGAGTGAATCTATCATTTATTTTCTGCTCCATCTCTTCATCCCATCGATCTACTCAGCCTCCATCCTATCATCCCATCCATCTCCTCAGCCTCCATCCAATCATCCCGTCTATCTCCTCAGCCTCCATCCCATCATCCCATCCATCTCTTCAGCCTCCATCCCATCATCCCATCCATCTCCTCAGCCTCCATCCCATCATCCGATCCATCTCCTCAGCCTAAATCCCATCATCCCATCCATCTCCTCATTCTCCATCCCATCCATCTCCTCAGCCTCAATCCCATAATCCCTTCCATGTCCTCAGCCTCCATCCTATCATCCCATCCATCCCCTCAGCCTCCATACCATCCATCTCTTCATCCTCCATCCTATCATCCCATCCATCTCCTCAGCCTCCATCCTATCATCCCATCCATCTCCTCAGCCTCCATCCCATCATCCCACCCATCTCCTACAAGTACAGGTACTTCACCCTATCCCATCATCCCATCAATCTGGTACCACCCCCATCATCCTATCCATATCCTACTCTGCCCTCATTGCATCATTCCATCTATCTCCTACTTTACCCCCAACCCAAAACCCACCCATCTGTTACACGTATGTGTTCTTCACTCCAATCCCATTTATTGGGATGGGAGTGAATCTATCATTTATTTTCTGCTCCATCTCTTCATCCCATCGATCTACTCAGCCTCCATCCTATCATCCCATCCATCTCCTCAGCCTCCATCCAATCATCCCGTCTATCTCCTCAGCCTCCATCGTATCATCCCATCCATCTCCTCGGCCTCCATCCCATCATATCGCCCATCTCTTCAGCCTCCATCCCATCATCCCATCCATCTCCTCAGCCTCCATTCTATCATCCCATCCATCTCCTCAGCCTCCATTCCATCATCCCGTCCATCTCCTCAGCCTCCATCCTATCATCCCATCAATCTCCTCAGCCTCCATCCTATCATCCCATCCATCTCCTCAGCCCCATCCAATCATCCCGTCTATCTCCTCAGCCTCCATCCTATCATCCCATCCATCTCCTCAGCCTCCCTCCCATCATCCCATCCATCTCCTCAGCCTCCATCCCATCATATCGCCCATCTCTTCAGCCTCAACCCCATCATCCCATCCATCTCCTCAGCCTCCATCCCGTCATACCGTCCATCTCCTCAGCCTCCATCCTATCATACCGTCCATCTCCTCAGCCTCCATCCCATCACCCCACCCATCTCCTACAAGTACAGGTACTTCACCCTATCCCATCATCCCATCAATCTGGTACCACCCCCCATCATCCTATCCATATCCTACTCTGCCCTCATCGCATCATCCCAATCCATCTCCTACTCTGCCCCAATCCCATCATTCCATCCGTCTCATACTCTGCCTACATACAGGTACATTTACGTGTACCACCATCCCTTCAATCTCCTACTTTTCCCAACTCCACCCACCCCATCCTATCATTTATTTTCTGCCCCATCTCCTCATCCCATCGATCTCCTCAGCCTCCATCCTATCATCCCACCCATCTCCTCAGCCTCCATCCCATCATAACGTCCATCCTCTCAGCCTCCATCCCATCATATCGCCCATCTCCTCAGCCTCCATTCCATCATACCGTCCATCTCCTCAACCTCCATCCCATCATCCCATCCATCTCCTCAACCTCCATCCCATCATCCCATCCAACTCCCGAGCCTCCATCCTATCATACCGTCCATCTCCTCAGCCTCCATCCCATCATATCGCCCATCTGCTCAGCCTCTATCCCGTCATCCCATCCATCTTCTTAGCCTGCATCCCATCATCCCATCCATCTCTTCAGCCTCCATCCCATCATCACGTCCATCTCCTCAGCCTCCATCCTATCATCCCATCCATCTCCTCAGCCTCCATCCCATCATACAATCCATCTCCTCAGCCTCCATCCCATCATACCGTCCATCTCCTCAGCCCCATCCCATCATCCCACCCATCTCCTCAGCCTCCATCCCATCATCCCGTCCATCTCCTCAGCCTCCATCCTATCATCCCATCAATCTCCTCAGCCTCCATCCTATCATCCCATCCATCTCCTCAGCCCCATCCAATCATCCCGTCTATCTCCTTAGTCTCCATCCCATCATCCCATCCATCTCCTCAGCCTCCATCCCATCATATCGCCCATCTTTTCAGCCTCTATCCCATCATCCCATCCATCTCCTCAGCCTCCATCTCATCATACCGTCCATCTCCTCAGCCTCCATCCTATCATACCGTCCATCTCCTCAGCCTCCATCCCATCACCCCACCCATCTCCTACAATTACAGGTACTTCACCCTATCCCATCATCCCATCAATCTGGTACCACCCCCCATCATCCTATCCATATCCTACTCTGCCCTCATTGCATCATCTTAATCCATCTCCTACTCTGCCCCAATCCCATCATTCCATCCGTCTCATACTCTGCCTACATACAGGTACATTTACGTGTACCACCATCCCACCAATCTCCTACTTTTCCCAACTCCACCCACCCCATCCTATCATTTATTTTCTGCCCCATCTCCTCATCCCATCGATCTCCTCAGCCTCCATCCCATCATCCCATCCATCTCCTCAGCCTCCATCCCATCATCCCATCCTCTCAGCCTCCATCCCATCATATCGCCCATCTCCTCAGCCTCTATCCCATCATCCCATCCATCTTCTTAGCCTCCATCCCATCATCCCATCCATCTCCTCAGCCTCCATCCCATCATCCCATCCATCTCCTCAGCCTCCATCCCATCATACCGTCCATCTCCTCAGCCTCCATTCCATCAAACCGTCCATCTCCTCAGCCTCCATCCCATCATACCGTCCATCTCCTCAACCTCCATCCCATCATCCCATCCAACTCCCGAGCCTCCATCCCATCATACCGTCATCTCCTCAGCCTCCATCCCATCATCCCATCCATCTCCTCAGCCTCTATCCCGTCATCCCATCCATCTTCTTAGCCTGCATCCCATCATCCCATCCATCTCCTCAGCCTCCATCCCATCATCCCATCCATCTCCTCAGCCTCCATCCCATCATACCGTCCATCTCCTCAGCCTCCATCCCATCATACCGTCCATCTCCTCAGCCTCCATCCCATCATCCCATCCATCTCCTCAGCCTCTATCCCATCATACCGTCCATCTCCTCAGCCTCCATCCCATCATACCATTCATCTCCTCAGCCTCCATCCCATCATACAATCCATCTCCTCAGCCTCCATCCCATCATACCGTCCATCTCCTCTGCCTCGATCCTATCATCCCATCCATTTCCTCAGCCTCCATCCCATCCATCTCCTCAGCCTCCATCCCATCATCCCATCCATCTCCTCAGCCTCCATCCCATCATACCGTCCATCTCCTCAGCCTCCATCCCATCATACCGTCCATCTCCTCAGCCTCCATCCCATCATCCCATCCATCTCCTCAGCCTCTATCCCATCATACCGTCCATCTCCTCAGCCTCCATCCCATCCATCTCCTCAGCCTCCATCCCATCCATTTCCTCAGCCTCCATCCCATCATAACGTCCATCTCCTCAGCCTCTATCCCATTATACCGTCCATCTCCTCAACCTCCATCCCATCCATCTCCTCAGCGTCCATCCTATCATCCCATCCATCTCCTCAGCCTCCATCCCATCATATCGCCCATTTCCTCAGCCTCTATCCCATCATACCGTCCATCTCCTCAGCCTCCATCCCACCATACCGTCCATCTCCTCAACCTCCATCCAATCATCCCATCCAACTCCCGAGCCTCCATCCCATCATACCGTCCATCTCCTCAGCCTCCATCCCTTCATATCGCCCATCTCCTCAGCCTCTATCCCGTCATCCCATCCATCTCCTCAGCCTCCATCCCATCATACCGTCCATCTCCTCAGCCTCCATCCCATCATACCGTCCATCTCCTCAGCCTCCATCCTATCATCCCATCCATCTCCTTAGCCTGTATCCCATCATCCCATCCATCTCCTCAGCCTCCATCCTATCATCCCATCCATCTTCTTAGCCTCCATCCCATCATCCCATCCATCTCCTCAGCCTCCATCCCATCCATCTCCTTAACATCCATCCCATCATCCCATCCATCTCCTCAGCCTCAATCCTATCATCCCATCCATCTCCTCAGCCTCCATCCTATCATCCCATCCATCTTCTTAGCCTCCATCCCATCATCCCATCCATCTCCTCAGCCTCTATCCCATCATCCCATCCTTTTCCTTAACATCCATCCCATCATCCCATCCATCTCCTCAGCCTCAATCCTATCATCCCATCCATCTCCTCAGCCTCCATCCCATCCATCTCCTCAGCCTCCATCCTATCATCCCATCCATCTCCTCAGCCTCCATCCCATCATCCCATCCATCTCCTCAGCCTCCATCCCATCATCCCATCCATCTCCTCAGCCTCCATCCCATCATATAGCCCATATCCTCAGCCTCTACCCCATCATCCCGTCCATCTCCTACTCTGCCCCTGCATGTACATGTACCAATCATCCTACAAATCAAGCACAAATGACACCCACAAGCATGTTAAATCTGTCATACCTCAAGCGTTACCAGCTGATCTTGCATTCCAGCATCAATGCTGACAAAGACAGCCCTGTGATCTGGTTTATTGATATCAGCAATGATAAAAGCTCGGCTGAACTGACAAACGTAGATACCACCAGTTACTTGCAAAGGTTGGGCGTATCCTATCTGGGGGAAAAACGTCATTTTGACATTTTAGGCATTTGGTATTTGTGGTGTCCTCATTATTTTCAAAATACTTGTAGCTGCCCAAAACGTACCAGTGCATACCATCTACTGGTTGTTCAGTACATCACTTCCATTATCTACATTATCTGTATATATGAAAATCTCATCATTAAAATGTTACACAAAATAAAAAAAAATTACCAATAAAATAGAATTAAATCTAATATTAAACTTGTTGAACAGAGGAAGACAAGTATCAGTAAATCTGCAGAAGCTGGAGGATCTGCTGTGAGAAATAGTCTGCAAAGATAACTGCCGGTATAGGAGGGAAAATACACTTTCAGATGATGAAGTGCATGTATAAAAATACATCATGTCAGAATGAAAACACCGGCAGACAGTGATAAAATCCTACAATTAACAAGTCCAAAGAATGTTAGCCTTTATAACAGTGCTTTTTGGGGGGGGGGAATTCTGTCAAGAAAAAGCTGCATCTGGTTCTATGCTTAAACGTACATTCAAAGATGGAAATCAACCCTACATTTACATTTAGATGTATAAATGCAGATTAGGTCTTTATTTCCAGCTTTTGCTGGTTTTGCTGGCATATGGTAGCAACTGTAAGTTGCCACCGTGAGTGTTTGGGGGAGGGGGAATTTAACAGTTTACAATGACAAGTCTCAGTCTTTTTTCCTTACAAGTTGTCACACCAGGGGTCCGACTTTCCCCTCAGTGGACCAAAAAAATAACTAACCAGTATGGTAGTAGGTACACAAGTATTTGGAGGTCAAACAATCATACTTCAAAATCGATCAACCGATTATTTTTTTCATTAGACAAGGAACATTTATTCTACCAACCCCCCTACCAAAAAAAACACTTGTACCCAAAACCACTTTCTAATCGAATTAGTAAAATGTGTAAATACCTAATTATATCCCCCCTACGGCCGTTTCGTGAAAATAAATAAACAAATCTTTACCACTAATTAGTTAATTATTCAAGCCCCACCAGGCCACCTTCATAACAGTCAACAGTTTGCATGGGTGGAAGAATGCCCACGCCCGTGTACCATGCAGTTCTCTGCAATATGTCTGCCAGCTCCTTGGAGTAAAGCTGTCTCCAGGTGGGTGCACGGATGAACATCAGCGCCTGGGCTGATCTTCCAGGAAGGTCGAAGGATGGTTCTCCCTGCTGGCCTGATGGTCGGCCTTAAACCTCTCTGTACTGTTTCACCTCGAGCTGGGTGGGGTGGCTAGTTCACTAAGAACTGTGGAGCGATACCGGTGCTCGTTTATTCATAAAGATGTTTGTTCACTCAGAACAAATATAATGATCCCTTCGGAGTGACGGTTGTTCACTCAGAACAAATGACTCCCTCAGAATGAAGGTGGTTCACTCCGAACAAATGGTTCACTCAGAACCAGCAAGGTTTTAAGTTCCCCTCAGGGAAAACCCTTTGAAAAAGAATCCAAATAACCTTCAATAATTTTTGGCCATTTAAACACATCTTTTAAATGAGCTTACAATTATCTTATACAAAATAAGCATAAACATAAATAGAAACCAAGTAAAATTAACTTACAGTTTGATTTCCAAACTGGCTTTTCTTCAGGGCCACGCCCTATGTACAGTACATGCAGGACATGTACCTCACCACACAGGTGGACTACCCTTCCATACACCACTAAGGCTGCATTGGAAGTGCCTAACAGCACACACACAGGGGAGTGCCTTGGACTAAAGTTACTCAAGCATGATTAATTTGCATAACATTCCTTGCCACTATGTATTCTCTGACAAATTTGGTTTTGAATAGCCATCTACACTCTGCAGTGGGTGTGTGGGGACCAACTCAAATCTGAAAGTAACTCTTAGCCCAATAATTTTTCTTTCTACCAATATTTATATAACCACAGTTTTCACACATTTCCCAACTTGTGATGTTAATGTAATATAAACATGATTTATAAACTTCTCACATTGTGACACAAGTGCTCCAGAACCAAAGATCACAAAAAAAAAAAAAATAACATATTCTGCAATTTAACTTCCAATTAGATTTAAAACATTAAATGAAGATATCAGAACTTTTTGGGATGAAACAAACAAAACAACAACAACTGCAGTTTGTTAGTGTAGCCTGGCTGGGATTTGAGATTGCGATTGTGCGGTTTTCATGGCCAATTCAAGAACCACTGTACCATGAAACTGAGTGAACTGCACAATTGAGTGGTATCAATTTCCTGCAGGCTGTTCATCAAAGAACAACATGTGACCAGGACCTAATTTCATGGAGCTTATAGCCAAAAAGCTGTGTTTAAATGTACTACCATACTGCAGATTTTGCTTAATTTGCGCACTTTTTCATGGCATTGCTTCACTAAGTTAAACAAATTTTTCGTATCCAAGGTAAGTGTGCCCTCTGCTGTGCTTCCTGCTTACAGTCTCAATGAAATAATTTGGAGCCTCTGCAATCATAAAAAATGTACGCCTAGCAGCGCCATGAAATCAGACCAAGATGACTGAAACATACGCATGAACTTGTACACATGGGCTCAGACAACTCAAATGTTTGCCAACTCGACTTGGGACAACTCCACTGTTACAACAAAATAACCAGTACGGAAAGGGAAACGGAAAGACAAGTCATCCATTAAGACAGGTCAACTAGTCAAGTTGACAATTGACAGATAAACTAAAAGTCCTTTTTCCCTCACCAAATCTCAAATAAGATTAAAATATTATTATTTAGGCCCTACATGTACAAGAAGGTTCCTTCCATTCAGAGTGGCTTTATTTTACCGCACTGATGATGGTATTTGTGGAAAAAGGATTGATGAAATTGGCCAAATACAAACAAAACATACAAAAATGGCAGATACAAACACAGAAACTTGCCATTCGCTGGCCTCCCTAGTCCAACAATTGGCAACATGTCCAACATCCAAAGAAAATAAGAAATGCTTGCCGAGATCTAAGGACATGTACACGTCACTAAGATATGTAAGCGGGAGCAGAACATATACAGACAACATTGATTTTCCCTTAAAATATTTCAACAGCCAATAGCAAGTGATAATATGTCCTTAAAAATGAAATTTAGCCGGGAAAATTCTTAAGTACATGTATTTACTATAGCTATAGTTTTTCAGACAAGTCTCGAGTTTGTACACGGGGCACAGGGGCATCAAGTGTTGCCCGTGTATGGAACTCTTTCCCAAGTCAGACTATAACAAGGTCAAACATTTAACATGTCTAAGGGTGATCACAGACTGATATATTTGTCGATTTTTTCAGCCAAGAAGGCAGATACCATGTTGACTTCAGCTGCTGGTCCCGTGATGTCTGCTATTCCAACACCAATTTTGTAGTTCGGCGTATTAACAGCCTCCACTTTCGCGATTCCATCGTTGGACAGATCTTCTCTTGGACCCGGAATGCCGCGTGCGGTGACAAGTAACACTAAAAAAGTCAAAAGCACAATATGGCCCGCCATTGCCTCTGTAGCTGCACTTCGGAAAAAATTCAGAAGGAAGAAAGAGAGAGATTTTCGTCCTTACAATTCATCGGGTAAATCACGAGTCAATGGACAGATCATGTGACATATCAAGCCACAGATAGGCCCTTCTGATGTACATAAGAGATGCTTCACACGTACAACAGATACTGCAGATATACATCCATGTCACAAACATTGACCTTTTTTAACAGTGTCTAATGGTGTTATCCTCCACCTCACTTTTCAATTTTTTTGGCCATTCCCTCCCCCCCCAATACCGGCAAGATTTAGGCAGATGGAGGAATTCATCCATACAGGCCTTAACTGACTGTCCAAATAACGCAATAGGTTGGTAATTTCGAACAGCACAAATCAAATCATTTTAAAATAAAAATGTGGAATATTTCCGGTTGGCTTAAACCTGGAGACGGTTTTGAAGCGTCGTATGTCTGCTCGCGAGCTCATTATTAATATTTTGTGATCCCACGGTTTCTTATTTTCTACAATAACACGTGGCATAATCACGAGGGATCATGGAATTATTTATATAAATCCCGAATTCGGGATTGATAGTTTTCGGTTCAGAGTGTTTCTTTCACAAAAAGCCCCACAATGCGGGCCTACTTGGATAGAGGCAGGCGGCTACATTCATATGAGCGCATAGTTTTACTACTATTAGGGGGGTATCTTCGGGAAAAGGCGAATAAAAAAGTTCATAAAATTGAAACGAAAAGTGATCAATCTGGCCATAATCTTGAATTTCAAGCGGAAAAAATGGAGGCCAACCTCTTCGCGACCGCAAAAATTTTGGATAAAAGTATGATATAAAAGTATGATAAACGTAATCCATGAAAAAAACAAGTTTTCTCAAGATCCACCGTTAAACCTTTTTTCCCTCAGAAAATCAGATTTCAATAGGATCCAGAAAGCGCTCATCACTGGAACGAATTTGAATTCCCACAAGTGAAATGTGATTGCGTATAGACTTGAATGCCCTATTGGCTTCTTTCTAAGTCCGATTGACGAATGTGAATGAACCAAACAACTTTTAAAATTTGACTGAAGGTATTTCTAGAAAGAATGCTCAATAACGAATTCGAATGCCTGCTTTTGATTATCGATTGCTCGTGTGAAGGAACTAGACGACTTTTTGCTGAATTGGTCCGGAAAACCTTTAATACATTCAACACTCAAATCAACACCGCACAATTTATATTAATGGCACTGCATACGTGAATGTTACGCCAGTTCACATTGTTGTTGCGTTTGCTCGGCCGACGACGGTGATTAATAAGCGCCGACCTTGATGAATGCTGCAGTGCCCTTGTTTGTCCTGTTCCCTTTAGACCTATTGGCAAGTAACATATTGATAAAGGGAACAGACTTTTCCCCTCCTGCCTCAGTTTAGTTATTACTTTGAACTGGTAAAAAAAGTAAGATGGCTGCCCCATGATAGAGGTCCACGGAGGAAATGAGATATATGCATAGAGCTATACTAGAGCGCTAACTTCTCATTTTCCACGCGAAGAAGAAATTTGCCGACAATTTGAATCCGTGTGCGTACTTGTAGAACATTCGAAATCAGACAGAATGAATATCATGTACTTTAAATGCAACGTGCATTGGGTACCGATAGAATCTGATTAAAAAAACTGCGGAAACGCGCTCAGGCTGGCGTTTGCGTTTGTATATACACAGTCGATCAGTGCTCTTAATTTATCTTATTGTGTGTTCATTTTTTTGCGCATCGGCTTTGTTGACCATTGTTTTGGAATATAGACGCAGGTATGCAAAGAGCCGTACAAAAGTCGTAAAAAACTGGGACTTTTCCATAGGTTCGTGCACAAAGACAGATGCGCCCATGTACATCACTACATGATTATGAGTCAGTGACCCAATCTAGTACATTCCAGCGCTGGCGGCGCTACTCCCTATCTGCACTTGTCAAGTCGTACCGTGCTAGTCGCGCGCTCGCTCTGCATGCAGTGCCAGCTAGCCGCGCGAGCGCTTTTAAATGTCCATGCTTCCAGGACTCTAACTCGTGGCTCAGGCATAATTTTTTTACACCACCAAACTTTGAGACTGATATCCCCAAAGCAAACCCACTAGTGCCACAGAAACATAAAATAAGATGCAAAGAGAAAAAGGTTCCAATATTTCAATTTAACTTGCATGCTTCAGGGCCACAATCGGGGATTGATTTTGGAGACACAGCCTGAGACGGAGACGAAATTGAGCAAATGCTAGCCGCTGAAATCTGATCTCTCTGGCTCCCTGACTTCTTAAGGAATTCAGCATATGTCGTCTCTGCCAGGGGTGCCGACTCCATGACCCTAGAAAAAAAAGACACGTACATGTACTGTACACGTACGCAACTTTTAATTTGGCTGCAACTTTTGCAAGCTTGGCTAACTTCGTGGGCAGCGGTAATCCAGACAAAATAGTGGATGACAGACTTCGCATGCTAATTGTCAGATTATCAGAGCACAGTAAGTTGCACATGACTTTATAATCCATTGATAAGAAAAATAAAAGGCAAATTTTGTCTCTAGCCTTGCAGGCTAGCGCGAGCTTAATTGGCCTAACGTTAGCATGGTTAGTCTGAGTAACTTGGAGTTTAGACATGTTAGACTTGAATCAAGTCGCACTTACGTTGCTTATCAGCGAAAATGTCGTCTTTAAAGTATGAAACCCCCTTTACGTGTATGGATCACTCACCCCATCAATACTTGGATGTAATACTTTGGGCGATTTCCAATTTGTAGAAGTCCTTAAAATTTTGGTTTCGATTTGGGCCATTCGTTTATTACTACTAAACTGGCGTGTTGGATGTCAACATGGTAAGATTCTAGATTCAATTACGGGCTAAAACTTAAAAAGCAAGGCCTGCCGTACCCACCCCTGCCCAGAGGCAAGGACAGGCCACAGGCATGCAGTATTGGTTCATCGTCTGCGACCGCGCGGCGGACGACCGTGGGAAGTCGAACCGCAAAGTTTAAGTTCTATGGATTGTAAATTTTGGGACCTTGTCCTTAAAATAATAGATGGAGAGCTAGGTGTGTCAGCTTTTGAATTCACCTTGGGAGATGACTGTGAAATCATTCTCAGTAAGTGTAGCGTTAATGTTGTTAAAAAGGGCAGGGTTTTGAGTTTTGAGGGAAATTACGAGGGGAAACTGTGTTGATTTGTAGTTTGTAACACATGACACATTAGTGGATTCAAAGTTTGTATGGCTACATCATGTAGATAGTTTATCATTAAGAAAGTCACATTTTCTCTAGCCTGACCATAGGCCCTATCCAAATGTTAAAAAAGGCGATTTGTAGGGTCCAAGTTACTCGGACCATGGAGGAATAAAACACACATGCTTGGACTACACTTTCTCACAATTTACAATTTGTAATTTCCAAAAAGTACAATTAGTGCAATAAAGAGCGTGTTGCCTTTGTATTTTGGGGGGACTTACCAGTGTTGCAAGATTAAAATGTCAAAAAACTGGGGTCCCCAAGTATACAATCTCCAAAGTTCTAGCCCCTAGGGATAGCAGCACTGAACTTTGACAATCAATGTGGTCTGCAGAATGAATGTTGTATCAGTGTGATTTTCTACCTTTTTTGGGGGGGATGTTTTGTTTTGTTAGCTATTCGAAACAAAAATTCATGCGTTTTTCATGATTTGATGTTTTGTATTTGTAGGCTAATTCCTCCATTAGGCCATATAAAAAAGTCAATTGTTTTAGCATCCATGGCCTTTCATTTTTCAGGGGTGGGCGGGAGGTTTTTTTTCCCTATTCCTTTCTCATTTGAGAGATTTAGTTTCAAATGACGCAGTTTATTAATGAAAATAATAAAATAAAATGCTGGAAAAATTTAACGATCGCGATCGTCCTCCATGTCCACGTGCACCGTGACAAAGCGCATGTGCAATGCATGGTGCACTCGGCCGAGTAATAAGAAGGGCTGCGTACTAGAGCTATGGCTGCTTCCGATTGACACACTGTGGAAAGTAGTCCTAGCTTTAGCACATACATGTAGCCCTTGTGTCGGACATGGCCACGCTCTGTCCTGCTACGTCCCTTGGATTGATCCTGAGAACTGTAAAGCATAGTATTGACTGAAGGAACCAAGGCGACGAGGTTGTTTCCAAAGGAACGGTCAACATGAAGGCGAAATACATGTACTGTATGTGTACAACGAATGTTAGACCAATGTGAAATAATTGGTGAGGTTTCTTGATAGCCAGCTACGGTGAACTAACTGTGCGCTCCCTTGTTTTTTGACGGCATTTTCATGAAAACGTTTGTATTAAAATAATAAGCGGTGCGATCTGCACATATCACAAAGATTTTTTGTGTATGATGGCTACTGTGACATGTCACGTTCTTTTCACCTCAGTTTCACAGGTGTGTCTAAAAAAAAATGGGCAGGCGGGCGGGGATGTTAACCAACTAATTTTTTTACATGGACTTATAAATATTGAAGGATGCCACTAAAACTCTTCATGACATCTGGGAGCTTCGTAAACTTTCTTGCTGAAACCAAACTGCAAAAAACTGATGAAGAGCTCTGGATAGGCCTACACGAAGGTGGACATTGCTTGAAACCCCCTGCACAAACCTCCTGAGACTGGTCTGAAGGCATATAAGTAGGCCAAAATGCTTCAATGTTTTCCCTGCTCTTTGACTTTTTCGGATATATCATTCAAGAAATACACGGTAGGACTGTGTCTTTTAATTTCTACCTTGACCTGAGACAGTGTTTGCCTGTGGGCCGAGCAACATCAAACACGATGTGGTCTATTGCAAGCGTGTGATACTGCATGTGCTGTGCGCGATGTACATGTACATTGTACATGTCAGCGTTCTGGTGATGACGCCATCCAATCAGCCTGGGAGCACAAACAGCCAAAAGGGGATTTATTGTGGGCAGGGAAATGCAGGATCTTTTTATTCATTTTGGGGTCACAATTAATGGGGTAAACATTAAATTTACAATGTTTTTGAAATGCTTCCATACATGTATTTGTTGTTATTTTGAAATACTTTACTTGAACTAAATGTTTTCAATTTCTGTTACCCTTCAACTCTGGATCATTGTGATTAATGGAGAAATAGTACATGGCAATTAAATTTGAAAGCCAAGACTAAAAAAGCGGGGTCATTTGAACAAAATGTTGCAGGTTGCACTTTGTAGATTATGGATGGGCTGTCATAGGGAAACATAAAGGCAACAGTAACACTGTGTTTTCCTTGGTGTTGTCAAACGTTATCATGTTGGTACAGTTGCTATGCCTTGGGGTTGTCGGCAGACTTTGCAACATGCTCAGATAGCCTAGTCTTATCTTAGTGATATCGCTCAGAGGCCATCAGCAATGCAAATTATGGTCCAAA
Organism: Acanthaster planci; assembly: GCF_054643075.1. Lineage (NCBI taxonomy): Eukaryota > Metazoa > Echinodermata > Asteroidea > Valvatida > Acanthasteridae > Acanthaster > Acanthaster planci. The sequence continues at coordinate 9,559,087 of NC_141795.1, forward strand.
GTGAATATTGTGCACATCGGTGTTCTCAGCACTTGTTCGTTGCCAGTAGTGACTCAGTGTTTGTGTTAACCGTGGAGCTCCTCATGTTGACTAACTCCCAGAATCATTAAATACTTAGATTTCTGTAATGTACATGTACACATGTACATTAAGCTAATTGAAGTACATGTAGACGTACATGTTCACATACATGTACATGTAACCCCCTCCTTTTGCTACATGTACTTTTTGATATATTAATATACATTTACATTATGTCTACATATTTTTATATTATAAATATTTATTTTACAGGGGGGGACATAATGACAATATTTTAGAAGAAGAAATATGCAAATACAGTGTACATAAATATTCAGTTCATTGTCCTCTGTTATAAAGCCACAAGGCCAATGCAAGCTTCAGATAGAGCAAACTTGCAGGCCCTAACATGCACAAGCTTCAAAAATACGGTGCATCATTAAAACCGGGTTTTAATGAGTGTCCAGGTTATGAGTTGATAAACAAATCCCTAATATACCAGTAATCGAACCTCTTTTAAAAAATAAATGAGTCAACAGAAGCAGTACATTTTTACAGTTTTGCATTGCTGGCTTAAATATTTTGTGGGAATAAAGTTATCAGAGGGTGAGCAACTGCACATTACCTTTAACCCTAACCATCCCAAATCCTTCAAAAGCCTCCAGGTGGTTTGGAGGATTTTGGAGGATTGAGGCTACATGGCGAAATTGCGTTGCTGATTATGAAGGATGCATTGCCTCAAGGTTGTGGATTAGACCTTGTGTTGTTTATATTCAGCCATGCATAAATTCATACCCACATTATATTGGAAATCCTCCTTACTGCTCCAGGATGCCATTCGCTCTGCCTCAACATAATGAAAGGAATTGGCAGAGGATTTGGAACTATTGAGGCAGTGATGGGCACCCTTCCACAGAACAAGAAATATTGGAGGATTTTAGAGGACTCAGATTACCCCCAATTTTTCAGGGGGGCAGTTGGGGGATTTTAAAGGAAAAAGGGCCCAGGTGGTAAGGGTAATATACAAACTTTTACATGTACATTAACAGCCAATCTCCTTGGCTAGATGGGTTGGTCTAGAGAATTTAACTAGGGACATTCATTTTATACAATGCCCTATGGAATTACATGTATTTCAGATATACATGTACTAATCCTAGCCCTTCAATGTTGTTTAAATTCTCTAAGATGATTTGGGGGATTTTGAAGGATTTAGGCTGGTAGAGCATGGTAACCATTAATGACAGGTGACTTAAGACTAATGCTGTGTCATAGTCTAAGAATCTACAGGGTGGTGGACTTTCTAGGATTTAATGAGGCTACTCATAAAAAATGCCCAGGAAAGTACTGAGGAAATAGAAAATGACATTGATTCATATTCATGTTTGTTTTCTAGTCTTACAAATCATCGGCTGCATCACGTACTGACGTACATGAATGCAATTATTTGAGTTTACCATTAAGTGATTTGCCATCTTTTGACTTTGTACACACGACATGACGGTTCATGATAACCATGATTTGTCTGTTTGTGGTGCCACTGAGGAAAGGTTTTGCTTTCATCTTTTTGTGGCAGACTTTTAGCCTTCAGTCTCTCAGTCACTTTCCTTTTGTACCGTTCTCCACTTTCTCCTTCAACAGATGGGTTATGCAAGTTTTAGCCAGAATTCCGAGGGAATTCATCTGAGACTTTTCAGCCGGGCATTCATCACTTGTGATCTGAATGAGACGGAATGCAATGTGTTTGTCAGCGCGACATTGGAATGACATCCACACTCTTGAAATTAAAAGTATGCTGGTATACAGGTTTTGCATAGTAGCCATCTTGCAGGGCATTTCTTTTGTTCCACAGGCAGTGACAGGAAACCTCTTTTTTGTACACCCTGTGGAACAAAAGCACCGGCCTACAAGATGGCGGCCATGCAAACCCACCATACACATTTTATGGATTTTATTCTTTGTGGAAATGAAACCAAGGGTTCCTCAAAAGTCCGTAGGCACAGCACCCTGAAGGCTTAAGAAACCTGGAGAGACAACAAGGAAGATATTTTCAGTTTAAGAAGCAGGAGGAAAAACCCCCAAATAATACTCCCAGGAAAAACCCACAGAATCAGGTTGGGACGTAATCTGCAAATGAAAATCATCATCATCACACTAGTGTTTCCAATGCAACTTAGTGTTAAACTGAAATAATACGGAGATCAAGCTGTGTCTAACTGATGGGACTTGAGGGGTGACCGTAAAAGGTTTTTCCTGTAAAGAAGTTGTAGTTTTGAAACAGATCTCTGTTTGTGTGTGTTTGTTTTTTGAACTTAGTGGATGTACACGTACGTGTGTATGTACATGTATTTTGAAATTGTTAAGGTGATAGAATCACCCCTTGCCACAGTATGATGTCTTGTCGTCAAGAACATCTTGGGAGATGGGATGAGCAGCCCCCATGCATTTTGTTGCATGGTAAAGTATTTCCAAATCCTGGAACAACTGTCGTTACTGTTTCTTGAACTCAGAGTCTTTATTGATCATGGTTTGTAGTTGGTATTATTTTGGCCATAAGGCTGGATAAAGTTGAAAATTTTTATACACATGATCACCAACAACCAAATTATAAACTAGACCTTTATTTTGAGCTCATAAAAAAATATTTCAGTACCGAAGAAGTTGCTCTTTCTGGATTGGAGTGTATCACTGTACATGTACATGTATGTTGCATTTTGTCACTTTAATTCATTGTTCATAATTGGATCGCTTTCTTCTTAATTTGCACAGGTGATTGAAGAACTGCAAAAGGAATACAGCGGTCGCTACACTGAGGAGAACGTTGCTATCAGTGGCACACACACCCACTCTGGCCCAGGTGGCTACTTTCAGTACAGCTTATATACCATTACTGCTTTTGGCATGAAACGCTCCAGCATCGATGCCATCCTTGAAGGCATTGTCCAGGTATGTATTTGAGAGAATGATAAATCCTTTCAGTTTTGTGTATGTGATACCAAATCCATCAGTGGTAACAGTGTTCCTCTGATGGTCCTACATTTTCACCTGGACTTGGTAACTCCACAACCTGTTGTGAATCAAAAACAAGCTATGATTGGCATGAAAGGAAAGAGTGTTTTTCACATAGGCTAATCCCTGGGGGATGGGGGGGTATGTATCCCCCCCACATTTTGAGGGCCGATGGGCTTTTGATTCATCCCCGCCCGCTTTTTTGAGGGAGCAACAGAAAGTAAGTGGATTGTGAAGAATTTTATGGACTTCCCAGTGACTAAGATGGATTCAATATCACTCAAAAAAGGGCAAACAATAAAAAATCCACAAATAAGCCATTCTGACGTAAGATTTGGCATGAATGAAATGCATATTACCAGTGTATTATGGACATTGCCCCTCGTGTCCTGTCATGTGATGTTCCCCCCTCCCCATTCAAATTTCCATGTCCAGGCAAGCGCCCCCCCCACAAATCCCCACCCCTCCAATTTCCAGCACAAATTTATGCCACTGGATTTTCATCACCTATCAATATGCAGTGTGAGTTAAATGCTTGCAGGTAAAGTTTGTTCCATCCATTTTTGATGTCAAAACGGAACAACAGTTTTCTAAAAATAAAAACCGCACCATTGCTTCCCTCAAATGATACACTTTGCACTAATTCACGTGTATGAAATGTCTTGAAGTAATGGCGGAAATTTATGACCAGTGCAGAAATGCTGCTCATGTAACCAGGGGTGAGATTTCTCAGCTTTTTAGCTGATCTCAGGTTTTTTGTTTTGGATTGCAGCTTTTTTCCTTCACTGGCTGTCTACAAAAGTATAGGAGATGTTCACAGTTCAGCTTCTTTAGACCTTTTTTCAGCTATTTTTGTCATTGGTCAACCTAACCCGTGTGTAACTTACAGTCTCAGTATCATGTTTTGTTTCATATCTCAGTGTGACATCTGTGTTTGTTTCTGATTATCCTCCCCAGTCAACCACTGTCCTTATTTATATGCAGTTGTAATAATCACTGGTACTTACTTGTGATCAAGACTGGTTGATGGCATAGTAACTGCCGAAGGTGGTGGCCACCCAATATGGCAGTTTTCTGTGTCAGTTCTCCAGAGAAGTTATGTTTGAAAAATCTGTTGTGTTTTTCCTTTTTTGGAAAGCTGTAGAAATGACCTTGACTTATTTCTGTCTTCCGGATGTATGGCTCTGTATCACCATGCCTTGTCAAACTCTCAAAATTGCTGCGTGTTCTTCACTTCCAGCTTTCTGAAATGAGCTCCAAGTAACAGTGGCTTGTCTGTGTCTTTTTTACATTTGTAACTCCCTCAGAGCATCAAAAATGCCCATGGCAACCTACAGGAGGGAAACATCTTGTATAGCACGGGTGAATTATTGGGTGCCAACATCAACAGGAGCCCAACAGCCTACTTGCAAAATCCCCAGGAAGAGAGAAATAAGTAAGTGAATGAGAATAATTTGTGGTGAACTCTGCGACCAAGTGATTACCTTGAAGAGGTTGGTTCCCCATGTATATTGGTAGCAGTTAATCAGCCATGCTCGGGGATTTTAGATAAATTTCTTCAAGCCATGAGCACAATACCCACTTCCTTGCTTAGCGTAAAGTACTCTTTTGCCCTCGGTATTGTTTAGTGTTGTAATGTTCTTCTTCATGAGAGGGAGAGTACTGTACTCCCTAAATAAGTGGAGGAACTGAGTACCCATATTATGCAAGTTTAGTACCCGTATTATGCAAGTTTAGTACCCGTATTATGCAAGTTTAGTACCTGTATTATGCGAGCTTGTCCTTTTTCCCCAGTAAATATAATAATACTTGTTATTTCTCTTGAAAAACAGTAAGAAAACAGCGCTTAGTGATAACCATGCACTCATGACACCGTAGACAAAATCACAGAAGTCCGTATCCGCACATGCACGGCGGCACGTGTGAGGCTACCGTGCACGGACGCCATGTTGACCAGCCACCATGCGCACATGCCTGGCGGTGGCCATTTAGGAAAATAACGGTGCACTTCATCACATGCAAGTAAATTGTTCATTGGACATTCCAACCTCAACAAGTTGAAGCATTCACCAGGAGAAGCTCTGGCCCCAATTTGGTCAAGCTGCGTAATTCACTCGTACCATCGCCCTTAAAGGACACTGGGAATGGCAAATGCATGATGTAATATGTGTTGGCTGGCGCAGTGCCAGCCAGTGCGTTATCAACCGACCAATAAGGAATGGCTAAACTGTCTCAAGTATAAATTTCTGAACGGTTCTTAAAGGCAATCAGTTCTTTCGGTGTTGCAGGTACAAATATGATGTGGACAAAGACATGACGGTGCTGAAGTTTGAAGATAAAGACGGCAGTGGATTAGGAGCCATTTGGTGAGATGGGCTTGATTTTTTGCATGCACAAAATGGATGCTAAATTTGAAAGATTTGCCCAACTCAAAGTGTCATGGAGGCTGTGAAAAAAATATGTTCAAAGAACCATATTCTAATGATTGACAAGTCAGTAGATTTTGAAACTGGGAAATCTTCACTCATCCATAAGAAGATTTCAAACCAAACAAGTGATACTTCAGTGCAAAATGACCGACTGTTGTTTTCCATTGATATCCAGATGTTGGGTTCCCTTTTTATTGAACTGTATAAGTAAGAAATTAAGATTAACCCTCCTATGCTGAAGTCACTCTTTGGGTCACTTGGTAAACACCTCAAAGAAGCACAGCTGTGTTGTGTTGTGCACTGCACCAACTGTCCCTCACAGGAATATGAGATTGCACTTTTGTGCCGCCCAACAACTGTGCTTCACTGTTTCATGTGCATAATTGTGCAGTAAACCAAATGCAGTGAAGAGGACTGCACAAAGGACCCTGGGTCATTTTGTGCTGGCAACCAACTGCGTGCACACCGAACCTGTGCAAGAGAGTGACTGCAGGCACTCTTGCATATTTGTGCTGTAAAACCAAAGGAGGGCTAAACCATTTGAAAGATTTATGTTTGTAAACTTCAGTCTGAAGATGCTTAGAAATTCAATGATGGATTGGATATTGGGACAATGTGTGTAGGTTTTGAATCGTCCATTTGTGTCCACCTGTCCTGAACCTAATTCTTGCATGGTGCTCTGTTCTTAGCTGGTTTCCTGTTCATCCAGTGAGCATGGAAAACACCAACAAGCTTATCAGCAGTGACAACAAAGGTTATGCTTCCTACCTCTTTGAGAAGGACATGAACCCAGGTTCAAAGATGGGCCAGGTAATGTATCATTATTAGCTTTCCAAAGTTTGGAAGAGTCTTTCTTTTTGTCCAGATCGGTTTTCTTCTCCTTGTTCTTCACCAAACCTATTTGCTTTGTGTATGTCTCCTCTTGACTGGTCTCTCGACTAAAAACAAGTTCATATTACAATAAAATGTGACCGAGGAAAAGATCTCATATCCAATCCACTTCAGACTTTGTACAGATATGAAGTTGAGATTCATAAAGTGTGTTTTCACTGTATTGATGCCATGATGAAACCATCCTACATGTACATGTGCTCATCCTACAGATTTTGTACACGTGTGTTACTCAATATGTTTTGCAGTACATGCATGTACGTGTGTGGCAAGTGCATTTTTCTAATTATCTTCGAAATGTGGAAAAGCCCTGTGTTGAGTCGCAAACAGACATAGAACAGCTCGTTGACTCTTGTGTTTATCTTTAATCAGTTTGCATTGCCACTTTGAAAAAGCGTGACTCACTTGGTTGATGTTGACCTAAATCCGACCATGCATTTGTTGTAATAATCTTTCAATTTTGGGATAGTGAAAACATTTCTGATTTTTATGTGTGCGGAAAGACAGTTGTCTTCTTTGATATTTCCTGAATTTCCATCCCAGGGCTCCTTTGTAGCTGCCTTCCCAAATAGCAATCACGGTGATACAACCCCTCATGTCAATGGAACAATCTGCATAGATACGGGAAAACCTTGCGATGTAGAGACAAGCACGTGTGGAGGAGAGGTAACCATTAACCCTAACACTCCTCAGTCCTCCAACAGGTGAAGGATTGAGGAGGGTTAGGGTTAACGGACTGTTATGTGAATTGAAGAGATGCAATGCATGTTGACAGCAGATCAGAATGTTGTTGGTAGCATCATTGCCTCGTGTGGTTATTGAATATGTTTATGACATGCACATTGCTGGCAGTAGTTGGCCTGATGGATTAACCATTCAAATGATTACCTGGCAACTTCTTCCAAGTTGAACATGGCGTCAGTAACCGATTTCATGTAGCGTTTGTGGTGTGGCTGACCAATATAATACGGTTCAGTTCACAAAATTTAACCAATTTTTAAATTTTTTTTAAAAAGTATATTAGATGAGGAAGACCACCACTTTTGCAGTTACTGTGTAAAACTACAGCAATGATTGAACAGTTGTCAAATGAGCTCTGCCTACCATTTTGAAAAAGTTTTCTTCTTTGTTGGAACTGGGCGGCAAATCTCTTACTGACTGTGTACCGGTCAGTTATGCCATAATTTGTTACACAAGTTGCAGACCTACGCAATGTTCAACTCTCAGGTAATGTGCCATAATTTGTTGCTCAACTTACACAGTCAAATTATATGACAGAAGTGAAGTTAAACCGTTGCGTGGCGTTTCGTGAAATAAACTGATTTACCCCATTTGTAAGGATTCTTCATCTTACCCTGACTGAACACAAGGAAATGCATTCAGGGAGATCATTAGTAACCAGAGCATATAAAACCTGTTGGTGAAGCAGTTTCCATGTAAAATTCAAACTGTCACTCCAGGATTGAGAAGTAAAATTGTTCTTCCATCTGCATTTATTCAGTTACCATGTAATTTTTTTTGGGGGGGAGTGTTGTAAGGTATACATAATCCTCATTTATATTTAAAACTTCTCAGAGAAAATTTTACTGTCGGAGTTTGTTTCCTTTTCATAAATATTCTTGTAACGAACATGACGAGGTCCTCTCAAAGTGTTTGATATTACAGTCATCATGTTCCGTTTAGTGATTTTCAGTCATAGTTTCAAGCCCATTGAAATGTGTGATGGCGTGGGCCACAAATATTTGGGTATGAGGACTTTGGGCCAACACTTACACGCAAAATACAAAGTTAAAGATGACAAACAATTAAATTCCTGCATTTTGTTAAATGCATGTTTATCTCATTTCACCTTTCATGTACTGCTCGCTGGATGTACATGTACGGTAGAATTACAGAAGAAATCAAGTTTTCCTTGGGTCATCATTTAAACAAAGCATGCGACATGGAGTACAGTTGTGCTTGTGGATTTGGATAAAATGGCACTCTAATAAATCGGGCAGGACAGGAACCACTCTAAGACAGTAGCAGTGGAGGCACATACACATATGTATCTCAAGTCGGCCCAAAAATGTTAGGCAAGCATTTTTGAAAATAATAGTCCATTGATTGATATGTATTGATACATGTATTATCAAGATATTTATCAAAGATTTCTGTGAGTTGTCTATCTGCATATTTAATTTCTAGAATTCTGGTGATTTTTTTGTGGGCAAATCCTTTGGCGTTGTGGTGATTATCATGCAAAGTTTTCCACACTAGTATTGGCACTATTACATACACATGCTCAGCAGCCTGTCCACATGATCACCTGTGGCGTACATGTATGCAGTGTACTCATAAACAATATACACCACGCCATGTGTTGGCTGTTGTTCCATCGCAAGTACGATTTTTCCTCAACTTTGGAGTTGCTAACATCACACTGAAATCTGTTTCTTCTATCTAAAGCAAATTTGCAATGTTCAGTAACGGCGAGCAGAAATTTTGGAAGCCATGGGGGATATCCGATATACCCCAATGTTTTGGGTAGCGTTGTTCATTATAGCGATGCTTTCCTGTTTTAAACTCTTCTCTGAGGAAATTCTACTGCTTGAATTTACTTCCGTATATCAGGTTTGCCTTTCATAAAAATAGTTAATAGTGAGTACCGTACTCACCTGAGGGTTTGTGAGAAAAACCAGTAACTGTCTAACTCAGTGTCCTACCTTTTGACCATATTACATGTACATTTAATTTGATCTAAGGCCACTGAATGAAGGCATGGTACATGTATGTTTTTCAGAAAAAAGTACTTGGTGTTGACAGCATAGGATATTAGTATGGCTTGAATATTTGTGGTAGGCTGATGTGTTGACAACCTGATCCATGTACATGTACATGTAATCATCCATCAGTGCAATATTTTGAGCAGGTGGGCATAAAATGTCTCATAAGGATTAAAATATTAAACGGTCTGTGCAGGTGGGCATAAAATGTCTCATAAGGGTTAAAATATTATACAGTCTGTCAGGTGAGCATAAATTGTCTCATAAGGGTTAAAATATTATACAGTCAGTCAGGTGAGCATAAATTGTCTCATAAGGGTTAAAATATTATACAGTCAGTGCAGGTGGGCATAAAATGTCTCATAAGGGTTAAAATATACAGTCTGCACATGAGCATAAAATGTCTCATAAGGGTTAAAATATACAGTCAGTGCAGGTGAGCATAAATTGTCTCATAAGGGTTAAAATATACAGTCTGTGCAGGTGAGCATAAAATGCCTCATAAGTGTTAAAATATTATACAGTCTGCACATGAGCATAACATGTCTCATAAAGGCTGAAATATATAGTTCGTGCAGGTGGGCATAAAATGTCTGATAAGGGTCAAACTATTATAGTGTCTGTGCAGGTGGGCATAAATGCTATAGCTTAAGGGATAAAGTAATATACAGTCTGATGCTAGAGTAATTCAAATTATAAAAGCAGTCCAAGTGCTTTTAGTGTTACCGTATGTACACGTGTGCAAGGCTATTCATTGCTGGAGTAGTACAAACATTTGGTGCCTGTCAGTTGGAAACTGGCTGGGTCATCCAGACGAGTAGCATCATTCAGTTGGCATACTTTGTCTCCTTGGTTGTTAGTGTTGACATTGAAGGAGCGGCATGTTGACATCTTGGTGCAGGCAGCAGCACATTTGGGTGTGGCCTTGATGGAGATTTCTCTGATGATGTGGTTGACGAGGCAGTGGTTGAGAGTGTCGGTGTCCTTGTTAATAGAGTAGGTTTGCTGACGTACGCAAGGCGGCCTTACTGGCTGAACACAAACAGCTTTGTACTTGTAAGTGCATTGATGTAAATGCCATTCACTGGATGTCTTGAGGGCAGCGCAGTCTCCATTATAGGAGGGATTTCTATACAAGTTGTTGATGAAGGCATGACCTTTCTTTTGACCCTCACACTCTAGTATGTGCTCTTGGTTGAGCTTACTACAGGCAATCCACAGGTGGTGATGCCATTGGGGTTTTAAAGTATTCATGAACTCGGCCTCTTCATGTGACCGAGGAGCAGCCATCTTGCCTCCCTGGGCATCGCAAACTTCATGGCTCTCATTCCAGGTCTGAGAAGTGTCTGTGCTAAAGTAACAGGACCCATTCCAGCTCTGCCAAGATTGCTTACAGATGTTGGCATTCAAGATACAAGAATCAGAACCCCATGAGGAAATCATCGCTGAGCTCACTAGAAGCAGCACTCCCCAACCTTGGATGAAGAACATCTTGAAGAATATGGAAACAGGATTGGATACTGGATGAAATACAGACGAGTATGCTTAGCTAAACGTTGTAGCTGTCACATGCATCCTCTCCCTGAAGTTCCACTCCGATGTCAATTTCCTTCCAGTGAATGCAATTACTGTCTCCTCAAAAAACTGATGATGGCCTACACGACATCATGATATCCTTGTCCTCTGAATGAACTGTCTACCAGAAGCAGATCTAGTAGTGAGCCCCAAATTTCTGTCACTGCTCATTTGCAGACATAAATTTCAAAATACAAATATACCACGAACAAGCGAGACCAACAAAGGACCATCTTTGAAAAAGTCATCATCATCATTTATTTTGGACAGTGACGGAAATTTAATTGCTGCCCCATTGTTGAGGGTATTCATTACATACTCCCATTTTCCCCTTTTGTCATAACAATTGCTAATAATGCAGGAACAGACAATCTCTGAAATGACGATTTTGCAGGAATTGTGGCATCTTAACAATAAATGAAAAATGAACGGGGAATAAAACTGAAACTACATGTAATTCTTGGGTTGTATTTGATTATTGTTTAGAAGGAAATTATCACTGGTTCATCAGAAATGCAGCCTGTACCATTTTGATGGATAGGCTGACAGTAATGCAGTTGTTAAGTTTTTTTTTATTGTCTTTGGGTTGTTTTGAAAATTCCTGTTTCAGATCAAGTTCACCTTTAAGAGGTGCATTCAGTGTTCCAAAACGAATGATTGTGACTGTATTGTCCTTCCTAAGCACTTAACTTACTGAATCTTAATCACTTTATGGTTTTTGTATCAACTCTGTATTGGCCATGGTTAACACCTGTCATGTGTTTTCCCATAATGCATCTGTGGGTTTTTAATAAGATGGTGTATCGCAAATGGTGTGCTATGAGATGGTGCAGGATACATGTACATGTACTACAATGAGTCGCGAGACATTGCAGCACCGAAAGGTGACCATGAAGAAACTAATTCTTAGTGCATATAAGCCCAACTCAACCGATCCCCCAAAACAAAAAGGCAATCCTATTGCACGAGAATTTTTTTGTCACAAGCAATAAGCCTGAATAAATCTAGTACACTGAGTTCTTCAAATTCACTCAAACATAACAATTTCAATTCTCCACACTAAAGACAATGTTGCTACATCTCGTGATTTGGGGCAAGGTTTTCCTTAGTTACATAAGAGACGCCTTGCCTCAATATACTGCTTTCAATGGATGAGAAGGGCACAAAGGAACCAGTCCATTTCAGAGATGGTGGGTCACTATGCAAAAGCTTGCCCCAAATCATGAGGTATAGCAACAGTGTCTTTAGTCTGGGGAGTTCAAATTGTTATGTTTATCTGCAATCAGACATCTCAGTGTGCCAGATTTAATTTAAATTGAACTTGCAAAAGGCTTACTCAGCTGGAGTTTATTGTGGATAAGGCAAAGGGGATAGTCAAATGTAGGGGGATATATCAAGATATTGACCCTGACATTTGTGGCAATTGCTCAGGGGTGCAATGTGCCTTGTGAATCGGTCTTATTTCTGTGTGCTTTGATAATGCTCATTTTTTGGGGTTTCACAGGTGGCTAACTGTCTTGGGAGAGGACCAGGCAATGACATGTATGAGAACACTAGAATGATTGGCCAGAGGCTTTATGAAAAAGCAAAGGTAGTCTTGGCATTTATCGTCTCATTGTTTACTGGTAATTTTATTTTGTAGGGACCATTCATACAGTAGTTATTTCTTTGAGAAAGAACATACATGATTCATGTATTCCTGCAGCTCACATGCGCGTGAGCTTCACTTCTAAATATTTTGGCTTACAATAGACTTCTAAAACAGGGCTAGACAATAACGGTTTGTGATTTTCAGTGATACTTCATATGGGATGACTGACAGGCAGTTTAAACGCTTCTAGTTGCCGTTCATATATATACAAACTATACATGTACGCTGGATTAGTCAGAAAACTGGAAGTGCACTGTTACGGCACAGGACATTTGCAAAAGATCATTTTACAGAATATTGATCAAAATCATATCGTTGATTTTTCTTGCAGGAATTGTATGATGCTCCAGGCACACCACTCAACGGACCAGTATCCTCCATTCACCAGTATGTGAATATGTCTAATTTCAGGGTTACAAAGGGCAATGAAACGGTATGCTCATTCATTTTAATAGTGTTTCAATATTTCAATTATTTTTTCAATGTGTATTTTTTTCAGTGAAATTATTTTGATCAGAGTTTAAATTTTGTTCTTGTGAAATATGTGACCTGTCACTACAAAATGAGCTGAAAGTCAGTCTTTTGAAATGTTGAGGTATTGGTGTCTTTTACTTCCGCAGAAACAGAGCTTTTCAAGTGGCATGTACATGGAACACTTAGGGTAGAAGTATAAGGTGACAATGTGACATTATTCTGGCTGCTTTGCGTCTTTGTTTCTGACATTGTTTCAACATTTCTGACCGGGCATGAATAATGCTATCAGAAAAATTGCTGAGAAAATGACATTTATAAAATGAAATATATTATCCTGCAAAACATTTGGAATTACATTGAAAAACGGTTTACTCTTTCCAAATATTTCCACCCCCCCATATTGATCTCCACTTCAATATGACTTTGAAGCCTAAAAATAGGCTAGAACAGGATATACTTTTACGCTCATTTTGTCGTGACAGGTCACATATTGGCTTTTAAATGGTTTATTGCTCCAGGATTAAAATATGCAAAATTGTTTTGACCTTACCTTACAGATGAACTGACAGTACAGTTGTTTATTCAGCAAATTGTGAAATTATCAAATGAAAAATTTCACAATTGCCTCCTTTTTCCGTGAAGTGGGTAGAGCTATAGATTAATCTGAGGAGATGCCAGAAATGTGGTGGCGCTACACTTACACTCACATTCTTTAGCTTGACAAGCGTATTTGGCAAATCAAGGCACCCTATTGGTCAAGGAGGCATGTAACATGTGCGTATCACCTGTCCATGAGCATTGTGCCACCTGTCCACGAGCGTTGTGCTACTACATTTATGGCTTCTAATTCTGGTCATTGAATGACACTACCGTACACAGATTGTACATTTCATGCACTGAAGTCAATATCTTTATTCTCCTTGCTTCTGGGGTGATGGATTTTCACTGACATCAGATCACATTATGGAAAATCTCACTGAAGATGCGGAACTTTGAAATCCTTGTTTGAACTGTTTTTGAAGGCTGAGCCAGGAGTGGTTAGCTTTTAGTGGTACTTTTTGAGACTTCATAAAGAGAGTGCATGGAGAAATTAGGATGCATGTGTTGCTGTTCTTCACTGACACCGTATTAAACATGAATAATTGTTGGTATCTTGCAGTTTACAACCTGCACACCTGCTCTTGGGTACAGCTTTGCTGCTGGCACCACAGATGGTCCTGGTATTTCTAGCTTCTCACAAGGTAAATGCCAGGGACAAATTGCACTGTGCTTTTTGCCACAAAGAAAGAATCTCTGTTTACTATCCACTCTGTGCTGGAACTGGAGATCGCATGCATTCACATACATGTAGCGTAATGGGTCTTTGATGGGGACTTTATGTGCACAGGTTTATACACGTACAAGTTTGGCGTCAGATGTGCTGAGAATGCAAGACCAATTTACATTGGAATGTACAGTTTTTGCATGTGCGCACGGTGTGAAATTGAATCAATTCCCAACCTTTTGTGTGCATGAGTTTGCTTTTGCATTCAATTGGGAACCCTGAACAATAGAGGACAATAAAGTCCCCGATTCACATAGGGTCCCCAATGACAACTGTGTACAAAACATATGGGTGGGCTTTCTAAAAAAGTTGAAGTACAAACAAAAGAGGAACAATAGGGGGTCCCCAGTTGCAGGCAAATACCCACTTGTGTGTGTTGGGGGGGGTTAAAGTCAGAGTAGATTGGTTGGATTCTATCCAAACTAAGGACTGTGCTTTCATAGTTAGTGTCAAATTTCTTTGTTGATGTTTCAAGTTCAAAGTAACCTGAGAGCCTAATTCTGTTGTTACCTGAGTCGTGAAATGAGGCTAGCTCTTTACACTAAAATGTGTTAGATGCCAAGAAACATTCTACGCAGTTGAAATTGTTGACCGGGGTGCCATCCCATCACAAATAATTAACATGACTGCAAAGATTTGCACTAGGGTTCCAATGTGTGTAGAGCATGGAGAGACCGTAATGCAGTTTCGTGTCAACCATTCGCATTTCAAACATTCAAACCGTAGATGTGTGTGTCAAAATTTGATCTTTAAATCATATATAGGAAGCATTTAGTATTTTATACACAGTCTCTACATTCGTACCATTTTTTTTTTCAGTCATTTATTTATTTCATTTATCCAGGGTAAGCCCAAACAGTTTACCAAAACTGATTTCCATTGGGGCCTTGCAAACACTCATAAAAAGGATACATATACAATAAAAACTTGAAAATTAGACACCTTCACAATTATATGCAAACACCAACTCCATCATCTCTAACAGGGTACACCAAAACACACGGATATCAACATGCTAATATTTGCTAGAAAGACAAAGCACACGCAAAATGCACAATAAACAAAAAACGACAAGTAGTTTACTGCAACCATGACACTCATGCCAAATGGGGGAGAGCGAAAATCCTACAAAAAACAAAACATTTTGGGAAATTTTTTTGGGAAAAAACAGGAGAATTCCCTTCCGGGTGTTGGATGAAAACTTAATTTAAAGCGACCAAGTCGCACGACTCCGTAGATTTGCAGTTCCTCCCTTAGTAATACACTTTCTTTGTGTGCGTAGACCTTTTTTGAAGTTAAATAAATTGAAACTGTTATTAACAACTGTATCCCTTCTAGAAAATGTCAAATATATGTATTTATTTCTTTTCAAAAGATGTCTTCTCATGTCACTGATTCAAGCTCAAAGCTGTCATGACAACATTCAAATCATGGCTCATTCCATCAGCCAATCAGATGACTCATCAAATTTGTGCATATTCATGCTCTGCTGGCAGAATCATTCATCAATGGTAAGTACATGTAAACTCATCGTGCTCATATTCCACAACTTTCTCTCGTCTTCAGCTCTCCAAACTGTTTTCCTGAAATATTGGTAACGGATGAAACTGTGACGGGATATGTAGAAACAACCTTTTAACCCAAGCTTTTCTGTTTGATTATTGATTTGGGGACCCAGGGATGACGGAAGGTTCACCCTTTTGGGATGGTCTTGTTCGTTCACTCTTCAATGATTACGAAGAAACCCAAGACTGCCAACAACCAAAACCTGTGCTTCTTCCTGTCGGGGACTATCTCAACACAACTGTAAGTGAATTGTTTTAACCACTTCATGCCGGGGCATTTTTCAATGTCGATGATGCTGGGCCGGCATAATTATCATTTTTTCCGTTTTCAAAATTGTTCAAAAATTTATCATTTCATTTAACGGACGTTTATAGCCGCACAAAGTAATCTTTAGGCACTACTCTAAGTTGATAGGTAACCTTTATTGACGCCGAAGTATTTCAGCCAGGCCTGTAGCCTTGTAAAAAGAGCCCAGAGTGTGCGGTGTTATGTAACTTTCTCATGTTCATGAACCTTGCTCAAGGCAATGCTGACCTCTTTTCAATAGGGGCCAGATTAGCGTGGGGGAGTGCTTTTGTCCCCGGTGGTAATCCCCTTGCCATAAATGCCCCAAACCCTGGTATACGGTTTCAAAACAAGGCTAGATTATCACCACTTTTGAGAGTGAAAATGTCGATAATGCCCAGCAGCCTGGTCTTTTGTTCGGAGTACGTTTTTTTGTTACAGGGCCCTGTTTCCTTTGTCCGAGTTCGGAGACCCCGGCCATGCATATAAAGCATACGTCTCCGATTCCGGAGTCCCCGGCAGGAAGTGGTTAATCATTAGTCCTAACAATCCTCATTCCTCCAATTCAATATGATTTTACGTGCATTTACACCCTAGGGGTTTAGGCTCAATGTACATGAAAAGAGATGGTTGACCCCCTCTCCGAAAAAAATGAAAAATGGGAAATAGAAAAAAATGCAAAAGAAAATAACAATTTGCTTGAAAATACCTCGAAACTGACCCCCTTCCACACATTCCATAGTTTGTCAGTTTGAGGCTGATGAGTGCTTTGACCCCTGCACCCCTCTTGGAAAAAACATGCTGGTCATGCCAGTGCTGGTTGCACGCTCTTAAGAACAGTGTGAGAAGTAGAACTGGTTGTCAAATGCTTCACTTTACATTCCCTTTGCACAATTTTACAAATTGTACTCATGTTCAGGCATTGATGTATTAAACTGATTGGACACTGATGTCCAACAGCAATATCACCCTGTTGTATGTAGGTGTGAGAAAGCTAGTGTGGTAAAACTATTCACATATTGTTGTGAATGAACAGATTGCTGAATGGTCTGTTACTGGACAGATTTGTAGGCAGTATTACAGTATCAACTTTGCATATGAAGCAAACAGCCAGATTTCTGTGAGTCAGTTTGGTATTCAACCGTGCATGCTGGAATGAAGTGCAGTGTCATAATGGTAGATCATTAACAGCAATGATGTTCATGCACAAGACCTATCAGTGAGGCTGTATACAGGCTCACATGCACTGAACATCTACTGGTCAAGTTGGTGGGCCTTGTCCTCAAATGACCGTGCATTTTATGAACAAAGGAACTGGCTCATTAGTGCAATTTAAGCAGGTTTTCAAGTTTTATGAAACAATTAAACAAGGGGTTTGCTTGAATCTTATCTCAGGACCCTTTGTAGGTGTATGTTGTACATATATTTGATATGATATTGTCGGTTACTGATGCAGTTATTAGGTTATTAACATTTCAGATAAAAATGCGTTTTAAAATTGAATTTCTTGTATTGCAATCGTGCATTTCTGTGAAAGAATAAACCAGTGTTAACAGTTCCATGTGATGTTGATCGTGTTCTTTGACAGAATATGCCTGAAGCAATTAAGCTAATTGTTAATCTAGTGGCTAGTGATCCAATGGCGCCAGACATTGTAGAAACGCAGCTTTTGCGCATCGGCCAATTTGTCATCATTCCAGCCCCAGCAGAGATCACGTGAGTTTTCTGTCATATTTTAATGAACACCATAATTATCTTCCCCTCCCTCTCCATTAAAATGAACAAAAAAAATGCTGTTCCTAATAAACCTAATGTGCTGCTGACAACGCACTCATTCACAGAAGTACAATAGCATATCTAGGCCTTGGGTTGAGGGAAATTAAAATTTTCTGAACATAACATAACATTGCCGCCAGAAGGTACAGCTTTGCATCGTACAGTCTGCATTGCTGAGGCCTTGATCCAATTAGTGTGATGATTGGTAGGTGATATCATGGTGATACACAAGATAAGTACAGGTACTTGGAAGTGATATTGGTTCGTAAGCATTGATGTAATTCTTAACGATAACCTAGCTGGAAGTTTCTGCATGAAGTACAAATTACCGTCAATGAATGACATGAATTTAATTTGAATTTTTGTCCATGCAGAACAATGTCAGGAAGACGAATGATGGATAAAGTTAAAGAGGTACAGTGCACATTTCAATTTGTTCAGTTGCCTCTGAGGATAAGCTATAAGCCGTTTAAAATTTGGCAGAATTGGCGGATTTATATGTAAACCACCTTTATTTAAATCACTGATTTAAATCACAATGAAATCAACTGATTAGAAAAAAATCACTGATTTAAATTTCCGTTAAATTCTTTTGGAAAACAGGCAAAAATGTTTCAAGTTTTCAATTCTGTTCAACCGATTAGTAATTTTTACAAGTTTTGCACATTTTAAAATCCCCCTGTCTGTGAGCCTTTGAGTTTGTAGTATTGATAAGAAGGATGAATGCACAAGTGTTACAGTTTGGTTAGTAGGATTTTTTTTCCTCAATTCAAACCGCTTGTTTGCATTCAAATCAGCTTTTTGGATTCAGTGTATAAATTTGATGTGAAGGATTTATAATCCTGATTTAATTTCACTTCATGTTTAAGTTACCCACTTCAGAGTCTGACATGATAAAGTATCAGCAGCCGTTAACCTTCTGCAAATACAGGTGTTTTATTGAGATTAGAAATGTTGGTCATCAGGCGGTGAAACTAAAACCAATAACAACATGCTCTTGATGAAGTGAGTTTTAATATTAATATCAAAATGTTAATAATATTAATCACAAAGGAGATGGATTACAGACAAAACAAAACCGCTTTTTGCGCACATTAGAGCACCTGAGGTGAAATTTTGTGCATACACTTCATGTACCGTTTCAAATCAATACATGTACGTGTGGTTGGTAGCATGTTCATTACTCATTAGTTATCAGCTAAGATCGTATAGCGCCGAGTACCGGCGCAAGATGGAGAACTTCACCACGAATACATGTAAAACGTTGTAATCGCATAGGCGCCATTTGAGCAAGCGATATGCCTGGGCAGTACACATTACTGCATAGGCGCAGGCGCTGTGGCAGGCACGTGCACCTGGTGAGCCTGCACCCAAGCATTACGGTAAACTGCGCAGGCGTATCGCTTGCTCAAATGGTGCCCATGGTAATTACACCTTTTGGGCAGAGTTATCCATCTTGTGCCTTCGGCGCTATATGATCTTTGGTTATCAGACATATGTATGAGCAATCTGTTAACAAATTCTTATGAACTCTAGTTTTGTCAAAACTGTAAAGTTCGGTTTAAAATTGGGTATGCACTTCATCCTCGGTACTGTACAATGTATGTACCAGTACTTGTCTAGGAAGGAAGTCTTCAGCAGGCACATTGTACACGTACTGCTAGGTGCTATACTGCATGTGTTACACCTGAACTTAGACAATATTCAACGTGGTTTGTGAATTTAATCAAAAATTACATGTTTTAAATTGTCGGGTGCCTGGAAGCAAGGACATAAGTGCTTACGACCTTTTGCCAGGCACACCACGAAATGTCTCAATTCAAATCCAGATTTGTTTAATTTTGTAACAAAAGAGATGAATAAAAAAACTTGCTTTTGAATAGATGATTGAGCCGACTTGTCTCCAATTTTCACAAAAATAAAAAAATCTGATTTTTAACCATAAACAAAAATTGAAAAAAATCGCCAACCCTGGAATTTGGTGTTGGAACCAAATTTTCAGCTCGGGGCGGATATGATTGACATTCCTTTTTGTGTGGAATGTTGTTTACAGCCAAGGTCTGTTAAATGAGGTGACAACTTTGGTATCTAGTGACGAGATAATATTTTCTTTCTGCTTCACCTTTCTTTCTCAACAGAAACTGATGGACAGCGGAATGAGTAGTAATGTGGTGACCATGATCACGAGTCTTTCAAACACCTATACAAACTATGTGACCACCTTTGAAGAATACCGGGTATGTTACTGATTTTTCTAAGTGTGTGCAATGAGTCTTTGGCAAGAATGAATTCACTTTTTTTTTGCAGTAGCTTTCAAACTGGCAGAATTTTGTGATATAAGCCAATTTCATGATTGGTAATTACCAATAATGATATTGGTGTACATCATAAAATTCTATCACTAAGGGATATCATTTATTTTGCAGGAATGTATAGTGCTGATGACACCATTTAAAATCTCTGGCAATAAAGCACATGCCTGATACTCAGATCTTGACAAAGAAAGTTCAGTTTTTCCCTGCCATTAAATTTAAATGATAGGGAAAACAAATTGATAAATTCACCTTAAAATCTCAACATTATTTCTTACTTGATGACTATTTTTCTCGTAGGCTCAGCGATATGAAGGGGCGTCAACCATGTATGGTCCACATACATTAGATGCCTACCTCCAACAGTACTCAATGCTAGCAGAGAAACTGGCTCAAGTAAGGGCTCGAGTAAGGGCTCGAGTAAGGGCTCGAGTTCCAAACCTAGATTTTCCTTAGATTCTCATCCTTTAAAGGGTTACAGAAATAGAAAACATTTAGTTCGCATGAAGTATTTCAAAATAACAATAAATACGTAATCATTTCAAAAACATCATTAATTTAATGTTCACCCCATTAATTGTGACCACAAAACAAATAAAAAGATCCTGCGTTTCCCCGCCCACAAAAATCCCCTTCTGGCCATTTGCACTCCCAGGCTGATTGGATGACGTCATCGCCAGAACGATGCATGTACAATGTACATAGCGCACAGTACATGCAGTATCGCACACTTGCAATAGACCACGGTGTGTTTGATGTAGCTTTGTCCGCAGGCAAACACGGTTTCAGTTCAAGGTAGAAATTAAAAGACACAGTCCCTTTTGATAGAGTTGAAGCTTAAATAAATTCACCATGTATTCATGTGTTCGTAATTTAAGTTAATATCTGTCTGTAATTTTATTTCCAAAATTGTTCAGGGTACTGGTGTGGAAAACCCTGGCCCAGACCCACCATCAAAAGGCCTTCCTGTGAATCTCGATCTTGACAGTGATGCGTTTCCTTCCGGCAAAAGTGTCGGAGATGTAAACCAGAAAGTTGATGCTAAATATCGGCAGGTATGAGGGGGTTTGTTTTGTTAGAAAAGTAGTACCAACATCAGACTTCAGAACTGAAATAGCCGTCAACAGTGTGCACAGGTGCATGGTACCTGCCATTTCATTTCCACTGTGTACTTGGGCATGGTATCTGCCATTTCATTTCCACTGTGTACTTGGGCATGGTACCTGCCATTTCATTTCCACTGTGTACTTGGGCATGGTATCTGCCATTTTGTTTCCTCGTGGAACCAAGCGGTCAGGCTGACGCTAGGCCAGCTTGTTTCACAGGGATCTGGATCAGTGATCCCATCGCTGGCTCGCTTCATCCATTAGGTGGGTTTTGGCGTAAGTGAACCAGCGACGGATCACTGATCGCGGTCCTGATCCCCGTGAAACAAACTTGGCCCAGAGGCACCTTGTGAATGTGAAAACTCTGCAGGTTTGCCATTTAAACAAACATTGTATCATGAATTCTCCTCCTCACTTGTATGTAAATATGTACCAAGAACAGGGTGTTGGACTTGAAGGACAACGTTTCCAGGTAGCAACATTGCAGAATGACAGTCTGGAAGAATGCCTCGTTTTAACATTCGCACCTAGGGCCATTGTAGACAATTCGGAATCAATCTTTTCATTTGTTTGCCATTTGCATATTACAGTTGCACTACTTCAACTCCAGTTGTTGCCTCTGAGACATACTCATTAAACTATAAAACTGCACAATTTCTTAAACAGCCATTGATTTCTGAGATAAGTGTCAGTTTCACTAACATTTCCTGCTGTGTGGAATTAGCATATGTGGGACGAGTTCCCGGGTGATTTTCAAAATTCTTCAAAAATTCATAACGTCTTTACTGGACGCTTACACCCACACCAATGACTGTCTAGTGGCTACTCGAATCTGACAGGCAATCTCCATTGACGCCCGAGTATTGCAGCCGGGCCTGCTGCCGAGAGCACTGTTCGGTGTTGTGTAATTTCCTTTGTTCCTGAAATTGGCCCAGTACATTGCTGAATGGCAGTGGTGTCTTTTCAAATGTGGCCAGATTAGCATGCAGTGGTATTGTATCACTAGTCATCACTGGAGTGCTGGGGCACTTTTTTGCAATGAAACTTAAACTTCAACTTTTGGTGTAAGAAGAAAGGACTTTGAGCTTTAATTTGATGCCAAATTTGATGGGAGAAAATGGAGGTTAACTTGGGCTTGTGCTTTATTGGGATGCCCCATAGTACCTCTTTCTGGTTGATTTCTTTGTTTTTCATAGGGCTCTTTGGCAGAGGCAATCTTCTGGTCTGCTGATCCCAAACGGGGTTCGACCAAGTCGGTAATGACATCTTTTATTAATGAAATTTGCCTCCAAAAGGAATAAGAATGTCAGTCATGTTTTTACCAATTGTGCTAAGTGTTGATACTGTCACCATTGGACGAAGCTGAAATTGATGACAAAACGACATATGTTATGTCTTTTTAAGGTCCATGCGATGAATTTCTCTGAGAAACCGTTTTAACGGTAGTCTTTTTTCTTATATGTATGAAACTTTGACAGTCCTTTTGGCTAGTTTTATTTTTGAGGAGGAGTGCTCTGCTTGAAACATTTAAAATGTTTTTTTTCTGGATATCTCAAGAGTGCTGTTGCCGTGATGTTATTTGGGGAAGACGCTTTTCAAATTGTTAACCCAAATTTACTCGTGGAAAACATATGAGAAAGGGTTGCTTATTGACTAACCTACTTGTACACACTCAATAAAGAGCTCTTGAAAACAGTAAAATTCGAGTCACTTTTTTGTGCTGAAATGACTAACATAGAGGTTTCTGACCAGAATGGAGTCAGATTTTTGCTCATGAATGTTGCATTTGACATCAGAATAACGTTTTGATGGTGTATTGTTGGCAAAAGAAATTAAAGATAAGCAAGGATTCTGATGAAAAAACTGGAACTGTACATAAATGCTGATGAAGTTCTTTTCAACATACTTCATAATCTTATCAGTTATTAAATTTTGTTAAAAAGGCCCTTAACTGTGAAGTTTACACTGTTTTCGGAACTGAACAACAAATCATTCTCAGCGAAACAAATCTTCCTGCCCATTTTGGAAAAGCATATTTCAGTAGATGAGGTGGAAGGACACCATGAGATCTTGTATCATTCCATTTCAGCTGGGTACTTCCTTTTTTTCTGTGGAGAAACTAAATGGCACCAACTGGAATGAGATTGCTAACGATGCTGCCTGGGACACAAAGTAAGTTAAGATTGTTCAGATAAAGTCTGTTTACATGGATACCAAAGAGCTTCTACCAATACCCATTAACATTTCCAGTTGAGGAGGTTTATGAATGGCAGGAATTTCGTGGTATGTTTATCGTTAGAAAATTGGCTTCAAAGAGGCCACTTACCAAGTTTCAGTTTTGCAGTTTCGCTTTATATGCACTCCGTTAACACAAAAATAAATAACTACATGTAACATGTACAGTGGACCGTAACAATAGAAAGAAGAGGGGTCTTGTAAAAAGCAACTCTTGTCAGGTACGAGACCCCTGGTAATTAAGTGACAAAAAAAACATGAAAAACACTACACTAGGGACAATGTCAGATTTGACTTCACGGGCTTCATCCTTGCTTTCATAATTCTACATTTAATGGTCATCCATTCTTCGGTGTAATGTGCACAATTTAATGGTCATCCATTCTTCGGTGTTACATGCAGATAGATCTTTTTTTCAAATGTTTTTTAAAAAGCTAGTGGAAGGAATACTTTTTGAGTTTTTCCCACGGTATGCTAAACTTGGCCTTTGTATGGTCATGAATTACTTTGTGAACCTCTCCCATTCGCTCACTTTCCACATTTCTTTTAATTGAGATATTTCCTTGAACTGCATGTAGGTCATTATTCTTCTGTCATAAAAAGTACACTTTATGTACAAAATTCAAAGATATTACTCGTGTAAAAACAATAGGACTGGAAAATCATTTCTCTCAAGGGTGTGCCTCCAATGAAATCCAACAAAAAATAAACCGAATCCCCAAATAAAGGGTTTCTTTGGCCAAGTTGTGCGCTTTATTATTGGAACTATGTGTTTACCATGAAGTAGGAGCAAAATGATCTCCAGTAATGAATTGCCGATGTTCCTCCTGTCATGCTTCTTTAAGCACCATTGGTCTGAAAATGGTATGTTAAAAAAAACCATGTGAGACACTTCACATTAAAACATTATGATCACATCTAACATAAGGCCCAAGGAAAATTTCACCTTGTAAAACATAGGAAAAAGATTACTATAAGATAATATTTAGTCACTACAAACACTCTGTTCAATGGTAAGCTGGATCATACTGCTTACTGTTATTTCACTTGTGAATACTTTTACCAATGCATCGCCCTATTGCCTCAACAAAAACGAAAGCCTATTGCATAAGGTGTTCACGTTACCCGAAACACTGTCTTCCAGCAAGACAACAGGCAATCCATCCCAAGTTCCAAAGTAAAAATCTAATTGAAAAGAAATAACACCGAAATTCATGTATTTCTTTCACTTTATGTTCATTTCTTTCCATCTTTTCTCCTTTCGGGTAGTGCTCAAGTGAAGTCAAATCACAAAATTAAATAAAGTTTCCCAGGAATTTTTCATTGAGTCTTCATTTAAAAATTACATGTGACATGTAGTACGAGTGTACTGGTTCTCATTGCAAACATGGAACTATAATAGATATCATGGGAACCATTCAGTAGCACTGTAGTCTTAGTGGCACAGGACCAAGGTTGTCAAGTGTTGTTGAAAATGATCAAAACTAGCAAAATATTGAAAAAGATTTCTAGGAGCTATTTGTGAAAGCAAACATGTCAATTTACATATGTATTCTCTGTTTTGAGTTTTGCAAGGCAAAAACACTTACCTTCGCAGTGAGTACATGCAGGATTTTTGGCCATAATTGCACACACATACAAGGGGGCTAGTTCTACAGTGCTGTCGATTCATACACACATGTACCCACCAACAATACAGACCGTGCCGCCTGCTGATCATTGGTCATTAATTCGCAGTTAAGATTTATACTTTGGACTTTGATTCATTGTCATCACTTCTAAATATGTTTCTTTTAGTTGAAGCAAATTTTCATTGTTTGTTAAAAGTTCAATGAAAATTTGAAGCAGTTTTTCAATGTTTAAGAGCTCACAGAATATTTGAGAGCCAATTATATTTGGTAAACCCAATCATTTGGTACAGCATTTTGTTGTAATAGCATCGTACTGTATTTGATTTGAAAAATCTCCACCTTTCACTAAACAAAAGGAAGCTCCCTAGAAACCAAAGATTGAATTTGCAAAAGATGAGATTGTCACATATTTCTAATTTTGGCTGCTATAGTTTGTAGCATGTTGGTTTAAACTTTGACATGACATATCCAACTACGAGAGACATTACTATAACTTGTACCCCTCCAGTTATGCAGAGTTTATAAAGATGGGGGATGGCTATCTTTGAGTTTTTTTCTGTCAGAAAGTAGTAATTTTAGGAAAGGTTTTGAACCTCTAAGATTGCAGATGCACTCATGTTTTTATTGTTTGCATTTTTATCTTGAGAATCTTTTGGCGAAAGGAAGAAAAAGAGAGCCGTGCGACGGTGCAGTGGATGATCCCGGAAGATGCTGAACTTGGAAAGTATCGTTTTGTGCACAGTGGCTTTTGGAAAAGGGGTGCATTTTCTCCTGTGCAATCATTCCAAGGTCCTTCTGGTGAATTTGAAGTTGTAAGCAAGGATTACCTGAGGCCTACATCCAACAATTAAATGACTGGATGATACAATTATGTCAGTTTATAACTGGGGATTTTCTTCTTGACATTATAGGAAGCAAAACGTTTTTACTTAATTTTTAGTATGATTTTTCAAGTTTTATCATTTGACTTTTACTACTTTGTGCTTTCTATAAAACTGTAAGTGCAGGATTCATGTTACCATAGGCATTTTAGAGAGATCTCATACCGTTTTAGCAATTGAAAGCTGTGAAGAGTCATGAAATGTTATTGCCATTGTCGCAACCCATCTGCTGAATGTTTCAGTCCTGAAGTTATAGTTCGCCAGTTGCACGCACATGCACATTTAAACAATAGGTCAAATCTAATAGGTTAAAGTTAATCCACTGTGGGACAAAAACTTCCTCAAGCCCCAGTGTTCTCTTTTTGTTGCTTCTTTTGCCCCTGATGCTGTCTTCATAGATGTTGTTTTATCATCTCTCATATTCTCTGCCATTCTTAGAGTTACTTGGTCCATTTGTGGTCACTGATTCTTACCACACGTCCTTCTCATCTCCATTAATTTCCTATGACCTTTTCCATAAGAATTTACCCTCTTGTGATTCACAGTGTCCCGTAGAGTAAGTGCATCATTCTTTACATTACCCTCTGTGCTCCTGCTAACTTTTGTTTTAACTCTCTGAATTCGTCTGTGCTCCATATGTCTTTGTGATCAGGATGTACTGATCACAGGCATGTACATGTCTGAAAAAGTGTTACTGGTAAACGCCTCCCATTCTGCTTCAATTCTGGCCATAACTCACATAAATCAAAAGCCCTAAATGTTATCATTATCCCTTTACTCATAGTGTGACACTTAGAAGTAGGGAGGAAATAAGAATTTGATAATATCAGTTCTTTGTCTGCTGTGAGCATAGACATGTGTTTGTGCCAAAGCTGCAATCAGTGCATGAATTATCAAAACCTGATTGACTGAATTTCGTTGAAACAGCTCATGCATGTTCATTTTATTGTAGTTGAAGATTGACGTTTTTGTCTCCGCCTTGGGAATATAGTTGCTTAAAGTTTGGAATAATTCGTCTGACAAGAAATATGATCTGTAGGTTGCCAAACAAAAATAGATTATATATCCTGCCAGTTTTGTGTCAAGTTTGGCTGTGGAGTTCAGGTTTATGATTTCAAGGGTCAGTGCACTATATGCCAATATTTAGCATCACCCGACCCTGTAAGGACCTTCATTTAAATTATGTACAATACATAGCCCTAATAAATACGGTTCTTTGAAGTCATTGAGAGTTTTCCACTTACTGTTGCTGTCTGCCCATTTTTTACTGCATCCTCTTTCACCAAGATGGCACATTTTGTGCACAGTCTGTCAAAACTGTTTTTTAAAATTATATATACATGTGTATTACAAACGTACATGTACATTGTATGTGTAATTCTGCATGTGTGTGAATATAAGGGCATCGGTTACTACGCCGCATGTGCATACTTCTCTCTCTGGGTTGTAGCAGAAGGTTCATTCTCTAGTAATTCATGATTTTTTTTTTACTGAACTAAAATCTCCAAAATCAAGAGTTGCAAATCAGGTGAAGTTGGAAATGGAACTGAATCAGTGCTTTGGGGAGCCCCAAATGGCTTCAGTAGTCATCTGTCGGTTGGTCATGTCTTGTCCTTCATACACACTTCGTTTGAGCTCCGGAGTAAGTTAAATTTTTGTTGCAGTCAACTTTTATATAATTATAGATTCTATTCCATTAAATTCTGTATTGATGATAGATCCTGCCAAACCATTATTTTCGTGTCGGGTTTTCTAATTTTCCTGTAGTTTATGGTTCTTTTTTTGCAACCCTCCCTGTGTATGGGGTTAGGGTTTGCACTGACTTGGCCGGCTGGCATTGCTTGTCATGTAGGACATTCTATTAAGGGTCAGTCAAGCATAGGCGCATCTCGTCCTTGGTTGGACCGAGAATGTTATACTCGACCGGTAATGTAATACAAACCTACGCTATAACAAAAATTGACTGACTATGAAATAACCCTCGCGACCAAAAGACCTTTTCATTTATAAATGTATAATTATGCACTCGTGCACAAATGGCCTTGGCGGCAACAAATGTGAGCGGGTCATTGAAAACGTAAAGGGGTGCGATTTTGATCATTTTCTCTCAGGTTTTCTGGCTTTGTTCAGTTTTTTCTTCAGAAAATCCCATTCATCGTTTTTGCAATAAAACAGCACGAAAAGAGAATGGATTAGATAGGGCAATCTCATGCGCACGGGAAAAATTACAATTGTAAAGTCGTTTTACAGAGCACTGAAAATCCCGCTTGGTTCGGTTTGGTTTTTATTTCTATACATCATAATTACAACATATAGAAACAAGAATACCAGATTCCGCATGGAGACCCTTCAGACGGTCTCCCAATCTCTACAGATTCCATGTTCGGTCATTTCCATAGACTTGAAAGATGCCCAACTCCACATTCCGATTTACTCACGAAGCTACAAATACCTACGCTTCCTATACAACTGGGACCTCTTCGAATTCACATCTCTCCCCTTCGGCCTCTCCACTTCACCGAGAGTGTTCTCAAGGGTTGCAAAGATTGTTGCCACTCACCTTCCAAAGTGGGACGTCATGCTGTTCCAGTACCTTGACGACTGGCTGATTGTCAGCAGATCGTTCAACAAAGCAGAGGTTTCTACCTGCCTTACTTTCGACATCACGAATCGCCTGGGCTTCATCATCTACCACATGAAGTCGAATCTCACCCCAACGCAATACCCGACGTATCTGGGGACATCTATTGACCTTCAACAAGGCATAATCTCACCAACGAGTGACTTCATCGACAATCTTCTCGACTGTGTGAAAGTCTTTTCTACCGAGCAGTCTGCTGCGGCCCACGCCAGGCTCCGTCTCCTAGGCTTGATGGCCAGCATGGTGGACCTCATCCCCCTCTGCAGGCTGTACATGCGTCCACTACAACTTCATCTCTTAGCGCTCTACAAGCAAAATTGGGACTCAATCTCCATGTCCCCGTTTTGGACTTCATCCGCCCCCATTTCCAGTGGTGGTTAGTGAAGGAACACCTCGCTCTGGGAGTTCCCTTCCCCAAGGTGAACCTGGAAATAACTATAACCTCGGACGCTGCTCATCTGGGCTGGGGAGCCTCCCTACCGCCGCTTCAAGCATCGGGAACATGGGACCTCCAGCTCCAAGGGAGTCACATCAATATACTGGAACTTCGGGCTGTATTTAACGCACTGAAAGCTTTCCACCGAAGCATCATAGGCAAACGCTCGGACAACTCCACAATAGTGTCATACATCAATTGCCAGGGAGGCACGCATTCCCCTCGTTTGTGCCTCCTGACGAGACATATTCCTTTGGGCCCAGGATTGTGGCATCTGCCTCCAGGCGACTCACATTCCTGGTGTCGACAACTCCATCGCAGATGCTGTCTCTCGGGGAAAGGTACATCTCATGGAGTGGACTCTGCTTACCAGTTTAGTCGAACAGATCTTCGCCATAATAGAGAAACCGTACATCGATCTTTTCGCCTTGGCAGAGAATGCCCAACTGCCAGTGTTCTGCACCAGATTTTACCACCCACAAGCCTGGGCAACAAACGCTCTTCAAATAAACTGGGAAGGGATGTTGGCCTACGCTTTCCCTCCAGTATCCCTAATACGGGCAGTTCTCTCCAAGATTGAGCGGGAACGCTGCCATGTCCTTCTCATCGCCCCCATGGTTCCCGCATCTGACCAGACTTCTCGTCCAGGTACCGGTGATCCTACCCAATAAACTGCATCTGCTACATCAACCGAAGTCAGGCGTGCTTTACCCTCATCTAACGTCACTGCACCTGACCTGTTGGCTACTGTCAAACAGTCCTTCAGATCAGCAGGACTTTCTGATGAAGCTGCCGAAATGGTCCCGAAGTGTCAACGCCAGTCTACTCGCAGCATCAACGACTCCAGACTACGATATTTTCCTTTGTGGTGTTCAGAGCGAGGTCTTTCTCCGACCGAAGTTTCTGTGACTTCTAAAGCTGACTTCTTCGTGCACCTGTTCAAATCAGATCTCCAGGTTTCAACTCTCCTTAACTATACCGGTCAGCCATTGCGGCTATACACGAAGGCTTCCCAGATGGTTCGACCGTGTCCGACAATACTGCTCTGACACATCTACTCCGAGGAATGTTTCTTGAGCGTCCCCCAACTAAGAGACTAATCCCGTCATGGGACTTGTCGGCTGTTCTCCAACTGCTTGCTGCCCCCCTTTTAGCTTCTCAGCGACGCATCGTTGATCAACTTATCAGTGAAACTGGCATTCCTACTAGCAGTTACCACCTCACGGCTTGGCAGTGAACTGAAAGCATTGTCCATCACAGATGGCCACAGTCGATGGGAACCCCATGGTATTCGTCTCATCCCAACGCTTGGGTTTCTCAACAAGAACCAGTCAGTTTCCTTCCATCCTCCTCATGATTGCAAATGAACGACATGATCTCGCATAATGTATATGGAATTCCCACAAATCAAAGTAGTCTGACTTTGAATTTCCTCCAATCAAAATAATAAGGGAGGTATGAACGATGTGAAAACAAGTCTTGCAATTTGATTGGCTGCTACTTTTTGGTAGATGAGCTGATTCGCTGTCTGCATACGGTTTGCAGATTCGTCAAGTCAAGGTTTCTCAACTCACAGTAACCAGTAGACACAAGAGGGCGCAAAGCAAGTAACGCCGCCCACCCTCCATATCAAAAGCATAAACGCAGACAACGTCACGGAGGATCCCGACTTGAGTCAAACCTAGCAATGGTGCGACATCTGCGGTCCATGGGAATTACCATGGGATAATGTTATATACACCACATGTTGGGTAGGAAGGCCCGCCAAGTAATTAGTTACGGATAGCAAAGGCCGGGTTGGACAACAGACAATACAAACTTTGAAACAGGAGTCAGATATATCCCACCATACAAGAATATAATCAAAATAATTTAATTATTGATTGGCTCTCAAAAACTTGACGATTGACAGAGAAATGAATGAATACCGAATCTGACAAACAGTCTGGCACTGTGAACAGTGATAATATGCAATGACTTTCACATTTTCAATACCAGATGATAGACATGAATTAAAAACCCCTATGAATATCTGAATTTATACGTATAATTTATTATGCATGTAGTTTAGTTAGCCTACGTGTAAGTTCTTAATCTGATTGACTCAGTTCAGTTCCATTCAGTTCCATTCGGGTCAGTTCAGTTCCCCAAACGCCAAGCTAAATCTGTCAAGCACACCAAACACTCTAATGAAGCAATATAACCAAGAGACCAACCCAGGGTTTAGTTCTACAACGATAGTACAGTGCTGTATGCATATCATGTGGGAGTGCACTACATTCGACCAAGTGAGTGAACGTAAAAGTTCGCCGCGAATTCAGTCGACAAATCAACGATAAAATTCACATTTTTATAACCAAAATATGTACTCAAGATTCACACAGAGACTAAATTGGTAATGCTGCGAGAATGTGAGCCGATGGTTAGGCAGGAAATGCCCTATTTAGCTATTAAAATTATGCATTTTGTGCGAGGAAAATATCCACAGCACTCACAGTTTGAAGATCGGTCTAGAAAGGGGAAGAAACTGCACGTACACACATACCAAGACGGTGCATCACAGATAGTATCGCGCGGCAACGGAAAAGTTTAATTATAAAGTTTGGTTTCTCAACTGCCTTTAAAAACCACCAAATACATTCTCACAAAAACAGTTATTAATTATACAACCATAAATGCAGTTTCTAGATCAAGACCGATAACATGATTACTTCTTCCTGAACGGAATATGTTAATTACTAGAGGATGTTTACCAATGACGTAATCGTCTTGATTCAGTGATTAGGCTTGTAACCCCCAAATAGCCAAACGTGCAGGATCTCTGAAAGCCAAACCATGCACCCCCTTTAGTGGTTTTTTTACATCCCATAATTGTTCTGCAAAAATTATGCCAATGAGTCTTATTGCTTGACGTCTTTGCACGATTTAGAGCGCTGGCCTTGTTAGCACCCTGTGGCTGAAGTGGTTATAAAAGGCTCACGCTGCCAGCTCACGCTGCGCTGCCAGATCGGTCTCTTCCGTTGGTTGACTGCTAAGAACCACGCACGGGCAGATCGGTGTCTCTGTAAAAGATCGTCCGGCGCGGGAACAGGCTAGGAGATTGACAGCGCCGTAGGTTAGTTTCATGGCAACGTCTGTCCGTTAGAGTGAAGCAAGACCCAGTCAGCTTCGGTTGAGCATCCCCACCACTATAAATTTTCAGCATTTTAATCGTTAGTTGCCAGTATTTCGAGTGATTACTTATTGACCAGTTGTATATCATAAATTATAAGCCGAATCACCTGAATAGGGGAGCACTTTCACTAATCAGAAGAATCCGGCCCATGTCATTGTTGCACTTTGTGTCAGAGTTTCCCTCAGAAGGCCTAACCTATAGGTTGAAGCCCCATCGCTAATCTGCCGAGTAGCGAGCCTCTAGTGTACCAGGCAGCTTTGGCACCTGCAGCAGACTGCCTCCAAACGGACCTGTCCCCCTCGTCGCCTCTTCAGCCGCTCGTTGGGTCGGCCGAGGGCAAGCCAGAGGCTCCGTCGACGGAGACCGCCACATTACTCTGGTCAATAAGCCTTTTGTGAGTTAAATTTGAGTAAAATCTTGTACACTGAGTGACGTGATTGCACATAAACATAACAATTTGAATTCTTCAGACTAATAAAGACGCTGTTTCTATACCGTGTGATTCGGGGCAAGCTTTCGCATAGCGACCACCATCTCTGGAATGGACTGGTTCCTTTGTGCCCCTCTTATCTATTGGAAAACCTGGATTGGGGTAAGGCGTCTCTTATGTATTTGAGCAAAACCTCCAGAAACACGAGGTATAGAAACAGTGTCTTTAGTATGGAGAATTCAAATTTTTAGGTTCACGTGAATTTAAAGAACTCAGTGTACCCGATTTTATTCAAAAGGCTTATTGCAAGTCGTCAATCACTGGGTTTTCTGATTATCTGGGCATCATATGCAGAAGGTTATTTTTAATACCCCGTCCTCATCAGTTTAATCGCTACTGTAAGGAAGTTGTGTTACCCTTTTGGGCCACGCCTCCCTTTCCAAGTGAACCCAGTCACTTCCTTCGGGCCGGACTCAAACCAGCGACCTATGGATGACCCAGAGTGAGAAAACCAAGAACCGCAAGAGGTGGCATCCACATATGATGTCCGTCCCATGAGGAAAGGATGATCTCAGGGCATTTCGATGACTTTGCTGTCAGTTACAATACCCATTTCCAGTCCAGAGTAGACGAGAATGACCAACAATCTGATTCCTGTTCAGATAAAGGCTCTATAGCGTTGCCATTTGTTAATGACACTGAGCAGTGCCCAGGAGGCCAGGCTGCAAGAATAGAAGAAAAGACAACATCTGGAGGAGATAAACCGTCAGTTTGAGGAAGAGAGCCAACTTGACGACGAGTTGAGGTGATTTGATGATGCACCATGAGGTACGGATAGCTGCTGAGGAAGAAGCACTTGCAGCTTGAAGACGGACAGAGAAAAATTGACGGAGAGGCCCAGCGCCGGAGAGAACAGCTGAACAGCAACTCAACCTCACCGGGGAGAAAGACAGTATTCTCCTATTAACCGTTCAACATCTGCCTTTCCGATGTGACCGTCAATCAGTCAATCTTCAATTGTCCGCAAGGGATTTTCCTGACACCATTAACGCTTAAAGAGCGGAATCCGCCCCCCTCAACATTTTTCCAATATCGCAGCAGTGCATTTTTTCAGGAGTTGAGCCTTTGCAGTCATTTTGACACCATTTTTGCAAAAATCGAACATACCGTTCTCGCGCAGCGCGCATTTTTCCGAGACTGGTCAGCCAAAAATTTATACTTTTTCCACTGCGGTGCTCAATGCACACGCACTGGCACGCATGTAGCCACGAACTTCAAATGACCGTAACAACAAAAGTATAGGTCCGATTGAGTTGAAACTTCACCTTTGTAATGATAAGGAGTGTCTATGCATGCATACGAAGTGTCCAAAATTGGGCATGGCACAGTCGAGTTCCGGGGGGGGCGGGATCCGTCCCTGGCTGTGAGATGGGTTAAAACAACCCGGCTCTTTGAGGGTTAAAGGAGCTTTCATCGCCGATAATTTATTGCCTGTCAGATTATAACTATAGCCAGTTAAAGCTCTGTAGAAGCATTGACCACACCTACGTGGAGTTGCACTGCCTCTGATCAATAATGAAGTTCCTTTGACGCTGATTGGCTCCAACTACTCCGATCTCATAACCCTCCAGCAACTTGTGAAATTTGGCTCCAGTGGAGCGCCAGTGGCTGTCTGCACCAAACTGGGTAGGAGACTCCAAGGAACTGCCAGAGTCCTAAAGGAGCAATTGAGTGAGCAGAAGTATTTGAAGATTACCATTTCCGAAGAGAACCATATGACCTCATACAGTAAGTCGAAATGTTGTGGAAAGCTGATGTGATTGTAACCCGTTCCAAGCAGAACCAGTATGCAGAGGAACTGTTTGAAGCAAATCAGTTTGCACCGAGGGAGCTCTACGCTATTCCTCTTGCGTAGTAATGATGGCTACCAGTTCCAAGCTGACAAAGAAGCAGTTCTCCCAACCTGAAGCGCACCGAGAGACGACTCCAGAAACAGCCTGACCTCGCTAGGATCCACAAACAGATTCAGAAGCTATTTGATGCAGGCAATGTGAGAGTCCTCAGTGATGAACAGCAGGCTGAGAAGTCATGGTACTTTCCACATCACATAGTTGAAACCTGCAGTAAACTACGTTTGGTGTTCAACTGCTTATTTAAACATGATGGAAAGGTTTTGATTGAACATCTTCCACCCGGACCCGAGTATGGAGTATCCCTCCTTGGAGTCCTCCTCAGATTTAGGTAGCCCCCGATGGCAGCAATTTCTGGGATATCCATCCGATGTTTTACCAGTTACGACTTCTTCCAGCTGATAAGTCTCTCTTGAGATTCATCTGGCGGAACAGGGACAGAGAATCTAACCCTGATGTCCATGAGTGGCAGGTTCTTTCGCAACCTCTAGCCCCTGTTGCGCCTTCTTTACCCCACTAAGGCATGTACTTGAACACCAGAAGGGAAACAAAGAAGTTGCGTGTGCTGTCCAGCAATCCTTCTATATTGACAACTGCCTGGACAGTCTCTCTGTGCTAAAAAAAATGGTCCTGAAGATACCCACAATGCTTGCAAGAAGTGGCTTCAACATTCGTCAGTGGGCAAGCAACATCCTCTCAGTGGTGGCAGGTACCACCTGCTACCAGAGCAGACGGATGAGACTTAATGTTTTTGGCCAGAGTGACACAGCAGAGGCCACACTTGGGCTACGGTGAAAGTGTGATACAGATGACCTTGGCTATAAGCATCGACCCGTTACTTAGAAAATGCTCAACCTCAGAACCGTCTACAAAATCATGGCCAGCTAAAATGATCCAATTGGTTTCTTTGAACCCTTCACTGCAAGAGCCAAGTGTCCAGGATCTGTGGATGTCAAAGAGAATCTGGGATGACCTGATAGAGTCTGGAAATATCCTCAACAGATGGCAAAATGGGAACGCGAACTGGCTGACCTACCACAGCTTCGTCTGCCAAAGTGTTGCACACCACCCAATTCAGCTTCAGTGCATGTACTTTGCTGGCTTAAATCCGACACAGATACAAGGTGTTTGTCGGGACACAAATAGCAGAGATACAGTCTCTGACAAATGCAAGGAACTGGCGTTACGTCAGTGTCAGACTTCAGCCTGTTTTATTGTTGATAAATTAAAGGTTTATTTTCCCAAACGTGCATGTGTTTCATTGGTTTCCCAGTTTTGGTTGTTTCTGAAAACTTGCGCAATTGATCTTGATCTACTTATTTTAGCCTCTGATGTCATTAATTTGCATTTAACACAAGGTATTTGAGGCTTTAGGTTGTAAATTTTGCACCTCTGTGGCAAGTACACCCAGCTGGAATCTTTCAATAAGCCATTTGCGAGTTAAATTTGAATAAAATCTAGTACACTGAGTTATGAGATTGGACATAAAAGTAGCAATTCGAATTCCAAGGTTGCTATATATATCTTGTGATTCGGGGCAAGCTTTTGCATAGCCCTTCTTATGTGCCCTTCTTATCCATTGAAAACAGTTTATTGTTTCAAGGCGTCTCTTATGTAACTAAGCAAAGGCTTGCCCCGAATAACGAGGTATAGCAAGTGCTTTTAGTATAGAGAATTCAAATTGTTATGTTCGCGTGAATTTAAAGAAGTCAGTGTACAAGATTCTATTCAAATTTAACTCGCAAAAGGCTTATTGGTCTTTGATTAGATGCACTGGAGTGTAGTCTGGTGTGTATAGAGCAGAACTGTGCCTGTCAGACTACTATGCTACACTGCTTACTGGGGCGGGACAACTGTCACCTCTTGTGGCGGACCCAGCAGACCGGCTTGATCGGAGATCCATGCCTGGCCTAACCCCACAAATATATTTATTAACCGTGCGCAAAGATGAATGTCTATCCAGACACAAGGGAGGATATCAGCTAACGAACGGCGGACTAAGCCTAGGTGAAGTTCGTTGGGTGGAAGTTTACCACTAAGTTAGAAAAGACAATAGAGCAATTAAGACAATGAAAGGAAACCTAAATCAGCGACACAGGCTTTCCAAGGCCAATTATTCAAGTAACTTTTTATTGCAATAATAAATTAATGAGGTATATAAATGACAAGGCTTATTTACAAAATGTATTTTTGCGTTGGGAAGATGTTAATTTATATAACGGTTTTGCCCTTACCCAACGTATATATTAATAAACACTGTATGCTCAGTGCTTGTCCGAGAGCTTGCGAAAAAAGTCACAAGCTTACTAGATGTCTGCACTAGTAAGCAGGAGGTCGTGGGTTCGAGCCCCACCCGAGTAATAAACGAAACGAAAGGATAATTATCCTCACAGCGATCTTAACACATCAAGTAAACCTCAAGGCCAGCTAGCACAATGATAACAGGATTGCGTTCCAGCCGTAACCCCACTAACGGTGCTTACAGACGATAAGCAATCCAACAGCAAAGACCACTAGTTTGCAGCCCTGGTTCACTACGTACACTCAGCTCTACCATTAACTGATCTAGACCCAATGCAGCTCACTATCCACACGCAGCGCTCCCGGTGCAGCGTCCACGCTACCCCACAGTCACAGCACAGGACGGTACACAGCGTTCTCCGCGATTCTGCCACAACACGACCTTCCAGTGAACTGTCACCATGTTACAATAGCACATGTAGTATTGCTACTTAAGTTGCTCGGATTGACCTTCAAGAGTAGAACTGCTTTCCAAGTAATGAGACTCACTTAAGGAATGACTAGTTGAACCACAAGGGTCTTGGGGAGGAAAGCAGGGCTGGACCGGATGGGCCATGAGGCAGCCCACCTGCCTTATAAGGAAAAGTCAGTGTTCATTAATTCGACTAACCCTACCCTCAAATCCGAATGAACCAAACATATTCATGCACGCTGTATTAATATTCAAAGACTAGTAGCCAATACCTAATAAGGCAAGGAAACTTGTAGGATGGATGAAAAATGGAATATCCAGCAAATGTATAAAATCCCTATGAGCTCTGGCAATCGGGCAGAGAGCCGCACATCGAGCCAGCCGAATAAATCACATCAACTACAGTACAACTTTGTCCCAAGTCATCCTCTTGTGTCGATCCATATAACTTGGGTTATATTATTGAAAATTCGTTGTGGTTTTGCGAGCGTTGAAAACTTGATAATCAAAATTAAATATAAATACAAAACAATAATAAACGACGCTACAAAAATTTACACCAAAATGACAACAGCTAACTTCAGACAGCATGAGCAAAATAACGATTGATAAATTAAATGAGATTAAGATAACAATAAAATCTGATGGATCAATGATTAGGACTTTGATTGCACCTGTACCTGTACATTCAATAAACGTACCAGACAGCGATTGAGAATGTCAGGACACTCTCAACCACTGCCCGATAGAACTTCACAAGTAGACCTTGGCTGACCCGGAAACTCCTCAGTCTTCTGAGACAAAACAGACGTTGGTGGGCTTTCCTTACCAAGAAATCACAGTGGGTTGTCCATTTTAGATCGTTAGTCATATGTTCGCCTAAAAATCTAAAGGAGTCAACCCTTTCTACCTCAGATGCATGGATACACAGTGGCTGAATATTACTGAGATTTCTTCTGAAGTCAATAATGATCTCCTTGGTCTTTTCAACAATTCATCTGATTGTCGTAACACCATTGAACTAAATGGTTAACTCCATCATGATAAGAAAATTCGTCATTTAAAATGCAGCCACCAAGTGTTGTATCATCTGCATATATCACCATAAAATTGTTATCAGAGTGGGTAGCGCAGTCATGCGTTAACAGTGAGTACAGCATAGGTGAGAGAATGCAGCCTTGTGGTGTTCCTGTATTCAAGACAAGTGATTTAAAAAGATGACGTCCTATCCTTACCCTTTGTGAGCGGTCCAATAAAAAATCTAAAATCCACTGACAAACAGAAGGATTAAGATTCTAATGTCTAAGCTTATCATAACGTTTACAAGGTGTGATAGTATTAAAAATCGAACTGTAATCCACAAATAGAAGTCTACAGTAATTAGGAGTATTCTTGTCGAGGAATTGTGACACTTTAAATACAGACCAAACTTAAGGTCAGGCGGTGTAACCAAACATTGGATAGACCTAGTGCCAGCCTTGTCCTGCGCGCGGCCTGCCAATATAAAAGGCAGGGCCAGCCTTGTGCAATTCTCCCCTTTTACCTGGTGAGCTCTTGTTCGCAGCCTTAATTCCCTGATGCATTCTCTCAAGTGGTGTTGTATTGTAAGCGGTTTGGGGATTCTTCACTTACGCTGTGCGTGTTGGTTTGTTAATCAAAGTTATCTTTCATTTTTTTCATGTCCTCAACTGTTCAGCTCAAAATGAAAGTTGGCTCATGTTTTGAAACTGAATAAATTGTCGAAATACAAAGTCAAGCCAATGTCCAGATTTGTGATTAATTGAAATTCCAGTTCTTTCAAGAATTGGGTTTGATATTTGACTTCTTAGATGAGTGCTGCAGTTCCAAGTTTTAGTACATCACATAATCCTGGAGCCACTGTGGGGTTTTCATAGTGTGACGTGGTCTGTTCAGGTTGGTTGGCTTGGTCAGGTGGTGTTTGGACCTCAAGGACTGGCTCTGGTTCTGGAATGAGCACCAAGTGGCAACGGTTGCGGCGATGCTCCATTCCTTGGATGTTGACAATGTAGGAGCGAGGAAGGCCTGCCTTTCGATCCACCTCTTCCACCGAACTCAAGTGCGCTTTGTTACGGATTCGCACTGGGTCACCTGGTTTCAGTTCACACAGCTGTCGAGCCCCATGCTTCTGGTCGAAGTAAGCCGAAGTCTGTCTGCGGGCTTCAACTGGTGTGTGTTGCCGGTCTTGGGTTGAAGATTTTGAGGAAGCGTCTGCAATGTGGTACGTAGTTCTCGACCCATGAGTCGGCTTGCAGGACTCAGATTAAGGCCTGGAATTGGTGTGGATGGTATGTCAGCAATGCTCCCAGTGGATCAGGTTGGTGCAGCATTGCTTTAGCAATTTGCACTGTTTTCTCAGCCATTCCGTTTGACTGAGGATAGTGAGGGCTGGAAGTGCAGTGCTGAATGTCATATTCTCTCGTGAATTCTTCAAACTTAATGAGGAGTTGTGGGCCATTATCAGTGATCATCAAGTACTCCAAATCGGGCAAAGATAGCCTTCCAATAATATTGATCACTGCCAGTGATAATGGCTTGTGAAGTTGGTGTACCTCAATCCATCTGGAGTAGTAATCCACTACATGTACTACTAAATAGTGTCTACGCTTGACTTCTGCGAAGTCACATGCAAGTCGCTGCCAAGGTCTGTCTGGATGAGGGGTAGAGATCCGCGGTTCTGCACTTTGGGCCAGGTGCCTGGATTCACAATATATACATTCTCCACGTATTGGGCAACATCCATGCTAATACCTTGAGCAGCTCAAGCTCTGCACTTGAACATTACCTGGTGACCTTCGTGGATTCTTGACAGCATCTCTTTTTGCCTCTTTGCTGGGATTACAGTGCAGTCTCCAAAGGTGAGGAGTCCGTGAACAAAGCTGAAGTCGTCTTTGGAGTACTTTGGCAAACCATTACTTACGTATGATATCATTGCAAACAGTTTTTTGTTTGATCTCCTCTAACTTGTTCTGGGAAACTGTCCAGAGAGTAGTGACCATACAGACATGTGTGTCTACTTCGTTAGTAAGGTAATCGTCGTCAGTGGCTGTTGTCTTCAGAGGAGCCCGAGACAGGATATCAGCCACTAAGAGAAGTTTCCCAGGTGTGTACACAGCAGTGTAATTGTACTTCACGAGGCACATGAGGAGCCTTTGATACTTCAATGGAGAATCGTAGAGGTCTTTATTGTTGATGAGTGGAACCAGTGGTTTGTGATCAGTCTGAATGCTGACACGGAGGACTCGTAAGTACACGTGTAACCTTTCGCATGTCCAAACCGAAGCCAACAGCTCTTCCTCTATCTGGGCGTACTGGCTTTCTGGTTTGTTGAGGCTTCTTGAGCAGTGGGCCACTGTTTTCCTGTATTAATCATCTTGTTGCTGCATAATACAGTCGTCCAGGCATCTTCACTGATCAGGGTTGGCTTTGTCGGGTCATAAAAGGCGAGGGCAGGTGCTGATGTCAGGAGTGTCTTTATCTTGCGGAAAGCTGTCTGCTGCTGTGGTCCCCACATCCAGCTGACATCACTCATTGATTGGTGCAGCAACTGAGGATAGAATCTGGCCAACCAATTTACCATGCCCACCAGACGTTTCACTTTGGTTTTGTTGATTGGCGGTATAATCTGGATAATGGCTGCTATGTTCTCAGGGTCAGCTTGGATGTCTTCCTTGTCCAGCTTCATGCCAAGGAAGTTCACCTTTGTTTGGGCTATCTTGCATTTTTCTCGGTTAAGCTTTAGCCCAGCACTCTACGATTCCAAGAACGCGTTCGAGTCGCTTGTCATGTTCTTCTTTTGTGCGGCCAGTGACTAGCACGTCGTCCATACCACGTCCCCTGGATTTCGGTCAAAAAGTCACTCATTATTTGTTGGTAATTTATGGAGCCGACGTGATGCCAAATGGCAGACGCGTGAAGCAAAAACGCCCGAATGGCGTAATGAAGGTAGTTAGCTCCTGGCTGGCCTCTGCCAGGGGTACTTGCCAGAAGCAATGTTTGGCATCAAACAGGGAGAATATCTGGGCACCAGAGACCTTTCCCAGGATTTCCCCTAAACGGTAGGTATGGTGAGTCTCTCCCTGACTATGGCTATATTCAGCCGTCTGAGGTCTAGACACAGGCAGACTGACCATTCTTTTTCAGTGCAATCACGATTGGCGAGCAACAATCAGTAGGTTTTGTGATACGCTCAGTGATGCCTTGTTTCTGTATCTTCTCTATCTCCTTCAATTGTGGCATCAGAGATGAAGATATGACGAGGGGTTGTGACACAGTACGGAGTGGCTGCTTCATCTATTTTGATGTTGACTGTTTGTCCATGAAGACACCACCCTCCTTCAAGAACACTTTCATGGCTGAGCAAAATATAGACAAGTTCCACCAGGCCAAGTGATTCACAGGCATGCTTGCCTATGGCAGGTTCCCCCTGAGCCAAGATGAGGAACTGTAAAGTCTGGTCTTGCCTTTGACTTGGCACAGCAGAGTAGTCTGGCCGACGGGTGTGTGCTTTCCCTCCAAAGAATCCATCGTAGGGATCTAGTCATCCGATCAAAACTGAACGAGCGTTCACCCCCTGTGTTCGCGACACTATCGAAATCGCACATGTGCATGAACGTGGCGAATCAGACGAAAACTACGACAGTTTGTGCCCTAAAATTTCTAAACGAGAAGGCGGAATGTTCCCCTGAAATGTCATTTACTATTTCCGTTAATATTTACTGGAACCACTGCTGCCACTATGTTGTGTTTATGGGTCCATT
The DNA here is from genome assembly GCF_054643075.1 of Acanthaster planci. Lineage (NCBI taxonomy): Eukaryota > Metazoa > Echinodermata > Asteroidea > Valvatida > Acanthasteridae > Acanthaster > Acanthaster planci. Next base: position 9,601,101 of record NC_141795.1, read on the forward strand.
CAAACCAGTAAATAATAGCACGGACTCACCGTTTGCAGGAGGATCTTGTCACATGGGGGCTGCCATTTTATTCGCACATGACACGCGCAGTACAGTTAAACATTTGGAACGTGCAGTTAATGATTATGGTACGAACACGGACAGCAAATGGGTATACATCATCCAGGGGGTCCACCTGGTGCCACTATTTCTCCCGTAGGTTTAAACGGGAGAAATTTATGTAAACAATCCATTAAACACCTCAAGGTTCACATTGAGCTTAGAGATTTTCTTGCAAACAATGAAGGGCATTTTCGGGGGGGGGGAATTCGACGGACAAAGGCTAAAATTTCTCGGGCACTATCATAAAGGGCCAGTAAGTGTATTGCAGACAGTTGGAATTTACCTCTCATTTAATGTATTAAAATATGACACCAGTTACACTACGTGATGACCAGCAATTGAAATGGCTCCCAAGGTTCAACAAGTTCCCGTAGCTCATAGTGGTAAGCGCGGGAACATTTAATAGTTCATTATTGATCGCTTCATCTTATGGCGTGCCCCGTCCAACCTTACCACACTTCACCACCGGCAAGGAACGTGACTTTTCACCCCTAAATATGGCCCTGGACAATCTTATTATTGTTCATCCACACCTCACCGAGCAGTATAAATATCAAATTCTGCTTGGGCGTCTGGGGGGCAATATCCTGAGGTTGGCTGAGGCATATATGCATGACCCAAAACCATATTCAGCAGCACTCCGAGCCCTCAAAGACAAGTACAGTCAACCACGTCAGCTGGTCCAGAGTGAGATAGGCATGATCATGAACATGCCTCTTGTCAAGTTTGGAGACCACGTAGCCTTCGACGACTTTGCGCTTTCAGTCCAGTCACTGGCTGGAATGTTCCGCTCCCTAGAAGGAAAAAATGGCTATGAACTCAAGTGCGGTTCCCATGTGGACCGACTGATCTGCAAACTACCAACAGGATATCGTGATAGATTCGTGGAACACTGCATCCATCAGGGTATTCTGAAAGCAGACTCCGACCAAACCTATACCCTAAACCATCTTGCTGACTGGTTGCAAGTACAGTCACGAGCAAAGCGGATCGCTGGTCAAGCAGCAACAGTCTACAAAGAAGAAAACCCCAGACAAGAAAGGAAAGACAAGTTTCCCCGCAAGAAAGGGTATAAGCCTACCGCTGTTTTCAAGGCTGATGACAGAAAACAGACAACGGGAAAGTTACCTTCACAACAGTCACCATCAAAAGACAAACGTAAAGCCTTCTGTCCACACTGCAACAACCATGACCACTACGTGAATGGTTGTACGGAATTCAAGGCGCTCAAAAACCAGCAAATAATCAAATGGCTGAAGGAAAAGTCCAGATGCTGGAAATGTGGGCGCACCCATAAACCAGAGTGCATTGAGAAAACCATGCAACACCTGCAAGGAGATCCACTTGATTGTACTGCATGACGCCATTCAGCAAGGAGCAAGCAGAATCTATACTGTTGGAGTGACGACTCAGATGACTTACCTAGACCCCATAATGTCATGTTAAAGGTCGTTCCAATCACTCTCCACGGTCCTGCTGGCAAACTTGAAATACATGCTGTACTTGACGATGGCTCCATGAGAACAATGGTGCTCAAACATGCAGTCCAGCAACTGAACCTCACGGCGAAGAAAGACTATATTCTCCTATCAACAGTTCAACAACTGCCTTTCCAATGTGAAGGGCAATCGGTCAAGCTCCAAGTGTCCACGAGGGAACATCCTGACACCAAGTACAACATAAAAGGAGCTTTCACCGCTGACAGTTTACGCCTGTCAGAAAATACCTATCCAGTTACAGCTCTTCAGAAGCGTTGGCCCCACTTACGTGGAGTTGCACTGCCTCTGATCAACAACGCAACTCCCTCGATCCTGATTGGCTATGACTACTCCGACCTTATCACCCCACAGCAACCTGTGAAATTCGGCCTCAGTGGAGCACCAGTGGCTGTATGCATCAAATTGGGTTGGACATTTCAGGGACCGGCTGGAGTCCTGAAGGAACAGTTCAGTGAGCAGAAGTACTTCAAGATTACCATTTGTCAAGAGAACCATGACCTTACGCAAAGTTTAGAGATTGTGGAAGGCCGATGTGATCCCTTACACTAGTGAGAAGATTGTAACCCGTTCCAAGCAGGACCAGTATGCTGTGGAACTGCTTGAAGCAAAAACAGTTCGCATTGAAGAAGGAGGAGTTCTGCGCTATTCCAAACCCCTCTTGTGCAGGAATGATGGAACCCACTTCCATGCTGGCAAAGAAGCAGTTTCCCCAAACCTGAAGCGTACACAGAGACAACTCCAGAAACAGCCTGACCTTGCTAGGATCCACAAAGAGCAAATCCAGAAGCTACTTGATGCAGGCTACGTGAGAGTCCTTAGTGATGCAGAAGCCCAGCAGACTGAAGAGTCGTGGTACTTTCCACATTGCATTGTTGAAACCAGCGGTAAGCCACGTGCGGTGTTCAACTGCTCATTCGAACGTGATGACAGGTGCTGAACATCCATATCTTACCCGGACCCAAGTATGGAGCATCCCTCCTTGGAGTCCTCCTCAGATTTAGGCAGCACCCAGTGGCAATATTCGGGGATATCCAAGCAAAGTCTCCTACTAGCTGACAAGCCCCTCTTGAGATTCATCTGGCAGAACATAGACAGAGCATCTTAGCCTGATGTCTATGAGTGGTAGGTTCTTCCGTTTGGCACAACCTGTAGCCCCTGCTGCGCCTCATTTGCTCTGCAAAGGCATGTACTCGACCACCAGAAGGGCAACGAAGAGGTCGCACGTGCTGTCCAGCGATCCTTTTACGTAGACAACTGCCTGGACAGTCTGCCTTCAGCCAAAGCAGCTAAAAACTGGTCATGAAGATACGCACACTGCTTGCAACAGGTGGATTCAACATTCGCCAATGGGCAAGCAATATCCCCTCAGTGGTGGAAGATCTGCCAGCTGCTGCCAGATCCGATGGATTTGACCTTTGGCATGTCTTTTGTCAGAGTGACACATCCGAGGCCACTCTTGGACTGCTGTGGCAGTGCGATGCAGATGACCTTGGATACAAGCACCGATCCATTGCTTATCAAATGCTCAACCTCAGAACTGTCTACAAAATCATGGCCAGCCAGTATGATCCAATTGGTTTCCTTGCACCATTCACTGCAAGAGCTAAGGTAATCGTCCAGGATCTGTGGAGGCCAAAGAGAACCTGGGATGACCCAATAGAGCCTTGATATATCCTTACCAGATGGCACACATGGGAACAGGAACTGGCTGACCTACCAAAGCTTCGACTGCCAAGGTGTTACACACCACCTGAAGTTGACACCAAGACGACCAACCGAGAAGTCCACATCTTCAGTGATGCCTCAGAAAGAGTCTATGGCTCGGTCGCCTACCTGCGCACTGAAGGTCACAAAAGAAGCATCCATACAAGTTTCATCCTCTCACGTTCCAGGGTAGCTCCCAAGCGGCAACTTTCCATCCCAAGGTTGGAACTTTCTGCTGCACTGGTGGGTGCACAGTTGGCAGATTTGCTCAGAAAGGAGTTGACCTTTCCATCCAGAAGATTACCCTGTGGAGTGATTCCACTACGGTACTACGCTAGCTGAAGTCCGACTCCTGCAGATACAAGGTGTTTATCGGGACACGAGTAGCAGAGATACAGTCCCTGAGCAATCCAGAGAATTGGCGTTATGTTAACACAGCCAACAACCCTGCTGATGATATCACTCGGGGTAAGACCGTGTCTGAACTCTCTAATGAACAAAGATGGAGAAATGACCCATCCTTTCTGTCCTTACCTCCTCATCGCTGGCTGACAAGCCCCTTGGTCGACGAACCGGAAGACACTGTAGAACTGAAGGGAGCAACATTCTGTGGAGCGATCACCGTGAAAGAGCCCCAGTTGCCAAACCCAGAACAGTACCGCAGTTGGAATGGCCTCATCCGGGCTTTCAAGGAGCTTCATGACGCAGATACTGTTGTGACCTGGAGTCCTGGATAAGCCCTTGTGATTGACAGGGCCGAGCCTGGGTCTGGAGAGGCTGGCCACGTGGCATTATTCACACTGTCTAGGCCCAGCTGTTGTGCTATAAAGGCCCTGGATGAGTGAGTCACAGTGATTCAAGCATGTATAGCGGGAATTTCCCGTGTATTTTTGGTATCGCCGATGTATTTCCGTATTGTTGAATTAAGCGTCCCCCACTGCAGACCACGCCCCCAAAAAGGAAACTTCCCCACAAAACACACTGAGAAGTCTTTCTAGGAAGGCTTCCGTCTGATTTATTTTGAAAGAAACAGAGAAAACATTGAATACGGGTCTTTTAACGAATCTGAGACAATTTGGGCACAAGGTTCTGTATTAATGTCAATAATTGATGTAGGTGCCTTCCCCACAAAACATACTGAGAAGTCTTCCTAGGAAGGTTTCCGTCTGATTTATGCTGAAGAAAACTGAAAAAGACATTGAACAAGGGATTGTTTTATCCACAAATAAATCTGAGACAATTTGGGCACAAGGTGCTGCATGGGCAGTTATATTGGACAAGGTGCCTCGTCACAACTACATGTACTTACATTTAAATTTGTCTCTAACTTCAACTGTAGTTCCAGATTCCATGAATATTGCCAAAGCTATTCCTGCTTATCATAAATCATTATAAACCAATATCGTTTTAAGTTCATTTTCAAAAAACCTTAACGCATCATCTATGTTCGTACATGTAGGTTTTTACAAAAACATGCAATTTTGCCCGATTCTTAGTTTGGTTTTAAAGAGAAACACTCGGCCACACATGCTGTTTTTCAGCTAGTATATAAAATTACCTCAGCACATGAACAGTCACACAAGTAGTGTGGGGGGACTGTTTGGCACAGTTTGACCTTTGCGACAAAAATGGCAAAAGGTCACATTAATATTCATAAGTATATTGATAATATGATATTGATATGAATAGGAATGAGGTGTAGGGTGAAAAATTATAGCACAAAATGACCTTTGGTAAGGGATAGGCATAGGATAAGGTCAGAAAGTCTGGTACAGGTTGACCCTGGTGTATGGGATAAAATAGGAATAAGGCCTAGCACGGGGTAAACATTTTTGGCACAATTTGACCTTGCTTATGAAATTATGGCACAACATGATGAAAGAGGATGAGTCAAATAGTGTGTGATGGTATACTGACTGGCCCACCAGGCAATCCTAAGGTAATCAAGGAGTAGGAAGCGATAATCCCTACACAATAGACAGCTCGTGCCGATTGTTAATGAGAGGGATAATCCCTAGATAATGGACTGTATGTAGTGGCTGAGCTGTGTCGGCAGACTATTGTGTTAATGATTACATTGTGTACGTTGGAAGTGAGCGTTGGTCTGACTTAACCTTTGGACACTAAGGAAGAGAGGGCGCCCACATGCTAGCGGTCTTGGGTTTGGCTTACTATGGCTACCGAGATTTGATCGATACGGGAAGAAGACTCTTTATTGCGGAACCTAAATGTAAAATACAGCATTATATAAAATTAAGAATTCTGTGGGTGGCATGACGTCAGTTGGGGATACGTAGCCAAGGGGTAAATTTATTCGTCGTGCTGTGGAATATTGTGTAGAAGTTCCGGCCAATATCTGATCTGAGAATTACTATTCGATAGTCATATCGATAAGTATAACACAAAACAAATTCGGTGGACTTCACATATTGGTTTCTGGTAGGTTTGTTCTGGTACCGTTTTATTTCCCGTTGTTCATCATTGATTTTTTACAATAATTATCTTGGCAATTTTAAGAATTACTACAAGGGTGTTAACTTTGAAATCAGAGTTATTACATGTACTCATTATTGTTGGAACCATTTGTCTCTACAGACTGTTATCTTTTAGGCGTGCTCCTCTTCGTCATGAAACAGTCCGGCAAATTTCTCAGCATGTTTAGGCAAAACTCTATTCAAGACTTTGTTGACGTTCATGCCTTTATCAAGTTTTCCGTCGAGATCATCCACAATGTCCTTGTGAGTTTCATTTTCCCTCAAATATAGGTAACTTGACAGGAACTCCTTATAGTTGTCGAAAAAGTCTTGTTTGACTGCACAGAGGGTCTTTCTGTTTGCCTTCTGCTTGGCTTGATCTTCATCCATGCCTTCGTTGACGCACTTGTCATATTTTTCATCCCTCATCTCCCTATGTGTTTCTCTAGCTTCAGCCAGCCAATCTTGGTAGGCGGCATTGTCTTTCAAATCAGGGACATTCAGGGACAACAGAGTCTTCTTCCCGTATCGATCAAATCTCGGTAGCCATAGTAAGCCAAACCCAAGACCACTAGCATGTGGGCGCCCTCTCTTCCGTAGTGTCTAAAGGTTAAGTCAGACCAACGCTCACTTCCAACGTACACGTACACAATGTAATCACAGCTCAGCCACTACATAGAGTCCATTATGTAGGGATTATTTAGATAATCCTTTGTTCTGTCCATACAAATGATTTCATCCGAGCGTCCAAGATTATGTCATATAGTATTAGCTAATGGTTCAAATTTTTTTGTACTCATCAAATTTTGAACACTCTGGTGAACACTGTCAATTTAAAGCTTATAACAGTATCTAAGTTGGTTAAAGCGAATAAATTATTGATAAAACTTGTTATATGTTATGTAGTAATACTACAGCCTCACATCCGTCTGATATCGTTTTCGATAACATACCGATAAATCAAACTCACTGTGTTAGATTCTTAAGTTTATTCATTGATTCAAATTATCATGGAAAGATCATGTGAATCACTTATGCAAATTCATTTCAAGAAACATTGGTATTATCAACAAACTGAACTATTCTTTCCTTCGGAGACTCTTTTCAACATTTACAATTACAATGCACTTTTTATGTTGCACATACATGTATCTCATGGTATTCTTGCTTAGGGCAATAAAAGTACTAATCCTTTATCTGCTCTTCCCCATTATATTTCAACCGTAACACCCTCAAAGTTACTGACATTTATTCTTTACAGCTTGGAATCTTCAAGTACCGGCTTGTTTCTCATGCTTTACCTGATTCTTTTTAACGTATGTTTAAACTAACTATGTCATTCACTAACACCAGACTAGACAGTCCAAGAATTATCATATCCCTCTTGTTCAGACTGCTCCAGCAAAAAAGACCATAATTTGCCAAGGCCCAAAATGCTGGAATTCAGTCTTTTACTAAAAAGTCTTAATAATGTCCTGTTATTTAAGGAAAAATATTTTACTTGGAAAACTACTTTTAATTTTCATGTTAACTGATGTGTACATGGTAACTATATGTAGGTTTTGCACTTAATATGCTGTCTTTGTCTGTGTTTGTCTACCATTATTTTCTGTTCATTTTCCACCTATGTAGTACGTAATGGAACTGTGCTTTCATAATTTGGACGCCTCACTTGACAAAGTTGCTTTTTGGAGGCTTCCATCGGTTAATCCCCCACACGGCTATATTTTCTATTGTTATTACATTTTCTTGTTAATATTGATTAAGTGGAAATAGATATGAAATATGAAATGAAATATTTCGATTGCACGGAATGTTATTACGAGGGAACGAAGTAAAAAAAAATCACGTACCCTTATGGGCCCCATTTATCAAGACATAAATAGTGCAAACAAACAGACGAGCAAAGCAGGCGGTACTTTTTCCGAGCTACGGCCTCCTAACCTGGAGACCCTTCTGGCCCCGACGCCCGTGCAGCAGAAACGAGAGGGCGACTAGAACGGCATTCTGCCTTTTCAAACACCAATAGCTGATACACAGAGACAATCACACATAATGCAAGAAACTATCGACAAAGTCGGAAACAGTAATACCGTCTCGAATTTGAATATTTTTAATTTCTTCGTTTTTGTATATTGTTTTGGTATTTGTTAAGTGTTTTTTAGGTATTTATTGGGGTATTTTAAACAAAAAATAAACAAAATCCAAAATAAATCCAGGTCTACATTGAATTTGTTGCATTTCCAAACCCTTATTCATTGTGCAGTTTTTTGAGCTTTCGCGTTACCTCTTCTCAACAATGAAAGCCAATACATCTATATTTTTCGATTAATTTGTCAAAAATTAATCAGTGAATAAAAGGCACCCCAAACTACTGCAAACAGTTTTGAAAGTCTGGTATATAATGAACACACATAGAGAAACAAAAAGGAAAAACGACACAACGGTATAAAATCGAGATTAAAAATGATGATACTCTAAATGTGACTGTTAGTTCACAAGAGAACAAACTTCCAATGAAACCTAAATTCTTTATAAAGTAAAAAGCGAAGAAAGTTTTGAAGGTGGCTTCCAGCGATGTGTCTTTCCATAGTAACGCAATAGACAATGAAGGTGATGTCCGCTGTAACATTCAAAATTCTAAGTTATCCGCGGTCCATGCATGAGCCGAAATGTATATATTATGTTTACTGAAAATGTCTTTCGTTAATGTTGTAAAGATTATATTTTAGCCTTAGCTTCATTTAAGTCGGCGTTTGGTCTTTTTATTTTGATCCATGCCGCTTGAAAGCGGAAACTGAAACCATACTTGGTCTTTGGCACACGGGGCATTTCTAGACCGGCTGATTTTTTTTGTCATGAGTAGTGATAGGGCATCAGATAGGGCAACAGAGCTGCTTCGCAGCAACTAAAAGTTCCGAATCGCAGTGCTGAAAATTAAGGGTTTTCTAAGTTGTTTGTATATTTAAAAGGTTTGGGAAAAAGAATATCTTTCATAACTTACGGAGAAGTGAGTGGAAAACTGAGTTTATATTTTTCGCAGCACATTGATTAAACCTTGCATTTACACACTATATCAGTAAATACTATCATGAGCCATCGAATTATCAGCAACGTCTCTCTTACGAATGACTTGGACTATGCACTAACTGCTGGTGTCGTTGTTTTCTTTCAGCTAGTGATTTTCTCTATTCAAGTGGCAATTGGGGCCGTCTTTCTCTAATAATATTCATTTTGGGGGTCTTGTTTGGAATACCAAATGTTTCGTTTGATTAAATTCAATTCAGTTCAAAATGTCTGTTCATTCCTGTAGTGAAAATTTAACGCATACGTTTGATTGCGATTAAATACACACACAAACACATACATTCTATACAAATTTATAATCTAAAAAAGTCAGAATTTACACTATTGCACAAACCACAAAATTTAAATATAGCAAAGGGGCAAATGTTCTTAAAAGTGATAAAAATAGCGTAGGAAAAGTATTTGAAATCCGAGTGCTCCCTTTATAGTTAAGAGCCCAGAACATCATTCAACAGGTGGACTGCGCTGGGTACGGAGGAAAACCTTATTCTATTTGTCCTGTAAGTGGGTGTTTTGTGTAGAGGATTTATAAATACCGGTCAGTTATGTCAGAAACGACTTTTATTTGCATCCTAAATGATGGTTGTTGGGCTAGTTTCGTTCAAACTGTATTAATAGTCCTAGGTCTGAGGCCGGTTCACTAGCTTACAACACCAGCCCTATCAGCAGTGGGCACGGGCAGCTGACACGTTAGTCGCAGTATGGTAGATCATTTCCCACGGTTAGAAACAGATGTACAACGTGGAAGTTACAAGTTCTAGTACTCAAAGTCCATGGCAAAAAAATGCGGAAAAGAAAAAGGCCGCAACGATTGTCAGTTGAAAAGAACCCAGTGCTGCCTCAACAATCCAGATGGATAATCCCCATATAACCACAACTGGTATACCGTACAACAGGTCATTACCGATAGCATCATTTTCATAGTGTGACGGCTTGTAATTACTGCTGGATGTAGAAATATGAGTTTAAAATTTTTAAAACGGTTGCTTTATGAGATGTAAGCAAACATTTTTCCAATCATATTTTCGGATCAGTAAGGTATTTGGTTGGTTTTCTTTCACTCCAACCTTTGAAATACACTAAAACAGACTCGAACGTAAGAACAGTGTTAAGATTTTCTTTCATCCGGGTAGGCTGAGAGTTAGCGTTAAAGTTATAATAAAAAAAATTAGGAAAAGCTTAGTCTGAACGGTTAATCAATTTCAGTTCTCTTATATAATGTGAGACTTGGGTCTTAGTTACTTCTGCAGTCATGCTGGGTATACAGTACCGAAGTGTTATGCCGTTTTAACCCAGAACGACGGTGCAAACGAATGGAGTAGGCTGAGCATTGGTTCCCAGCAGGTTCTCGCGCGAATACCTCTTGCACCCATGATAGTCCGCGTGGCGCATGTTCATCGGTACTGTCTATAGGGTTGGAGGAAGTTGGCCCATCGGATCTGATATCGCTTTCCCTAAAACACGCGAACTAAGGTGGCCAAAAAAAAAGAAATCAGCAATAATCTTCCAGGAGATTTGTGACGTCTTTTTAGTTTGTTTTGTTTGTGTTACACCAAATGTGCCACTAAGTGTATACATGTTGATTTGACAAACGACAGCCATTTATTTGTCCAAATTCTCCAATTTTGTGGGAGTACATTTAGATCTGAGTGAGCTAAAATTCCCATGAAGGGCGTTGGTCGTTGCGATACATTTAATACATTGATGCCATTGAATGCTCCCACATCTTTTAATAGAACAGTTTGCTATTTCACATCCGGCATGTTATGAGTGCCAGAGTGGCGAATTTATTATTAGAGAAATGTTGAAAGACGACACCATAAAAACGGCGTTTAGAGTTGAAACGCTTCTTGCTGTCAACTGAATACATTTAGCCCACGACACGTTTATAAAATACGTTTTGAAATGATTAAATGCTATACGCATTTCTATTATACACATTTAGCCCTGTAAAATTCGTTTAGCCGTGTTTAACAGGTTAGTGCAAAAGTGTGTTTAGAAATGTGTTTGAACTTTCAGCGCCTTTTACACCGGACAAATTGATTTGTATTCATATTTTTACATACTTAATCATGTATGTAAATAATCGATTAAATTAATAGGTATTTACCAATACTCAATCAGTAATTAGACCCAAAAGACGAACCTCTGACATGTCAGTCACATACACAATTTGTAGTCATCAACAACTTCAAAACATGGAAAAGTAGACTTTAATAATGAAAAATTTAACTCGTACTACATATCAAAATCCAGTGAGTCAAAGCAAGCTTACCGGGAAAGAAAACACCCCCACAAAAAAAAGAAAGAAAGAAAGAAAAGAAACAAAAACAAAACAAAACAAAAGAAAAACAAAACAAACCTAACCAAAACAAACCAAAACCAAACAAACCAAACAAATTCAAATACAATGAGATATCTGAGGCTCAAGTTGAGAAATTTCCGGACCCTGCTGACAGTTGAGCTATGCATGTGCATTTAGGCCTAGAGGGTTGCAGTTATTGTTACCATCTGTTTGTTCTTTTTATTGGCAATGCTGTATTTTTCAGTCACAATTCGTGAACTGTTTACCTGGCTAAAAGCAGCTTTCGACGTTCCAGATAAGAAAAAAATCCAGTTTTGGAGACAAGTATAACGCAGCGCTGGGTACGTGGCACGGTCAAGAACAAGACGAATGAGTTGAGTAGACTGCGAAGTAGCCCAGCGAGTGTATAGTCCTGGAGATGGATCACTTAACCCTCCGTCATGAAGTGGAATTCCGCTACAAAGAGTTGGATCTAACACGGTACGATAGCCCGAACGAAGTGATACAGAGAACCGTGCAATCATCAAACCGCGACGGCCTCCAGATCTGGAAGGGACGCATGAACTGTTGGCGGAGCATTGTAGTAAAGTGGTGCGAAGAATTACCGTGGTCCGGGTTGTTTTCTGGATTTTGATCATCCCCCGTCCAATAAGTTTCAGAACCTTGAAAAGATCAAAATGGCAAAACCGGTAGTACTCCAAATACCAGGAAAGATAAAACAAAATATTTTAGTTTAGTGTATCACCTACTCATTGTACGACACGACGGCAGTTAACAGTCTAGGATATGGACATTTTTATCTGACCAGATACAAATATTCAAAACATCGTCTAAATATTCTGTCTTCAATAATAAATGGCCAGTTGGGCAGACTACACTGCAAAAACTGTGGTGTTAAAATCCACACTTCTTGGTGGTAGGCCTATTAGATGACCACACCACAGGGTGTTACTTTGCACACCTATAAGTGTTACAAAGCACTGGAGGGTGTTAAAAGTAAAAATTTTAACACCAGTGAAAAGTGTTGGTTTAGTCCTCTGATAACGTTAGAGGTGTTAAATTTAACACCCCAGTTTTTGCAGTGTATATGTAATCCAGAGAGAACCGGGGGTGGCATCCGATCCCCCCCCCTTTCCGTTTTTCCCCCAATACCGCAACAGCACTGTTTTTCATGCGGGCTGAGCCTTTAGGTATTTTTTTGGGGGGGGGGAATTCTTGCCAGTCATTTTGACATCACCTTTTGTGAAATTTGAACTTACCGTTCTCTTGAAGCGCCCATTTTTCCGTGACAGATCAACCAAAAATGTTAACATTTGTGCTGCCGTGCTCAATGCACGCAAATGGGGTCTTCAACCACAAATGACCGTTGCAGCAAAACCATATGTCAGATTAGGTTGAAACTTGATATTTCCACTTACCAAATCAAACCTCAAATCGGGCATTGGACAGCCGAGGAGGGGGTGGGGATATGGGATCTGCCCCCCGGCGTGAAATTATAACCCTGCTCTTTTAGGGTTAAAGGTCTTCTCATCTAACTTTGAAAAATAACACATTTAGGGAATTACCAGGTGCATGACTGCAAAAACGGCATAAACTGTCAGAGAATCTGGTGATTAAAATTTACACTGAAATCAGTGGCTGGCTGCTGCTATATGCCTCCCATCCCCTCCTTGATTTGTATGATCCAGTTTTCCTAACTGTGCAGCATTCGACTCTGTCAATTTGCAGTAAAGGAAAGAGCAGGATTTTATTATTTTGTAGCTGGCAACAAAGATACTCCACTAAAAATATATTGCCTATATTACACAACATTTGAATAGGAAGGCGAGGATGTCGTATACATGTAATTGTTTAGGTTATCGTTTTTTTAAGGAAATCTTTCCAAATTGAGGTAAACGATCATGCACAGCAAAGGAAAATTTAGACAGAGATTTCTTGAGCGATACTTGCAAAACAAGTCAAAATCGTTCGTGTTTGCAAGAATCGTGCAACGGTGGAACTTGAGCGCGTACAAGGGCATGAGGTACATGTAGAACAGTCTGGTAACGACATGCACCATTATGTGACCAATAGGGCACAAATCAATGTCAGATGGAGAATGGTTCCCTCTTAAGATTTGCTTTTTACAAATATAAGACCAGAGCAAAACCAAAAATTACTGAAAGAAAATGTGATCAAACTTTTACTACTATGCCACGCTGTCATAAGTGGGGCGTAACGAAACGAGGTTGGAAAGGAAAGGGAACCAACCCGGACCAAACCAAACCAAACCAAACCAAACCAAACCAAACCAAAGGAATCGAAAAAAAATAAACAAAAAAGACTAATAACTCCTGAAAATATTGATGCTGTTTTTGAAGAAAAGAAGAGGTATGTCCAAACCCTTGCACCGAGAGTGACAAAGGTATAAAAATGAAATCTCCAATACCAGCGACACAAATGATTGTAAAAAGTCGCAAAAAGGTTTCTATGGGCCACTTATGCCGAGTGTGAGCAGACGGAGAGTCACGTTGGTGCGGCGGTTCGTTCTTCGCGCCCGCCTTCAATTTTTACGATGCGACTTGGTTCCTGGTATTTTCCACAAGTCGATTGAATTTTCAGTTTCATTTTAGAAACCAACGCCCAATATAAAAACGCCTTTGCGTTAATTGTAAACATGTAAATATTAACTGTAAACATGTATTCGTTTAAAATGGAACAACCCGGTAAACGTTTTTATGTCGTGTTAATAAGGGGCCCTCCAAAGTTGTCAACATTTTTACAGTAGTACACAGACTACTATTTTTCAAGACCCCCCTCCCCCAAATAGTACTTATCAACAGTTTTCGAGATCTTGAAATATTGACAATGTCCTGCAGGCGCAACATTGTGGGAAAGTACCACAACCCATAATAATATACATGCATATAATTATATGCAGTTTTGCAAACCTTTATGTATTAAAGATTAAAAGGTCAAATATGAAAAGAATGAAAATATTCAATGTTTTTCTTAATAATGTTTAATCCTTAATTGCAGAGTGAAATTTTTTGCGTGGGATGTCAAAGGATCTGTAGTAGGCAGTTTTCGAATACTCTACTTCGTCTCCGTTTGAGGCCTCGTCTCTGAGGTCAAGCCCCGATTGTGGACCTGAAGTGTTGAAATAAAATCACAGAAATGTAATGTCCGGTCTTTTGAATCTTATTTGCTGTTTTGTGGCACTATCAAACTTATTAATGCGCTTATAATTCCCAGTCATGTAAGAAAAAAAAGTTGAAGCCTCATACGGTTCCGGAGTCGAGTACATGTATTTGAAAACGGCCCGTACCGCTTGTGTGTCGCGGTGCTTGTACTGAGCTGAGAGACGTGATCGCGCCGATCGGCTGGGCTCGTGTAAGTACACCACATGTACAAGTACATGTACATGTACTTGCATTGCACGTTGAACTCCACGCATGGTTGAACCACCAGGCCGTGGCGGGCCCGGGCCGGGCCGGGCCGCGCTGCGGTGGTGCGGGTGGCCGTAGTCACGATGCATGCTAACCTTCCGGATTTTACTCTCCATCGGAGCCAGCTTTCAGCGCACAACCGGTGATTACGTAAATGCTTGCTTTTTCTTGAATTTTCATGTTTTTAAAGTGTTACCAAGAAAGCGTTAAAATATCAACCCTTGTTTTTTTTATAATATTCCTACATTATTCCCTGGGTTTTATTCCTCTAACCTCAGTCTGAACTGTGGCTGCTTCTCATTGACTCGTCTCTGCGGATTATTCTTTAGGCTTGCAAGCTTCAGTGCATGGGGCATTTTTGAGGAATCTTTGGAGTCATTACCACGCGCCTGCCCAAGATCTTCGAACTACTGATTGACAAACATGCAAATCCAGAAAGTGATCAATGATTTGTACAAAACGGAATCATGGCCGGAGAGCAGAAATGCTGCAAATGGCCCGGGGCACAAGAACTGTTGTTGGCAATGCTTCCAGCCGCTATATCAAGTTAACAGCCAGATTGTAGCTTAACCCGCCATTGCACAATCAACGTGCCAAATCAGGAGTTTTTACAAGAGCAAGGCCTATTGGTTACAATAGGCCTACGTGGGACAACAATCACCTAAGGAATCCTCTACTTACTTTTTTATCACCTTTCCTATTTGAAAGTTGCTATAGAAGCGTTTCTGATAAATTAATTAAGGTGCGGTGGCCTGAAAAAGAAATGCCAGTCGTCTGCTGTACATTGAGGACCTAAAGACTACGCCCGCAGTGACAGACAACTATCCCGAATGCTTGACGTTGGGTCAAATTGTTCCTCAAGTGTGTCAGAATGATGGTCAAGTTTGGAACCCACTACAAACCTTGGAAGGGAACGTTAGAGCGGAGATCGTCCAAGATCTCCTGAAGAGGAAAGTGGCCGATGGGTCCGTCCATTATTACGACAAAATTGATCAGCAACATCTCCTATAAGAGAACCGCTTTGTTGTTCCTGTATTGCTGTAAAGTTTGGGATTTATAAAATGGATGATAAATGAGGGACGAATTTTGAAGTGTCCATCCTAAAGGTAGTGGTCGACGGACTCTACCTCGCACGCAAGATTGGTGAGTAAAGATTTCTTCAAAATTGTGGCTGCTTGTTCAATAGTATAAAAACATTCCATCATGAAATCTGCTTCATGAAACTGGCAATGGTGCCCCTGTCATTCATCAAAACTGAAGTACTGAAGTTCTTTGTGCAAGACATGAAAGACAGGTGCACAGCCAAACCACTCTTCGGCGCCAAGGCTACAGGAGTGTCTTATTCACATGGCTATTATTGTGCAGTGTAAATGTATCTTTCATGTGCTTGTTGGCTGCAATGAGGCTGCCTCAGTTTTTGCCCGATTTGTGGATGTCAAACATCAAATAATTTTGGCCACACCGGGGATAATTATTTGGAACTATAGTACTGCTGTCGGCTATTTATTTGCATCTGTTATACAAGGCTTTAGGTAAGCGATTGTTGACTGAATATCCTTTTCACACCCAACGGTGCATTCTTGCTTGAAAGCAGAGAGCAACGATATTTGAATAAAGAAATATAAAGAAATAATTCATAATGGTACCACAAATGGAATTTTAAACAAATGAAATTGTAAAAATGGTTCTCAAAATACTAAAAAATAATTTGTAAAGGCCAAGGTGTTCTTAAATGCTTGATCAACTGGCCAAATTAGTTGATAATGATCGAATTACATAAGTATGCTCATATTGGTAAGGTGCGACAGAATCGAATGTAGCATACTTGGCGTACACTGTGACTCAAGGCAGGCAGGTGTTTAGGGGATTGAAGACCACTGAGCTTGAACATGTAACCTAGAATTACGGGCAAGATAATGTATAACTTAACTGGGAAAAAAGAACAAAATGTGATTCTTTGTGAGTGTATTCTGTTTCCAAGACACCTCGGAAGCCGTATACTAGCTGATGACATGAATTTTGGCCCGAGCGAAGAGGTCTGTTTATGTTGAAGTCTTAATGGATAAACAATTTGACCAGTTTTGCATACCGCTATGAACTGGTTATGTACCGTTGCTTGAACGTAAGCACCAGATCACCAACTATGTTGAAGCAGAAAGATCTGTACATTGTAGTTTGTGTCAAAGAGTATATAGCCTAGAAGTCCAGAGAGTACTATATTGATAGAACGTCATCATGCTATTTTTAAAAAAAATATTTATCATTTTCTTTATTAGTCATTTATCGTGTGCAATATCATAAGAAAAATTATTCATTACAAAATCATGACAAAACCTCCAACCTCCAAAACAGATTTTATTGAATATATGTATTATGGCCAGCCAGCTGCAATCCTGACCGAATCTCGTTGGGCCGCCACCCTTTGGTTCCCTCTCAATATGGGTCTTAGTGCCCGATCTGCGCTCCAGCTCGAGCAGACAACATTGACCGGTATTGCTATTGACACGTGTCCCAACAATTTTGTCCAGGATTGTGGCTTGCAAAATTGCTCGAAAATGATCAATAATTTTTAAAAGGGTAGCTAGTTTGAGTACAATAATCCGTAAAATTGATTACAACACCAGCTGGGGTTATAGCTAAGATTTTTTTCTCTGAATTTAATCCCCTTGCCGTCTTTGACGTGTGAATCTAAGGAAGGCGAACACTCTTTAAAACCACCTGGGGGGAAAAACAGCAAACACAATAACAAATATTTTTCGAAACGTCCAGCCGCCAATATTTTGTATTTTGTATGTTTTGTGTAAGGTTGGGATGAAATTTTCAAAAATGTTATTTTGATCTTCAAATGTCGGGGCTTACTCTGATCGCCAAAACATCTCGAAAACTTGTTTTGAAAAATATTAATTTAACGTCATAATGATATTGTAATGATATATTTTGTGATGATTTTAGCAACGTTTTGAATTGTTTTAATGGAATAAGATGTCCATGTAATGTCATCGTATGGAATTAACATGTTATAAAATGTTTTGTATTCACAAATAGGTCATTTGGGAGACAGTTTGGGGTATCTTTTTCAGCATTAGGGAGACATTGGCTTTTAGGGAGACATTTCAGTGTCTCCCTATTTTCAAACTACCAGAAGGAGACCGAGTTTTACCGTCTTTTGAGAGACGATAGTTTAGGGTCTAAAATGAAAACATACAAAGTTTTGCTCAGATCAGATTAGGGAATATTGAATTATGGGACAGTAAAGTTGGAAAATTTTGTGCAGGTTCTTACGGGAATGTCTCCCAAATGACCCATCAGCGGTAATACATAAAATATTTGTTATTTTTACGTGAAAATGTAAAGGGTTTGCTCTTTTTGCAAAAACATCTTAATCACCTTCTCGGAAAACACCAATTTAACATTCCAATAATATTTGATAAAACATCTTTGCGACCAATTGCAACACTTGCTTGTTTTTAATTTTTCAATTTCTTTTTCACTGAACCTCAATAGGCATAAAATGCAAAAACAGTTGTATAAGGTTTTAAAGTCCGAACTGTTTGCGGGTTGAGTTTCCAAGCGTGCTCAGAGAGGAAATCTCTCTCTTTACCATCATTCCTATGACAAATGAAACCATTTTTGTCAACTGCATCCGCAAACATTGCTCCTGAAATTTAAATCATTTATTAGGTCATTAAAGAAGATTACTTTATGCATGCAGAGTTTCCTCAACTTCCCAGACTTGACGACTTCCCGTTACAAGAATGTTGATGAATCGCATATGTGCAATCCAAGTCCAAGACTTATCTCCCTAAGGCATGGTACGCCAGTAAAGAAATTACTACACTTGTTTAGTTTACTCCTTTTGGCTTTTTTTTATTTGGAGCTTAGAATGGGTGAACATTACAATACCCTCCATTGCAACACCCTAAAAACTTTATACTAATTCTCAAAACACTGGATATCTGTGATTATAGCATACGACTAAATTGCTTTATAAACATTTGTCACCCCCACTTTTGGGGCAACATGTAAATTGAACTCAAATGAAATCTTAAATGAGTAAGCGTGTTACAAAATGGTCACACAAATTTGAATCAGACTGAGATTCGAGGACTTTGTATGTCGGACTTTATTTTCAGATTGGGGTTCAGTGGTGCCTTTGACTGTCTCAAAATTGGCGGGAAAAAAGAAGACAACTTGCTCCTAAAGGTTTATTCCCAAATGTCACCCTGCTGAGAATATAAAACAATCCTTAGGGTAATAACTGTCTGGGTATCAATCGATTGGTTGTGTCCTGCACTTTCGGAGGTTATATATGACTCTTCGGTCTATTGTGCCCTTCTTCAATGGGGTTACCGCCATATAATTATGGTGCCTGTTTATTCAAATGCCACTATATTCCGCCTTTCTAAAGTTTTCTCATTACTTGCTTTAATTTATTTTCTATCATTTCTGGCCTCTAATGAAGTATAGATTTACATGTATAACTTGAATTAATACAAGTTAGTGTCTAGCGGTGTTGGAACTTGCAGACGGTGTGCCATTGTGTGTTCCTTTGTTACAAAAAGGCCACAGGTCTCCTGCATTTCACGGTTTGAGGGTTAGAGTAACACTATGATGTTGTCACAACATTATAACCTCGTAGAACATTTGTTTAATATCATAGCAATGTCATGCAGAATTTTATCATTTAACCCTAAAAAGAGCCAGGTTATGTGGCCCATCTCACAACCTGGGGGCAGATTCCGACCCCCGATCGGCTATGCCACGCCCGAAACTTGGCATTTGTGTACAGACACTACACTTATCATTACAAATGTGGAGTTTGAACTCAACGAGACATATGGTTTTGTTGTTACGGTCATTTGAAGTTCATGGCTACAGGCGCCCCAGTACGCGTGCATTATACACCGCAGTGGAAAAAGCAAACATTTTTGGCTGACCTGTTTCGGAAAAATGCGCGCTTCGCACGTATGTTTGATTTTTGCAATCAATCAACAAGTTACTCTAAAAACCCCAGTTTAAAAATGAGGCTCAACACAGGTGGATTGAAAGAGGATTTTTAGTCTCCCCGTATTGGCTGTACAATTTTTGATCAAATTGATATAAAAAACCAAATAGAGCCTTCCATTGCAGCACCGTGCCAAACCGCACAGTTAAACGTTTGGACCGCAACAATGAAATCATGTTTTACAAACATTTTCCTTTTCATTTGATTTGTTTTTAAAATGTATTTTCCCTCCTTTTTAAAAATTTAATAGAAATCTACTTGAAATCAAAAGAATTGCACATTAAAAACTTTGAATGAATGTAATTTTTTTTAATGGAACAGCGGTACCCGAAACACAGGAGGAAAAGAAAGCTGCCCGGATGGTTTGACATCGTTATTATTTGGGGTTCAGGAGGCCTTTGATTCATTATTTATTGTTAATTATAGTTGATGTTCATTTTAGTTTTACCTTGAATATCAGTTAACAAGTTGAAACATCCATTCAGTCTCCCGTTTACAATGGACATGCCTATCTTGTAGTGTGATCATCCGCAACCTGGTGGAATGTTTATGCATACATTTCTGCCTTGCGAGCGCTTGTACCACCAAAAGATAGCTTACCCGCTAGTGTCATGGTTAGGATGAACCCTCTTAAATCGTAGAACACTGCCAGTGTTATTATAGACGTTCATTTCCCCAACACGCAGGAATGCTGCAAAAGCCAACAAATATACATGTTTCTTTTGAGAGACAGTACTCGAGTTCATCCGTCATCCTGTGTAACACTAATAGGATTATAGTCTCAAGTTAAATATCGAGCTCACTCTCTCTACACCCTTGACAGCTTTTGAACAAGAAACGTACATGTATGTACAGGATACTACATGTTACATAGCTTATGCAGAAACCTGAGAGATACAGTGAAATGGTGCCAGTTGTATAAGAATTCTTGTGTATATAGGTGAGCAACAAAGAAAGTAATGACCACGAATTAATTGGCAGACCAAATCATTGCATGATAAATCTTGATAAAAAGCAGTAAAATGTAACCTATGTCCTCCTGGGCGATGGTTTCAATGATCCCCGCAGAGTTGCTCTTAGTTCGGGGGGAATTTCTTAAGCAGAACGGTTGAGAGCGTTATTGGTCGGTCCATCACCCACGAAGCAAGTGGTTTGAAAGTGTCAGCCTACAGACGAAAATGTTCAGCCTTGATTCAGACCTTTTTCAGCATGCGCTTAAGGACTACAGAGGTTTCATCAGTCCGACTTCTTTTTGTTCGAGCATGTCATGTCTTGTCATGCCATGTCATGTCATGTTCCAAGGCTTTGCTATCTGTATATGATTATGATCCTTCAGCTAATCATTAAGCTGACCAACTTTAAACTGCTGTGACGATTGGAAAGAATTCAATATTAAATTTCCCGGGGCGCAAATTATCCTGCCATTTACCATTTAGTACCCAACACTGTCCTGTCACCGATCAAGCAAGCTGGCTGCATCGGGTTATAATGGCAACACACTTTGTTCGGCAGCCATTGCTTGGGAAGAAAGAACGCCAAACTGTTAACATGGTGTACAAACAGCCAAGGTCGCAAATCAGCCTTTGCTCCGGAATCCAGGTGGATATGGAGACGGAACATTTTGACGCTTGTGGTTAAGTTGATTCGACGTCGCAAGAAGGCACGATTGCTACGGAATAAGGCTATTGCTACTCTATAAGAGTGGCTTCACTTTTCTTGGGGGTATATTTATATGGCAATAACGGTTTTTTGTATTCTATCACCTGGTAATCGTGCTACTACCAAAGCTACGTCCTGCTCAATTCCAGCGAACGCTTAATCCTTACTAAGGACTGGCCCCCATGTTTTGTCAGGTGTGGGTGTAATTCCGACGCTTTTGCACATCTTGTGGAAATCTGCAAGATCTTTGCATCTATGGCGAAAGAGTAGGAAACTATTTATTTAAGTCTACCAGGAATGTATGCCCAGAATTGAATCGTAAGTTTGTTGATCTTTCTCGTTCTACGTCGGGGCTGAACTGACTGGCAACCCCAGGGAACGTCATTATAAAATGAACCATCCCATTTGAACCCTCATAACCAATAACCCCTGGATGAACTGGAACGATTTGAAATGCAGCTTTGATGCAGGCCTACCTCCGAAAGTAAATATCCAGGGCCTAGACCTGATTCCAAAAGCGTGATTGCATCGTCGGTTGTTGCGTATTCCATAGCTGCATAGCAATCCGGTATCAAATCGTTTACAGAATTTCTGTCAGTGTGAGACAAATTGTATAGCAAAGTTGAGCGTGTTGTTTCTTGGGCACGAGATCAAATTATGGGCTTAAACATAAATTCTCTAGTAGGGCAACGGCAAATGACTCTGCAAGCTTACTGTGATCAAGCTCAGCTTCAAGTTTATCACGTACTACTTCAGGGTCTTCTAGCGCAAACTGGTTTTTACATTTGAGTTCTTGGCTGATAACTGCACATCCCAGTTTAAAACCCAAGGAGAAACCTGCCAGATATTTGCATGATTTTGTAGAGTCTTAGCCAGGCAACAGTTGAATCATTGCTTCTTTATATATTGGTGTTGGAGGCTTGTCCGTGGGGAAGCCATACCCCCCTGCACTGGGATTTGAATTGCTGCAGGTCAAACTCAGCAGCCAGCGTTTTGCCAACTGCTCCTTATTACTCACAACTTGGGGAAAGTAATATTATAAAAATCAAAATTGTCCAATTCACAAGCAATTTTGCCTAATGACTTGACCATATTTTACAAAGTTTGCCACTTCCAAAATTTTCCTTACATATATAGACAGCAGTGAAAAAATGCAAAGTCAGCGCTCTATTCTTTTCAAGATTTGGGAGATTTCCTCCCCTTGCGTGAGACAGATCACATTTTCCCCACCCTGGCCTATAATGTCCAGCAAGAAAACAGAGCTAGGGGTACCCCCAACAAACCCAATCGCTATACATACTATAGACTATTGTTACCTAAATCATCTCCTAGATGTCTGAAAATAATTCCTCAAATTCCAGTGAAACAATGACCGACACAAAGCAGGGGGGCCCTCTCCGTCTCATATCTCGCTTCTTATGTTTTGTAGTACCAGGTGGGTTTGAGAGGCGTGCTCATGGCGCACAAGATAGCCAAATTCAGTAAAACTCATTGCTCGGCGTTTCATGTGTTAGTTCTTGGCTGACTGCAAGATCCAGGAACAATAGTGCTGATTAGGGGCAGAGTCATCATCCCTATTGACGAACTCACCTGCTGTTAGAATTATCCCCATTACTCCCTGACACCAATCGACCCTGTAGGACCCAGCCCCTGCCCGAGCCCTGCAAAAGTCGACGTTGCCGGTGTACAGATTGCTGAAGGTGCACAATTCTCCACATCCTGCCCTGTCCCGGACCAAGCTGCAGAAGGGGTCGTACCCAGTTCATTCCTGTCCATTTTACGACAGCAGTACCAGTTGAAACCTTTCTCCCTACTAGTTTTAAAGCTTTCTTTCACATCATTATGAATGCACGCTGTAACAGAAGCGACTATAGGGCCGTATAGTTTCCTCCAGGGAGTTTTAGTCCAGTTGAGCCACGGTAGGGGGCTTGCAAGTCCTTGACCACCTTCGCAGTCAGTTTCGATTGGCTGCCCTTCTTTTTCCATGGCAGAACTGGTGGTTGTCCGTTGGAAGGCCTACGTTTTTTGCCCATTCCAGCTCGAGGTATGCTAGAAAATAACAGAACTCTAAAGCAGTAACTTTCTCCAAATAACGTCGATTTCCCATGATATTTTCCCCTGTTACTGCCTGCATGAATATGAATGCCGTACTTTTTAAAAAAAATTGTGTAGATGCATGTAGCTCTACATCCCGTATCTGCTCTCTATTTTAATTTTTCATGCCAAGAAAATTGCCAAAGGACCCCTGGGCCACAGTCTGAAGAGACCATGACTTCTGTATCCTAATCATCGGATCAAACGGGCACAAAACAAAATCAAGTAAAGACAAAAAAAAAAACGAACAGCAGAAGCTCAAATACACGAGTAAAATATAGATAACGAAGGGCTTAAAGGACATCAAGTACAAAACAAAAACAATTGATAGGATAATTGCCACACAATCATCCAGGACCGCCTGAAAATCCCCAAACAGAGAGAGAGAGAGAGAAAAACCCACTGTCCCAAATCAGTCAAATGTTTGCGTAAAACTCCACTGGAGTATAAGCCACGGAGGCGTATAGAATGTATGCGGACGTTAGCGATCAAGCTGGAGCCAGTTTCCAGAAAGGGCTCCCCATTCCCGACAGCTTAACTCATTACAAAAGTGGACCCTTGTTCAATCGCGATCACCCGCAAAACATCCGGTGACAAAACAAGAAAGGGTGCAGTAATAGTGAAAAATGTTCCGCGTCGTTCCGCCAACGAAAATAACAGAAAAACGGAACTGCGTAGCAGAGTGGGCCCCTAAGAAATTGGGAAACGTTGAACTTTTGCTTCGGACAGTATAATATGGCAACTTTATAGACCTGTAATATTAAAGCTAACTCCTTGCGGAAACATGAATTTCACCAGTTCTGTACAAGTTTACAAACAAGAGTTTGTACGCTGACGCTGACAAACGAGCATTGTCTATAGGCCTTGACTTTACCAAAACCTAGGCCTAGGCTTTTAGTCTACAGCTCACTTGGCAAGTCTGGCTAAATGTAGAATCAACGACGAGCACTACGTCACACAAAAGCTTGAACCAGCGGTTGTTGTTGAAAAATTCGATGTCTATTGCATGTTTTCAAAAGACTGCAGTTGTGAACACGGTGGCTAGCATTCTGACATGCGACAGGCAAAGCGTCGCTTGATGAAATTACACTTATGTTGTAATGATCAAACTTTGGGCCAATTAGGTACACTGACGCTCGAGGCATGTTTCTGACAGCCAATGAACGTGTTCCAAACACAGCGTGCCACGTGCATGATAAGTGACGGTCTTGTGCCTTGTTTAATTTGTTCCAACATGTTACAGCTGTGTAAGGGATAATCAGATAAATCTTAGGGGACCGCGTCCATAAACTAGATTAAACGTGCCATTTAATCTTCGTTTAATAACAGTGAAACACTGTGACATATGGGACAAAATAAAACCATCACATCAGTTTGCAATGTTGCCCTAAGATTTCATTAAAAGTATTAACATTATTTTGAAATCTATAAATCCTTTATGACACATTAAATCACATTTAAGATATTACGTCTGTAAAACATTTCGCAAGGATTAATTATTAAACATTTGCAGCGCAATAGTAATATGGTGTTTTAAAAACACTTTCCTTTCGATATAAAATGTTTTAATTACAGCCTTTTAATGCAGAAATTATGCATGAAAATTTATAATGTTTTAATAAAAGTGTAAAGATAAAACAACCGGGTCGAAAATTACCACATCACAAAAATAATCTTAAGGTATTCATTAAAAGTTACATACCATCTCTTCGATGTTATCAAAATATTTCCCGCAAAATGAAATGGCTTTTTAGTAACATTAACGAAACAGTTCTAAAACTACATTTCAATAGCATTTAAAAAATATTTATAGTTATACGTTTTAACTACTTTTCAAGATGGGTTTTAAACTCAGTCACCAACTTTTTTTATTATATGTAACAATATCAACGTCTGTTTTGTGGATGTCATTTTAAAAACTTTCTGATAATGTTGTAATCAAGTTTGCTGTGAAGGCAGAAATTCCTGCATGTCTTAGCTAGTATGGCCACCGAAGATAGTCAAATTCAGCCTCCCTGTCATAACTCTCTAGGATCGGCGATTTGAGCCAAACAGAGGTCCACCTAATAAAAACTAATTCAACACAGAACAGCAAAGTATTTATTCACGCGTTTGCAAGTTCGGAATTTTCTGTGTGCGATTTATCCACTCTGCTACTCAAGTAAAACTGAGTAGTGCTCGAATCAGTAAATATAAGATCGAAACAGTTTGTCAGTGGAAGCTCTTAATGCACTCAGTGCAGACCACAAGGAGAGTGACCTTGGTTGTTGAATCGCCAGATTTCTGAAAAAAATATCTCTTGCTGCCCATTGCCGAATGGTAATAAATTATTTGAAGCTGTAAATTTTTTGCCTCTGACTATTCCCACATGAACAGTCTCAAGAACGAGATCCAGAGGCTGGTGGACCAATTGGGATAGCTTTTTGTCCTAGCTCTTGTGACCTTATTAACAGCCCTCTACTGAGCATGGCCACCCGAAGCTGGTGACACTGAACTGTAAATGACTTGAGCACAAAGCATACATCTACATGTACATGTATTTGTCTTGGATTGCAGTTCCAGCGTAGAACTGTAATATAAGCACAGAAACAATACCAAAGATTGTTCCCACCCAAGGCTCACTCGGATGGGGAACTGAAATAAGCCTGAATAAAGCAATTGACATAACTTCTGCCATAGCTCACAATGCAATGACAATGACAATATCACCAGAGCCAAGGGTCCTATAAGCAATGTTATGTCAGTTAAAAGTATATTTTTGGAGTATTAATCGTGGCCCCTGTTCGTTGTCATCTAGTTAAAATAATCTATAAATTCTAAGGAAAACTGATATCAGCTGCCCTCTCTTAAGATAGAATTTAATCATAAAATATTATGCCTCAACCGATAAAACAGGGGGTCAAGTGTTTTGCCAGCGAATTCCCTGAAGCACCATAAATAAGTTTTGTTTTGACCGATGTGTTGAGACCATTTATTTTACATGAAGAACGAAATTCCAGGGGGAAAAATCGTTGCAGACTAGGGTCACTCAGCAAATGACCTTTGCCCAATATCCCTAAGACTGTATGGCTAGGGAGATTCATTCATTGGTCAAGTTACCTCGAACCTCCCTGAGCTTGCAGTGTGACGATCACTGAATCTGAGGGTGTTAGATGATCCTGTGAGAATCAATAAGGAATAAATATTCTTACTAAGGGAATGCCTTGTTGGCTTAACGGCACTTTCCTTTAGCGCATATGGGTATATAATCCGTGACACAATTTCCGAACAAAACCAAAATTACGATTTGAGGTAGTGCCTCGCGGGTTATATCGTGCCATTACATTAAGAGTTGTTTGTGCATCGGGACAAGATTGTTAGAGTCAACTTACAGCATTTTAAAGTCAGGCAGCAATAGGGCTGCATATCAGGCCTCAAACAATAATCATAAATTGTATTCGCAACCCTCACCAGGTACACCACTGAACATCAGCGTCTCCAACTATACACAGAGTTGGTTTGTCCGAGAGTAAATCTCATAATATGTGAACACAAGAAGACTTAGCACTTACAATTAAGATTTTTTTTGGCGGGGGGGGGGGGAATAGGTTGTGGAGTGGCACGCTCGAACTTCCACCACCTCAAAATTTTAATATCATCTTTAAACACACCTGTCATGTGAGGCTCCACTTTGGAAAGTAGTGTTGAGACTCATGATGAAATGTACAGTTATGATCTCAGCCAGTTATTACAAAGTTAAATATGAAATTAGAAACCATAGGTTAATTATCGGAATACTTTTAAATCCCTTATGTTCAGGAATAAAGAAGTGGGCCTCAAAATTACCCAAATGACTGGTTGGAGAATGGAAAGTAACGGGAACACCTAACTTTGGAACTTGCAGCGAACTGTCAGTGGAAGAGATGTACAAGCTTGTCACTACTAGATTTTTGAAAAGTATGGTATTATGCCCTTTGTGCGAAGGCAGTGGATATTTTTATTCAGTCGGTGGCCTTGTTCTGATTGGTCAGTATTTAAGATGTCAATTGTCTTGATGTATATTATGCAGAGGTGGCAGCAAGTCATTTTTTGCAAGTCCAAGTCAAGTCACAAGTCATTAGGTTCAGTCACATGTCAAATCACATGTCATTTGGTCACAGGGCAAGTACATTCAAATCACATGTCATTTGGTCTAAACACATGTCAATTCACGAGTCTCTTTGTCCACGTACAAGTCAATCTGTACATTATTTTGTCCTGTCGTAATAAGCAAAAGGACAGGCGTCAACTTATACGGAGCGTCTGCCTTGGGTTGGTAACAAGTCATTTTTTGCAAGTCCAAGTCAGGTCACAAGTCAAAGCTGGTATTTACAAATCAAGTCCCAAGTCACAAAAATAGCGACTCAAGTCTGATTCGAGTCCAAATCACATGATTAAAGTCAGCAACTCTTATATCATGTATCCTAACGTGGCGCTGCCCGTAACGTAGCTTAGTTTTATTTTTCGCCTGTTGTAAGAGCAAGAGTTTTACCTCAATTACTTTAATGATCAATGGAATTTGATTCCATAACACCTTATGATAACATGCACAAAGAAATATACTATATCGAAAACCAGTTAAACTTCCTGGAAATGAAAGAATAGGGGTGGGCTTGAATAAGAGTTCTCAACATCCAAACAGCAATGACGAGAAACCATCCAAGTTGAAAAAGGACAAACTCAAAACAGAAATATGAATGAACTTGAAAGTGATGAAAAATAGTCGATCGTTCTGTTCGGGGTTTTGTATGGTTCCACGATGTAGTGGACCTGAATGGTTATTGAGGATAATGTGGATTTAGTACAGTTCACTGGGCGAACAGGGGTTGGATGTACTCACTGAGTTCATCTGGGCGTTCTAGCTTCGCTCAGTTGGGGATTGGTGAACGTGGAGGGCCACAAGGGGTGTGGGACTTGGTATTCCCTTAAATTCCCTTGGTGCTTAGACATGGCGTGGTCAATCGAGGTTGTATTCACAGATGGGTACCATAACAGTGCACAGGGGATGTTTGCAAACATTTCTGGTGGAGGGACATTGGAAACCACAACCGGGCAAAAATTAGGACGCTAGTCGTATTTCACTCCCTGGCCGGAGTTTTTATTTATCTTATCTTGCGAGGACAGCATTTTACAGGAAATTCGGAGCTTAGTCCTCAAAAAGATTGGGCCTATTGAAGTGAAAGATGTTAAATACGGTGATTTGTCCTTTAAGGTGTTTAGTCAGCAAATGTAAATCCAACTTCAACGCTGAGAGAATAATTTCCTGTCTCAAGGGCTGGTTCATACCTGGCGCAAAATCGGAATACAAACGCGAATACGGTGCCTACAGATCAAATATATTCTCACAGTGAATTCTGACAAGTTCTGAACACATCCGCTCCACTTTCGTGTTTGCCTGCAGTATGAACTGGCCTTTAGAGAGAAAAACTAATTTTGCTATTGTCCTGGGAAGAATGCCAAATATGGCCTAAAACCCAGAGGAATCTGCGTGAGCTAGACTGATCTGTAACATTGAAATGCATTCGGAATATCAGGTCTTTTTGATTCAAATGAATATAAGATTTATGATACCAGCGGAAACACAAAATTCACAAGTATATCTAATGGAAGTAGTCATCATTTATCAGTTTTAGATTCATTTCAAGCATTTCCTGTCTTTAGAAAGTTACAGTTTGAGAGGCAGTATCTTCAAGGCACTGTACACTTCGAATCAAACTTTAATTTGTGTTTTTAAAACAACCGAGGTCAACGACAGATTCATGATGAATGAATAAACATTTCTCACCTCGGTAGACACACGTTGAGCCAAACTCTGTTTATAGTGGATGGTTGTCACGGTTGCACCAGCGTCGTAGGTACGATATTGTGGTTGGCATGAGAGGAAAATTATGGAAGGTAGCAATTTCCATGCCGCAATAAATATTGTGCGAAAAACCACTCAGGCTCATTGTTGTTTGTTTGGCGCAGTGACACATATTCTACTGGGCCTCGGAACAGACCCAGTAGGCAAATTTAAGGGCTGCCAGGAACGGCAAACTCCGGCCTTATTTTGTATGTTTGTCTTTCTTCACAGAAAATGTCGTATATCATGTTAGGCCAAAAAAAGTCTCCGGTTTCTGGTCACCACGTGCGTCGCCGTAGACCTGTGCGTCGGCGAAATAAAGAATTTTTTTATTTTGCATAAAACGATTTCCAAAAGCCGCCAAACTTATTTGAACAGGAATTCTGTTACCGTGTAATTTTAACATGTTTTTGATTGGTGGGATTGAGTAATATGTAC
Source organism: Acanthaster planci (assembly GCF_054643075.1). NCBI lineage: Eukaryota > Metazoa > Echinodermata > Asteroidea > Valvatida > Acanthasteridae > Acanthaster > Acanthaster planci. The sequence continues at coordinate 9,630,756 of NC_141795.1, forward strand.
GGTAAAGGACCCCCCGGCCTCCACACTTTTTCAGTCTGGCACCCTGATCAGATGACGTCATTCGTGTATCTTTACACGAAGGCTGTGTCCAAATCAGTTGGCTGCGGCTTGATTTCATGCATGATTCTATGGGAACTAGCCGCGGATGCTGCCAAATATTCAGAGTAATTTCCGGCGGCAGCCAATTGATTCGGACTCGGACAAACGAAGTGGTCTTGCGTCCTGCGTAAGTATACAAACTGAAAAAGCTTTCGAGCAACAAACTGGGCCATTCTATGTCAGTTTCGACGAGGCAGTACAGTGGCGGTGCATAGGCATGCAGTGGTTATGGACATGCATCGCGTTATGACAACCATACATGTAACAACTCATGCATCGTTGATCGTCACTTACAAAGAACAAAGGTAATTAGTGTGAGAGGAGTTTTTTCTGAGCTGAATTTCTTCCCCAATATGTTAAATGCAGCTTGTTTCCTCTAAGCTAAAGCAGAAAACTATGTGCAAAGAATGTGATATACTGCTACCTCATGAGAATTTCATTTAAAACCGGAAACTGGAGCTGAACATTTTTTTTCACATATGATTTTTCCATTGTGATTGTGCTAATGTCAAGAACAGATGCCTCTTTTTGAGTGAAGATAAGTCTTGAAGGTTTGCGTGGTGAAGTGGTATAATAGAAAGTAGGTTTGAGGTAGCACCATGGACGTATCTCTTTCGTGAGTATTTGCGGTTCTGAAAAGAACCAGTGGTACGCCGCGGCAAGAGGAAGACATAGGAAGTATATATCCAGCACTGACGGTGTTGACTGCTTCGCCTCGTCCATTCTTTCCACAAATCGACAGTCCTCGTCCATTGTCTTTGAAACAATGCTCAGCAGTGGGAGTTCTTTCATCGTAGTCTGAATAATGGTTCCGCACATTGTCGTTAAGAGATTTTTTCAAGACTGTGAAATCATGTATTTAAATTTGGCACCAAAAATCAGTCCTGATCCCGTGACCGACGTTATGAAAATTATCACGTTGAAGATTGGCTCATTAAACGGCATTCGATCATTACAAAAATTGCTCAATAGGAGTCCAGACAATGCCAAAACACAAAAATGAAATGAAATAACTGAAGCTTCATTACGGAATAATAGCTGACTATTTCCAATTAAGCGCTGGAAATTCAGGTTCGTCATTGATGAATGTGATATTCTCAGGTGGCCGTTGTTGTAATGAGTAATCACGTAGCTTTTTTCATTCGGATTTGATTACTGTTATCCTGAGTGAAATTTGTACATGTTTTAAAATCAGACTAAGCCTTTGATCTTTTGGGCGTATAAATGACAATTTAAATTTTCCATTTGCACCTTGCAATTTGCAAGTGATTCATGGGTTCCTTTCAGGTGACGGTGGTTTCAAGAAATGCTCACAAGGTCAATACATGGATAGCTTCAGACAAAACAAAAAACGAGTCTCGTTGTGGCATGAATAACATTCTGCTGATTTATTTAATCCAGTTATGCGAAATACTTGAAATAAAGTATCCCAAGTAAATAATGTAAAATGGGTACATTGCGTACAAATTGATAGACCGTTGAGCTTTGAAAATTTCTGAATTCTGTTGTTTATTTCATTGCAACTCATTTTGACTGAACGACAATGTTCTGTCCTATTTATTGCTTTATCTCTGATATCTGAATATTTCATAACTATGTTTGTGCAACAAGTGATGGGGCATGATGGTTTCAATCAGGGAACAGTATTTGCATATTGAGAAAAGAAAGAGTTTACTGAGATTGAGAGAAAGTACGAGCGGAAGGGAAGAGAGAGAGAAGGAGGGGGAAGATAACTCTTGTGGTTGTCTGCTCCTGGTCCCATTTTGACCTATTTTTCACTTACTTTATTTCGAGGAAAAACGTGTTTAACAAACCCAGGCCCCATGCCAGACCAAAGAGTGGAACTATTGGCACTGTGAACAAATATTTTTGTACAAAGGCCTATCACAATGTGGTTTGGAAAACGACGTTGAAAAGTTGCATGTCTGTCGCGAACCAAGGTTGCATGTAAGTCTTGTACATTGTAGTTTTCAATATTGAATAAACTTACAAAAATACATTGATTTCAAACCCTTTGAAACACCTGAGATGTGGATATTCCAGAACTTCCTGACGGTACATATGACTTGAGATTGACTCATTAATGTGCACAATCGTGGTCGCCCTGAGCTTGAGAATTAACGTATAAGCCGTGGCTTGTATGGCGAATACTACGCTCTATTTAAAATATTCAGTACACAAAACAAATAACCAACAAACAGGACTCATAAGCGAGTGGGGGGGGGGTTCGTCGAACCCCTTGAAATCCCCCCCCGGCCTACGGGCCTGAAACCATACAACGAACCACTTATATGTATAACAGCAGAGACAAAAGTAGCAACCAATGTAAAATCAGAAGTCCTGATATTTGAACTTAATTACCAATTAGCGTTCATATATTTGATTACAATTGACATTCGTCAGCTTCTCAATCAACTGCAAGCCTACGGGCCTGAAACCATACAACGAACCACTTATATGTATAACAGCAGAGACAAAAGTAGCAATTAATGTAAAATCAGAAGTCCTGATATTTGAACTTAATTACCAATTAGCGTTCATATATTTGATTACAATTGACATTCGTCAGCTTCTCAATCAACTGCAAGCCTACGGGCCTGAAACCATACAACGAACCACTTATATGTATAACAGCAGAGACAAAAGTAGCAACCAATGTAAAATCAGAAGTCCTGATATTTGAACTTAATTACCAATTAGCGTTCATATATTTGATTACAATTGACATTCGTCAGCTTCTCAATCAACTGCAAGCCTACGGGCCTGAAACCATACAACGAACCACTTATATGTATAACAGCAGAGACAAAAGTAGCAATTAATGTAAAATCAGAAGTCCTGATATTTGAACTTAATTACAATTTAGCGTTCATATATTTGATTACAATTGACATTCGTCAGCTTCTCAATCAACTGCAAGCCTACGGGCCTGAAACCATACAACGAACCACTTATATGTATAACAGCAGAGACAAAAGTAGCAATCAAAGTAAAATCAGAAGTCCTGATATTTGAACTTAATTACAAATTAGCGTTCATATATTTGATTACAATGGACATTCGTCAGCTTCTCAATCAACTGCAAGCTGCTCATTGAGGTTATATCTTGCTCGGAGAACTCCGCGTTCAACAGAAAAGTGCACAATCTTGTAGAAGGTCCTACAGAGAGGGGGATGATCAATCATATCATATATTCAAACCATTTCATTAAAGACCCCTACTATGGCAGTATTGTAGAAACGGAGGACACAAGGTGAGTTTGTGCTACTTCGAAAACGTCTTGAAAATTAGAAGTTATATACAGAGTAAATACAGAATTTGATTAATGACACTTAAAATATTCAAACTTACTCATTTAAACATCATCCTGAGATGAAAACACATCTCATGACAAAAATGGAGGTAACATGTGCAGGATATAACATTTATTGTATTGAAGTTTTTAAACAATATAAAGCTATGAAACATAATAAGTAGGTAGATTTTGGGATAGTTTTACAGCAGACTTTCATTCGGTGTAATTTTTAACCAGCACCATGCTGATTTCGCAACCGTGATCTATTCACACAGTTTCGATTTAGCATTTAGATCCTATTCTGCTATTGCCTATTTGCCTCCATCAGCCATCCAAATTTTCTTGTAAAATGCCAATCCTTTTGTGATTAGGCTTTCCAGTCTCCTGACAACATGATGTAGTTTAAACGCTTCTAAGTGATGACTATATGGATCCTAAGCTTTAAATTACCTGGTACACGTCGACCAATCGATTCACCATTGCCGGAATGTCTTGGATGAACGGAGTGCACTCATCACGCAGCTTAGAAGGCATGGAATCACACAGCTGCGAGAGGTCATTGACCAGCTCATCCTAAACAGAAAGAATTAATTGAACACTTTGGACATTGAATCCTAATCAAAGTGAAAATACATAACATATAAGTAAAATACCTAAGTTGAACGACGTCACGATTACATCACTGTGCAATTATTATTAAATTTTGAATAATTTATAACGAATTTATCTTCCGAAAATCAAGACGAGAGAAATAAGGGGCAATTTCTGCCCACAACCAACTGGGCCGATTTCGTAAACACACAAGGTCAAATTCTGTGGTTGTGTTGGGTTGATGACGTAACGTGGAGAAAGGCACAACAGACATGCATGAAACCTGCATAAATATACATCGTTGCGGCCTAAATGTAATAATGTAGAAAATGAACAATATCATAAATTAATCTCTAAGATGCATAAACTTAAAGTCTTACTATTAGCTGGTCAAAATAATTGTGAAATTTTTTCCGAAATGAAGGAGTACAAGGTTGAGTAGAACGAAACTTGCGTGGAGTGCACTCATGTTCACGCGCAGTGGCAACAGACTATTCATTACGCCAAGGAGATAACGCAGTCAGCGTTGGAGTACTCAGACCTGAATCTCAAGCTGAATCGCTGGCTATCATGTTTGTGTACATGTGAAACTTCTAGACAAAAATAGTAACCCAAGTGCGTGCTTGTTTGCCAAGTCTACAAGTTTCAGTGTGTCGAAATAAAAGAGATAAACAGGTATCGGATTCTTCTCGTGAATTAGACCGTTTCATCTGTCACCTCATGCAATTATGCTTACCTCCGCACTCATAAACATTATTTGTATTCTGTTGACAGGAATACGTTTCTAAGGTTTAGATGCAGAAGCAACGGGGCACCTTAATAAGTTATTTGCTTTTCATCAATAGTGGTAGACTGTATTGCAATAAAACATGTACAAAATTACGGGAAATATGCATTGCATATATCAAATAGCTTATGATTGTAGGCCTATTCTCTGTTGAAAGCGGGAGAAATATACAGAAATCGCATAAAACTTGTCCTTTATCGGATCTGAAATCATTTTACCAAAAAGAGTCATTGTCAAAAATGAAGACGTCATGATGTGTCATGTGACGTCATTATTTATGTTTGAATTTTGAGCCACTCATGAATTGTATTTCTCAATGTAATTACACTTTGTGTGTGGGTAAACCATAATGTTGTATAAATGGAAATCGAGGTGACGTGATGATAGTTGTTTCTTGAGTTTTCTTACAATTTTGTTAGAATGTTTTGATTTTAGCATTCTTTTTAATATATCTTTCAAACGAAAAAGTGTGCTTCTAATTTTTTTGCAAGATCTTATATAGGTGAAAAATTTGTGCGGGATATTTGGAAATTTTTGTGACGATTTAATGACGTTATCTAGAAGAACACTATCAGTTCACTTAGGCCTACTCACCACTTAATACGTCCAATCAACATGAACTTCATAGGTGGGCAAAGCGTTCATCCAGATCATATTTATCAATACGGGCAATTCACAATAGTGCGCCTCCAAGAGTCTGCAACGTGTTGACCAATCACGATGCGCGAAATCTGTCGACCTAATGCGCGTTTGGAAAGGGTCGACAGATTTCTTTTATCCCTTTCTTTAAAAAAGATTTTCTTTTGTATTCTGGTAATTTTCGGTTCGTTTTCAAGTGTTAATGATATGAAACGTTGCAAAGAACAAGTACGCACAAATGTTTCCTTATTTAAGGTTTGTACGGCTTTTGAGCGGCATTTAAATGGTGGTTTAAATCCAAAGTATTTCTATCTGCACAAGGTCAATACCACCGACTGAATTGTTCCTATGGCCATGGGAATAATTCAGCCCGTGGTATTCAAGCACGTATTTATGGGAAAAACTGCCATGTGAAATGTAACTTTACGCCATTTCCCTGAAAGATTATTGGGTATTCACATATTGACCGCACAAATGACTGGCCAGTGTTCCACTGTTTGTTTCCAAAATTGCTGAAATCTGATTCCACTTACCAAGAATTCATCATTGCTCTCTGCTTTCAAGATGAAGGAGACAAACACTTTACAATAAAAGCAAGTGAATCTGTGAGGTGTGGTGTGTTTTGACGTCTCGTAGACGCTGTCGTCAACCACATATGGTGGTCCTGGTTCAGTATTTGCTATTCAAAACAAAAATAATCGCAATCTATTAAGATAGACAAATAATTTTAATCTTGCATGATAGCTTAAGACCAGCGCACATGGGCCAGTTTCATAGAGCAGCTTAAGCACAAAATTTGCTTAAGCGTGAAAGAACCTTGCTTGACACATCAGGTTACCAGCCAAAACTCCATATGATGTATATTGGTTTGGAATTGTATTCACCTGTCTTTTGGTTAGCATAACAATCACGTTTTGAGCTGGTAACCTTTTTTTATTAAGCAAGGTTTTTTCGCGCTAAAGTAAATTCTGTGCTTAAGCAGCTCTGTGAAATTGGCCCCACTGGTCTGATGACTTAAAAGTCGCATTAGTTCACGAGGGTACGCAATTCACGCAGCCGTGCTGCTTATGTTTCAACTATTGCTATCCATTCATACAGACAATCCGACACCGCCACGTACACGTGCAACATGCGTGAAAGAAGAACGGTGGTACGTTTTATGCACAGTGGGTAGCACATCGTGAGCTCATTCAATTATACTTTGACAGTCGTTTAACTTAAAAAAGAGTTTTAAAGAACAAAATGGTTGAATTAACCTCCATATGAGGTACGGCAGGATTGTATTAAATGTGCATGAAAATTCTACAAAGGTATTCCTAACACTGATAAGCACCAGCGTTTTGTGGACAGTCATAATCACCATTCAAATCTCGGCATTTTCAACAATTCCTTAGGCCGGAATGCATATTTTGGCCCACAGACTTCGTCACGAGCGGCATAAGCCTGGTCCTAATTACTCTTTCAGGCTTTCCAAATCTTTCATCTCCTCAGAATTTCTACGTTCAGGCAATGGCAGTATAGTTGATGATTTCGACAGAGCTAGAACTTTCCCTCTGCTGATCGAGATTTGGAATTGTTACTAAAAAAGATTGCTAACTGGAAGGTGTATGATTTCAGGGTATTACTGCTCACACCCGTCCAACCAATGGCATTACGTGAATAAAACTCCAACGGTAAAAGGCTTTCGAACCTCACTAACTTGAATCGTGATCTCGTCAGCAGGAAATTGATGTCTTCAAATTAACTAAAGAAAGTATTAGGAGAATTCGTGTACATTTAAATATGTAGACATTTACTTTTTTGTTTAAAACTTAACTTACAATCATTGCCCATAGCTTTCTTAAAGTCATTTGTGCCGAAAATGTTGTCACCCTTTCCTCATTCTTTTTTATTTTACAGTGCGGTTTTTCTGTACCATGTTACGCTCATCTTTGAAACCTGGTTGAAAAACTCTCTTGTTCTCATTTATCATCTTTTGTGATCCATGGATTGTGAACAATTGTGAACACTTTCACATGTTGGGACGATATATTCTTTACAGAAACGAACCCAATCAGAAATCGCATCAGTTTATCGCTGGGCTTAATTTAACAATGCTTGATCAAATCCGTCATGCCTGAGGGATGGTGTTCAAAGCGCCCCTCCCCAGCTCCCTTGTCCAGCAAGTCAACTTGTAACAACAAATTGTTCTAAAGCCAAAATTAAACCATAAGGAATCAAAACTGCAAGAGTCAAGAGCCATTTGTGTGATGAGACACCATCTGCCATCTATTGGTGTAAAAGTGGTCCATCTTTCACATTTTGATTTCTTTTTCCCACTCAACTTTTCACCCTCACAGTTAATGTATCAACTTTAAGCATGGCACGAAGATAAAGCCTAACCCGTTGATGTCCAAACAAGTGTAACGTCTTAATTGCATCGAGGGGTTTCAAATTACAAGCGACTTTTGCTTAAAGAAAATGAGTCACTCTCATCGGTTGCATTTGTAATCTAAAAGAGCTGTGGGCGGAATCCGACCCCTCAACATTTTTCTCCAAACTCGCTGCAGTGAACCTTTTCAGCGGTTTAGCCTTCAGATGTTTTTTGCAGTCATTTTGACACAGATTTTGTGAAAGTCAGAGATACCGTTCTTACGCGGAGCGCATTTTTCCGAGACGGGTCAGCCAACAATGAATACTTTTTCCACTGCGGTGCTCAATGCATGCGGTCTGGCACAAGTGAAACTTCAAATGACTGTATCAACAAAACTATACGTTGAGGTCCAACGTCCCATTTATAATGATAAGGAATGCTTTTACATGCATGCGTGAGTAATCATCATTAACTTGTACTATCCCTCCAATTTCCAATACTGACAATAAATAAGAAGCAATATTCTTACCTAGTACGGGAATCTTGATCTCGATGCTATCCAACAGAATTGTCTCATGGCGAACTTTTTCCTGTCCTTCCACCCCCATCAGGAGAACACCTGGCAAGGTGAGCAACAAAAAGTTCCTCCGTTTACTTCTTCAAATCAGCATTTGTAAAACAAATAGGCGCATATCTTTAGGCCTACATGAAAAAATGTTTCGGTTGGCATATTCATTTTTTCCCTAAAACTGACCTGTCACAAATATTATTGTGGCGGCGTAAATGATAATCAGTCGGCCAACATTCTTTTCCATTTTGTTACACTTTCAGAGGTTTTTCACGACGCGCAATGATTCTGTGAATTTAAAGCATCTAAACCAAATCGAAATGGTTTTGTTGGAAAAATTTTTGTAGTATACTGTTTGACGGACAGATCTCACCTGCCGCCTAACGCGATACAGGCACCTTTTTATCTGTTATTCTGCAAGTGATCTGTGCTTCACATGAAGTCAACTCCCAAAACAACCAATGATTGCTCTTCAAGGTCATTTCTCCAAACCAGAAATTCCATGTGTAATCGATATCCTTCAGATTGGAAAGTATACTTATAAAACTGGAGGTGTACTACGGAGCTCTGGAAGTGCCATCCACCTTGTCAAGATCCAGACATGTTTTTACCTTTTTTTAATATTACGGGCAACATGGCGACATCATGAGATGTTTTATCGCAGGATGAAGACATCCTGGAATGGAGATGACAACATCCCGATATAATGTATTATGGGATGGCGATATTATAAAACTAGGATGACGACACCCTGAAGTTAAAGGGATGACGGCATCTTAAAAGTGATATGATGACATTATTTGTCAATGGGTACCTTGACAAACCACCTCGGAAACAGGTGGCCTGAGATGGTAGTGTTTTTCAAAGCATTGTCGTCCTGTTGCCACAAATATCAATTAGATTGATAAAACGTCATGATGTCTCACTGCCTGTTGCAAGTTGTGAAGGAAAGACATTACATTTGGTGGATATCTCTGGAAAATGACATCCTGAGCTAATAATATCGTCATTATCTGAGGATGTTATGTCGTTACCCTATGATAAATTACCTGAGGATGTCATCAGCCACTTGTTATGGTATCGTCATCCCGTGATAAATCATCTCAGGATATCGGCATCTTGCCTTTACCATGTCGTCATCCCGAGCAAAACATGTCAGACACACAACAAGTCAGATGACACTTCCGGAGCTCCGTAGTAAGCTCAGGTAAAACGACTGGTATATTATGCAGAACAAGAATTATGTAGTGGCAACAAATGCATCACGGGTAGTGCATTAAGTCTGTTCAGGGTAGACACGCCTCTTTTCCCAGCTGCTCGACCAGTTATATGCACAGCTTTTGCTTGGTTGATCGTAATTGGTTTAAAATGAGGAACCGGACTTTACTCGGCCAATACCATTCTAATAAGGGTGTTGAAGTGTGTGAGAGACTTTTTTATGTAAGTACAAATGTAGGCCCGTTCTGTAGACTCTAGTACTGGGTGTATGAGCTAATTCTAGTTTTTACACTCACCCAGACAGAAGAATGGATTGATCTAATATGGGGCAAACCCACCAAAAAAAAAAAAAACGAAAAAAAAAAACAACTAAACAAAAAATAACAAAATAAAAACAAGATTTGAAGACAAAATAATATGTAACATCATAAGACGTACCTTAATTCAGTAATAACAACGCAATATTCAATCCAATGTAATATTAAAATCGCAAGGTACATCAGTATAACGACTTTTAAAAAATGTGCGGTAACTGAAGAAAATATCGGTGAAGCAAATGCACTATTTGTAAAGACTGTCTCACAACAGACCCTCCTGGCTGTTATATCTTATCTTATTTATGCAAAATGTTGTAAAAGTAACCTATTAATTCTTCGTCCGGTTTAATTACTGTTTTAATACATTAATTAATGTAATTTGACAGATGTTTGTGCAGTTTTGTCATTATTGAAATGCGAACAAAGCAAATTTCCATCTATATTTGTATATTCGAATAATAAAACTGAACTGAACTTAAATGAACTGAAATTCAAGAAATAAGATTCGAAAATACTATTCAGCGTATTGAGTATACTCCTACTGAACCAACATTATGTGTAGCTAATTAGGAATGGATGGATGTGTGGAATCAGTGAATAGTGTCTGAATAGTGCGAACATCGCTACAAAGTTGAGTTTATTTTTTTTAATATCACAATCCCATTTGGTGAGACATCATGCACACTGCGTCATTTGGCCCCTGAAGGAAAATGTTTACAATACTAACAAGCTAGAAGATGCGGTTGCTTGTTGCTGCTTCTTGTTATATAGAAGGAAGACGTATAGGTTGTATGCCGTAGCCGTCTAAACCTATCACTCTACAAACGCAAATGCCCAGAGACTAAAATAATTATTCACATTTTAGCCCTGACAAGTTTTATTTAACCAAAAAGTCATTAAAAATCACATACACGTATAGCACATGAAACAATTACTTTCAATCACGAATCATTTTAACAGACTTTGATAACATTTGAAAACTGTGAATTGATTGGTCTTCTTCTTTGTCTGATTGTTTTTACAAACATCCTCCACAATTAAATCGTCAGTATCCTCGATATAACGCAAATAGCATGAAGCCACTAAAATGAGTTGTTTTCAGGGTCACTAACAGAGTCGTGGTAACTTGCAGATGCAGCTGTGTTCCAGTGTAGCTGCCGAGTTCGAAAATAATGTTTCAACTCCTGACTGTATTCTCCCTGGTAAAGCAGCAATAAATATTCATAAACAAATATTTAGATACTTTTGTGTGAGACTTTTTAGTACAATACGGGTGACGAACAGTGGAGGCTGGCAGAAAGCTGCTGCTTGTACTTGGCTGCATGAGCCCGCATACATTTTCAATATTGATAAGTACAATGGAAAAAGTGAGTGTAATTTAGGAAAGTAGAACAGAATGAAAACAAAAAATGAGTATAAACAGAAACAGTTATGAAATTTAATTCCTTTGATGCCCAACGCTGCCTCAAAGCATGTATTGCCCTTCAGACGGTTGCCAGTTTTAGATTCGGGAAGAAACACTCCCTCCCCACAGCCCTGTGTGGTCCATTTTTATGTACAGGTTTTTGAAAGGATTTAGTGCACGTATTTGCGGCGGTCCAGTGGAGTGTGAGGTTTTGTTGGGCTATCACCGCGCGAATTCAGCGTTTACTGGTCCATGTACATGTACATGTACATGTACATGCAGGCACTCCGCGCTAATGGATCACTGCGCTTCAAAGTTCAATCGCCGGAGCATGCAGACCATGTCATCTTTTCATTGTCTTTTCCTTCCATGCTCGGTCTACATGTAGATATTTTGAGCGTTGTAACTCAATCACATACATGTATCTATGTAGGCCTACATGTACATTTACGTATGCATCATTTCAAGTAAGTCGGCAAAATGACGACTTAAAGTCGAAGTCGGCCTTCGCGTATTAAAGTCATCACAAATTTTGGGGTCCAGAGGGTGCCGACTTAGTCGGCATTTACTACACTTCCCATTCCTTTCGTGTCGGCGCAGGTACCTCAGCGCCTATGACTGGCATTTCTTAGCAGGAAATACAAAGGATTGGTAGATGGCAAAAGAGAAGATTATCATCGTTATATTAACATTTCCCCACACATTGCCAATTAATTGTTGGCCTTCAACTCAGCCTATTTTTTCTAACTCTTGAATGGTTTTGTTTTATTTAGGCCTACATATACAGATTTTTTTAAAGACGAAGATCTGCCATATTTTTTCCGGCTACTGTCACATGATATTGCTACTAATGACCTAGCTCGTAAAATAACTTCACTATTGAAATTTATGGTTTGGGGACTCGTCACTTATGCCAAGTATTTCGATAAATTTAGCAGGATATTGCATGCAGTGTTAGGCTTATATTAACAGTTGGACAATTTATTTAAGTTGGACGTTCTGTGACACGAGTGATACCGAAAAGCTGGTGTCGATGGGTTTTGAAATGGTGTTTTGCGGGTGGCTATGACCGGATACAAAATAATGGTGTGTGACTTGGAACTTTAAGCCTTCGGGGATCGCAGCGACCAGAAGACGTTCAATGATAACAGTGCTATGTTTCGAGGATCGCAAAGACAGGAACCAAGTCAGAATTGTTGATAAACATTATTCATTTCACGGATTCCGGCGACCGCGGAAATCATGCTTTGTGTTGAGAAAAACCATATCCTTTTGCGGATCGCAGCGACTGGAAAGGAAGTGTTTTGCCAATCGCTAAGATCGAAAACAGATTGTTGCTATCATTAGAAATTAAGTGGACTACGTTTTCGCAGATCACCACGACTGGACAAGAAATGTTGAAACGAAAGGTTGGCAGACAATAAACTGTTCTAGCCGTACTCCAACAAGAGAGAGAGTTTCCAGCTCCCTAGTTACAAGTTTCGCTTCTCTCAGATCATACCTGCTATAGAATAGATCTGGCTGTCTGCGAATAAAATCAACTTTGAAACATGTGAAGAATTGAGTAAATCATTAATGAACTAGAAGGAAAACAAAAGAAAAAAAAGATTGCCCCCGACATAAATCCTTGAGAAACACCACAAGATATTGGTTGGAGTAAACAATTATTATTTTACAACACAACAAAGTGTTTTCTATCTACCCAAACCGTCCTTGTACCATACCTCGTATTTCATGATTTATCATTGTTTAATGATATATACAATAGTCGATAGTGTCAAATGCTTTTGACAAGTCTGAAAAAAAAAACAATCGCATGATTTGAAATGCATAATGACGAAGTAACTTCATCGACAAGATCTAAACAGTGCCATCTGTGTTGAGCACATAATATTAATAATGAGCCTCGAGTAAAGTCACGGGAGCACTTTTCGTAGTAACCGCAACTCACTTGGTACGAACGTGTGTTCCGGACCATTATGTCCGCAGGGCCCATTATGTCCGCAAACTTTTTCAGGCCCATTATGTCCGCCCCATTGTGTCTGCAGGCCCATTATGTCTGCCCCATTGTGTCCGCAGGCCCATAATGTCAGCCCCATTGTGTCCGCAGGCCCATTATGTCCGCCTCATTGTGTCCGCAGGCCCATTCTTTCTGCAATTCAGTATCATTATAATGACAGTGGAACATACCGGTTCCACTCTATGAATGATTCATTTTCTGTCTGAATATTCAGGGTTTCAAGGGATGACAGTGACGGGCCAGTCACACAAGTGAAACTTATAATCGTTTTTGCAAACTTCGTCAGTCTTTTGTATACATTTGTTTGGTGTTCAAAAAAGAAGCAGACAGTATTTGCATTGTTTACGCTTAGAGGGATCATTATAGAAATATTTCAATAAAACCCTTGAAATTGCACCTTAGGGTTTCAATCGAACTGGTGGAAATGTTTTGGCAATTTTAACCTATATTTTTGATTTTTTAAGTTTTAATGCAATGTGCACATTCACAAGGAAACCTGTGATTGCACTGAAGGCAATCTCAATGTTGCAAATGCTCGGTCAATTTTAAATGTTTTTATCGTGTAACTCTTGCAACTCAAAAAGGATGTCAAACAATCTTCATACATCAAAGAAGAGTGCAGAGATACACAAAATGTGCTTCCGAGTAAACCTCATTTCATGGGTCCTTTAATTAAAACGGAAAGCCTTAGCTGACTAATAACGCTGAGGTGAACCAATTTATGTTCAAACATTTTAAGAGTAATAAGTTAACCGACACGTTTTATTGAGACTAAGAACAGTAATAAATCAAGGCTAATAGCAACAGAAAAGTTAGGTGCAAATAATGTTTGTGAGTGTACAAAAACATTTTTGAAAGTGAACAAATACGTAAAGAGTACATAGCATACCAGAAAATGAAATACAATAAACCCCAGAATATGAACACAAACTGTAATCGAATCAGACAGAATTTTCATTACATCGGTTATCAGCTTTTCAAACAAACAAACAAACAAACAAACAAACAAACACCCCAACAAACAAACAAACAAACAAACAAACAAACAAACAAACAAACAAACAAACAAACACCCCAACACCCCAACAAACAAACAAACACTTTTTCACTTTTCCAAATGAACCTTTAATTCATGACAGAAAATATCTACAAAACAACGATTCTTAAAATAAAACAAGGTTCAAGTGGAATAAGTAAATACTGACATACAATAAACTTAACAGAAAAAAGAAAGGATTCTCAGTAAAAAAATAAAAAGAATTAATTTGCTAATTATAACATGAAGATTGGAACCACACTTATAGCCATCCAAAACCCTGAGACTTCTCATTAGGGATAGACAATGACAACCATGAAAAAAGGATCAGTCTTCATATCAGCCAGAAAAGCTTATTGTCCACAAATGTGAACAAAGTGTTGTTGTGGTCCCATTTGCTCAAAAATAAGCCAACGTTGTGTTTTGCAGAGAAAACGTGGTAATCAATCAGAATTTTACTCTTCATTCGAAGTTTCCATACAATAAGAGGGTCAGCAGTAGATGAACGCGAGTAGAGAAAGTATATGGTTGCTTTCAGACTGATAATGAAGTAATTTGCCAGATTAACCATCTCCTTTGAACGTCCATTCTTGTACGGAAGGAGGCACCAGTACAGGTCGAAATCTTGAACAACACTCGGGAAAAGACGACTCAAGAGACAGTTCAGAAGATTTAATGCTGGCTGGATGGCGCGACACATGATGAACAAGTGAACGATTGTTCCTCTTTGTCCACACCAAGGGCACAGTGGAGATATGTCTGGGTTAATGTGCTGCAGGACCGGTAGACTGGGCAGAAAGTTATGCAATAGGCGAAATTGGACATCGCCCTCTTTCTTTGAGGAAGGTAGACGATATATTGCTTTCCATTCGATTTTCCGGTTCTCTGGGATTGCATTCTGTTCATGCCAGTAAGTCTGAAGAGGAATCTTCAGTTGGTTGAGTTCTGCGTTGAGGGTTTTATAAATAGTCTTTGAAGACGCGCCTGTGGCATCGATGTCTGGAGGGAAGTGAACAACCAGGGGAAGTTCTCTCAGGGCTGGGATGCTCTGAAGATTACGTGTGGAGAGACGGTATCCAAAACGGTTGAAAAACTGCGGGAAGACACGCAAGAGGAGATTCGTCATTTCAGAGAGTTCAGCGCGAAGAAGCCTGTTTGAGGACCTTCGCACTGGGTTTGCAGCTTGGATATCCTCCGTTGTTTTCCATTTTCCGGAAGAGACGTCCAGTAGGTCTCCAACTGTACGAACACCACACATCCGGAGACGAGGGCAAAGGAGATGGTCATCTATACCGGCAAACTTAATTACATGAGTAGAAATTAACGGTAAATTCAAAATGAAATGAAGAGAATCGAGCGGTATGACAATTTGGGCTCTCGATAACTTCCAAGCTTGTAACACATTACAGTAGAATGTTGGGAGGTGAACAAAAAATTTAGCGTCAAGATTTATTAAGAAGATTTGAGCATCAAAATCGAACTTGCAATATTGACGCAAAAAGTAGCTCATGAAAGCGAAAACAGGATGAGGTGATTTTTTTAGAAATCTTTGTACAAAGGAGAAGCGATACGTAAAAACTCGTGACTGGAGGCAGGTAAGGCCCAGCCCGCCTGTTTCAGGTGAACGATACAAAATATTTTCCTTTATCCAATGTCGCCCATCAGACCAAATAAAATCTACCAGTTTCCTTTGGAGTTCACTGAGAATTTCTGGAGGGGGGGATAAAACTGCAAGGACGTGAAGAAGTTTGGAAGCCGCTAACTGATTGGCTACCAGGGCTCTGCCTCTGAAGGACAGCAGTTTACACAATCCTTTCCAACGAGCAAGAACGTTTTGCAATTTTTCTCGACAGGTTTGCCAGTTTTGTTGAAAAAAATGGAAGGAGTTTCCCATGTGAACTCCAAGGAATTTTAAACCAGTATTATTCCACTTAAAATTTAAGGGGTTGTCCGTTCTATTTATCCACGAACCGACCCAGAGGCCTTGAGATTTAGTAAAATTCAAACAAGCAGCAGAACAACGGCTATAACAATGATAAATATCTTGAATAATATTAAAAGCTTTATCACTGGTAACAAATATAGAAACATCATCGGCATAGGCCGAGGTAACAACAGTGTAATCAGAATTAGGAATCATAAAGCCAAAAGGTTTTAAATTACATCGAAGAGCATGGAGGAGAGGTTCTATAGCTATTGCATATAGCAAACCTGAAAGTGGACATCCTTGTCTAATTC
Source organism: Acanthaster planci (assembly GCF_054643075.1). Taxonomy (NCBI): domain Eukaryota; kingdom Metazoa; phylum Echinodermata; class Asteroidea; order Valvatida; family Acanthasteridae; genus Acanthaster; species Acanthaster planci. The sequence continues at coordinate 9,647,322 of NC_141795.1, forward strand.
CCTTTTTAAAAGGGAAAGGTGCGGTTAAGGAGCCACAAACCTTGATAAAACTCTGAGCATCATTATATAGCAGTTTGACATAGGAGATAAATCTTTCTCCAAAACCCATGGTCTTCATAACAGCACATAAATAGTAATGATCCACATTATCAAATGCCTTTTTTTGATCAAGATTTAAAACAGCAAGAGGAATACAGTGAGAATTAGCATACATAAGAATATCCTTGATTAAGATGATATTATCATAAATTGAACGACCCGGAACAGTATAACTTTGATCAGGGTGAACAACGCTATCGATAACATTTTTGAGTCGGTTTGAAATAATTTTTGCAAAAATTTTGTAGTCTGTATTGAGTAAAGAGACAGGACGCCAGTTTGAAATCTCAAGCAAGTCGCCAGTTTTGGGAAGAAGGGTTATAACTCCCCTTCGACAAGAAACCGGAAGGTGGCCGCTGGCAACAGATTCATTGAGTACTGCCATGAGATCGTCCTTAATGATATTCCAAAAAGTTTGATAAAATTCAGAAGTAAGGCCATCCAAGCCAGGGGACTTATTTAAATTTAACTGGTTAACCGCCATATCCATTTCATCTGTTGTTATCGGCTTGTCACAATCTTCAGAGTCACTTTCACTGAGCGTAGGTAAATTTTTAAACAAGTGATCCATAGTACTGGGTTCAGTTTCGGCCTCACTGTACAATTCTTTGTAGAAATTCCGAATGTGACATTTTATTTCATTTGGATCATCAGTAGTCCTTCCAGATGAGAGACGAATTTTAGAAATAGTTTTAGCGGTAGAGTTGGATTTTTCTAGATTAAAAAAGAATGTAGAACAAGTGTCAATTTCTGTTGTGAGCTTAAAGCGAGATCTAATGATAGCCCCTTTAGCGTCATGCTTGAAGTGTTCATTCAGGGCATCCCGCTGTTCCTGAAGAGTTTTTTGAGTCTCTGGGGTAAGATCAGGACAACACTGTAAATCATCAATGGATTTGTGAAGAGAATGAATCTTGTCCCGTTTTTCACGGGCAATTTTAGCTCCATACATTTGAGTGATAGATTTAATATGATTCTTTCCCATGTCCCACCATACACTGATGGAGGAAAATTGGCATCTTGTAGCTTGCCATTTTTTCCAAAATTGTTTAAAAATTCCTTTGTAGGTCTCATCTTGAAGCAAAGAATTATTGAAGTGCCAGTAGGCGCTACCCTTCTTACTTACATCGGGAAGTGTTATTTTAAGAACAACAGCACTATGATCCGACAAGGAACAAGGTTGAATGTTACAGGAGTCAACAGAGGGCAAAAGGTGAACAGGGAAGTAAATTCTATCAAGTCTAGCTTTGGAGGTGCTTCTCAAATTGCCAGTGCTGTATCTGAACCAAGTAAATTTAGATGAATTGGGATTATTTCTACGCCAAACATCACACATAGAAAAAGTATTGATGATATTTTCTACAGCGGAAGCAATTTTGTGTCTCCTTTCAATGCTTTGCGAGAAGCGATCCAGAAGCGGGTCATGTGTACAATTAAAATCCCCGCCAAAAATGATAACTGGATTGTCGTGTGAAGAACAATGCTCTTCCAAGGAGATAAGACAGTTCATTGCAGCAACGTCATCCTGAGGAATCAGGATATTGTAAATATGATAGGTGGTTGAATAAATTCTAAGCTCGAGAAAAAGAACATATCCAGCACAGATTGTACAAGATTTTATTATGTTAAAATTATTATTTTTCTTGACGAGAGTAGCTACACCAGATCCCCGGGTGGTTCCAGGAGCGCAACAGACATCATACGGCCATGTTTTCCAACACAAATCTTCGTTCCTAAGATCATACGTTTCCTGTAGCAGAACAACATCGGGATTTTCAAGGGTTATGTCTAGATACGCACGAACAGAGTTGTTTTTGATGGGCGTGGAACATCCCCCTGTATTGAGGGTTACTAGGGTGAAAGTCATATACAAAAAAAGGGAAAGTAGAAAAATCATGGAAAAAGATGGATGGGATCGCTGGGATCGAGGTTTCTGACAAGCTTTCGAATCCTCTGTTGCATATTTTTCGTGAACAGAGGGCTGTTGCGGAGTGGCTTCAGCTGTTTTACTAGACCGGGGATGTCATGAGTAAATTTCCTGGCAACGTCAAGCGGCTTTCGGCGTGACTTGACGCACTTAAGGAAGGTGACGACTTCCTCGTTTTGAAGTGGTCCTTTTGTCAGGTTTAGGTCCCCTGGCCCATCTCCCTCTTGATCGAAGACGCTTACGACAGAGGAGACGGATTCATGGTCGCTCTCTGAATCCAGTTGAGATGGGTGTATCGGTGGTGATTCTGTGGACATCTGAGATTCGTCCAGGATTTGGGAGATATTTTCCTCCGTTGAAGTTTGGGAGACACTTTCATCTCTTTCCATCTGGGGTGTATCACTTAGCTTACGCAGTTTTCGCTGTGGAGACGGAGACTTCAGCTGCACCAATGGATTGGACACAACTTCTTTAGGCTTTGATTTTTTGCGGTGTCCTTTGGCAACAACCTCTGCAAAGAGAGGAGAGGTTTCACGAGAAGGAGCTGGAGGCGAACCCCAGATGGAAGGCACTGTAGTATTGTTAGATGTTTTTAGATGTTGTGTATTTTGCTTTGAAGGAGCTGGACTTAAAGTGGTGTTATGTTTGTCTGCAGTGGAAGCACTTTGTTTTTCTGTCTCCTGTTGTTTTAGAGGTGTACCTGTTAAAAATCGCGCATCAGGTTCAGTGGCTGAATGTTGCTGCGCATCAGTATCAGCTGGCTTATCTGAAGTAGACGGCTTGTTCTGGTCAGTCAAACTGTCTCGTCGACTCTGTTTTGATGGATGTTTTGGGTCAGATTTTTTACCGTGTATAAACTTGGGAGGGGGATTCAATGGGTTAAAATCTGCCATGTTTGTGTCAGATGTAGACGGTTCAGCTTGTGTTGTTTTTTTGCAATGTTTACTTATGTGGCCATTTTCTCCACAGCTGAAACATTTAACAGAATCATTGGAGATGAAAACTCTGTAGTTCACCCCTGCGTGAAATATGTTCATGTGATCGGGAATAGTGACATTGGTTTCTATGATAGCATGCACTTGACGTCTAAAAGACATAACATGAGATAACTCTTTGTCTTTAATTCCCAAGGGGATCGGTTTGATGGCTGAAACTGGTTTGCAGAAGCTTGATAGATTTCGTGCAATGACTGCATTTGGTAATTCTGGATATACATTGGACAGTACAAGTCTCTCAGTTGGTTTTACTAAGGGGGTGATGGATATAAACGAATCGTTGTACTCCAAACCATACACAACAGCTTCCTCAACCGCTTCCCTTGATTTGAGGTAGACTGCTACACGCCCATTTGATATACGGGAGGCAGAAACTATTTCAGCAGGGTTCATACCCGAGACAGATAGTGCATTAACATAACACTGGACAGAGACATTGTCTTCAGCTTTGAAAACGATTCCATTCTCGCGAGTTATGTTAGTGAAAGGTTCAGATGCAACATTGGTCTTTGAGAAGCCAGTCGCCTGATCACCTGAGTGATCCCGAACAACAGGACGGTCGGCAGCACGACTAGCCATGGCGGCCAGCCCCGCTAGCTAACGTGTATCGAATGTTCGGGACTATGCCAAAAAAAGAGGTGAAAATATTACAAGATGATATACCGTAACAGTCCTTCAATAAGACCTATCAAGTCTACAACAATATACGTACACAACTACAACCAATAAGGACCAAAAAGGTCATTAGTACAGTGATAAAACTTACGTTAAACGAGAGCCCAAAAATCACACCGCCTTCAAGAAAACAAACAAACAAACAAACAAACAACCCCAACACCCCAACAAACAAACAAACAAACAACCCAACACCCCAACAAACAAACAAACAAACAAACAAACAAACAAACTCCAGAATCTGTGTTGACTATAAATAACAGATGTAATAGGTTTCAGTTTTGCAAATTTAACCATTTTTCTTTATAACCACACGAAAACATTGAAATCAGGAATGTTAGTTATTTTTACTTTTCAAACCTCTCTAGCTCAGGACAAGCAGACGCTAAAACCCAAGAATACTTCCTTTCCCCGCCTTCGTTTTGGATTAATAATTATGAATTTTTAATTTAAATATCAGTACTACTTCATAAGTCAACACTTTCAACATTAAGAACATTCGCTAACCAGACAGGTTCGAATGAGACTAAAACCAGCAATGATTTACAGCCAATAATAAGGGAAAATGGTGGTGCAAATGACATTTTGATCCCAAAAAATAGCTCTGAAGTTAAAAATTCATAAAGTATAAAATGTACTCAAAATGAAAGTACAGTTTGCAACCACCGAATACGATTGCAAACTTGACGTGAAATTAATACTGAACCTTGATATTCTTCAACCTGCAACGGGAATTAATTTTGAAGAACACATTAAACAGAATATGAACTGGCTTGACAGGTTTCAGTTTCTTTACTTTCACTACTGTTAACAACTAAATACATCCCGAGTTTTACATGTGCTGTGCAAGTATGAACCACACGAACATGTACATGTACACTTCCTCCAAGGGTCGAGAATTTCCTTGCACCTGCACATGCACGTGTACGCCGCGGTAACAACCCGAAGTATACTGGATCGGTTTTGGACATATAAAACACGAACAGATCGCCCTGCGCAGAAGTATCAAATAAAACTCATGGAATTCGAACCAAAATATATAGCTGCATGTACATAGAACTGATTGTACCGTGTGGTTGAAATTCTGGCCAGTCGTATGCAGTGTCTCATTGTTTTGGGAGAACATCTAAAATTGAGAAATTTTGTGGAAAAAGATGAAGTGATCGATTGAAAATGGAAATAATTTATCATCTTAGCAACAACTTTGAGGCTAAATTTCAAACTTATGTCGTGTTTCTTTTCCCAATTCTGTAGTGTTTTATTCGATTTAAGCCTTTTAGGGCACATACAAAGAGTTTCCATCCGTTTATTAACTTTGTGCGAAGAAGTCTTCTAAACGAGAAGGCTCAACAGAAGATTGGCAAGTTGCTAAGGACATTTCCATACGGTTCACGAGTGTCCGGCCGTGGGTCACGTAACCGTCTCCCACGGTCAAAGTTGTTAATTTCCACACGTTGAATGGGGGAGAAGCATACGTGTAGGGCGACTTGTTACGCCCCTTCCTTATACACTCTCACACACACAATTTTCCAGCAACTTGGGACCCCTATTGTCCCTCTTTTGTTTTACTTCAACTCCTTTAAAGACCACCCATATTTTGTGCACATTTTTTATTCGGGGACCCTATGTGAATCGGGGACCTTATTGTCCTCTATTGTTCAGGGTCCCCAATTGAATGCAAAAACAAACTCACACTTACTCATAAAAGTCAACCTTTTTCTCATGAATTGCATCGACTATCTACATGTATGTACATTTCCATGAAACCCATTACAAGGAATTATGCACAAAGTAATCCGCACAGAATCATTTTGACTCGGAATAAGTAAACTTTTGTTTTGTTTCATTTTTCATTAGGAACATGACCCAACACTGATCCGTTGTGGGAGAATAACAGCATACATTTAAATACCTGCAAGGAATTTTAAAAAAGGAAACCTTTGGAAAAAAAATACCTGAGACTTTATTGATTAACAATCGCATCCTGCGGACACAATGGGGCGGACATAATGGGCCTGCGGACACAATGGGGCGGACATAATGGGCATGTGGACACAATGGGGCGGACAAAATGGGCCTGAAAAAGTTTGCGGACATAATGGGCCCTGCGGACGTAATGGTCCGGAACAAACGTGCTTCTTGATTTATTTGTTACGTGTTATACCATGTGAACCCAACAGACTGTTTCCCATCGCTTTTGCGTGCCTGCACTTGGGTACTTACAAGCGGAATCCAGGCTGTTGAATATCAAGACGGAAGGAGCTGAAAACTTTTGACAACTAACACGACTGAATGAGACAGAGTGTGAATAAACATGGATGGAAAAATACATTGCAAATTTTGTGAAATAAAAACGAATATAACAGAGTGGAGGGACTGCGGAAGGGAAACTTGCTATCCAAATCAAAACACGTTTTCAGAGTCCTATAATCTGTCCAAGTAGAGAAAAGCATAATAAAGGGCTTAGTGATACCACAACTCAGGATTTCAAATTCTCCACATGAGGTGTCGTCTCTTAATTTGAATAAATTATTAAAGGATTTATAGCTAACTATTACTGAAATAAAAACAAGCAGACGTACATACTTGTAAATAGAATTTGATTCATTTCATTTCCAGAAAAGGCAGCGTAAAAATATTTCACGAAATTATTAAAATTATTTATAATTCGACCAAAACTACTGACAAATTAAAACACAGCTGTTATTGTGTTGCTGCCTTTTCTTTTTTCCACCTCCAGCCACGGTTGAATGGTAGTAGACACTAAATATATATCCACATGAATCCACATTCACATTTAATCTCATGCATGCACGCGCCGGCAAGTCTATGCACGTATAAAAAGGTACTATGGCTGACCGTTATGTTCATGTATATTATTTTCACATTCATATGAATTAGTCTCTCTAACTTACATTCAAAAATGAATTCGAATGATATTAAATAAAATCAAAATTTACACAAGCCAAACCTCTTTTTAATGTTATATTTATGTGTATTGAAAAAAATCATCATGTGACGGACATTTTTCATTTTTTAAAAAGCAATCCTGGTAAATGTAACTCTGAGTCCTAATTAACTCTGTTTTCAATTTTGTTTTTTTCTGTTACATTAATTTGGTGCATCGTTGATGTAAAAACTGTGACTTCTAAACAAACAATCATTAATAAAAATAATAGTTTGACAATGCTGATCCAACAAAAACTCACAGCATGAACCCTGCAAATTAACAAGTTTATTTTAAAAAGGTCATTTCTGTATTACAGGACACTGCAGGTTTGCCATCACAGTACAAATGTGTACGATATCATTGACGCATTATAGCAGTTCATGAGGAAACGCTACATTTAGAATATTAAAGACTCTAATCCTCTGAATGACTCTTTCCACACGTTTTATAGGCAGACTCAACTTGAAGGTCCTAACCCTTGAACTGTTAATGGGGAACAGCAAATGCAGGAAATACAGTTGCGTCTTTTCCACTAACATGAGTCTTGATTTCTGTAAATCATTTATCTGCTTTGATTATATCCCCTGGCTCGAGTTAATCCTAGATACCAGAATCTAGTGTGACTTGACTCTCTATTGTTCTTTCAGAAAATGTCCAGGACAAGAACGAAATCGTCCGTGTGGAGAAATACCAACCCAATTCATTACAAATGTGTGTCCCTTTAACATGAGAATACATCAGCACCTGTCTCCTCATCACAGTTGGCGGTTTCTAATTTTTAAACTCAAAACAATCAATCATACACCTGGCATTTGGGTACTCAAAAAAGAGGCTGAAGCTCACAGCTCCGTTCCCTCTATCTTCGGTACAGATGACCACTTTCGCCTGGATTCACTACTCGGCGAATTTCCTGATGTCCTTACTACATAGTCTGGTCGAACAGATGTTGCCTTTTACCACATCAACACTGGTGATTCCCTGCCTTTTTGTAATCCAGTCCATCATCTTTCCCCTGAGGCTGGCAGTCACTGCAGAGGCAACTGGACGTGATGTCTGGCGGATGAGCGGATTGAACCGTCATGTTTGTCACGGTAATCCCCTGTGGGGATGGTGCCAAAGAAGAAAAAGGGTGAGTAGTGTTATGTGGGTGGACTTCAGAAAATTGAATAACGTCACCAAACAGGACACCTACCAAATGCCAACAGTAGACAGCATTCTAGAATCACTTCACCCTGCCACATTTTTCAGATCTTTGAACTTGAAGTGGTTGTAATCAAATGACCCTCAATGATGCCGACAACAAGAAGACGACCGCCTTTGCTTTTGAGCTTGAGCTTCCAGCAATTTATGGACTACGTGGTCTGATTGGCAGGATATGGTAAGTGTACCTTGACGATTTTGTCATCCACTCTTCTTCACCAAGCCAACACCTGACTGATCTCCGACAAACTGGTCTGACAGTAAACAGGCAGAAATGTGTGTTTGGAGCATCTTCCATCAACTACCTTGGTCACGTCTCCGCTGGTGATCGGTTGCACACAGATTCAGACAAGGTAGAGGCCATAGGACTGTAACGTCTCTCAGGGTTGGGAGCCGTTATCAAAAAGAATGATAGATAGTCAATGGATTGACTTACACACACACTACTGTTTTATTCCGAAGAATTACATGTATATATTTAAATCGTCTCCATATTTACAATGAACAACTTTTGCTGGTGAGGCTGGATATTACTCTTTGGGGTGTTCATCACAGGAACAATAATCAGAGTACAGCTCGTCCAAATCTAAGCTGTTTATTCGGGAGTGATAGATAGGTTATTCATAGCAGAGCTATACATTCACGAACGGTCAAGCAGTTGTAACTCCAAAGCTGCCCGCTTGGGAATGATCGACACTGACCGCCGGAGCTGGTCTGTTTTTATATAGACTTTCGGGGCCGCATCTAAGCCAATGAGAGCACTGGATTGGGGTGGTAATGAAATTATTCATACATGTAGAAAGTCCATGAAAGAAAACTCTATGGGAATTTTGGGTACATTTGGTCTTCGGTGACTTCGCTGAGAAGTTTGGGAGCGGGATGGCGAAAGGTTACTCGTGGGTGTGCTACGGGGGACTTGGTCAACGAGGGAAAGGAAAGGGTGAGAATTTCTCGGTATATTGAGTTGTGTACAGCACTCAGGTCTCTGGATGGCGAGGAAATCTACACGCAATTCTTATGGGCTAAAACTGTGGGTGAGCGGAGGTAGTTGACCTTACTTTGCCGTGAGTGGACACGGGCTTTCGGTGTGTGGTTTGGCAGGACACGTACGCCATGAAGTAGGGGCCTGTGTGGGTCGAATGTACGGGTCATGTGTGTGACTGATGGTAGGATCGACTCCAATAAAATGAGTAAGTTGGAAATGTGCTACGAGTAGCGGTTCAGGGGTATGTCTCAGCATAGTGCAACCGGGTCGCGCGTGTGTTCCGGACGATTATATCCGCATGGCCCATTGTGTCCGCAAACTTTTTCTGTATATGTCCGCCCCATTGTGTCCCGTTTTTTTCCTCTGTGCTGGGGGAAGCAAAGCATATTTTCTGTGCCTTTTTCCCGCACTTAACCATGCACCTATTTTGGTTCTTTTATACTTCTGTATACACCGGTATACATTAAATTATGTAGTGAATCAGAAACAAAACCCATAATATACACAAACGAGCCCTTGCGTCGCCAAGCTCCGGACATGGAGTTTTGAAACTCCCGCTCTCTGGGAGACACCAGCTTAATAGGCCCGCGGGCGAGTTATGTGTTGACAAGCGTTACCGACCCACTTTCGTGACCGTGCATGAGACCAATGATGACTTCCTAGTTAAGGATTGTACCCTGAAAATTAAGCAAATCTCACGCAAACTCCTAGGAAGTTCTGATCTGCACAAACATTGGTACTGGTATATCTACCAGTGCATCAAAGCTACATTAACCTAATAATCTCTCCATGCTGCGCTGGTCGCAAAAAAGTAGTCAAATACATCAGTAAATGACTGCTCGTCCATGACGCTGTATAAAAATCAAACAGTGAGAAAAGGGTGTGCAGTGGCCCTGTGAATGCTGATAACAAATCTCAACCACTCCTTGTTAAAAAAAATGACACAGCAAATGTGTCGCTTTTTAGACACGAGACATTCTAATATTTTTTTAACAACGAATGTTCGTGTCCGTTTATAGTTTTGACCGGGAATTTCTTTTTTTTTGTGGGGAATATTTGACCGTTGGATCGGCAATCCTGGATAAATAATACAAACAATGTTGATAGCAAGCTTCAACCAATTGTTCCCTTGCGTTCTCACTTGATTACAGAAACGTTTATTTTCGACAATACCGATAGACACAATTAATCATCTGCTCAGTCTGAAACGTTCCCTGATCCTATTTGGAAATAGTCCCCTGACACAGATATTGTATTTTACCATTTCTGACCTAAAAATGTTAGAGGAACTTCCGAAGGTAAAATTTGCTTGAGAAAAACATGGTTTCATTGAGCAGAAAACGTCCGTGTTTGAATGTTTCCTTAAAGTAGTAAAAAAATGTGACTTTCCCGTTGATGGAGAGAGACGGATTTCACGCTTATGAAGTGGCAAATAACAAACTGTATGTATGAATTATTGCCAAAACCTTTGACAAAAAGCTTGTTTATGTCTTACCAATTAGATTAGAATATGATTGCACTAAAAAGTTGCAACACAATTATGACATTTGTGGACAATCTCTCCAAACAAAGATCGCTGTTCGTGAAGCCATAACAATCGGGCGGGTTTCTGATAAGCAAAGGGTATTTTCTCTCGGGTGTTTGATCTGATTTTGACTCAGGCTCAGTTGAGGCTTGTTGTGCTGGAGGATTATTGGGAGTTGAAGGGGTATCGAGCGTTTGAGGATTGACTTCGGTTTCAGATTGTCGTCCGGGGATTGGCACACAGTAGTACCCGTTCTAAAGTCAGTGTCACTGTCCAAATTCGGAGAGGCGCGAGCTGGTTCAACTGGACGTTGTTGATTGCAGACGTGGTCAAGGTGACGACGGATTTCACATCCATTATGGTCAAGTCAGATCTTGTAGGACACGGGACCCGAGGTACCTATGATGGTGCCCAGTAACCATTAGTAGCCAGTCTTCGTAAAGTTACTATCGAGCACAGTGTCACCAATCTGGAAGACGCGTGTTCTTGCTCTCTTGTCATGATGCCGTTGTTGGTTTTCATGATGGTAAATGACCCGCTTTGTGACATCAGATCGAAAATAGTCGAGATGAGAACGTAGACGACGACCCATTAACTTTTCCGCGGGAGACACTCCCGTAGCACTGTGTGGAGTGATCCTGTACTGAAACAAGAATCTGGACACCTTGGTTTCAACTGTTCCTGTCTCCATTTGCTTCACGGCATGCTTGAAGGTGCGCACAGCACGATTGGCCAGTCCGGTAGAGGCCGAGTGATAGGGAGATGTGCGAATGTGCATGATACCATTCTTTGTCGAGATTCCGCGCTAGTGAATGGTGTTCCGTTGTCGGATACCACTTTACCGGCAATCCATGGGTCGCAAACGCCTGTCTCAGTTTTTCGATTGTTGCATGAGTGGTGACGTGGTTCATCGAAAAAACCTCCATCCACTTGGAATGCGAATCCACAACCACAAGGAACATCTTGCCCATGAAGGGGCCTGCATAGTCAATATGAAATCTGGACCAGGGGCGGTTGGACCATTTCCAGGGATGCAGTTCGCTCTTTGGAGGCATCGGTTGATCTTGCTGGCAGCTGTGGCATCCTTTGAACTCCATTTCTATATCTGCATCCATCTTAGGCCACCAAGCGAACCCTCTGGCGAGGCTTTTTGTCCGGGATATGCCGGGGTGACCTTCGTAAAGGTTATGGAGAATGTGCTTTCGCCCTTATGGACGGACGATCACCCGATTGCCCCACATGAGGCACCATCTTGAACAGAAAGTTCTGTACTACAAACTTTGTACGGTCTCTTACCCTCTTCCAACCTATCATGTGAGAGCCATCCTTCCCTCAACATGCGGAGTATCTTGGACAGTAGAGGATCGCGTCTAGTCCAAGAGCGAATATGCGATGCGGAGAGAGGAGATGTGTCAATGTTCTCCATTAGCAGAACAGTCTCAGCGGGAACCGTGACTTTTGCAGGAGCAGTAGACAAGGGTAACCGACTCAGCGCGTCTGCATTTCTGTGAGCTGTTGTCGATTGAAGACCAACGTGTACTCGTACATGGCTAAGGTAAGAGCCCAGCGCTGAATGCGAGCAGAGGCCTGAGGCGGTACAGCTCTTCCTTCATTGAAAAGGCTCAGGGGAGGCTTATGGTCAGTCACTAACGTGAAATGACGACCATAGATGTAACTATGAAACTAAGTTACTCCAAACATGCAGGCGAGGCCCCTCTGCCGGAGCCAATGTGCGACCGACTGGTTTTTCTGTCCATCCGGCATTCTGTGACCAAGTACTGCACCGATTCCATATTACGATGCATCACACGATACGATGACACCATTCTTGGGGCCGATGTGCACCAACAGGTTCGATGGTGGCAGGAGATCTTTGGAAGCACTGAAGGCTTTCCTTTCCTCAGCACCCCATCTCTATCTTGTGTCCTTGCACAGAAGTCGATACAAAACAGCAAGGGTTGTCGACAGCTGAGGCAAGAACTTACCATAATAGGTAAGCAGCCCTACGTAATATGCTTTCAGTTAAGTCGCGTTTTGTTGGTGCTAGTGCGTTGCGGATAGCATTGACTTTATCAGTAGTCCGGTGCAGACCTTGTGCGTCGATAGTATGTCCCATGTACACGATGGAAGGGGCCATGAATTTGCATTTACTCATCTTGAGACGAAGGCCAGCTTGTTCCAGTATAGCAGATGAGACTGGTCATCGCTGCCTGTGATCAAGATATCATCGAGGTCTACATGCAGTCACTTGCGAGGTCTGCATGCAGTCACGTGCGGTATGCCTTGCAAAATGCTCTCCATTGTGCGTTGGAGGCAACACCAAAAGGTAAGCAGTTGTAGCGGAACAAACCGCGATGGGTGTTGATGACCACGTAGGCACGCGACTCCTCATCCAGGATCAGCTGTTGATATGCTTGCGAGAGGTCAAGCTTGGTAAATTTAGTTTCACCCGCAAGCGACGCAAACAAGTCTTCGAGTTTCGGTATTGGATACCTATCCAACTTTGGAACCTGGTTCACTGTTAGTTTATAGTCCCCGCAGATTCTCACGGAAGACCCGTCTGGCTTGAGAACTGGGACGATGGGCGCTGCTCATTCCGAGAACTCAACCGATTCGATGATTCCTGCAGCCTGAGGGCGGTCAAGTTCTGTTTCCACCAATTCCCGCATTGCGTATGGAACCGTACAGAATGTCGACATAGATTTGGGCTGTAGTACCTGTCAAAGTACCAAGATCGTCGTTGAACAACGCTGAATGAGCTTTGAGTACTTCATCGATACTGATGGTTCCATGGAGGACGTTGATTTGCTGCCAGTCCAGTCCAGTTTAATTTCCCGAAGCAAGTTCCTTTCAAATAGGCTTGGTCCGTCACCTTTGACGACGAGCAGTGCGATTTCGCACGTCTTTGTGTTATACTCAACTTCAACACTGAAGTTTCCGAAACCAAAACCTGTTCACCGGTATAAGTGCGGAGTTTCTGCAGTGTCGTATTTGGCCACAACAATTTGAAAGTCTTTTCCGACTCGAGCAAGAGCACTGCACCGGTGTCAGAACCATGTCCTGGAATCAGTTACATTCTCTAGTCAGTCCTCCTAACACCCACATACCAAAGGCACTATCACTTGTCTGTTAGATTCACACTTGAAAGTGCCATGCAAGGAGGGGGAAGGGTAAGGGGGGGGGCTCTGCCCGAACAGGTCCCGTGGGTTGCGGGGACGGCTGTTGGCCACACGCAGGTGTCTGGAGTGGCACATGCAAGGCGGACTTAAGTGTGAGTGTCATGAAGCAATTCTGAGTAAGGAACCACAAGTATGTAGGGGAAGGTCGTGGTCAATTAAGGCGGAAACTTGGCTCATGAGAAAGTCGTAAAAATGAAATCTATGGGACTGGAAGTGGTTGGGGTTGACCACACTATATCCTGGACTGACCACACTGACCTTCTGGAAGTGCACAGATGTTTTCTTAGAAATTAAATGGGAATAAGATGGGATATAAAGAGGAGGAGAGAGAGGGGAAGAGGGTCTTCGAGATTTTAACTTGCAATGTATCACATCTGCTAGCGCTACAGTAGAAATAAATAAGTATACATGTAGATTAGCAGAGAAGCGTGATCGTGTGAGTTTGTCAGAAGTACAACGGTTTCTTCGTAAAGAAAATGAAACTACATTACATGGTGGCAGCGGTGAGATTATTTTACGGAGGGGAAGAAGACGCAGGTGAAAAGTGGAGACCGACATAACCCTGGGGAAGGTTTCTTTAAGGGTGGTCTTGAGAGCAAGACTTCTAGGGACAGAGCGGGCCTAATCGATAAAGCGTTAAGGTGTTCATCTGATTGGAGAAGTTTTGGCGTTGATATGAGTTGACTGGAAGGTCAACATCCCCTAACTATAACCGACGAGCCCTTGCAGATTAAACTTTATAAGTTTTAGTTTCAAGTAATCTAACTACAAGAGCAAAACAAAGATGAGTTTGTTTAGAAATCCAGCCAAAATGAAACCACATTGGCTTTCTATTTAATATTTGGTCATGATCATAGCAATCCAGTTTAATAGTAAAGAAAAAGATCGAAAGAGAAATTCAGAAAGATTTTTTTTTTTTGAAAATGCCCCCCATATTTCGTGGTAATCAAAATAAAAAAGAAAAGAGGCAGAAAAAGAAAGGAAAGCTTGAATAAGAAGTTTGGGATTTCAAATTGCAAAGAATGGAAATTAAGACGGCGTACTGGTTGTAGTTGTACGTGAATTGCGTGAACTACACGATGGGTCCAAAACCTTTACACTTTTACAAGTGCCTATTTTTTAAATTCATCCCACATATATGATCTTGTCACAATGAATTATTAGAATAACTCTTCCATTTTTCTTTTGGAACCAATGTCAGTAGATTCATTTTCATTGTAAAGTGCTCCCACGACAATAAAGGCATTGTGCGTTAAACAAATGCGGCAGTTGGTTAGAATGGGTAAAGAAATAAAACAAAGAATTTCGTTTTAATTGGAGATGGGACCCTCATCGGACTTTTCGACAGACTGTCATTGGAAAGAATTGCTTTTCAAGGACCAATGGACAGGTCAAGCTTTTTCTCATGATTTTAGTGGCAACAGAAGGGACAGTTCAGGCATGTTTGGTTGGCACATATTGGGACTACAACAACAACAACTTACCGAAACAGAGGACACTTTGTAACCTATCATCTGACAAAGTTATTGGGGGGGGAGTGGACTGAGACTTACTCTTAAATCAGTTGGTAGGGTGGCCCCGTGGATCGCCTGATCTAACCCTCATGGACTTACTTGGTTATCTGAGAAGTGGTACATGACTCCACCTCCTGGAAAGGATACAGTAAGTTAGTATTTTGAGACAATACAGGCAAATGACTCACCGTGCAGTTTCAATAATGATTTCCAAATCTCATCAGCTGTGTATCGAATAAGAAGGTGGGCATTTTGGAGCCCGAGGAAACTTGAGATTTGACTTGCACAAAAATTTGCATGTAAGCAAGCATTATATTTCATCAAATGTAATGATGAATACTGATAACCAGTTGGTGCAATCCTGATTAAAATGAATGGTAGACGTTCGGTCCTTTATGGACGGACGCTCATAAAATCACTTGCGGCTTCGTCGACTTTTGGTTTCAAAAGGCTCAGGGTGGGCATATTCATGTCACAGAATTATAGGTAGGCCTATTGAGCGTTTACCGTTCATTGAAGGCTGTTCAATCGACTAACTCTTTGTCAATAATTTCCCGTTTCACAGTAATCATTTTAGGTGACGTCATGAACTCTAGGCAGAAATTCACTCCGATCCATATTTGTTCAATTCATAGTGAAGTTCTATAAAAGCTACTCTTTCTACATTAACCAGATTAAGGACGATAGTAAGTGCATCCAAGCACTTTTCATCGGCTGGAATGCATTTCATATGCGATCTGTTGGATGACAATGGTATTTTTTATCATTGACAGATTTTAGAGCTAAGCTTCACCTTCTAGCCCGGCTACTTTTAGGACTGCGGACACTATGGTCGTAAATATTTTGTATTACTTTCTTTCGGTGTATCACAAATGCTGCGTGTGCATGTTCTGTTCTTCTTGCACTTCGCTTCCAGAGCTTTGCATGAAGAGAATAAAATCAGTGTTCCTAGAACTCAAACATTGTGTGTATCTTTTGACCATATCGTTACAAACTGGCGACGAGGATAATTAGTGACTAGTGGCTGCCTTGATCGGTACAATCGAGCAATTTTGAGAAGGGAAGGAGCCTGACTGCAGTACGTTGAAAGATTGGAACATCAATTTGTAGCCAACAATGTAACTAACATAGCAAAGAAACAAGCAGTTCTACTGACTGTGATCGGGCCTCAGGCCTACAAACTACTTCGGAATCTCGTGGCTCCTACGAAACCCGGCGATAAATCGTATGATGACCTGGTACAGTGCATGACCCAGCATCATAATCTGGTACCATCGGAAATCGTTCAGCGATTCAAGTTCAACAGCCGAGAAGAGGGTGAGTTCTTAGCCCAATATGCAGCGGCTGTGCGCTCGCTGGCTGAGTCCCGCGATTATGGCAACACCTTACACAACACGTTGCGCTCTATTGGCGTTCCAAGGGCAACGCCTCAATCATTAATGTCGATGATGGTATTTCGGGCCACGCTGATTCAGCTTTAGCAGCGAGTCAGATTGTGCAGAAATATCTTCCCTCTTCCGGTTGGAGTAATGTCTAAGAGTAATTTCGAACCCCCAGACAAAAAGTTGCCTAAGTTCCAACGTGCAGTTCGTAAGTGTCTAGAGAAAAGCGTTGTTCCTTTTCCGTATTGGAATTCGCACGCACGGCGGGCCTTATCATTTCTGCTCTAGGTCGACTGACCAGGTTATTTACGAGGCACTTGTACAGAGCCACGGAATCCCATGCAGACTGGTCAAGCCAGATTTTACTCTCCACCGTGGCGGTGTGTCGGAACTAGAATTTTGGTGGGAAAAGCTGTCCACTATCATCGGCCAACCTATAGGCCTAAAAAAAGGGCTAAAGCCGTTATTTTACACTGTCAGTAGCTAGTGTACTCGGACGCAAGCGACTCCGTCCACGGTGGTTTTTCAACCCTCTTAAATAATTCAGTATGCATAGACCTGTGGTTGGGTAGCGAAAAATCGGAGAGTTCAACGCATAGGGAACTTTGGACTACACATTTTGCGCTCCATTGGTTCGGCTATCTAGGCGAAAGCTTAAGGGGTTTACAGAAAGTCAGAATGCATGTTGTATCATTTTGGTCGGCAGCACAAATTTCAAGCTACATGGTTTTTAGAATGATCTGTACAATACTCATTGTGAGCATAATATCGGTATAGAACCGGAGTGGCTACCTAGCTAGCAGAATACTCGTGCAGATGTCCTGAGCAGAATTATTGATCCAGATGAATGGTCCATAAATAGCAGCATATTTTCGCTCGGACATGAGAAATTCGAACCTCAAACAATCTAAAGATTTGCTTCCCACTGTAATACACAGTTAACCAGATTCAACTCCAGGTACTGGAACCCCGGTTGTGAGGCCGCAGATTGTTTCACACAAGATTGGTCGCGTGACAACAATCGGGTCTCCGTCCCCGTTATGGTTTTGAAGGCAGTTCAATATGTGTTGGATAACACAGCAGTAGGCACTGCGATCGCGCCCCTGTGGCTGTCTGCGGCATTTTGGCCAGTACGTTCTTCCAAGTGCGGGTCACTTCACAGTTACATAATTGAATTTATGTTTCTACCCAACATTCCAGACTTATGTTTTCTGGGTAGAGGCCAGATGCAGAGTATAACATATAAACCAGGCAAACAAGTTGTCCACGGTTCTCTAAATTTTAAGATGATAGCAATGAGATACGATTTTAGAGTGCCGTGAATTTCTCTATTCAATAATCTGTATATACTGTATTGTGATTTGTCATGAGCGATTAAACTGTTCTTTCGATATTCCAGAGGTTTTCAGTCATTTTTTTTGGCCCACGAGAGGCTTTCAAGGTTAACGGCCAACGAGAGGTAACAATATCTGCGGCCTGCGAGAGGCTAGGGGCGTATTTATCACAAAAGTTTATACATCGGTATAATTCGTCTATCAGTGACCAACAAATAAATCCTCAAGCACCTGACGTGCTCACAAAGCATAGTCAATAATCCGTTTTATTTTGAAAGTAACACACACTGCACTTATTTTTCCAGATGTGGTGAATGAGGGAATTTGGAGAGACTAGTATCTAATATCCACGTAACAGACAACAATTATCTAAACAGCCTGGCCGCATCCCTACAGGGGGTGCTGCTACATTCAAAGGCTGATCCAATGACGAAATACGTGGGCGGACGGAGGCGTTGGAAGTTCAAGCGATCGGATGTGGCGATATACGTCCAACATTTGCAGTCTCAGCCACTTCTACTGCCCCTATTGACACAGCAATCTACAGCCTCAGATGGGCCCATAACTTATCTTCGCGGGTATCGTGTCTCTCTCAAAGGCGTTTTCATCAAATTAACTGTAGAAGGACCTTGTAGATCGCTGGCCAGACCAGAGTCATCAAAGGAGCCAATCTCGTCAGAGACAATCGCTAAATTAATCGCTGACAAAAGTGGTCGCAATGCATACTTGACGGACATTCAGTTTTTTTTTTCATATGCACAGTCTCATATGCCGGCTTGCTTAGGTGTAATGAAGTCATTTCTTTGAGGGTACGCCATTTGTCATTTTTCCCTGACCACATGACAGTGTATTTGGACAAAAGGAAAAACGATTAGCTCAGAGAAGGCCGTACTCAGTGTTTACATCGTCAGGACCGCTAATCCTACTTGCTCGGTAGCTATTTCTGAACGCTACATAGCAATGCTGGGTGTGTCTCATGTATATTCTCAACCATTAGCTTGTAGGTTTTGCCGAAGCAAACGCGGACTTACAACCTACAACCAAGCCGCTTTCCTACAGCACTGTCTGTGATCTCGTCCTCAAGGGTCTCGTACCATATGTCGACTCCTCCTCTGACATCGGTACACAGCTCAAGGGCAAGGGGAGCCTTGGAAGCTGCTTCAGATTCTTCTGTTAAGGAAAAGTGTATCACGAGACAAGGGGGCTCGAAGTCAGCCTCCGAAGACATGTACATACAAGATTCGATTACTAATAAGTTGTCGGTTTTTTTTAATTATTATTTATTTCTGATGACCAACAGCGGTTACCCGCCACTTTAATCCATGGGAAATAGATAAGATCTCTGAATTAAATAATGTGCAAATAAATTATACATATAACCATAAAAAAATGAAAATTAAAACACATCCTAAACTTAGCAAAGTCTTAGAACACCAGTACGGGGCTGAAGAAAAGTGGGATATGCATGGACAGACAAACAGGGCTCCATAGAGAGACACAAAAGGAAGGGGGGGCATAGAGAAGGAGGGAGGGAAAGGGAAAAAGGATGAACAGCACATGTACATGGAACATGGGTGTGTGAACAAAGAATGGAGGCAAGGGGGATAAAACACAAGGGATAAACATTGGGGAGACCAGAGAGGGCAAAGATCAAAGGAAACAGAATAAAAAGTTGATTAGTGGAGATGTGAGGGCCAAAAAAAGGATTGAAGGGATGGGAAAAAAGTTGGAGTAATGGTATCACTCTAGAAAGGAATCATAGGGCTGAAAAAACACAAAGTATTAAAACTAGAAATGTGTTTGTGGACAAACACAGCTGCTGCGGCCCTGGTGGTTTTGATCTAAAACCTGAAAACCAGTGATGTAAGTTGTCGAAGTACGCACAAGAGTGTAATGAGAAGTTCACATAAACGATACAGTACAAACGTTGGTCGGTAGAATATTTAAAACCCATATCATTTCCTCGTGTAAATGTAACTGGACTGTGATATAATGGTACAGCCATCAGATGAAATGAAATTTCCACCTTGAATTCTTCCCTTTCTAGCCATCGGCAAAGTTTCAACCGAATGGGACATGTCCGTTGCGAGATACAGTACTTTAAAGAGTGCCCCTTTAATGTCACGTGACTTGTCTGATGACACTTTGGTCACATCAGGTCAATCTGGGCCTGAAACCCTTCCCTCTCAAACTATACACAACATTTCAAACAAATTGCACACGTAATTCGCAAGATATAGTGCTTAAAACAGTGCCCCTGTAAGGTCACGGATTTATCACATGATCACGTCATTATCACATGTCAGTTTAGGTCTGAAACCTTTCCTCTTCGAGCGACACACAAAGTTTCAACCGAATCGGACATGTAATTCGCGAGTAATAGTGCTTTAAAGACTGCCCGTTTAAGGTTACGTGATTCATCGCACGATGACGTCATCATTACATCAGGTCAAGGTAAAACCTTTCCTTCTCAAGTTATATACAAAATTGCAAGCCAATCGGACATATAATTCGTGAGATATAGAGCTTTAAAGAGTGTGCCTTTAAGGTCACATGACTTATCATGCGATGACGACATCATCACATCAGGTCAATTTAGTTCTAAAACCGTTCCCCTCCGAGCGACACATAAAATTTCAACCGATTCGGACATGTACATCACGAGATATAGCACTTTAAATAGTGCCCCTTTAATGTCACGTGACTTGTCACCTGATGACGTCATAATGACGAACTTGGACAAAAACCTTTTGTAGTTTGTGGCTTTAGTATTTGCAAGTGACACGAACTCAGATCGATATTAGTGTAAAAGCAGTCTTCCTGTCGGAATACATGTAAAAAACCTGTATATTTAGGTCAAATTAAATATTCAAAATTTGAAAATAAATCACGTGATGACGTCATCATGACAATTATGGCTGCAGACCATCCGTAAATAGTCGTCAGAATGTTTGCTAAGTACGAAGTTAATCACATTTTCGTAAAAAGTACATGTACCGAATTCAAGTAAGACAGTAATTCAGTATAAAAACGTGTACAAAACATATTGGAAAAAATCAAATATTCAAAATTCAAAAATAAATCACGTTGTGACGTCATCAAGCCAAATTTCTTCTAGGACCTACCTGACATGAATATGTAAAGGTCTACCAAGTTTGAAATCAATCAGATAAACGAAACTAATGCCATTCTGGCAGTTGAAAAACGTGTACAAAACATATAGGAAAAAAAATTAAATATTAAAAATTAAAAAAATCACATAATGACGTCATCATGCCTAATTTCTTCTAGGATCTACCTGACATGAATATCTAAAGGTCTACCAAGTTTGAAATCAATCAGATAAAAGTCCCCTGTCACAAAAAAACGTGTCTGAAAAAGAAAACAAAGAAAAAAAAATAATCACGAAAACAATATGCTTCGGCAGTGAAGCCGGTAAATGACAAGTTCACATGGCAAAGGTTGTGGGGGCTTATCACAGCATCTATAAAAGTGTAATCGATTGCAGAGTTGGGCAGGGTAGCACTGTTGTCCATACTCCACTGCATAGTCGGTAGGTTGAAATCCCCCATCAAACAGATTCTGTCATATTCTGTGGAGGCGGCCACAAGGCTGTCAGCAAGATTGAGCAATGGCTGAGTATCTCCACCAGGGGGTCTATAAAACACGCCTGTCAGAAGTTTGTTGTTTGCAGCTAACTTGACCTCCACCCAGATCAGCTCCGACGTGGCGTTGGGGCCACTGGATCTCAGTTTTACTTGTATAAATCATTTGCTGGCAAACTTAACAGTTGCATTCGTTCTTGGACTGACACTGGGGCTGTATTCACGGAAACTTCCCAAAATAAGTGTCACTGACAACTCTCTCAAAGTCCCGAGTATTTGAGCGTTCTTCGTAGTTTGCCAAGAACAACTTCACGCTTAGTTCTTTCAGCTGAAAGCAGTTTTATTTTTGGATTGGAGCCTGGTTTCAAGATGTTTTCGACATTGGAGTGAAAGTTTACAAACGTATAACATCTTTTCAATATTTGAATGAAGTTTTCCAAACCTTACATGTTTTTAAGATGCAAACGGAATTTTAAAGGCCATTTTTTAAAAACACGTTTTAAAGACCGGAGTGCATTTTCTGTCACAAATTGCCGCAGGTTTTGAATTTCGCCACACCATTTTAATGCATGCGAAATCTAATTTAGAAAGTCCGATTTTTTACGGGTGTTCGGCCCAACTGGACGTTCCGAACCTTTTTGTACAATTCGGCTGTGTTCGGCGAGTACACGCGCGGTCAAATTCTAGAAAGGTTCCTTCTACCCTCTGGGCCAGGGATCAATGCTCAAAGCTTGAAAATCTAGAAATTAAAGTGTTCTGTGAGTAGTTATATTCTTGGATATTACAGCTTCTGAGAGCTTTTGGCAGGTATTTTAAGCAGAAAGTTTCCCTCCCGATCATTACTTTTATAATGCTTCCTTCCGGTTGATACAATTGCCTTTAAAACCCTGGGCTCAACGGCGCGGTGATGGAGATCGATAAATATCACCAAATATGGCCATAACTTTTTCTCAATAGGCCAACTTGGCTGATATTCTTTTGTAATCCTCACCCATGCATGCCCCGCAAGCATGTGTAAACACTCATTGGTCAGACCCCAACCACTGCCGAGTTAAAATTCTTGAAAGATCAGTCACCCCAAGGAGGCCATAATGGTCGCTATCAGGAACTGGATCTCTTTGTTGACTGGTCGCGGCTGTTTGGGTTGTGACCTGATATTACTTGTACTTCTGTGCATGGAGGTAGAATACCTCCATGTTCTGTGGAATTCCATATCTGCCGTCGCCCGTCGTGCGTCGCCCGTCGCCCGTTGTGCGTCGCCTGTCGTCCGTGGGTTTTTTGGGTCACGATAGCGCAGTGGTATTTTTAACTTTGACCCGTGATCGTTTCACATGTACATGTCCTTGTTCGATCGATCCACCATGCCTGACTCTCATTTAAGCAGTAGAACTAGAAGATGTATTCGTTTTTGCAGTTGCGCCGAACTCCACTTGAAAGAAAAATATTATCCTTTCATTTGTAAAGACTGACATCGATAAAGTGACTTGTATATGAAATAATACCATTTTTTGTTACATAAATAAATTAACATAATAGACTTTTGTTAAGGTAGATTGTTTTTCTCGATAACTTAGTTACTCTAGCCGTAACTTTACTCGTTTACGGCCTGACGTTAGGTCTATAGCCTATGTAATATTTCTGTCTGTCCCTGCACGATATCACACAGAACTGAATGTAAATAATATGCAAATTACAATAAGACTGTGGATAAAATGTTTTTCCCCCAAAACACTTGGTTGAATTCTCAGAAAGGCGATATTTACTTGTCAAGGGGCAGGGGTAGTCTACCATTATTGGCATGAATTATGGGACTAATTTATGCTTTGCAGGTGGGATTTGTACTTGCCTATTAGGAAAAAACCCTTAGAAGTGAATGGAATTATCACATTGTCATTTGTTAAACCCCGGCTTTTTGCAGGTCCTATGCAACCCATTTGATGGACGACGAACGACGCACGACGGGCGACGCAAGATGCACGACGCACGACAGGCGACGCGCGACGCACGACGGGCGACAGAAAATGGCATGTTTGGAACTGGTAAATGGCAGAATTGGGACACAACAAAAAGCAAAAGGCGACGGATGACGGGCGAAGGGCGACGGAAGATATGGAATTCCATAATTTCCACAGCAGAATAATGGAATATAGTTAGAGGGGACCTCAGGGATGTATTAGCTACCATAAAACAGTCGTACAGGTTGTACAGGTTCAGGCATGACCGGGAACTGACCTGGAAACAACAATCACCTCATGGAGTAATGGTGTGAGTTTAGGGGTGTGACTGCTCCTTTGTTTACAAGCATGTACTGACTGGTCACGGCTGTTCGGGCTGTGAACTGGTGTTACTTGTACTTCCACAGCAGCACAATGAAATGTAGTTATAGGGGACCTGAAGGTTGTATTAGCTACCATAAAACAGTCGTACAGGCTCAGGCATGACTGGGAACTGACCGGTGATGAGAATCTCCACGTGGTGACAACAGTCTTCGTTTTTTGGCGTGGCTGCCTCAAGGGTAACACGTAAGGCATCTGACGTTTCATTCCAATGTTAAACATAATTAGGTGTGAAAATGTCATTCGAGTCGTGAAACAATTAGGTATGAGCATTTCGTTTAAATCTTGAAACATGTTGGTTTTATTCAAGATGAAAAAGATGTTTGATCCGTAAGATTGCAATTGGTTTTGGAAAATGGAAAATAAAAAACAAAACAAAACACACACTGGTTTCAATAAAATAAGATTTAAAACATGGTCACTATAGTTGGGGGCCAATGTACAAATTTGGGCTCCCATTAGAATTTCATGTTAATTTATGGTAACCACCGTAAATGCATTCTTAAGAGTCCTCAAAACAATGAAAAAAGATGTTGCCATTTTTCTATTGACCTTTAGTGACCTTGACCTGAGGTGAAAGGTCATGGGTCATTTTCACCTAAAATTTGTTTTCGGGACCAGTTTTCGAAGAATTTCAAAGCGATTGAGCATATTTTCAGTTAAATGTCAGTTTTCTATGATCTTTAATGTAAAATATTAATGTCTTAAGGGGTTTTGCTGAAGAAAAAGTGACAAAATGACAAAAGTGAAGAAGACGAACAAGTGACAAAAAGTGGCAAAATGACAAAATGTCACTTTACGTTGATTTTGAGGACCTTTTTAAGGACAAATGCAGATAGGCCCAACCCTTAAGTGACTGGCATTTAACATAACATTTTTTATCTTTTAGAAGCACTAGTTTTGTCGATATTTTGTTATTTCTGTGGAATTATTTGAATTTAATGTGGATAGCCAGCTATATGACAACTCTTGGTGGCGACATTTGTCAAAGATAACAATGGCAGCTTCCATAAAACAACGTGCATGTAGAATTGTCTGCTTTTCACATGCAAGTAGACTGAATTTGAATAATTTTGAACAATGTTTACTATGAAATGAGGTGAATATTACAGCATTCTTTACTTTTTATTGCATTTTTAAATGAGAAATGTAACAATATTGTAGCGTGTCCTACGGGTTAGGGTCCGACGCTAGTATGGATACACACACAGCCGCAACTCGCTGTTCTGGTCAAGAAATCTCTGTTTTATTGCTGTAGCGTCAACAACAATGTGTTTTTCAGACAAGCTCTAAACATGGCGCCCTTCGGCAGGGACTGCGCAGGCGCGAGGCGGGAAAACCGCGGGCCGTTCGCATACCAGCGGGGGCTGCCAGCCAACTCCATGCGGGTCCGAGCTGGCGCCCCAACCGGCCGGACCCGCCGGCGCTTCAATATTTTAGTTGATACAGCTGAGCAGTGTGCAACTAATAGGTTAGTATGGTGGGGGGCACATATCTGTATTTTGGCATTGGGAGCAAACATGTCAATAGGTACGTGTATTTTAGAGCAGAAATATCTGTATTTGAATATTCCTTGATAAGTGCTGATATACAAATGACTCTTGATTCATGTCCATAAAACTTTTTTTTTAAACATTTCAAACAACTTTATTTGTCTCCTTTCTGGTGCATGCACAGATTTGAGACATTACCCTAAAGGAATATGGAGGGAGAACCACATACCTCTACTCTAACCGTAGTAAGTCAAGATACAGATTTCAAGCTCTGCATAAAATGTCAACAGTCAGACAGCAGAGGACTTGTAACAGAGCCATCATTTGGAATTTTATTCGAAATTCCTGACCTTTGTTCACAAGCTAGGGCAGTATGGGGATGGAAACTTTCCAGAAATCAGCTTAAGACTGGGTAAAGTGACAGATACTGAGCTAAGAGCCAATCGTGCTTCATGGCACCGTACTTGCTACAGTGACACTTGCCACAGTAGTCATCTGGACCGTGCCAGGGTGCGCTATGTGAAGGCATGTCAGCAGAGAGAGAGCCAACAAATTCAGAAACGACGATGTCGACCTTCCTCCATTAACAGTACCCAAAGTTTCCAAATACCATCCCAGCCTTTTTAAAGGGACACTTGTTTCACTCGTTCAATGGCAGCTCCATTCAAGAAGGAGAAGTGCTTTTTCTGCCAAGAGGACACTCCTGGTCAAGATATCCATGAGGTGTCCACCTTCAATGCAGGCATTACCCAGAATGTCAATGCCTGAGAACGATTTTTCCTGACAGGGCCAGAACTAGGGAGACTTGCAGAAGAAGCACATCAGATGGCTGGGTCACCAACAGCACATCATGACTTGGCAATTCCTGTTAGGTCCAGGCAGGAGGGAAATGTTCTTCGGCTTTGTCCACTAGCCCTATGACATATGCAGGAGGAGACTCAATGAACATCATCGCCAAAGTTGTCATGTTACCTCAGGTACAGAAAGATGTGTGCAACCAAGATGAGACTGGCCGGCAAATGTACGCCAAGCATGTTGAAAAGCACATCACAAATGATACAGTCAGCATCTGGACCAGAATGAAGAAGGCCCAACTAAAGATGTGGAAAAGTGCAAGGAAGACAGTAAAACATAAGCTGGCACCAAGTAGTGAAATTGGAGAATGACAGCGCACTGCTTGCAAGCATGCTGATTTTTGCCCGTTTCCTGCCTGAAATCAATGTGAAGGAAGCCATTGGCCGATATGAGTTCACCTAATTACCAAGGGCCCTTTTTGCTATGACTGGGCTTCTACCATCTAATCAAATCAAGTTGATGTCTATACTTGAAGCATTGCCCAAGCAAACTGAGACTGCATATGGTCTGTAGCCTGAGACAGCATCACAACTGATGGTTGTCCACTGCCATCCAATATGGTGTCGACGGCATGGCTGTTGTACAGGCAGTGGGAAAACCAGCATGGATTATGACTTGGGCTGACACACTGGACGGCAAGACAAAAGATTTCGATGAGGGGCATCTTGTGTTTGACCGCTACGCTGTCTCTACTTCGCTAAAGGAGGCCACACGAGAGAGACGCCAAGGTAGCAAACCACCCACTGCGTTGTATGTAGAGGATAACACACCAATAGGGAAGGTATCTGTGAAACAGTTTTTGTCTAGTACCAGCACCAAGGACGAGCTGACTGCTTACCTCACTCGGAAAGCCCTTCACCAATTTGAGAAGAGGTCTGAGACCTTCGTCGTCAACTCAAGAAAGGATGTCTTTTCCAACCATTTAGATGTGCAGTACCTTCAAAGTTCACAAGAAGAGGCCGATACTAGAATTGTCCTCCACAGCATAAATGCTGTTCGAAGAGCTGTACATCCAATCACCAGACACCGACATGCCTGTCCTTACAATTCGGCGATACCGACAACTCTGCAAGGAAACCTTCTTTGTCACTGGCACAGGGACTAAGAAACAAGAAATACCATTGGTGCCTATAGTCAATGCACTCAGTGCTGACAAAGCTGCAGCCTTACCAGGCTTCCATGCTTTCACTGGAGCTGATCAGACGGGCAGATTTGCAGGGAAAGGCAAACTTAAGTGTTGGCAAGCACTAAATAAATGTTTTGCTGAGGTAGTATCAGCATTTTGCCGCACAGGAAGCATCAAACAAGCTGACAGCTGCAACTGAAGAAGGCGTTGAGGCATTTGTATGCCAACTTTATGAGTCTGGTACTGCCATAACAAATGTTGCAGATCCAAGATGGAGCCTTTTCTCAAAGACGCAGTTAGTCTCACAGAAGTTACCACCCACACGATGAGCTTTGAAGGAAGCGATCGCACGAGCCCGTTACCAGGCCATGGTGTGGTACCAGGACGATGTCTCTGAGCCACATCTACCACCAGCAAATGAGTACAGATGGAAGATGGAAGGAGATGGACTAGTGCCAATCCCAACAATTGAACCTCCCGCTCCAACTGCTGTGACACATTTGACCAAATGTAGATGTAAGAAGAACAAATGCCAGTCCTACTGCTCATGTAAGTCACAGAATCTCAACTGCTCCGAACTGTGCATGTGTGGGGCAGACGAGGAGGTTTGCAACAATATCAGCCTTGGGCATATTTTGGGGCTCGATAAGGACGAGAAGGAGGAAGATCCCTCGGTTTAGTTCTGCCTCTGAAGGAAAAGTGGTTTTAATGTTGTCTTGGTAGCTCATGGACACAATCAAAAACATTATGTAGAGATGAACATATGTTCGATATAACATCTAAAGGTTCGTTATTAACTTTGTAGCAGTTGTTTTAAGTAACCAACCTGAAAATACTCAACTTCCAGTGGGAAAATAACACTATGATGTTCCAGCAAAACATGTCATGTGAAAAAAAATAGCCAAAGTTTGTTGATACTTCAAAGGAAAATTCAATCGTTGATACTTCTTTTGCATTTAAATAAATATAGTTTCTCAAAATCACCGAAAATTGACACTTTGCCCCTTCTCTTCTACAAAATCCATCAATACAACAATATTTTATATCTATTATTACGGAGAAGCTCATAATTGAATATAAATCAGCTCACTTGCCTTAAAAATCTTCAAAAACCCGCCCAGGAAGGAGAAGTTTAGGTGAAAATAACCCGTGACCTTTGACCTCAGGTCAAAATCACTAGATGTCAGTAGAAAAAATGGTAACATCAATTTTGTTGTTCTGGGGACTCATAAGAATGCATTTACATGTACAATGGTTGCCATTAACCAACATGAAATTTCCACGGGAGTACATTGGCCCCCGCTACTATTTTAAAGGAAATGTTTTGTTCCTCTACAGATAGGTTTCAATCTTTTTGACACTAAATCCACTTCGTAACACACGGATTTGAATGATGTTTCCAATAGAGCAAAGGGTTTCTGCTAAAACTGCAATCTACCAATCAGTGCTTGGGTGTTTGCGGTAAAAATTTAATCCAATAAACGTTGGGGTACTCCGAGTCATGTCACGGTGCAACTGTTAAAAAGAACGACAAGACATCAAAACAAAAAAGCAATTGCCTCAGAATTACAGTGTTCCACCTGTTTTGGCTTTTTACGGATTCAGTTGATAACCCACAGAAGAATATAAACATTTGCTCATCATGATTGATGGATTGAATACAATGACTTCTATCACTGTAATAAAAAATGTTGATTGTTTGTTTGTTTTTTAAGTCTGGCAAACCCAGCTAATTTTGCTCGCCTTTAAAGGCATATAGTTTATCAAAAGCTTAAGTAGCGTTGTCATGTTAAACGACTACACGATGTTTAATAGAACGTACATAAAAAATATATCCATTCTGGATGACTGGATGGTGGATGATGTGACCGTGTTCTGTGGAATACTCATTTCACGTACAATCCAGACATTTTTGAAAGCCTAAATGTCACAAAGAGGGCTGCATCAATTTTAAAAGACTGTGAGTGACTTGAATCACTATTTGTTACATTGTAATGGCACAAGATTATTAGATAAGCACACACTTCATGACAAGCTGCAGGGTGGGACAGGAGTCATCCGATGTATGGAAGCAAATGTAATCCCAGACAAAAACAAGCCCTGTCTGCAGGTTGGGATTTACAGAAACGTCGACAGTCAAAAAATGTCAACGAAAAACAAAAGGCTTTTCCTAAATGAAATGTTCAATCTTGCTTAAGTGGTCAAAATGTGACCCTGTTGTTGTTGCAAAACAGTACGCATCAATAAAGACACAAGGAATCAGACGGCACAACAGATTTCAAGCTATTTTAGCCAAGTTGCATTTAACGTCAAACCAGTCGCAGTGACAGTTGAGCATGGAGACAGAAATCACAAACTATTGGTTTTTGTTCTTGATTCAGTTACTATTAGTCTGCAACATCCGGTGTCTCCCCAAAAGAGGAAAATGAAGAAAAGCCCTATGTATAGGCCTACCGTTAAAACAGGTACACATTTGGTTTACAGAGAAGGATCACCGGAAACCATCAGCAAGCATTTTGGGCTGAATTGTCTATTCATGCTAAATATATATATTGCTTTTATAAATATTGCTTTCACATTTCCACCAATGCAACTTCAATGAAGCTTTGCCTCATGTGTGGAAATTGCCAAAAGTGTGATACTTTAAACCATATTTTTTGTCGCAAGCAGCGGCAATGATGATACTTTAAAATTATATAAGTGGATTTGTGAAATATTTTTGCATTTTGATTAAGTGGAGTTTTAAATATAAGATAAAAACCTGTTTTTCAGAGCCCTAAGTCGGCCCAAAATGCCAAAAACACATAATGAGCTGTTTCCATGGCAACGGGCTAGTATGGATTGAAAAGTATACTTTGTTTACTTGCACCCCAAGTTCTCTCATCCTACAAATAATGAAAAAATTGATTTTAACCATCTCTGGTATTAGCGTGAAATGACTCTGAAGTACTTCACTGTTGCCGTATGCAAGAATGCCAAACTCTATTGAAATATACTTTGTTATAGCAAGTGAAGAAGAGTTTTGGTTTGCAATTCTGTATTATACATGTAATTTGGTAAATTGACTGAACTTTACCTTTACTTATTTTGAAAACATTGTGTGTGCACGTCACTTGAAGTTGTTCACACCAATATATAACAACAGGAATCAGATAAACCCTAAAATTTGACTTACAGAGGGGGAAAAGTACATCGTCCGGTTTATGGGACGCAAAACTACATTCAAAGCTGTAATAGAGCAATTGATTACCAGCTTATTTTGGGAGTGCAAATAAGTGCCAACTATGGAAAAGGGCGACCAAACTTTCCAAAGTGTAAACTTTGTTTCTTTCACGTCACATGCATTTCTCCTCGATTTCTGACAGGAGGGAGCCTTGAGTTAATATGTTAAGGCCACAAAGGTTAACAGACATGGCGCCACTGTGATTTCCTTCGACGCTGCTTATAAACAGCTAAATTCAAACACTATTTCAAATATGACTTATGAAGAAATTATACGAACGTAAGGAGAAAACATTTCTGAAATATTATTACATTCATAGCCTCTGATCGTACGGGGTGAACAGGCATCGACTGCCAGTGAAAACAGCATGGGTTGTGCCTGGGTGGGTGCAATTTCTCTAGAGTCCAAAGCCATAACTCGTGTCGTTGTTTATTGTCTTTTTCCCTCTGGAGTATAGTGAAATCAGGGCATACTCAATTAATTCCTACAGTTTCAAGCAAACTTGGACTCGGATCTTGGAAGAAAAGGAAGAAAATGAAAGAAAAGTGCAACATGCTTTACCAGAAAAAAATCCGTGTCCCTTGGAAATCTTGAAAATGTGCTTTTGTTTAGATAGGTTCGTTTGTTTGACACCACTTACCTATAATATGATATGAAAGTGCACATCGTTTTAACCAAAGCTTTAAAGTTTCGTTCTATGATTTATGGAAGTGGACAGTCTAGACGTGGGGCTTGCTCATTCAAACCGGGAACTCTTAGTGCAGAGACTTGATTACCGACAAAAAGTTTCTATATAGTGAGAAGCGCACAACACAGCAGACGTTCTTGCAATTAGTGTCGCTTTTACTCATGGTGCCGAACATAGTCATGGCAATAAGTAATTTATAAGTGTTGAGCAGGCACAAATATCAGACACAATGACACGGTTTCGGAATCTGTCCACTTTTAGGATCCTGGAATTTTATAGTGGCAATAACTTCTATAGGCCCCTAATGTAAAATAAAACTATACCCCTGTTTATGTTTACTGCCCATCAAGTATTTAAAGTTGTTAGAATATACGTTACAAAATAGTGGCAAGATTACCAACATAATCATGAGATAACTCAGAATTGCAACTACAAATTTCATTGAATACAATATAAAACAACAAATCCTTGTTAAAAATTTTGAGCAAAGCTGACATGGCTAAAACGACTTGACTTAAAAATGACGATCACACCGCTAATTCGTAGTATTGATACACTTGCATTAAGAAGAACATGCAGATCCCCCAGAAATGGGGACCACAAGTGTTCAACTTTCACGAATTGGCTATGCGAATATTTGATCTGTCCTTACAAATTTGCGTTGGACTTAGTTTCGCGTGAAGTTTGAACCGGCCTTTACGCGAAACGCAAATATCCGCATTGTGAATTTTTAAAAGTTGAACACATTTTAACTCGAGCAAAATTTCGCTTCGTTCCGTCAACTTTGCTTCGCTTTTCGCCTGTTTTAATACATATTTTCCTCCTTGCGAGATATACTATTTTCGAAGTTAAGTGAATTGTACTCGCCGCTTCCGCTTACCGCCACCATGCCAGCAACTATTTGTGGAATGACTACGGAAAAAGAAAAAAATTCAATATTTTGCCCAATCGGATTACTATTTCGCATGAGCAGATCAGGCTTTTGTCCAGGCATCATTTCTCCAGGGCGGATTATTATTTCGCTCAGGCGAAATACACATCCACCCAAGCAAAATACAGCCCCCCCCCCCGGGTGAAATGGTGGTCAAATGTCGTTTTGGTCATGTCCTAAATACGCTTCAGTAGGGAGGTTCCTTGTTTGGAGAGCAACATTGTTATTGGCATCCAAAGTAAAATAAGATACAAAAACCTCACATGCTATAGTAAAAAAACTGACAGCCACAGACAGACTCTTGTCCTATATAACCTGGTTGCCAATTTTGTTGTGCCATTTAAAAGCAAACTCATATTCGTTTGATTTTACGCTGATGCAAATTTGCAGTGTGCTGTAATCTGAAAAAGAAGCATCAGTGTTACAGCCATATTAATATCAAACTTTTAGTGAGATTTTAGAATCGACTCTGTGCTAACTTTTGTTTACATTTTCTATAATCAAATTTTGGGCTCACAGTTTCAATTAAACACACGCTCATAAACAATGTCTTCCTGTAATGACGTCACAGCAACAGCGCTTTCTACTGCTGCGAAACGCTCAAAAAATGTAATGTTAAAATGTGTACTTTTTTTTGAGTGAGACAAAAATACTGTGACGACCTCGGGTCACATAATAATAACGTCGTTTCACAAAATTGCGCCTCCAAGAGTTTGCAATGGGTTGGCCAATCACAATGAGCGAAATTTGTTGACCCAATGCGCGTTTGGAAAGGGTCGATAAATTTCGCGCCTTGTGATCGGCCAACGCGTTGCAAACTCTTGGAGGCGCACTATTGCGGATCACCCGTATTGCGCTAGTCTGGATACCAGACCCGATGATTTTGACCACTGTACGAATCAAGGGTCCGGTATCACCCAATCTCCACATGACCAAGACTGGAGGAATTCCCCCCAGTTTGGAAATAGCCGAAATATTTCGAAGTCGTGCCGTCTATGTTCGGCATGTTCGGATGGTACCCTCGATGTCCGGCTATTCCCGGCCGAGTAGGCAGGCTAGCTGCTGAACGTAAACTTCGGTATCATAATGGTAACTGTTGATCCAACAGTATTTGACTTTATACGCTGAAATCGACGGTCGCCTTGGCCAAATTGCAGAATATAACTTTCTTCGACCAATGCAGGCTTTGTGCCTGAAACATGCTCTCAGTGGTTATACACTTGCAGTATTGCCCACTGGATATGGGAAAAACCTAATTTTCGAGATGTTACCACTGATGGATTCGAAAACAGCCGGGCTCTCAACTTCTGACCCCTGACCCTTGAGTCATGTCTATTTATATCAGTGGGTGATGCCTGACCTAAGATGTTTTATCAACAGTCGTCACGGAATCATTGAGCAAGGAACCAGACTAATAATTTCGTTGCACGGCGTGCTCCTCGTCAAACGCGCATATATTTGCGTGTTTACGCGACGAGTTGGTACCCAAAAGACCGTCAATTTTATTTACAAACAAGCCCTCTTTCGTTCCGCTCGGAGCGCGGGAGAGCGTGTCAATGCTTGCTCAAATGAAAGGGCAAAAATCTATCAATTAGTTCACTTGGCCATAAGCGAGAGGGTCGTCTCCTTGAACGACAGCTGCATGCCAATACAAAACAAGCCGTAGTGCTTGATTTTTAACATTTGTAATCAATCAAATTAAGCCCATTAGACAGGAAAGCGAGAAATGTCATGTGTGCCCGTCAATATTTTGAGAACTGGTTAAGTACTGTTATGAAACGTGCAGTATCTCCATATGGTTATATACATTGGTTTATAACTTAAGTCTTCAATACATCACTTAATTGGCCTTGGGCTAGTTCCTCGTGTTTATGTTATGTTATGCACTTTTACTGCTTGGGTCTAGTACGTGTACTTTGCTTGAGTGCTGAAGGACATAATTCTGACCACGTCAGCAAAATTACTTCGCTGTCGCTGGAAATAACACATTCGTCCATGGGAAATACATGATG
The DNA here is from genome assembly GCF_054643075.1 of Acanthaster planci. NCBI lineage: Eukaryota > Metazoa > Echinodermata > Asteroidea > Valvatida > Acanthasteridae > Acanthaster > Acanthaster planci. Next base: position 9,681,353 of record NC_141795.1, read on the forward strand.
CAAGCCACGCACAACATCTGGTAAATTCTATAGGTGTGTGTTACTTCGGACAAGTAAAATGGGGCAGCCAGCTAACATGGCTGAAAAAAACAAAAATAATTAGATAGCCGACACATAAATGCTTTTATGGGAAATTAAAGACAGTATACTGTTTAAAAAAACAAGTAAAGGCTGAATCATCCATTAAGTACATCAACAGTTCAGTTGTACTCTGAAGTTTATACACATATTACGACTGAAGAGAACGAGAAACGATTAAGATTTCAACCCTTGCTATACACGTTCGTGGGGTGTTACATACAAAATACCTGCTTCACTTTCTAAAATAGTGTAAGTCTAAGCAAAAAGCGTAATGATGTTTCATTCATCTGCTCATCACAACTTAAAAGCAATCTACAAATATTTTACCTAGATTATTGCGCTGCTCTTGTGAAAAACGTTGCAGTGCATGGCAACCTTGATTTCAAATCTTTTCTGCATACTAAAGGCAAGACTATTGTTCATGTAAGTTACTGGACTCAATCATCCGTACCAAATCATTTCTCCCGCCTTCAAGATTGGATGCTATACCTTCCTCTTTTTTGGGATGAGAAGCATGGCCTTGTGAAGCTAATCGTTTACGAAGCTGCCGTTTTGGCAGAGTGCTAATGATCGTTCCCGATGTCTTCAGATTCCACTTAAATGTTTAGTTACCATGTTGTTTCTCAAACTCCTCGACAAAGGTAAGACTCCAGAGAGGGAAAAATCTGTGCTAAACCCCACAGAAATCTAATAATCCCAAATTATTACGGCAGTCCTTTCCAGTGTGAGATGTGTAATCTTTGTAGATTCTTTGCACTGCCATTAGAGAGACTTGTGTAGGAAACGAAAAAGGCGGATTGTTTTCGAAGTTTCCGTCTCTCACTTTTCAGAGACCACCTTGCGCTCCCCAGATTCTGGCTGTTTGAACAGAGAACGTATTCTCATCCATTGTAATTCAGCAATTTTGTCCCTCAGCAGGATAATAATTTCAAGATCAAAGAATGGGTGAGTGCTATACATATCACCTACTGTGAATCTTCTCTAAAAAGTCTGCATTTCATCCAAGTGCGGCAGGAACTGCTTCATGACACAGTCCTTAAAAGGAGGGGGAGAAAGTGGAAGTGTCGTTGTCAAAGGATGCTGCATATTCCGGCCAAGCAGAAAGCTTGGACAGCTTGGATTGCCATAAAGAGATTTGTATACTCGTGTCATGATAGTAAAAATTCACATAATTCATAACGATACCAGGCTGCAGAAACACATGGGTAAGGTGTTTTAGAGGGTTGCAACAAAAACAAAGAAAAACAATCAGTTAAAAACAAGGGGCTCTGTCCCTTGCAAAAAGAACCCGATGAAAACTTACTGTGATTTGAAGAACAACCCAACTACTTAAACAGTACAACTGCTAAAAGCTGTTTTATTTCTTATCCTCCCTGAGTCTTGAGGATTTGCCAGGACAGTTAAAAATCCCATACTATAAGTACAGTGCTGTGACCCTTGATGGGATAAAATTTCATCAACATCTCTCACTGCTCAATGAAAAATGGCCGGATTTTTAAGAAGACGTTTTTACAAGCTTAGCTTTGTCACCCATAAAAGCCATTTTGATGCACAAATGCCCATTATTAGTATAGCACACTATTTTCACGAGTGCCCTTCACTAATACTGTGCCAACTTGAGTCGACAAGTACGTCGAGAGAGCAGTGCCGTGACCCTAACAGAAACAGGCGATGCGCCGCAGTAACGGCAGATATAGCCGTTCCATGAAATAGATATAGGCGTTCTATTTGATAGCGATATCAGATAGCAAAGACACTTTACCATCTTCTCATGTTCTCCTCCTTCACCTCCTCCTTTTCCTACTGCTCCTCCCTTGACACCCGTACTCTTATTCGCCTGTAAGTTTGGCTGAAACACATATGCCAATACGTTTTCATGCAGATAAAGACCTTATAACGAAGAACCTGTACCCCAAAGAATAATGTCAGGATGAATCATCATGTGTAAAGTTATAAGCACTTAAACTTTGATGTGTTTATCTGTACAATTCCATATAAAATTAATTGTGAAGTACTGTGTCTTAATTGTCATTTTACAGCAAAAATGATAGCACCAATGAAGGGACACGGTTCCACTGACATAAAATAACCGCCACTATCGTCTTGTCGGTGAAATGGAGAAGTTTCGTGCACAAAGGCAAAACGCACAATGCACTAGTAAAACGAAAGAGTACAGGTCAGACGTTGCACACTCTGGAGGGCGCAATCACTACTACGTAAGGCCTGATGGGGTGCGTTCGATTAGCTTACACGTGTAAGTCAAACTCACACGAGACCGTGTGTTTAGCCCTCACGTGATGTTCGTGCCTGCTCTGGTGTCAGCCACCACTACCCCAACTAGCCAGCGGGTCTCTGGAGGCTGCCCGAGTGTAATGACGTCATGGATAGACTGTTCGTGCATGGACGTACATGATGGAACTGGCGGGGACTTGACCTTTTCCCCCAGAATGCATTGGAAAATACACTTCAGCGTTCGATAAGCCTCATTTTGAGGTTTTCCTTGAGTGTAACACTGCTAATCGAACGCACCCTTTGTTTCACACGGGCGGGTCTGGATAGTCTTGGCCCGAGACGTCAGTGATCGATAGTTGTTTTATTTCTGTTGAAGAGCGCCCTCGCAAAAGTAGTTGCGAGGTAGTGCACAGTCTAATTATGAGTCCTTGGGGGCGCACTATGCACGGTGTCCGCTATCAAGCACTAACGTCTTGAAACCAAGACTAGGGTCTGGATCGCGAATAGCGATCGGTGATCCCAGAGCTGGCTCGCACTATCCATAATATGGGCTTCGGTGTCAATGAACCCGGCAGATCAGTGGTCGCAAATTAAACCGGATCGACATTGAAACAGGCCCGTAGAGTGGATGTACCCTATGGGCGCACAACCTCGACTCCATGGCTGCGCGCGCCGCGTTCCTTCACTAGCCCCTAGCTGGTCGCGTATAGTACGAAAATGACGCTGACTGGCTATTCAGGATGAATATACGTAAACGTTAAGTCAACTGCGCGTTCAAGAGCTGCACGCTCGCGCCAACGTAGCCTATTTTTTCCTGCACGTCACGCACGGGTAAATCTGCCTCGCCCGTAAAAACCACCGACTGAAGTCCTAATTTAAATATCCCAAATAGTGGTTAAATATGGGCGTTTCACAATAGTGCGCCTCCAAGAGTTTGCAACACCTTGGCCAATCACAATACGCAAAATTTGTCGACCCAATGCGCCTTTAGAAAGGGTCGGCAAACTCTTGGAGGCGCACAATTGTGAATTGCTTGTATTATACAGTACCAGTCTTTATGTGGTTCATAAGTGACTTCATAATACACGCAGACGCGCCACTGGTTGCAGGCTCCCATGCTTTGGATGAACACTGCAGTTGCACGTTAAATTCCAGTTCCATGGTTCCATGTAAACGACGACAATGCATATAACATGCATGCAGTGCATGTATAATGGGCGTGGTTTAAACCAAAGATCGTATGGCGCCGCGAAGCGGCGCAAGACGGCGAACTTTACCGTGAATACACGTAAACCGTTGTAATTACGTAGGCGCCATTTGAGGAAGCGATACGCCAGCGCAATGCACATTAATGCACAGGCGCAGGCGCCGCGGCAGGCACGTGCACCTGGTGAGCCTGCGTCGAAGCATTATCGTAAACTGCGCAGGCGTATCGCTGGCTCAAATGGCGTCCATGGTAATTACACCTTTTGGGCAGAGTTATCCATCTAGCGTCTTCGACGCTATATGATCTTTGGTTTAAACTGAAGTGACGTCACACTTACGAACCGGATAATGGAGATCATGATACCAGGGGTTAGATCGCGCAAGGCGTGGTGGGAACCACGCGTGGCAAGATCGTACCCATGGGAACAAGGCTGTGGTGCAGTCTACTAATTCAATTCGCTCGTCGCCCAGTGCACAACACAAAGCGCTGGGAAGGGCTGATGGTCTTGCTCATGTTTAGTAAAGGAAGTATACGTCACGCGGGTTTACAGCTAAAAATGCGAACCGTGACAGCACTGAGGGGAAATTTTTACCAGGAGCGCTAGCTCGCTCAATTTGGCAATTATCAATTCGATTTGTTGTACCTCTGTCTTGGATACTGTCTGTTTATTGGCCCCGAACGATCACACGACAGGGTTACATTTCTGCATGTCACACTCACCGTGAGACATCTCATTCTACCGACGGTGCGTGCACGCACACGCTTACGTACGCGCGCGAAAAAAAAGAGCCTCGGTAAGTTTGAGAACAAACATTTGTGATCCTTTAGTCAGTTTTGCGTGGTACCCATTATACGTTTTGTGCATAGGCTACCAGTGAATTCGATCGATGATTGTGATCGTATAACAGACTCGTACGCGTCCCCGCAGTGTATAAATTAATGCGGGGACTGCTAACCAGACTATGGGTGCGTTCGATTATCTTCCCGGAATACACCAGTGTTACACGGAAGGGAAGCCTCGAAACGAGGGTAATCGAACGTGCGCTGCAGAATACTTGCTAAGGCATTCTGGGAAAAAGGTCAAGTCCCCGCCGGCCCCACGTTCCATCATGTACGTCCATGCACGAACAGTCCATCCGTGACGTCATTACACTCGGGCAGCCCCCAGAGACCCGCTCGCTAGTTGGGGTAGTGGTGGCTGACACCAGAGCAGGCACGAACATCACGTGAGGGCTAAACACACGGTCTCGTGTGAGTTTGACTTACACGTGTAAGCTAATAGAACGCATCCTATATAAATGTACTCACTAGTCACCCGCACATCATCGTTTACACATTAACGAAAGGGAGGGGACAGTGCATTTGTAAACGATATCGTTTTCATATGTTAACTGCATAGTTTTACAGTAGGCCCATCATCTTCTGAAATTGTTTAGCTTGTTTCTTTAGATACATGTTTTCTTTTTCTTTTTTTCGCTGGGCGACGAGCGAACTATTTCAAGTGAGAATTTCCGGCAAGCTCATTAGCATTAAAAGTGCCCCCCGTATCATTTGAAAAAGGAAATTGTTTGGCCCCCCCCAAAAAAATGGTGGTATTGTGTAAATCTTAGCTGGATCAACTCCCTGGGTGTTTGGGCTTTCTTCTGAGAGCAGAAGAGCTAAAAGTAGCCAGTTGATACACGGTCGTAAGTACCCAGAAAGTTTGAGGTTGCCACTTAAAAAATGGCTGCAAGCAGACTTTGGACAAATCACCTTTTGATGAATGGGGGATGTTTTTTTGTGGGAAAAAATTAAAAATGTAATTGGTTAACCCTCAAAAATTGATAAGAAATGGAAAGATTAGGAACCAGACAATAATTTAATTTGTGTTCCAGAAACCTCAGATATGTTGATATCAGTGTTGTATTCGAGTCCGTCGTAAGTCCATCACAAGTCTATCACAAATCATTCAGTCTTAAGCCAATTCAAAAGCTATTCAAATGAGCTGTGACAAAAGCATTCGTTTGTTATTGTTCACCCTGTTCCTGGTGACTGGACTTGTGAAAGGACTTCAACTTTCAACCTTCAACTTTGGCGGTTTTTCTTTGATAAATTGACCGGACCATTTTGTTCAGTGCAATAATGTTTATGTCTGTGACAGTGAACTTTGCCCATGGTTTGAGAATGGCGTCGTCCGTGAAATTGCGCTCCGGTGCCCGCTGTCCTCGGTCTATTCCACAGACATTATGAAAACATAGACAGGTAGCTCCTATTCAAAACAACGAAGGGGTACCGTAGCCGAGATGGCACGCGACTAAATCCAAAAGTATTGGTAAATTCACCCCTCGGTGTAGGGAATTTACACACAGTTGAAGAATTCCAGCCGTAAAATTCTATGAAGCTATTTTCCTATTGTGAAAAACAATCCTTTGTTTACTTAATCTGGCCCATGCAGATTCAAAACAATGTGGTTGCAACATTTGAAGACAAGAGATAACAGTACCAAAGAGCATAATGTAAACAAATACATGCAGTCTAAGTGCGTCACGCGCAGTTCGCACTGAACGCGCAGCAATCCATCTTTTTTCCATCCGCCTTTTAAAATCACGTGTATATGCGCAAGACTGCTGGTGGTCTATGTGTTTATACAGAGTGTCTACATAAAAAGTATACTGAGATAAAAATTACTGTAATGGCAAAACTACTTTAATATGGGAAAGAGAAATATATCTCTAAAAGGGCAGAATGTCTTCTTTGCAATGGTGTAGGCCTACAACTCGGGATAAAGGAAAAGTGATTCGCACGCACATTTCAAAAACTTCACACTCGCACCGTGTTAAGGCGGCTTTCCACGTGTACTTTTTTTCGGTTCGTTGCGTATACGATGCGTTCATAAGTTTCACTTACACGGACACAAAAATCGAAGCCATTCACATAGCACACGTGTGCGTTACGTTCGGCCGTCAAATCGCTCCGAGATCGATGTTCACGGATGCGCAACACGTGTTGGGAGTACAACCGTGATTTTGAAAAGCGTCGGCAAGCAGTGGGCAAAACAATGGATGGCAGTGTGTTAAGTTCGAATTGCGCGTGACGCACTGGGAATACATGTATTTATGTGCTCTCAAAATACGTTCACTTTTTACTCTTTGGTACTGCTATGTCTCCTTTTCAAGTATTGCAACCGCATTGTTTCAAATGTGCATAGGCCAGATTAAGTAAATAGAAGATTTTTTTCACAATCGAAAAATGGCTCCATAGAACTTTATGGCTGGAATTCATAGGGCGCACGTTTACTTGCGTTCGACGCAGAGTGCGCTGAGTAAGCGCAGCGAATTTATTCTGGAGTCTTTGTGTGCACGCCAAACGCGTGCCAGGACCCTATCCGGTTCGTAAGTGACTTCGTCACAAAAGCGGACGCGCCACGATTTGCAGGCTCCCATTGGACAATCGCTGAGGTTGCACGTTCTGGTTCTATGGTTCCATGTGAATGAATATCAAATAATGTATTCCCCGAGTTTTCCATAGGTTTGTGCACAAACATGGATGCGCCCAGCAGGCATCACATTGTACATGAGTCAGTACTCTATCTTTTATATATATGACTCTATGATTTGCCCACGGTTTTGATTTTAGTCGTGCACCGCATTGATCACGAAATGTTTATGTAGTTTTCAATGTGATCTGGCGGCTGAGCGTTTATGATGTGTCTGTGGGACGTACGTCCTCATTTTCGGCACGTATGTACAATCACCTGATTATCGCTTCCAATCAAAAACAAAACTGCCTATCAACTCAGATTGCTAAAAGATAAGCACTTGCTCTCATCAAAGGTGTAAGTCTCAAGTGATTTATGATTCTTCGAAAAAGGAGGGCGACGTCATTAAATGCACGAGCGCCCAAGTTGGCAGCCTTGGACCATGCACAAAGTTAGCTTCAGGGGCTGAATTCTGTGCCTTTATTGTATTGGTAAAAAAGTTACGGATACACTGGAATCGGATATCAACCGAAGCCACTCTCTTGTTTTGTGAATTCCTTTGCGTGTGTCCGCGCACTGTCAAGGCCATGGAAGGTCTACACTTCAATTCAGCGTCGCTGGCGAGTCGTTTCGGTTAGATTGATTGGGGAGAAAGAACCGCCATTGGTTGGAACATGGTTGGAATTGTTGGCAACAAGAATGTTGTTTCCTTTAAAGGATAGAGTAGGAAACAGACTTTCTTTCCAATGGGAGAGATTCAAATGTTAGAGGATTTGCGAAGGAAAGGCTCTGTAGCGATAGAATAGAGAAAGCCAGAGAGCAGGCTCACTTGACGGATGCCCTTCCACAGGAAATTTATGTAAGATATGAAAGTCTGCCCCAAATCTGTGGGTCTCATCGCGTATGCCAGTCAACCAGTGGGTCAAAGATCTTAAAGGCTTTGTTCCGGCCAAGGTTGGCCACGAGGCAAATCATTGAAATTACAGTAATTTTGTAATGACGCAAAAAGGTTGTGGAGAATAGTCTGCCCAAGAACACATTAACTTAATTTGGTCCAGGTTGACTACGTAACTGCACGTACAAATTTCTTAATGGTTCTCGAGCAAGGATTTTATTTAAAGTCGGTGTTCAAAGGTGAGACAGGACGGCTGCAGTTGGCGAAATCGGAAAGGTCGCCCCTTTGGGAGAACGAGAGTGATGACACGGATGGAATGGGTAATTCCAGAAATTGTGGGTCAAAAGTGTGACATTTTTGTGTCCCGGTTACATCTGACCTTTGTTATTTGACATGGAAATATCCTCGGAATTGATTTCAAACTATTTCTATTTCTTTGGCAGGTAATTTGCAATAATTCACCACTCTTTGAAATTAGAAAATGTGTTCTAAACTGACTGACAAATTCATATGTCAGATGTGACAGGGACACCAAAAAAAAAAAAATCCCAAATTTCTAGAATTACCCGAATGCAAATTTCCAGGGATACGGGCACAGGAGAGAACGGAATAAATGTCATCTTTCAACAGAAACCCGAAAGGTTAAAGAAATGATGCCATCCAGACGGCGTTTTATTCCGGCCAAGTTGTTTGACCGCTGCATCACGTACTTCGAAACTCGGAGGTACAGGTCACCTTCGTCAGTCTGAGGTTAACTATAAAAACGACAGAATTCGCAGACGACCAGGTATCAACCTCATTGGAGACGGGTCCAGACGACCTCACCCCTAGCTTCATTACAAACTTTAATTGCTTAACTCATCTCCCTTCTTTAAGAAACGTCAAATACCGTCATTAAAATCTGGCAATGACACAAAGTTTTCAATTGCATAATTGATTCTGGTAAGAGTATCGCTTCTTGGTTCAACTATTTTCGAGACATTGACTGAGGATTCATCTGGATGTTACCGAAATCCCGCCAGGCACAGGTGTCAGGGCAATGTGCTGTTCAGCCCTCCAGCCACTCCAAATATCAACAATCATATCCCTAGAGACCTTTGTCAAATATGTCTTATCTGAAAGCACTATCTCACCGGTACAAGCTACATTCAATGCAAGTGACATTGCCCTACGATCTTCTGCATTAATAATTCAACAGAGGAGCTGACTATCCCCCGCTGTCAACGCCAGACTCTCACAGAGAAAATAATGGCCCTGTTCAGAACGGGGCTGAAATATGGTATGACCTTATCGAGACCTTGTTGAATTGAGACTTTGTTCAATAATGAAATTATTTTTAAAAAACCATTCAAAATTGATCTTTTCCAATAGGAAAGAACTTGAAACTGAAAAGGAAAATACCCTCTGGGGTTCAAACCAAACACCCACAAAAATAATCACTAAATGCACTACACAAGCCAGCTCGTCTGGACCAATTTTTTCCCCTTCTTCGGAGCCCACCACCTTGCATGACGACGCTGAAGCTGTTATGTAACTCAGGAAATACCACAGTATATTTTGGCCCAGTTCAGGCTAGGAACAATTCTCTATGAAAGACTCACTTGTCAATAGCGGTGGGTAGTCATATTGGATGCTTCAAATTGCACTCACATCTTTTCCACAAAAAAAGTATAAATGAAACTAGCCCTTTAATTAGAACATTTCATTTGCAAGAAACCATGCAAAGATTCCTGCTGGAAAAAAAGGAGATTTTTTTACATTTGTTTACTATTACAAAGCAAGAAGACAAAACAAAACATAGTTAATATGCATGATAGTCTAGTTTACAAGTTGGGTGTTACATTTCATCACATGAGTCTCTCATCTCTGTTCAAATTATACATTAATTTCGTTTCTGCAACAAAAATTTTTGGTGAAAGTAAAAGTAAGAATTTCATTTAATCGATGAAAGATATCAAGTTATTTGGTAAAACAGAATTTACGGACAATACACTTAAAAGTGTCACATTTCGGCTTACTCCTTGCCTTTCCCAGTTAATTTTGCACTTCTGTTATTTAAAATGGCTTAAAGGAAAGTCAATTTCATTAAAGAGGGGTCACTCGCCCCAAATGTTGACTCCAATTTCAAAATAACACCACTAGATTTCAGTTTTAGAGCACTGTAATGGATTAAAAAATTCTTATTCATCCTGTAAATCATCCATTTCGAATCGGTAAATGAATGACAAAAACAAATTTGCTTTTCAAATTCAACGCCATTCCTGGATTGAGACGAAAATGACAATAAAAAGGAAGAGTAAGAATACTTTTTTGTAACTTACAATGCTCTGAAAGTGAAATCTAGTGGTGTTATTTGGAAATCGAAATCAACATTTGGGACGACCCCTCTTTGACCCAATCAAACTTTCTTGTATGCAATTTTAAACGAAAGAAGTGCTAAATTAACTGGGAAAACTGATATCTGATTCCATGGGCGTGACTAAACTGATGGAAAGAATGCAGTGTGCATGTTGTCATCAAATAGCAAAAATATGTGACCGTTTTGTCATAATTGTCTTTTTTCAAATAAAGGAGCTATAATACTTTCAAAACATGGGTAAACAATTCAGATTACACTGCCATAAATCATCAATAGACCTCTCCCCCACCCCCAAAGAAAATAACGGTACAGGGTGAGCCTTAGAATGTGAGAAGTAAACAACAATCAGGTTTACAATGCTCTGGATTGATTGGGCCTGCTCGGCTAGTCTTATCTGGTTAACTGGTGACAGTAAACTCACGAGACACACCACCATATGGTTTGATCCCTTCAATGATGTGTTTTGCATTGCCGTAAACATGGAAGCGGTAGGTACCAGTAGGCATTGTGGGAGGAATATGCCACCAAGTCGTTACCTCACTGAAACCAAGTATCTCATCAGTACGCTTCCAGTAGAATCTGAATGAAAAACAAGATTGGACTGGTTGAAGTAACACCGTCCATAACTGGTTTCTAAACAGATGTTCCCATCTGAAGTCATCCTTCTGAGCAATGAATCAAAAGATCGTACTTGGAACAAAAGACCTGCTGCTGGGAATTGCCATCATTTTTCGGCTTGCATTTTTCGAAGGTAATCCGTCACTATTTTTAAACAGTATACCACTGTTTTGGGCATAGCACGCCAACAGATTAGCACAGTGGACATAAGTGTTCCAGGGCCCCATTGATGAGTGACACAGCACCACTGCACGCTAATCCGGCTGTGTTTGAAAGGACGTCACTCACATTCCCTAAGGACAAAGGAAATTATGCAACACCTCACAATTCTGGGCTCTCTTTACAGGGCAGCAGACCTGGCTGAAATATTCAGGAGTCAATGAAGGTTACCTGTCAACTTAGAGTGGCCACCAAAGAGTCATTCGTGTGGGTGTAAATGTCCATTAAATGAAATAATAAATTTTTGAAGAATATTGAAGACTGAATATCTTGAAAATTGCCCGTGTGCACTGCATTTTTCAAAGCACCCGGTTAAAAGTTCTTTTGCAATGTTTTCTTATACTTCTCATGCTCAGTGAATTCCAACACAGTGATTTCAATCATAATTACAGCTCCATCTGAAGAGAAAACCAGCTACAAACCTAGTACACCAGTCTGAGTCACTGAACATCTCAGAGAACTTTCCTGTTGTTGGATGTTTGAACTCAACTGACATGAAGGTTCCCCCTGTCTGGAAACGAGCAACAACAAAACTGTTCACATGGATCAATAGGAAACTTGACTGAACTGATATTGCAGCAGAGCTAAACTTCAACATTACAAGAAATGGGTGAAATCTGATAAACAAAAGTTGAAGGTTTAGCTATCATTTGTGGTTGATCAAAACTTAACTGTGCCATACTGAACATAGCTGTAATGTTGGTAAATGTGGGTCATTTGCCGGCTGCCCGAGGCGCCCTTGTATAACATGGCCTTGACCATGTTTAAATGTATTCATTGTTCCACGCTTAATGTCTTCATTGTACAGCGCATTTGAACATATGCATATGAAATTTGCGCTTTATAAATGAATAAATTATTATTATTATTTAATACTAATAACACCACATTTTTCTTTTTGAACTTGATAAATTGACGCATATCACTTGCTGGCTGAATGCTTTCTGAAATCCTTTCATACTAATATTTGGTAGGAATTACCACAGCTATCACTTTTCCACAGCTGCCACTACCTTTCACAGCAGAGCTGGTGAAAAGGAGCATGTACTTACCCTCAAATCATTTCTGGGATTTCCAGCATGGAATGTGGCAGTTGCAGTTGTGTTCTGCAAACAGAGCAGTGAAACATGAAACATGTTCTTCTCAATACTGTGGAACAAGGATTAAGTCTGCATTACCAGAACTTTTCCTTGTAGTAGTTGCCATTTATTCACATTAACTTTTACATTTGTTTTTAATTAACCCTGCCATTATTAACTTAGTTTGCCTTAAACATATCACCTGCCTCTCATGTAAAATAAATTGGCCAAAGCCACCATTTGATTAACTGAGATATTCATTGTCAACTCACTCTCTTGTAAGATGCATCAGCATCCTTGGACACCTCACCAAACTGTTTGAAAGGAGGAACTTCATCGAACAGTACCCCTGGAAGAAGGGAGATCATCTTGTCCAAAAGATTCTTTGGAGTCGGCCCAGGGGCAGGATCAGTTCCCTGATGGGGAAAAAGAAAGGGGGAATAAATGAAACTCAGTTGTACAAAAGACTTTCAGTGTAGACTTTTACTGCTCCATTAGAGAATTTCCAATAGGAGCATGTGATGACACAGCAAATAAAAGACTTTCATTTTAAAATTGACTCACAATGCATATTTAATCCGCTTATTTAAAACAAAGAAAAAAGGACACAAGTTTTGTTTTTCAATGATTTAAACCAAAATTTGTGTTTTTGCATTGTTGTTTCTGTTTCAAAGCTGAAGAGAAAAGTTACTGCATACGGGAATGTAATACCCATAATACAAGTAGGGCATAATATCCATGCTGCCTAGCAAGGCCAGCTAGGAGGTAAATCCTTTCACATTGGTGTGTGAGTTGTGTCTGACTGTATCTAGTTAATTTGGATAACAAGCCACAGCCTAACCATTTTACCAGTTTAAGTGTGGCTCTCCACAAAATCAAAATCACGAATTTCATACTACAAACATCAGACAAATCTATTCCTTCTGGAACTCTGTGAGGAGCCGGGAGCTACCTTTGCAAGATACTCAGAGAGTTTGGTGAACTGGTTGATGTATGCCTGAAGAGTGTGAGGACCAAAGACAGTAGAAGCTCCCTCATAACGCTGGATCTAGAGAAGAGAATATCGATGGAGGGATGTGTCAAACAAAGGACCTCTTGGATGAAATGGAAGCTGCACTGGCAGGCCAAAGCAACTCAAATGGGTTGCAATAGAATGGTTTGGCAACTGATATAGTAATGACAAAAAAGATCATTTTGCAGCCTTGCTTCTACTCAGATGTGGTAATGTGGTACAAAGAGCAAGTAGCATACCTGCAAAATTTGTCAAACAGAATGTTAATTATAAGGTCTCTCACATTGCATGAAGTCTGAAATCACCTTCTTGAAGCCTTAAAAATTCAAAAATAGTGTGAAGGATGGGATATTCAGGGTGCTGTGGTACTCAGAGCTTCTGTATATACATGATCACTGTCAAACGTACCTGGTATTCCTCATAGGTTGCGATGTAGTCTGCGTAGGTGTTTGTCAAGCCAGCAAGTACCACAATTGTGTCATTGGGCATTCCGTTTTGAATCAAGCTCTGAAAAATAATGAGTGAGAAATGAACATCTGCCTAAAATGACGACTTCAAGCTTCTTGTCTCTGATTCTTTTTGTCTCTTAATACTTAACATTAATTACTTAATTTGAAATGTGCAGATAAAACTAATTTCATGCATACAACAAAAACATCAAATAAAACCCGAGACTGTTGTAAAATGTATGAAAACATATTTACAAAATAGAGCCATTCAAAATGCACTGACTTACCTTTTGAGCTGCATCACGGGTTCTGCGACCAGACATCGTTCTTTGGAGGGATAAAAACAGCACCACATTAAATAAACAGAGTGGCGTATGAAGATCATTCAGACACATTTGTAGAGACGTTTCAATTAATTAATTACTGAGAATTATTTTTGGTCAACCATCACATGTGGCTTCAATAATTATCAAGACGTTTTTTCACTTCGTTGCCAACATTCAAACGTTCCAAAAAATTTTTCTTAGATGGAATCAGTGAGGCAATTGAGTCTTTCACAAGTCCTGTAAATCCATCAAAAGTTATCTGATCTTAAGTCAATACACAGGCTACTTAATTTACTTGTGAAAAAAAGCTTTTTCAGTCATTATTCACCTGTTATTTTACTGGTTTTGTTAAGGGAAGGGACTTGTGAGTGGACTGGTGATGGACTCCACAACAACAACGGTAGTGCTAAGAAATGTTTTTGAGATACTGTAACATCAACTTTTACACATGATGAAAACAGTTACATTTTCAAGCAACGTTGATGTTCTTGCTCACACAATTGAACCTACATGTATTTCTCCCCGTACCTAGGATATTCTGATTATTATTTAGGAGGCATGTGGACTAGTGGTTAGGGTTTGTAACTTTTGATCATAGGGTCAGAGGTTCGAATCCAGCTGGTGGCAGCATGTTACGATCTTGGGCAAGTCATTTTACCCCTATGTGCCTCTCTCCACCCAGGAGTAAATGGGTACCTGTGAGGGCAGACTAGCTTATGTTTAGCTGTTTGTGCCGAAATGGCAGCACCGGGCTAGTATACTCCCCAGGGAGCTGAGATGGTTTCAGGAATGTTCAGATGATGTGTGAGCCCAATGTGCAGGGACAATGACAATAAAGGGCCTCGGAATAGTTTGCTAGATAGAGGGCGCTTTACAAGTGCTTGTTATCATTATTATTATTACACAATTCAGATCCCACATCCAAAGATATCCTTGATGATGTAGAAAAAAGGCAAACTCAATGAATCAAGAATCTGGAGCCCAACTTTCAGTAAAAATGTGGAGAGCGAAAAATAGGAAGGTATTATGGCAGCTTGAGATCAAGAATGACAAACATCACACGTTAGCCGCCTGCAAAAAGAGTCAAACCACAGGATTGTTCTTAGGAAAAGAGGCTGGTCCTTGAAGACACATGGGTTGAGATTTTTTTTTACATCAGAAGATTCTACTTAGAAACTGGAGCTCACCTTTTTGTGAAGTACCTGGGAAAGGAAAAATAGGACAGTATACTCACGTGAATTCACCAGGAACTGCCACAACGGCAAACTGACCAATGCGTATCATCTGAGTGTCCACAATGGAAGGTCCCCACGGGTACGGTTCCAGCATCTACAATGCAAAGAAAGAACACTGCAAATCTCAAGAAAAAGTATATACTGCTACTATATCAATTCCTTTACGTTAACTGTCCCAGTTTGACGTGGTAATATCAACAAAAGTCAGACATACCAAATTGAACGTATTCAAAAGTGTGCATGCCACATCCTTGAAGCTGGCTAGTGCATTCAAAGGCTTGTGAATGGTTCAAACTAGGTTCAAACTAGGCCATCAAACTTTGCAAGATATCTCTGCTCCCAAATGTTTGATAAATACACAAATAAAGACAGATATACATGTAAATGCAGAATGGTTTCAATCCAATAACAACATCCACACAGGGAATATGTGGCAATTTTCCCCATCACAAAACTACTAGGTATGGAAATAGTGCCATGCTCATTTGACAACACTCCTGAATCAGATCTCCTAATTTGTATCTAATATCTTCATAGACCCCCTTTGCTTGAAGCAAGTTATTTAGATTCAACACTGTCCATGAAACGATACACAAAGGACTTGGGCTTGTTTCAGATGTTTGAGTTCACTTCCTTGAGAAAGATAATAAAAACTGTGATTCATTTTTAACACTCAAAGTGCAGCTCATTTAATTTGTCTTGCAAAAAATCTATGGGCCACAAGGTGTTCCCGAGAATCTGGATGATTCATAAGTGAGGTCGATCTGTGGATGTGTGTATTATGGCCCTCCAACTGGGCATTTTTTCAACTGCTTCAAATTGTGCTCGTGGTCAGCAAATTTACATGTACCATATCTTCAAGTTGTTGTCTCTTCCTTCAACAAAACACCGCTGAAAATTTGTCAAATAAAGAAAACTTTTTCATGAAGTGAAGTGAGTACAGTCTAGGGCTCTGCCAAATATCCGAGTAACCGAATATTCGATCATTTGTCGAATATTCACATGTTATTTTTCAAAGTTGAATATTCGAAAGCAAAATTCATGAAAAGGAAGGGAAAATTTTCTTTTGTTTTAAATGAGAAAAATTAGACTATGGCTCCAGGCTTGTTTCAGGCAGATTATGAAAATAAATCTTAATATGATTTAAGAAGTAAATTATTCATTAAACAATTTAAAAGGATTAGAAATCTTCAACAGGGCAAGAAGTCTTGTTCATCTTTCAATTTTGGTAAATCGTGGCTGGAGATACTCCTAGATGTGAGAAGCTACTTTATTGATCATAATGTACAATAGTACATTATACCTATTCACACTGGCCTGGGACTAGTGATATATTGTTTAGAAGAGGCCTGGGGCCTGAGTTATTAATTTTGAGATTGGCCTTGGGGTCAAAGTGTTTAGTGAGCTGGCCTGGGTCAGAAATATTAATTGAGCCTTGGTGTATTTTATCGAGAAGAGAATCTACTTAGAGCTCTGAAGGAAGTTGAGTAATCATTTCTGTAAGACTTTGGAGGCTTAGATGAAGCCTTGTCTTAAGTCAATTAATTATTGAACACATTTAAACGATACTGTACTAGGGTATGCGATACCTGGTCGCTAGGTACCTTGTGTGGGAACTTACATTTATTACCCCCCCTTCCTATTCTCCCTTGGTGTATCGAGAACTCGTCAAGCTTTGATTAATTTGGTCTTGCAAATTAATTCTAGTCTGCAAATTGGGAAACTGAGGACTGTAAATACTGAGTGTAAATGGAGCTGCTGACTGAATTGAAGCTGCTGCTTATGCAATTTAAGAATTGTTCCACCTCTGTTCTGAATTACTGGTGTCCCTGCATTCCATTTTTCCCTGCACCTGATTCTCCTCCTGAAGTAACTTTGTCATATAGTTTGACCCGGCCAAAACGATTTGCTAAAACAGAGAGGCAGAACTCCGGAGGTTTAGGCCTTAACTATTCGGCCTGGTGGCAGCGCTATCGTCGCAAAGTTTTGCAAGGAAATCTCAGAATCCCCCCCTTCATTTTCCGCCACAGTATTGTTTACTTACTTTGCAGTATTAAAGATATTTAAGGATAATTCAAAGTGGACAGTTCCACTTTTAAGATTCAACAAATCATGCGCACTGTGTTTAATTGTCCAACTTTAATCAGAGTAATAGCCATTACTGCAAAATTTGCATAAATGCAAATTAAATTTTTTGGCGGTAAATTGGTTGTTTCATCAATGTAAATTTGCTCTGGAAAAAATTGCTAGACCGCTAATGTCTTTGTCACATTCATGGGTATATCAAAGCAATTTTACTGCATATGCAAAATTACTGGAAAACTGAGTTTAGAACTTCACAATGGTAACAATTCATCCATTTACTGCCTAAATCTCATTTCAGTGGTGCCAGTAGCCTTCTTTTGTGATTATTTTTTCAAACTAATGGTGTCAGCACAGTATCCAAATGTCATTTAAATTAGGCAAACATCATTAAAAATCACTCTGAAACACTGTGATTTTTTTACTCATACCATATGTAAAGCAGTAATGGCTTTCTACTATGTGGGATGACTGCTGTCTCATTTGTTCGTGCCAAAAAACCGATGATTGACCTCCAACCACCTTCAAAAGGTGTGGGAAAGTTCAATTACTGTGAGATGTTCATCACAGACAGTCTTTCACAGACTCCTTGATTAAAATTGAAGTGAAATGAAGTGAAACAGTCTTACCTCTCCGATTGGGAGTAAAATTGGTTTGGGTTTCTGACATTCTACCAACTGGGCAGATGGCTTTTTGATGAAAGACACAATTAATCTCCAGAAGGCATCCCCTTCAGTGTCTCCTACAAACAGAATAAAGTTATTTGGTTTTATCCTTGATTACCTTGTTGCAAGGAAGAATTACCATAAAACTAGTCCTCTTACAATAAAACGATCTAGTCTGCATGCTACTTCAGTCCCACTGAGAAAAACCAGATGCTCATTTCAGATCACAGCAGATGGAAAAGCTGCTTCTGACCGATGAACCAGTCAAAGTTGCTTAGTACTTTGCCTTGTTTTACTGAGCCGAAATGCAGGGCATGCTTAGTTATAAAATAACAGAAGATAAAACACTTGATATTTATCAGGAACAAGGGTAAGCACACATACAACTTTCCATCATACTGTTTGTACAGACATATACCTTGTTTGAAGTTGAATGCTCCTGGTCCATCGGTGGTCCCCGCAGCAAAGCTGAATCCCATAGCTGCTTTGCAAGTCTTTCCCTGTGTGATCAATCATTTCATTCACAATATCAACAAACCATTGTCTGATCATGCATGATTTCACAATCTGAGAGTACTGACAGAGAAACTTCGTCGGGAAATTGCACTGATAGGTTCAAGTTGCAACTGTGCCATTCTCCTAATCCTAAACCCCTTCCAATCAAAAATATGCAAAGTTTAACCCTTAAAGAGTCGGGTTAATATTTTTGCTCATCTCACAGCTGGGGGGGGGTTGGATTTTCCCCCCCCCCCAAGAACTGGGCTGTGCCACGCTCGAATTATTTTACTTGGCAAGCATGTAAAGACACTCCTTATCATTGAAAATATGTACAAATATGAAGTATAAACTCAATCAAACATATGGTTTTGTTGTTACAGTCATCTGAAGTTGGAGGCTCCATGTGTACCGGCTTGTGTGCGCTGAGCACCTTAGTGGAAAAAGTAAACACATGTTTGGCTGATCTGTCTCGGAAAAATGCACGCTGCGCAAGAATAGAATGTTCAATTTCCACAAAATTGGTGTCAAAATGACAGCCAAGCATTAGTCTAATAACTGCTGAAAAAAAATGCACGCAGTGATATCCCAAACTATGTGGGGGGGATTTTGCCTCAACCCCCCCTCAATTAGGGTTAAACCGTTCCATCAGCAAAAGGCAAACACCAAGCTTGACATTTACATGTATATCCAATCGTGTAACTAAAATTACATGACAAGGACTCTCTGTACTTAAATACACCAAATGACATGTTGTTATAAAAAACAACCATAGAACGTCAATCAATGAAGTTTCAAAGCTTTTCTTCTCCATTTGAATAAATAATATCTTCCCCAAACTTGCATTGAGTTGATTACCACACAAAGTGTTGTCATCAGAAAACCCAAGTGAAAAAATCCAAAAATTCTGTGGCATGTCATGCTGAACATGATTGGCGAAAAGATGAAAGATCTGCCACACAAAGGTATACCGTTAAACATGTTGAAGCGGTTAATTTTTAAAGGAACCAGGAAATGAATTTTTCTTAGAATCACTTTTTGGGTATTTCTGTACTGTTCTTCTATGTATGAAGACTGTTTGACATCTTTTTTGAGTTACGTGAACTGAACGGTGCACTTTTCAGAACATTAAAAATTGACCAAGCATTTCTGGAAAAGTGAGGGTGCTTTTGCTTTGATGTAACTCCAGGAAGACATGGTTCAGGTTGCATATTTTCATGCTCAAATTGTGAATCCAAAATTTACTATCTGGGAAAATTTTGCAAAAAGGATTTTTGCTGGATTAATGCCATATACTTACACAGCAATAAATTGCCAAAGAAAATGAAGTCTGCCATAGCATATTTCATGTATGTATTTCGGGACTCCATGAATCGGGGAATTACGTTAATAACTCAAAATCCAGACAACTCAAATTTTTATTTATTCACTGAGGTTTGAGTTTTCAGATGTAAACGGCAACCAATGAAAACATGACTGTGCTACCTGCACGTGGTATGCGTAGCCCAGGCACGGCTTTTGTGACTGATTTTATCCTTCAAAGTTTGCGGTATAAGCCGCCCAGCGTATAAGCGGCAGAGACGTTTTTCAGTGTGAGAATCAATGTACAAGCCGCAGATTATATTCTGAAAATTAGAGTAAAATCAAAAAATTATCAAAGATTGAGATTTTTGCGCTCAAGGTCCCCCAGGGACAGCTGGCATTATTCATTAGCCAATTTATAACTTAGAATTGCTAAACTAGACATGATTTTTCATTAGTTTACAGACCCAGAATGTACTGTTGTATATCACAGTCTGGTTGGTCATGTCGAGATACTGGTGAACAGTGCTAACAGGTCCACTGAGCTTTTTGGTGGCACTCTTGTACAGGTCCTGTGAAAAGGGTTGAGAAGTCATTCATAATGGTATTGAGACGACAAACATTACAAGTTTGAATATGTCAAAGAAGGCAAACAAACAATAAAAATGATCTCATTGAATGGAATAGTAGTAGTTGAAGGCTGTGATGATTCTATTTAAAGTGGATGAACTCACCAATAGATATGCAGCACTACTTGTGTGTGTAATTAGAAGGCACTGGATATTTAGCCATTGCTGGCAAATTTAACGAAATGATAGTTTGTTAGGCACAGGCCCAGTAACTGTTTTTATGGACTTAGAAATTCTTACAGTGACAAATCTTTGACTGGTTCTAGCTGTGCCAACATACAGTGTGTACTTGTGACTTCATATTCATGAGCCCGTTTTATAATTTCGGACGTTTTTCCCTTAAAAAAATCCCCTTGCTTCACGAATCAAAAAATGAAAATGTAGTACTCTGTAATTGAATGTTGGAGTCGATTCAAAATAACAAAGAAGAACATTCTTATTTTTTGGGTCAAAAATAGGACAAGTTAATGAATATATACGTAAGAGGGCACTGTCTACTTGTAGCCGGCAAAAACTGTTTAGCTAAATTTGCTGGTGATGGCTAAATATTCATTGTTTAATTATAAACATGACTTTGGACCAGTGGTCTTCTGACTTGCAGAAAATTGTTTCACTATGCTGTAAAGAATCCGACTTCTAGACAGAGGATGGCAAGATATAGGATCAAGGGATATCCCCCCTCGATGTCCAAACCCAATGGACACTCTAGACTGCTATTACCTAACACATCCTACTAGATGTCTGAAAAGAATTAATGAGATTCCAGTCATACATTGACCAACACAAAAAGGGGGCACAGTTTCTCTCCGTCCCATATCTTGCTTCAAATGTAGGATAAAGGAAGCAACTGCAGTAGATCTTTCACAAAAACGTACCAACGCTTTCTTGTACTGGTATTCTCCAATAATCCTGGTGCTGTCAAACATGTCAACTCCTGGCCCAAATGCAATGCATTTCTCATTCTGATGGGACAAGAAAACAAAGACAGAAAGACAGAAAATTCTGAAATTGTGAGCTGCATATAAGTACATGTAAAAGAGCTGGAAGTGTGCTGGTCGTCCTGTTTATTGTATGCTTTTCTGTTGTTTCAAAGCTTCACTAATGCCAACTGCATAAATCTTTCAATAAAGACCACTTGTTTTACAGAGACAAAATGACATGAGATATGAAAGGGTGATAGGGCTGTGCCGAATATCCAAATAGTTGATCGATTATCAAATATTTGAATGTTATTATCCGAATTTGAATATTCAAATGTAAAATTCATGAAAAGGAAGGGAGAATTTTCATTTTAAGTAAGAAAAATTGTACTATGGAGGCTTGTTTCACAAAGATTCAAATGAAAAGTGGCAGAAATCTGACCATGACTCAGATATTAAATTATTCAGTGGCCCTAACAGTCCAAAATTCTCTGCTCTCAATATTATTTTTACATACACCCTGGGGGATTAATGGTAAAAGAAATTAAAAGGAATAGAAATATTTCACACAGCAAGAAGTATTGTTTATCTCTTAAATCTTGCTAAATCTTGGCTGGAAATACTCCCAGATGTGAGAAGCTATTCTAGCGATTATATTGTACAATTTTGTGCATTATTGCAACTGATTCCGTATATGGTTTAATCATCAACAAACTGCTGGTTGGTATGACTGAATATTCAGATATTCTATCAACTTGAGGGTCGAATATTCAAATAGTGGATTATTCGAATTGACTCAGGCCTGAAAGGTGATATTCAATCATGCAAAAATTCTGACCTTACAAACTTTTTTGATGCATAATATCAACCTGTACCAGCTCCCTTGGCTTCGGAATACAGGGTTACTGGGAGTGATATTTCTGAACAGCTGACAATATTGTATTCGACTTTTAAATTGCTGATATGAAAAGCAGAAATGCTACATGTAGGTTTCTGACAAAGACAACTATAAACCTAAAGTGTTGGGCAAAATTTCTTATTTAATGAGAAAGAAATCTTTAAACTGTTCCAATACCTTGCCATCACATGTGCTTGTATTATAGTCACATGGCTTTCCACTGTCAATGCATTTGGCGCCTTTGGTGTTTGGAGAGACGTCTCCAAGATTTGATGAAGCAAAAGCAGCAACAAATTTCCCCTGAATAAAGAATTGCATCATGAAAGCAATTACAGAGAGGAACTTTACATAAACACTAAATGATAAGTGCCATTGTTTCAGCTCAAGCACAATTCTAGAGAATGTTCTATTTATGCAAATGTCGCCAGTGTTTCACAACGGATATATGCAGAAAGATTGTGACATACACTGGCAAAAATCATCAGCAACTTCTGCATGTATGATAAATCATTTAGCATCTTTAAGGGGACTTACATGTATGTACAGGTGTTTTCATGAACAAATGGTTTATATCTTGCAAAAGAGATTTCTTGTCTCTCACAAGCAAGGATTTCCTTTTTATCAAAACTCTTCAAAAATGATATCTTATTATTTTAATCACCCACCTTGCCAGGTCTAGCATCTTCATTGAAGTAACTCTCCATCAACTGGGAAGCGTATCCTTTGTTATCTCCGCTAATGAGGTGGTTTGTATTGTTCATGCTTGTACCATGGACCGCAAACCAACTGCAACAAAGTAACCAATTCATTCTAACCAGTCAATTTCAAAGACATACTCTACATGTAGTTGCCATCTTCTCAATGCACATGTACTTGTCATACATAAATAATATGGGCCCACATACATGCGAGTATGTATGTAGTTCCTCAATGATGACGACAAGGACCATTGGAAGCCACTTGGCCTAATGCATACTAGCCTGCAGATTTTACAAAGGGTAAGCAATGACCTGAGTACAAGCCCATTTCAAATGTTCCTGAAGTCATACATGTACTCACTTTATCATGCCAAGGTCTGCGCCATTCTTGTCCACTAATTTGAGGACAGTCATCAGTTTATCCACATTGGTTGTATATCTGCAGAACAGGAACAAGGGAAACTTGTTTCTAGTAGTGTGCATTTATGGATAGTATGGGAACCGGGTAACTGGCAGGTACCCATAATAATTAAAATAATATCAAAAACCATGTCAGTCAAGTCTAATGAAAACCCTTGGGTCATGGAGTCATACCAGGCCTTCAAATGACAACATATGTAATCGCAATCAACTCACTCTGTTGTGATATATTTTTGCAGTTATTTCCTCCTTCTATAAATACTAATGGTGTATAGTTTGCTCATAGACTCATCTTTTTCTTAGGTTTTATGTTGTGAACTTGTTACCTAAAGTTTTTTTTTTTCATATAAAAGTAATACATGTACATTACTTAAATGTTGTACATGTACCTTCAAGGGGTAAACTTTCATGTCATTTGGTCTATTGTCAAAACAGCGTGACAAGCAGTGCATAGTCGGGGCCTCTTTTCACTTGGGCTTTCTTAGTATGCAGGCATGCAACAAAAACAAGGAAATTCCAATCTTTACAAGACTTTATACAGTGTTTTCAATTTTCAACGGTACATTGTATGAGTGTGGAATGAAAAATGAAGTAATCAGCAGATCCAAGGAAAGGTTGCATGCCTGGTACGTGGAGTCACATGACTTTTCATGGAATTAGTCAGTTCAAGCAATACCTTGAGGAAAAACATGACCCTTTTGTTTCCCTAGTTACTCACACAAGAATTTGAAGAAAGCAGATTTCATGGAGGTGAGGTTGACAAGTGCATGTATTTGAAATTTGAAAGTATGTGACATCAACTTCATAAGGTTTCCAGATCTCAACAAAGAATAGTTAACATCCCACTCAATATCTTTTTTCACTTGAAACAGCACAACACACAGGTTCAGTTGGGCATAAAGAATCTGAAGTCTTCTGCTAAACACCAGACACACTGTACAAATCCACATTGATACAAGTGCTCCTGACTTACTTATCTCTTTCTTCTTTGGGATTGTTTTCATAAGCACTTGGGCTGCGGTTGATGTTTGAATCCAGAAGGGTACCAGAGTTATAGTATATGTTGCCATCCACCATGTTATTGTGAGCATTCTCTATACTCTGAAGAGAATAGAAAATACAGAATCTATTCTCAAAACATTCAGTAAGGAGCACCTACATGTACATGTACTTTGCCACCAAAGTACACATACATGTACCGGTACTATAAAGTAAAAAACACACTGTATAGTACTTCTTTCTTTGGATATTTCTAGGGATAAGAAATATTCACCTTCAGCCCTTTTTTTTACTTTTCATTTCCATTTCTTTCAAGTTTAATACAGATATTGGAGGAGATGCTATTCTGCATCACATCAAGAATATCTAGGCCTACAGTGATTGGGTGGTAAGGATGGCTTGTGCGCAAAGGTCTGGTCTGTCACCACCGTCATGGGATCAATCATCTGTCTGGGATGTACATGTAAGTAGAGTTGTTCCAAGGTTGTTGAGAGTTTATCTCAGCCTTTCTCAGAGTTCCTGTGTTTTCCTTCCTCCTTGGATAGATATGGGTCATTTGGCAGCTGTCTAAGGCCTTGGAATGCCTTCAGCTACATTGTAAACAGCATTGTAGCTTCATGTTTTTTTGTACAGCGCATTTGAACAGGACTGTATGAAATTTGTAGTTCACAAATAAATACAATATCATCAGTATTATTAATATTTTTAATTTGTGGTCATATTGGATTAACCCAGTAACAGTTGGATGATTACTCGTTAATCCAGACTGATTGCAAGTCTCACTGCACTTGTAGATACGTAGAAATTGAAAACAAATTACAACTACAGTCCATGTATACATACTTTCCCACTAACCTGAGCAATGCCGTTGACCTGGGCATGGAAGGCTTGTGGGACAAACCCTAAGGATGTCACTTGGAAGAGAAGGTGTTCTAAGAAGCCAGCAACTCCAGAGTGAGAGTGGGTTCCACTGATAGCCACATTCTTGATAGAGTACAGCCCCTTGTACTTGGCTTGAAGCAGTTTGATAACCTGTTAGAAAGGGTAATACAGGTAACTTTCTTCCGTCAAAATTTTCACTGAAAAAAGGGAAATGAGGAACTTACATGTACTGACTTGTAAATTTTAATCTGTGAAAAGCAGGCTTCAGTACATGTAAGTCCATACACAGTATTACCAGACACAGCTCCACAAACTAAGAGTAAAATACCCAGAACAAATTGTAAACAATCAGTCTTTGAATTGTGACAGATCATACTCTAACAGTATCACATCCAATTTAAACAAGGTGAACTTGTGGGTGGAATTTGAAAGCATTTGAAAAAACTGTAAACAAATTTAATAAATGATATGAACTTTGAAATTTGAACTGGTAAAACCTCAATGTCTATCATACAACTAATATTTCAATGAAAGATTTGTAAACACACTACAACAATCCATTTAGACAACTAGAATGGTGAAGCCACCATGGCTCACTGCTTCAATGAATCTCCATTAATTGAAAAAGAGCTGTTGAGAGACATCAATGTAACTTACAAATGGCGCTGCTAAATTAAACTATGCTACCCCCACACCATCATCCCACCCATCTCCTACAAGTACAGGTACTTCACCCTATCCCATCAATCCGGTACCACCCCTCATCATCCTATCCATCTCCTCCTCTGCCCTCATCGCATCATTCCATCTATCTCCTACTTTACCCTAAACCCAAAACCCCACCTATCTGTTACACGTATGTGTTCTTCACTCCCATCCCATCAATATGGTACTCCATCCCCATCCAATCATCCCAATCCATCTCCTACTCTGCCCCAATCCCATCATTCCATCCATCTCATACTCTGCCCACATACAGGTCCATGTACGTGTACCATCATCCCACCAATCTCCTACTTTGCCCTCATCCCATCATTCCATCCATATCCTACTCTGCCCATCCCATCATCCCATCAGTCTGGTACTTCATCCCACAGCCATCATTCCATCCATTTCCCAACTCCACCCACCCCATCCTATCATTTATTTTCTGCCTCATCTCATCATCCCATCCATCTCTTCAGCCTCCATCCCATCATCCCCTCAGCCCCCATCCCATCATCTCCTCAGCCTCCATCCCATCATCCCTTCCATCTCCTCAGCCTCCATCCCATCATCCCTTCCATCTCCTCAGCCTCCATCCCATCATCCCGTTCATCTCCTCAGCCTCCATCCCATCATCCCTTCCATCTCCTCAGCCTCCATCCCATCATCCCTTCCATCTCCTCAGCCTCAATCCCATCATCCCGTTCATCTCCTCAGCCTCCATCCCATCATCCCATCATCTCCTCAGCCTCCATCCCATCATCCCTTCCATCTCCTCAGCCTCCATCCCATCATCCCTTCCATCTCCTCAGCCTCTATCCCATCATCCCTTCCATCTCCTCAGCCTCCATCCCATCATCCCGTTCATCTCCTCAGCCTCCATCCCATCATCCCATCATCTCCTCAGCCTCCATCCCATCATCCCATCATCTCCTCAGCCTCCATCCCATCATCCCTTCCATCTCCTCAGCCTCCATCCCATCATCCCGTTCATCTCCTAAGCCTCCATCCCATCATCCCATCCATCTCCTCAGCCTCCATCCCATCATCCCATCCATCTCCTCAGCCTCCATCCCATCATCCCTTCCATCTCCTCAGCCTCCATCCTATCATCCCTTCCATCTCCTCAGCCTCCATCCCATCATCCCATCATCTCCTCAGCCTCCATCCCATCATCCCATCATCTCCTCAGCCTCCATCCCATCATCCCTTCCATCTCCTCAGCCTCTATCCTATCATCCAATCCATCTCCTCAGCCTCCATCCCATCATCCCATCATCTCCTCAGCCTCCATCCCATCATCCCATCATCTCCTCAGCCTCCATCCCATCATCCCTTCCATCTCCTCAGCCTCCATCCTATCATCCAATCCATCTCCTCAGCCTCCATCCCATCATCCCATCCACCTCCTCAGCCTCCATCCCATCCTCCCATCCATCTCCTCAGCCTCCATCCCATCATCCCTTCCATCTCCTCAGCCTCCATCCTATCATCCAATCCATCTCCTCAGCCTCCATCCCATCATCCCTTCCATCTCCTCAGCCTCCATCCCATCATCCCATCCATCTCCTCAGCCTCCATCCCATCATCCCATCCATCTCCTCAGCCTCCATCCCATCATCCCTTCCATCTCCTCAGCCTCTATCCCATCATATCGCCCATCTCCTCAGCCTCTATCCCATTATCCCGTCCATCTCCTACTCTGCTCCTGCATGTATCAATCATCCTACAAATCAAGCACAAATGACACCCACACCCATGTTAAATCTGTCATACCTCAAGCGTTACCAGCTGATCTTGCATTCCTGCATCAATGCTGACAAAGACAGCCCTGTGATCTGGTTTATTGATATCAGCGATGATAAAAGCTCGGCTGAACTGACGAAGGTGGATACCACCAGTTATTTGCGAAGGATTGGCGTATCCCATCTGGGGGAAAAACGTCATTTTGACATTTTAAGACATTTGGTATTTGTGGTGTCCTCATTATTTTCAAAATACTTGCAGCTGCCCAAAAAGTATCAGTGCATACCATCTTCTGGTTGTTCAGTACATCACTTCCATTATCTACATTATCTGCATATATGAAAATCTCATCATTAAAATGTTACACAAAATAAAAAAAAAATTTAACAATAAAATAAAATTAAATCTAATATTAAACTTGTTGAACAGAGGAAGACAAGTATCAGTAAATCTGCAGAATCTGGAGGATCTGCTATGAGAAATAGTCTGCAAAGATAACTGCCGGTATAGGAGGGAAAATACACTTTCAGATTATGAAGTACATGTATAAAAATACATCATGTCAGAATGAAAACACCGGCAGACAGTGATAAAATCCTACAATTAACAAGTCCAAAGATCGTTAGCCTTTATAACAGTGGTTTTTCTTTGGGGGGAATTCTGTCGAGAAAAAGCTGCATCTGGTTCTTTGCTTAAACGTACATTCAAAGATGGAAATCAAACCTACATGTACATTTAGAGGTATCAATGCAAATTGGGTCTTTATTTCCAGCTTTTGCTAGTTTTGCTGGCATACGGTGGCAACTGTAAGTTGCCACCGTGAGTGTTTGGGGGAGGGGGAATTTGACAGTTTACAGTGACAAATCTCAGTCTTTTTTCCTTACAACTGCTCCAGAACCAAAGATCACAAAAAACAAAATAACATATTCTGCAATTTAACTTCGAATTAGATTTAAAACATTAAATGAAGATATCAGAACTTTTTGGGATGAAACAAAACAAAACAACAACAACTGCAGTTTGTTAGTGTGGCCTGGCAGGGATTTGAGATTGCGATTGTGCGGTTTTCAAGGCCAATTCAAGAACCACTGTACCATGAAACTGAGTGAACTGCACAATTGAGTAGTATCAATTTCCTGCAGGCTGTTCATCAAGGAGTAACATGTGACGAGGACTTAATTTCATGGAGCTTATAGCCAAAAGGCTGTGTTTAAATGTATTACCATACTGCAGATTTTGTTTAATTTGAGCACTTTTTCATGGCATTGCTTCACTAAGTTAAACAAATTTTTAATCCAAGGTAAGTGTGCCCTCTGCTGTGCTTCCTGCTTACAGTCTCAATGAAATAATTTGGAGCCTCTGCAATCATAAAAAATGTATGCCTAGCAGCGCTGTGAAATCCGACCAAGAAGACTGAAACATATGCATGAACTTGTACACACTTTGTTATCATTGATGATAGAAATTGGGCTCAGACAACTCAATTGTTTGCCAACTCGACTTGGGACAACTCCACTGTTACAACAAAATAACCAGTACAACTTACATGTAAATGTCTGTGCATCAAACGGAAAGACAAGTCATCCATTAAGACAGGTCAACTAGTCAAGTTGACAATTGACAGGTAAACTAAAAGTCCTTTTTCCCTCATCAAATCTCAAATAAGATTAAAACATTATTATTTAGGCCCTACTTGTACAAGAAGGTTCCTTCCATTCAGAGTGGCTTTATTTTACTGCACTGATGATGGTATTTGTGGAAAAAGGATTGATGAAAATGGCCAAATACAAACAAAACATACAAAAACGGTAGATACAAACACAGAAACTTGCCATTCGCTGGCCTCCCTAGTCCAACAATTGGCAACATGTCCAACATCCAGGGAAAATAAGAAATGCTTGCCGAGATCTAAGGACATGTACGTCACTAAGATATGTAAGCGGGAGCAGAACATATACAGACAACATTGATTTTCCCTTAAAATATTTCAACAGCCACCAGCAAGTGATAATATGTCCTTAAAAAATGAAATTTAGCCGGGAAAATTCTTAAGTACATGTATTTACTATAGCTATAGTTTTTCAGACAAGTCTCGAGTTTGTACACGGGGCACAGGGGCATCAAGTTTTGCCGGTGTATGGAACTCTTTCCCAAGTCAGACTATAACAAGGTCAAACATTTAACATGTCTAAGGGTGATCACAGAGTGATATACATGTATTTGTCGAATTTTTCAGCCAAGAAGGCAGATACCATGTTGACTTCAGCTGCTGGTCCCGTGATGTCTGCTATTCCAACACCAATTTTGTAGTTCGGCGTATTAACAGCCTCCACTTTCGCGATTCCATCGTTGGACAGATCTTCTCTTGGACCCGGAATGCCGCGTGCGGTGACAAGTAACACTAAAAAAGTCAAAAGCACAATATGGCCCGCCATTGCCTCTGTAGCTGCACTTCGGACAAAAATTCAGACGGAAGAAGGAGAGAGAGTTGCGCCCTTACAATCCATCGGGTAAATCACGAGTCAATGGACAGATCATGTGACATATCACGTTATAATCATAGACCTAACACAACACACCTGCAGCCAGAAATGAGACGGCCGAATCCACACGGTCTTCCTTGTAGCAACGCTACACTGCTGCAGAACTGAGCATGCGCATTAACCAGCAGAAGTTCACATATCCGCGTACGCGTAGAGCTAGCAGAACAGAACTGACTGTGTCTGTGTGGTAGCGGGTTTGTGCACAAGTCAATGGTGTAGCACTTTTTTGCAACACGCCGCGGCCCCTTCCTTTTTCATTTTTCCGTGTAGCACTGCTACACACACAGGTTCTGTCCTCTTCGGTCTCATTTCTGGCTGGGTATAAACAAGAAAATTCATAATTATGCACGCATGCCAAATGGCCCTAGTCAGTAAAGTGTCGATTATTCTTACGAATACCAGTTTGGACATCCTTCAAAAACTGATAGCCCAAACTTGACTTGATAGACACAGAAAGCACTTGTGACATTAGGTTGCAAACGTCAAACACGGTGACTCGAGAGGCGCTCTCAAAAATAAAGTAGATTGCTTTAGACTTTCAATACCGTTAATAACACGCAAATCTTTAGATTTGCTGCGGTAACATTTTCTGTTGAGATAAGCGATTTTCAATTAAAGCGAACCGCTCCTTACATTGCACTGTATAATGTTTTTAATTTGTCTCCTTCATTTTTACATATCCCTTCCATTTTAGTTTTATTTCATCTTTTTTTTTCATTTTAATTTAGATATTCTATTTGAAGAGCAGTGAACTGTAGTTTTCAAATCAGTCACTCGAGAAACTTGCTTGGTGGTGGTGTAAAAGGTACCCAGCTCTGTACAGTCATATCGATAGTCTTTGCTAATTTAAATTTAGTATAATTCTGCAACTAACATATGTACATGTAGGTATAAATCCATTTCGACCGTAAGACAGTGTGTATCATGCGATACACTGATGGTGTCTACTGCATGTCTGTGTGTAACTTCGTGTAAAGCATGTACTGTGCCTGTGAATGAAAAACAGTTGTGCACCCAGCCGAGGAGTTACAACGGTTTGAGACAGGAATAAAGCTTTTTATGTACATGTACATGTACATGCAAGTGTACATGTACATAGGTAGCCAACGCTGGACAAATGATGGAATTCATCTCGCTGCTGTCGAGGTATCAGTAAAGGCTTTTTGTTCTTTTGTACAATATGGACAATAATAGCGGGGAGAGACATGGTTTTAGTCGGAGAAACGACTCAAAAACCTTGATTCAAATGATTCGGACGCGAAGTACGCGTCCTCGCCCATTCGAATCAAAGAATCTCCACTTTCGTCGTTTCGACCTCGTCATTTCTCCTTAATGTAACATACAGTACGCAGAAATATGCTTTGAAAGGTTTGGCATGAATTCAATCCATCCCTATACCTGATTCCTTACAAAAGAAGTCGTTTAACTGGTAGAATTTAGGTCCCAATTCGTGAAAACGAAAATGCAGGGTGTGCGCGCTGGAAGTGCCGCACTACGTACCGGGTGCCCTGATGAGTTTGTGAAAAGTAAAAGTAGGCCAACTCGATTCTCTGGAATGCGCACACAACGGAATCACCAGCCTGAAAGCAAAAGGCACGCAGCGAGTTTCCGGAACCCTCCGTCGCACGGTCCGCCTATGGGGACTTAACATGGGGCCGTTTTGTCACGTCCGATAAACTGAAACCACCCAAGAAACACTCATGTCAGAATTACCTTTGTATTCCCCAAGCAATGTTTTGAAAAGTCACCCGGAGATGGGTACTTTCATTAACGACCTTCCACCTCCTCTAGGTCTCCCCGTTCAACTTGTTCAAGCACGTTTGTCTTCACTTCATGTGCTTTGTGAAAACGAGATTATACAACGTTACAAAGATTTACCTACCTGCAGTCAGTCGAGTTGACCTGAGTCTTGTCAGTAAAGGTTGGATTAAACTTTAGAATCTTTCATAAAACGCAGGTTATTCCTTTGAATTTATTTACTTATATACTGAAAAATATTTGACATATTTTGTTCCGTTTTTATTTTGGCTTTTACGGAAAGAATTATACCATAAAATATAATTTCGTAACCGTTCATCTGTATACGAGAACGCAGAATTGCACTGGTCTTTGTGTATTTTAGGTCTTCGGATGTGAGAAGTCACAATTTAGCAGGATATTCTCTTTCTGGCAAAGTAATATTTCAGTGTCTGTAAAATTACAAAATACTTGACAAAGGCTTTTTTCTGAGGTGACTGTTTAAAGCAGTAAATGAACCAAAAAATTGAAAATTGTAACATTTTTGCACGTGAGTTTTCCTATCTAAGGATTCCGGAAGCGCACCATCAGGGGTCAACTTTCAGGCTCTATATATACGCCTAGAGCAGAAGTACGGTATACCCCCAATCGATTAAAAAGAGCTACGTTGATCGAGTGTGTTCAGTTTGTTGATAGTGATGCGACAGTTACGTGTGGATTTCCTAGGTGTTCGTGAACCAGTAAGTTCAGTTCCGACCAAAGGAGCCTCCGTTGTTAAGAAAACAGGGCCCTTTCTTGGTCCAGCTCGAACTGAAAAACCTTGCTCAACCAATGACTTATTCCCCTATAGGTTTCTCTACAGTTCCTCATGTAAACGTCCCACAGATCTTATCCTATCAATCCTGAGGAACGATCTTGAAGAAGCTTGCAACAGTGTTATCACCATTATTTGCGACGCGATGGACATCTTCATCCCAAGCAAGATAAAACTGCCAACAAAATCTGGTTTGATGACCATTGCAAGAAAAATGTGGCCAGGAAACGACGGCTATTCAGGAAACTAAAGAAAGATACTAGAGAACAAGGTTTGAAATGCCAGAAAGGCATACAGTCGGATCGAGAGACAAGCTAGAGGAAAGTACAATCAAAAGCTGGAGAATTAACTCTCAGACGGAAGTATCAGTAGCAAGAAATAGTGGCACACAATGAACGCCCTCTCCGGTAGAACAGCCAGGGCTGATGTAGCTGTGTTGACAGGCGAAAGCCATATCTACACTACTGTGAAGGAAAGCCTGAAAGACTATCGGCCAGACTTTTGCCATAAATGCCAAGTTGAGAATACGGAAGAAACTGCTCCAGAAGTGCAAAATACAACTTCATGCACCATGGAAGACAGCTTTCAAAGCCAAGGACATTGGGAAGATCCTGTGTAAATTAAAACCAGACAAGCCTACTGGTCCTGATGGGATTCCCACCAGCGATGAAGGAGTGTTGTGCCGAGCTGGCATACCCTCTCGGCCTTCAATTTTGATCTGTGCTTCGTACATGGATGTGCCAGTCATTCCAGTACACAAGAGGGGCTCAAAGTCCATCCCCATCCATGTACCGACCCATCTCCCTCCTTAGTAACATTAGCAAAGTCATGGAGGCAGTGGTATAGACTCAGCTTCAGAAGTACCTGTTGCAGCACCACCTCATCTCAGACAGTCAGTTTGGATTCATACCTTATCATAGCACAGCTGACATCCCCACCATCCTCTCTCAGCAATGGTCCAATGTTCTGGACAAAGGCTACGAAGTGCGTCTTATTGCCCTGGACGTCAACTCAGGGTGCTTTCTACAATGTATGTCATAATGGACCCTATTCCAAACTCAAAAGCAAGGGAGTCTCCGGCAAGCTACGCTACTGGAATGTAAGCTACCTTTCCAACAGTTCCATCAAAGTGGTTCTATCTGGGCAGGCTTCAACTACCATGTCCATCAATGCTTCTGTTCCCCAGGGCTCTACATGTATATTGGGAACACTGCTGTTCACCGTCTTCATTGATGATGTAGGAGATGAGGGTGAGAACACCCTATACAAGTATATAAACGCAGATGTCTCTAACTTCTGCGAGATCAAAACAGGCAATAACAGCAGAGCTGCAACTGCAAGCTTGAATGGAGACCTGGAGAGAATGAAGAACTGAGCAGATAAACAGAAAGTGACTTTCGAGCTATCCGAGTGTAAAGCCCTGGCCACCTCTAGAAAGAGGAATCCAACAAGGACAGACCTATTTTTGGAAACGTCAAACTGACAGAATAGGATGAGCTGGAAATCCTAGGAGTTACTGTTGACAAAAAACTCACCCGGACTAATCACATCTCCAACATTGCAGCCAGAGCTGGACAGAAGCTGGGAGCTCTCAAGAGGGTTGCCAACAAACTATAAATGCCAAAGGGAAAGCCACAGTGTACAAGGCCCAGATATGCAGCCTTATGGTGGATGAGTGCTTCGGAGCTTCTTGTTCCATCCAGAGCAAAGCATGTGAATGAACAGCAGGCCTATTATTGGTATTATTATTATTTAGGCGTAGGCTTTCCTGGGCCAATTTCTGCAAAACTGGCTCATTTTCGTCAAGTCACATTCGCAGAGATGATATATGGTTCGGTTTGTTCTTGGGTTTCTTGGGATTCGTTTTCATGCACACAATCTTTTTAGTTTTGCCGTTTAGTTTCGTTTCTGTCATCCCATTTCGACTTTAAAAACCGTACTACCACCATTCTTCAATATAATCTTTGTTTTTATAGCAATATGTGCAGTCAGATTCAAAGTAATCAACTTGCATGATCTTTTATAGATTGGGCGTGATTTATTTTTCGTTTATGGTAAATCTATTTCGCGTACTGAGTGTTCGATTTAGGAGTATTGGAGTGAATGCCGTTGGCCTTTTATTAGGCCTATAGGTCGATCTATATAATATTCTTGTTCCACAATCGTTTTGGTGATGGTGAATGATTCCTTTATCCCTTCTTTGTATCTACGCCTATTTCTTGAGTCGAATCAGAGCGTTTTTGTATTGCTCTTTGTTGTGAGTATACTGATGCTGTTCATTTAGTGTTTTGTGTTATTTTGATTATTTGGACCATTTCAAAATATATGTACTTGTTGAAGTTAACGAAAACAAATTCAGGGTTAGCCTCCATACATGTAAAACATGTGAAAAACTTTTTTAAAAGCGTTATCGCTCCAACCTACGATTCTAACTTTTCTATAAGAACCCGACCGCAACAATTTTGGATAAAAGTATGATGAAAAAAAGGTTTTCTCAAGATCCACCGTTAAACCTTTTCTTCCCTCAGAAAATCAGATTTCAATAGGATCCAGAAAGCGCTCATCATTGGAACGAATTTGAATTCCCACAAGTGAAATGTGATTGCGTATAGACTAACTTGAATGCCTTATTGACTTCTTTCTAAGTCCGATTGACGAATGTGAATGAACCAAACAACTTTTGGAATTTGACTGAGGGTATTTCTAGAAAGAATTGCTCAATAACGAATTCGAATGCCTGCTTTTGATTATCGATTGCTCGTGTGAAGGAACTGAACGACTTTTTTTCTGAATTGGTCCAGAAAACCTTTAATACATTGCACATGATTGTCAACACCGCACAATTAATATTAATGGCACTGCATACGTGAATGTTACGCCAGTTCACATTGTTGTTGCGTTTGCTCGGCCGACGACGGTGATTAATAAGCGCCGGCCTTGATGAATTCTGCAGTGCCCTGTTTGTCTTGTCCCCTTTAGACCTATTGGCGAGTAACTTATTGATAAAGGGAACAGACTTTTTCCCTCCTGCCTCAGTTTAGTTATTACTTTGAACTGGTAAAAAAGTAAGATGGCTGCCCCATGATAGAGGTCCACGGAGGAAATGAGATATATTCATAGAGCTATACTAGAGTTTTCCACGCGAAGAAAATTCGACGCCGACAATTTGAATTCGTGTCCGTACTTGTAGAACATTCGAAATCAGATAGAATGAATACCATGTACTTTAAATGCAACGTGCATTGGGTGCCGATAAAATCTGATTAAAAAAATTGCGTAAAAATTTATCTACAGCGCATACGCGCTGGCGTTTGCGTTGTTTGTGCATAGAAGAATGTAATGATATTGACAAAATATACACAGTCAGTGCTCTTAATTTATCTTATTGTGTGTTCATTTTTTTGGGCATCGGCTTTGTTGACGCACTGTTTTGGAATATAGACGCAGGTATGCAAATAATCGTACAAAAGCCGTAAAAATCTGGGACTTTTCCATAGCTGGTGCACAAAGACAGATGCGCCCATGCACATGTAAGTCACTACATGATTATGAGTCAGTGACCCAATCTAGTACATTCCAGCGTTGGCGGCGCTACTCCCTATCTGCACTTAACTTGTCAAGTCGAGTCGCGCGCTCGCGCTAGCGCGCTGCATGCATGCAGTGCATGCCGGCTAGCCGCGCGAGCGCTTTTAAATGTCCATGTTTCCAGTACTCTAACTCGTGGTCTCAGGCATAATTTTTCTTTACACCACCAAACTTTGAGACTGATATCCAGAAAGCAAACCCAGTAGTGCCACAGAAACATAAAATAAGATGCAAAGAGAAAAAGGGTTCAATATTTCAATTTAACTTGTATGCTTCAGGGCCACAATCGGAGACTGATTTTGGAGACACAGCCTGAGACGGAGACGAAATTGAGCAAATGCTAGCCGCTGAAATCTGATCTCTCTGGTTCCCTGACTTCTTAAGGAATTCAGTATATGTCGTCTCGGCCAGGGGTGCCGACCCCTATGACCCTCGAAAAAACAAGACACGTACATGTACACGTACGCAACTTTTAATTTGGCTGCAACTTTTGCAAGCTTGGCCAACTTCGTGGGCAGCGGTAATCCAGACAAAATAGTGGATGACAGACTTCGCATGCTAATTGTCAGATTATCAGAGCACAGTAAGTTGCACATGATTTTATAATCCATTGATAAGAAAAATAAAAGGCAAATTTTGTCACTAGCCTTGCAAGCTAGCGCGAGCTTAATAAGCCTAGGGCCTAACGTTAGCATGGTTAGTCTGATCTGAGTAACTTGGAGTTTAGACATGTTAGACTTGAATCAAGTCGCACTTACGTTGCTCATCAGCGAAAATGCCTTCTTGAAAGTATGAAACCCCCTTTGCGTGTATGGATCACTCACCCCATCAATACTTGGATGTAATAATTTGGGCGATTTCCAATTTGTAGAAGTCCTTGAAATTTTGGTTTCGATTTTGTCCATTCGTTTATTAGTAATACTAGGCCTACATCAGTACGTGTACCCACAGCGATTAGGCCTAACTCCCGATCGCTGACCGATGCCAAACACAGTCGGTATCTGTTTGATCTGGGAACCCAACAGCGTTATAAGTATTACGTAGATCCTAGAGCGTAACATTGCCTATGAATGTTGATGATGAATGATGAACCGAAAGGCATAAGATGCTTGGGATTGAGTGTGAACTTGTTGCCAGACAGCGTGGCATGTGTGGAACACACGCCATTCGCTTGTCTAATCCCCATCACACATGATGACAGGCACCCATGAAAATACCCAATGACTGTTGTTTTCGGAAAGAATTCCATATACGAAGTTCACTTTTTAGGAGAAATTTTTGCTCCAGGACAGATTTAAAAAGGGGCGACATTTATTTTTGGGGATAGAGATGTGAAAGGGGGTTCAGTAACTTAGGGGGACAGGTTTAAAAAGAAGGGGCCCCACGCAATAAAACGGCAAAAAAGTGAGTCCTTTTGCCGTTCTTTTTTTCCCCTACTATATCCTCTACCTTTTTCTTTTTCCTTGACTATCCCGTCCTTTTATTTCTCCACAGTTTTCCTGTCATTAGTACAAGGATTACAGTTAGTATACACGTTTAATACAGTTAATCCAAATTGTGTCGTAAAGGGAAGCGAACCTGCAATGAAGAGAACTGTTAGGTATAGAAATACAGCAGTCTAACTGACCACGCCACACAAGCGCTTGTTGCCGGAGAAAGTCGATATGTTCCATATAAAGTTACGGTTGAATTAAGAAGAGGTCAAGATGAGGTCAAGATGAATATTTAAAAAAATTAAATATTTATGAAACTGAATATGTAATTATTCACGAATATTTGTATAAATTAGAATATTTAAATATTAATAAATGTGGCTATCCGTTGTTAATATAAGTAGGTTGTGCCAAAGGAAATCAACTAGGTAAGGTACATGTCTGAGCACAATTGACTGTATGACGTGAGTTATCTCCGTCGTATTATGTAAACCAAGAGAGAAAGAACAGGTAAAAATGCAGTCGGCCGTACGAAAGAAGGAATTTCAGTCCAAGGCTATATAAGAACTCAGGTGGAGTCCAGCTTCATCCATTAGCAATACATGCACTATGAGCGAGAATTGGAGTCTTACGCGCTTGGTGAGAGAGGTGACTATCACCCCGGAAAAGACCCTGGGGTTTTTGAAGGAGCGGGGGCTAATAGCAGCGGCGCCTCTGTGCCGTACCTGCCGGCGACTATTGAGGTGGACTCCGAGGGCAGACATCACCGATGGTTACATGTGGCAGTGTACGAAGAGAACATGTCGCCAATATTGTCACAACCGTAGTATGCGGCATGGCAGTTTCTTTTCCGGCAGTCGACTACCTCTCGATAAATGCCTTGTTCTCATGTACTGCTGGGCAATGAAGCTGTCAAATACCACGGCAATCAGGGAAGCCAGCTACGACGGTGGAACAAGTTGTGAAACTGTTGTAGATTGGTATACCTATTGTCGTGAAGTTTGTCTGCACGTTGTTCAGCAACATGGCAAAACGTCGATCGGGGGACCGGGCCTGACGGTGGAGATAGATGAGTCCAAATTCGGTAAACGGAAGTACAATCGTGGTCGCCTAGTTGAGGGTAAGTGGATACTGGGCGGGATTTGCCGTGAGACAAAGGAAGTTTTCTTCATCGAGGTAGCCAAACGCGATTCGGCAACACTTATTCCTCTAATTAAGGAATATGTGGCTGCAGGCTCCACAGTCATTACTGATTGTTGGAGAGCGTATGACTGCCTCGATGAAGATGATTTCCAACACCTCACGGTAAATCACTCTCTTAACTTTGTTGATCCATCCACTGGCGCTCACACAAACAATATTGAGAGCCAGTGGTGGCAACTAAAGCGAAGTCTGCCCAGTACCCACACCAGTGGAAGCGACCAGTTTGGGTTCTACCTGGCCGAATACATGTGGCGCTGCCGACATGCAGGAGTAGACCACTTCAATCAAATCCTTAAGGATGTTCTTCTCCTGTACAAGCCTCCCCTCACATTTTAGAGCGCACAACATCTCGCTCTGGCTGTCAGCCTTGGCAGATAGCCACACAATAATCTAAAGACAGGTTTCAGCTCCCTTTTCCCCTTCCCTCTGTATAAATATAGAAAAAAACTCCTCCAACTGACAAGCACTCTCTAAAAGAAATTTGCCCCTTTTTTCCTTCTAAACAAATTGTCCAACTTAAAAATTGTCACAAAACACGCACTATTTTCGCCCAAGTAAAAATTGTACAAGTACAGTAGGGCACATTGCGCAGCATTTCGTGAACTGTGTAGATCCATCCAGACAGATGACGGCCCTCTCTCTGCACTCTTCGTGTTGCGGATTCATGCATAAAATTACCTCAATGCTTGTGGCAGCCCAACCCCTGTTACATAATGGTTCTTTCCGGATGTGATCCGGTTCATGCGCACACGTCGTGCGCATTCGCCATGTTCTTCAGAAGCAAAGATGGCCGCCTGTCGATGTAAACCTGGTCCATGTGTAGCTCCAAAAGTGTGCCCAAAACTCCACATTTCTGTCCTATGATGTTCAGCTCTTCAATGCCTATTGGAATCGTCTTCATTCAGCGATCAAAGTAAGGATACTTTTGTAGTAATTATGCGATATTACAGTGAACTTCGTATATGGAATTCTTCCCTTGTTTTCGACACATTCATGGCATTTATGCATACACACAACGCTTCATTACGAGAGATACATAGTCGCTGATAAAACAGCAATTCGGATCATCGTCTCTAATGCTGTCTGGTTCCCAGAACAAATAGCTCCCGACTGTGTTTAACATCGGTCAGCGATCAGGATTTAATCGTTGTAGTAAACAAATGGCCCAAATCGAAACCCAAATTTCATGAACTTCTACGAATTTGAAATCACCTAAACGAATGTAGGTAATTCCTTAATCACGACGGAAAGCATTGAGCTCCGCAAAATTTCTTGCAAAATACATTGTCTGTTGTCCTAGCGATACTTGTAGTTTTTTGCTTGCAATTAAATACAAATTATTGCTGTGACCAGGAAATAGAGAGAGGAACCTCCCTGATGTTAGACCTACTTTTGCCATTGTACATAAACTTTTAAAATTTTGATAAATTGTTCTATTACCCATGTAAATTTTGTAATTTTATTCTCCTCCCTCCAATACATCAGTGTTCAAAGACTTGGTACAAATTTAGCTAAGACTGACCAACAAAATGTTGACTTTTACTGAAAGCTAAATTCATAAGTAACAAATTGTGTTATTTCATCACAGGGAGTGGTTGTGAAATCTCATAAAACACTCCTTTGTGCAAATGCCATAATAAAAATGAATTAAACAAAACATAAAATCTTGTAAACAACCGGGCTATTTAGTCCCAAAATAACTCCAGAAGAAAGCACTCATTATGGAAAATGACTGCACATATAGATTTAGGGCACACGGCATAATGTAAGTACACATGTAATTGTGCAAGCATTAATTTAGTTAAATTTGAGTTGTCATGAGATCATATCAAACACCAACAAATGCATGAATATTCATTCTCATGTACCTCAGTGCACAAAGTTCTAAGGTTGTATATTACCAGTGACAAATTGCGGCGGCGATCATAGGGTACAAAGGGGTTTCGTGGTTGTGAAACAGATGGTATATGTAGGAAGCACACGGAAAATCACACTGGTAAAGACCTGTTAGAGTCTGTGTGATTGACTGTAAGGTAGGAGTTTGATTTCAAGGTGTTGGAGTTTGTGTAATTAGGGAGGGATACCACTTACCTGGGCAGCAAGGGTATAAAAGAACTCTTGC
The DNA here is from genome assembly GCF_054643075.1 of Acanthaster planci. NCBI lineage: Eukaryota > Metazoa > Echinodermata > Asteroidea > Valvatida > Acanthasteridae > Acanthaster > Acanthaster planci. The sequence goes on from NC_141795.1 coordinate 9,722,400, forward strand.
CCGATGATTAGAATTTGACATTATACAGCCTGTGTACATGCACATGTTGTATACATGTACATGTAAGGTGTACCAGCACATGTATACATGTAAGCATTTTATGCTCAGTGAAACACGACAAAGTATCCTTGTGCACAACAGAACACAACTGACAGCGGCATAGCAAAGGCATTTTCTTTGGGGGTGTGTGCCAGGGTCAATTTTCCGACTTGTAACTTGTTCGGCAATTTAGTCCACGTAACGCTCGAAATTCGTAAAATGCAGAGGGGGTGTTTTAAGGGGGTGTGTCAGATTTGCATTTGCAGTAATATTTAGAAATTAGCGAATTTTGGTTTTTGGGTGATTGTTATTTACTGTTAGTACCAATCCATTGATTTATTTCACATTTTGATTTAACTTTTTCAAAAAAAAATCTAAAAAATGATGATTGTTTTTGGAGTTCAAGGAGCTGCTCCTGTAAATTTTCTAGCAAAAATCCATGAACCATCGGACCACAGGACGTTGTAACAGATTCACTTGTAAGGCAGTGGAGATCAGGATTGGCAGTTCTCTGACAGAAATTTGAACCCCATTCATTCAGTTCGAGGATCGAACTCGACAAATTTATTTTGAAGTTAAACTCTCTTCTTTTGAAAATATAATGATGTGGCGTGGATTCGAAATATGAACAACGCTTGATCATACAGCTGCACAGTGACCGAATTGCGAGTCACGGCACCTCGATAAGCTTGCACCTTGTACAGTCATTGTGCAGTTTCTTTACTGCACATAAAAAGGCACTCTGCCTCGTTGCATAGTCACTGGCCAGACGTTGTTGCACGTAAAAAACCACAATCCAATCAAAAAATGAGGCAAATACTCATGTATTATTGACATAGAGATCATTTGCATAAACAGGAAAATAAATATCTGGAAATTGCAAGTTAAACACGGCTGTCGGAGCGGACCTCGAAAACAAGCGGCCGTGTTTACTGGTTTGGGTTATAACATTATCTTTGAAGGGGTTATTATAAGACAGTGTACTGTTTTGCCAGTGCTAGCACTTTTCCAGTCTGAAATAATCTCTTAAAATGAATTGAAATTCTTCTTGAGGTCACCAATTTCAACTCTAGATGAATTTTGACAGTTTACAATGTGTTTGAGTTGTGCCGCCAAAAAGCGAGTTCACGGATGTTTTTAATGTTACTTGCTCATATATCGCACGGAGGAATGAAAACATATTGGTAGGCTCTTGCAACGAGCAAGCATGATTCACAATTTTTTAAAACAGAGTCAACTGACTGTGGAGAGGTAATGTGCATGTGCGAATTGCATTTTCCAAAGATCGTCTGGACGAACGATTTTGAAAAATTGGCAAAATTCTGCAAAAATTCGTTTTTTTAAAAAACAACAGCACTTCAGGAAAAAAATTTACATTTTTTACAAAATTTAGTTTGACTTAATTACATGTATGTACATACTTTCCGCGTGCGCACAAGTGCACGTACATGTACCATGGAGAAATGCATATTACACAGTAGGCTGCGTTCGCGCGATTACTCGGTATCCGAGTGTGGATGCGCGCGCATTACTCTCGGGTCAGGAGGATACTCCTATCCTGTGTGTCGACAGGGAGTATACTCTAGCTGACCCTCACCCCGCCCGCCTGCCGTTCGTGTGCTCAGGCATGTCAGGAGACTACTCAGTTAACACGAGTAGCTCGCTCGAACGCAGCATTCACGTATACACACGTACTATAGTACTGTACATGTGTGCATGAGCCTCGTGTATGTAAGGAAACTGAGCGGGATCATGCGTGGCAATTGCGATTGGCCACGACTCGGACAGGCACATATAAAATACACACAGGACTTGGCAACCTGACTTTGGACCGTAGGACGGGCAGATTCCGACAAAAACTGATGTTAATCCTCAATAGGCTAGCAGCTATTTTGTAAGCATTACACACCTTCAGGCAGCTTCAGGGAAATGCTGGTGGCCGACTGGTCAACGTACGTCAATAATTCATGACGTCGATTTCAGTTTCATTTGCCAACTGACCCTTTATTTGCCGACTGAAAAGAATTATTGGGGGGGTTCAACTCCCCCACACCACCCGCTCGCTATGCTGCTGACAACTGAACTTGTTCACAAGTTACAGTGTACATGTATTTTCGTACACACCAGAATTGTGAAGGGTTTGAAAAAGTAACCACACTCTATAAACAGCCTGAATGGATTACTTTCAAGGGAATTGAATTTATGTACATTAGTTTGTGTGCATTTTAAAATTTGTGAAGACTTTACCATAGGAACTTCAGCTGCTGGGCCTGTGATGTCAGCATTACCAACACCAATCCTGTAGTTTGCAGCTTCTTTCTCACTTGTGGTCCATTGCCTCATCGTCAACCATTGCCATAGGTGCCACTCTCTCCATGATGAAGTCTGAGATTCAGGACCTGTTTTGGGGCTGAAGCTTGCATTGACGGCAGTGTAGAATAAATGTACCAGGAAAAAAACTGACAGAGTTACCTGTCGTACCATCCTGCATTACTGTCAAGACTGTTGAATGACCCAGCAACATGTGCATAAATGTAGTGTACATACACTGTAGTTGAATTTTGTGGCAGTAGTGGGTTGGTTAGAAGAGATTTATGGACTGGTTGAAAAATCTATTATGTACCCGCAGCTTTACCTGCAAAGCCTCAGAACACATGTGACAAATTTCTCTGGTGCAGTACTAATGGAAGGCCCCTCATTATTGAGTGCTAAAAATATTGTTGCACCCAGCATATCTGCCACAAGTGCACTGTACACATTACAGCCACCAAACCCGCCATTTCCTGACATGGCTTAATCCTCTCAAAGTCAATATGATTTTATGTAAATGTACGTGTACCCTTGGGAGTCAGGGTTAACTTGTTTCTAATCACAAAAATGGCATTTTGTTGAACTGTTGTTGATAACAAAACATTCTGTGGTTACCACCATCATGATTGAAAAAAATACATACTCTACTCAAAAAAAGTTAAAGACCACTTTTTTCTTAACTTGTAATTTTTCCAAGCAATGAGTGGGGTCAAGTTCTTTCTTTTTTTGTTTGTCTAGATGGTGTTCTTATTGGAATAAAAAATTTAAAAAGTTTCAAAACATTAAATGCACATTTTCATGATGAGAAATTGGGCAATCTCAAGATGGACAGTGTCAAGGAAAAGACCTGAAAATTTTTTCAAAATGTTCAGTCTGCATGTCTTTCAATCAGCTCAGTAGTGAGTGTGGCCTCCTCTTGCAGCAATACTAGCGGCTTCACACCGCTGTCTCATGGAGTTAATGAGGCGATTGATGTCACTGACATCCAGCGCATCCCATGCAGCCTCCAGACATGCCAGAGCCACACCCACCTGCTGCAGTCCATGTGGCTGTGCCTCCAGCTGCTTGATACTCCTTCCCATCATGTCCCAGACAAGTTCTACTGTGGGGTCTCTCTGAGTACATCCCTGTCTCCCAGTGTCGTTGGTTTGCTCTGCCGATGACATTGTGAGACACACCCATCATTTGGGCTACTCTTTGCTGACTGGAGCCAGCTTCCAGCATCCCAAGGGCTCTGGCAACCTCTGGTTCACTCAGGTGGCGTCTTGGCATTGCTGCTGCAAGTTGTCTGATTGTGGAGACCAATGACAGAAAAATGCCCTTGCACCCACTTTTGTACCACTTCACGTGGTCAGCTGATACCCTAAAGGCCCACATTTCAGGGTGTGAAATGATGCAAGAGACATTATAAATGTATGTAACAACTGAAACAAACCACGGGTGGAATTGATTACAGTTTGTTTGAGGTCATTCAGGACAATTATGTTGGGATATTTTCAGCAGTGGAATATAAAAAGTATGCACAAAATTAAAATTTTCCTTAACTTTTTTGAGTAGTTTATGTACTGGTGCATAGACTCATAATGTCGATGTGTACATGTAAGCTTGCCAACACATTAATTTTTAACAGAAAATTCATGGGATATGAATTGAAAAGGTAAAAAAGTAACCTTGATGTTTGTTTTGCATATATACTGGTACATAATTACATGTACATGTACCTACATGTACCGGTAGCTGTCCACACCAAAACAAACACCAATCCCAAAACAAACACCAGAAGCAACACCAACCCCAACATCAGAACCAACACCAACCCAACCCCAACCCCTTACATGTACATGTAAAGTGCATGTATTTCACATTTCCAACTTTACTTTGTAAAGTTTTGTTACGGTTTTAAAGTGCATGTACCTGTACCTGTAATCACCACAGCTCTTTGGGCTGCATTATCAATTTCAGGTGTTTAATGCATGTAGAATCATTCAAACTTGAAAGAGTAAAAGCCCTTACAAATGTTTGATGGAGAAAGTTCACTTTGTGTGCCAAAGAAAGGCTTGATTTATGCGGCAGACGTCGCGAAATCATCAAACAAACTGAGCGCGAGGGATTACTCGCAATCTGCACAGACTGTGCCTATGGAGAAGCATATAAATTACATGTACACGTGCATCGGTTGTCACGAGACATGCTACCGGAGTTTTGAAATGCCTGAATGCTGCTTGAAAACAAAAGTTACACAAAACAACTAAGATTCTCTCTCTGAAGCTTCATCTTCCCCTAAGAAACTCTCGGCTAGATCTTTTGGAAGATCTTCAAGACTCTGGCATATCTGGTGTGTTGCCTGTTAACTTGAATGTACATGTATCATGGAGTAAAGTTGAGCTGTTCTTCACTCAACGTGGGAAATGCGTCAAGGATAAGATGTTGCAGGCAGAAATTTTTGATGAAGGTAAGCTGCACATTACAATCAATTCCAGTCAGGCAAGGGCATGTTGATTGAAGTAGCTTTTAAAATTCCATAGTAATTTACCGGTAGCTCTATGTACATGTATGTTGGTATTTCAATTTCAGCCCGTCATGCCCACCATTGAAGCTACATGTACATGTATTTCTAGTAACTTGGATTCAACAAATGAACTTTTACCATGAATTGTGCAAATAACTAGGCAGGAGCATGTACAATATTGCAACTGGATGGCAAAGTTGCTTAAATCTACTATGACATAACAATACAAATCCCCATGTGCGCAACGTGTACCGGTACATACACGCTGTTTGTGTACTAGTATAGTTTGACAGGAAGGCCAAACTTAAAAGACGAGGAATTGTTACTTTCCAACTTAAGGACACTTAAAACTTCACTTGGCATGCTTGGTTTCAAGAAAAGTGTGCTTAAGTATCGGACAGAGGCTGTAATAAGGTTTTGATTGACCTTCAACATGCCAGATCATAGTTACAGCAGCTCTCGTACACTGCGGATAGTGTTGACGGTCGCGCTTGCACCTGTCTAATTTGCATCTTTCACAGGAAAGGTCTAATGGACATTGGGTCTTGGCCAGGCCAATCCAAAGATCGTAAAAGAGAGGTATTAGCCGGCCACCTAGTGGGATTAGCAGATTACAGGCATGAAGGAAATGCATGTACACATGTATACTGATTGAAAATTACATGTAAAAAATATTCATACATGTACATGTACCGGTAAGTATGATTCAATCTGACCAGATGGGCTGGCAGTATTAAGCAGTAGACCTGTAAATAAGGCCCTTCCCTTGGGTCCTGGATATAAATACGTGTACATGTATTTATAGAAAAACCTTTCACATTTTTTAATGTTTCACCCACTGACACCCACAAATTCCCTTGAAATGACAACCTAGGAATGGCTAGTCGCATACATGTAGGTAGTACGTGCTGGTGGAATTTCAGCTCACAAAATGTGGTGGATGTCAGTGGGTGATTTGAAAATTTGAAAGCTGTTTTGTACATGTGTATCCGTCCAGGACCCAAGCATTGACAGAGTACATAAAGATGCCTGATTAGGGGTCCACATTAAGCAGCAGCCTTTATTTGGACTGATAACAGAGACAGCGCAGACAATCTTTCCAAAAATGTCAATATTTGGCAAAAAATAACGTTTAACAAACTGGCTATAAGAATAAGAGCACAAGCAAGATGGTTTAAATTGTGTTTTCTTTTAAATTTCTTTTCCAGGAATGCTTTGTTAAGCAGCAGAGAGCAAAAGAGATGAGAATGTTTTGATACACATTTGGAACAAAGATTGTGTCGCTCTGGAGGTTTGATATCGCACCTCTTATTACAAATTATACACTCGGTTCCTTACAAGGAAAAGCAAGGGTCCTGAAGGGTAAGCCGTAGACAATATTTGATTGATGTGTTTTCCTATTTTTTTAACTTAGTTTAAAAATATCTCCTTTATTTTGGGGAAAATTAAACAATATTGGCCTCATGTCTTTCAATGTCCATTATCATTATTTTAGGCTTCTTTTAAAATTAAGGTCGTATTCAAAATCATGGTGAATAATGCTGACAATAATGCAGGAAATGATTTTTAGTAGATTTCATTCAAAACTCTGATTAAAACCACCATTTGTGATGATTGGAAACCAGCACTTGTTCCAGCTCCCACTGTACGCTGGGGTCTTCATTTGCATGTCAACACAGTCAGACACTTTTATAACTGCTGGCTCATATCAATTCTGTCTAGACCTTGTAATATTGGCAAGTTGAAGTACATGTACATACCTGCAAAATGTGTTGTACTTGTAGTTACCTTTTGTGAAGGGCATTGTGCACAGTTGCAAGTACGTGCCTGCATATCTAATCACCGTTCTGACTCATTGAATTGTACAAGCATAATTGCCAAAGTAAGGCCAAGCCACTCCTTCCTATTGTTTCTTCAATTTTCTCAAAATGGCTTCAAGAGGGTGTGATGGGAAAATCTGTTTGGATGAAGTGACCGGTATAAAAGCATTGTTTACTGTCTGATTGTATTAAAGGAATGAACTTCAGATGGAGCACCAAGCTAGAGGCCTACAAAATGTTCAGCAGAGATAGTGATTAATGGCCAGGAAATCATGAGTATGTCAAAGATTCCTCAAATGTTCGTGGCAATGATAAAAAAAAGATGATAATAAAAAAAAATGGAACTAACCTTCATTCGCACCGGTATGATAGGTTGAAAGTTATCGAAATTGCGCCGTGCTTACAAAACTGACTCTTTATATATAAAATTTTCAAAACAACAACTACATGGATTGACATTGGAGTTGGAAAGAGAAGGTGTTGCATAGGCAGTCTAAAGAGAAGGTGTTGCATGGGCAGTCTGTGAAGAGAAGGTGTTGCATAGGCATTCTGTGAAGAGAAGGTGTTGCATAGGCAGTCTGTGAAGAGAAGGTGTTGCATGGGCAGTCTGTGAAGAGAAGGTGTTGCATAGGCATTCTGTGAAGAGAAGGTGTTGCATAGGCAGTCTGTGAAGAGAAGGTGTTGCATAGGCAGTCTGTGAAGAGAAGGTGTTGCATAGGCAGTCTGTGGAGAGAAGGTGTTGCATGGGCAGTCTGTGGAGAGAAGGTGTTGCATGGGCAGTCTGTGAAGAGAAGGTGTTGCATGGGCAGTCTGTGAAGAGAAGGTGTTGCATGGGCAGTCTGTGGAGAGAAGGTGTTGCATGGGCAGTCTGTGGAGAGAAGGTGTTGCATGGGCAGTCTGTGGAGAGAAGGTGTTGCATGGGCAGTCTGTGAAGAGAAGGTGTTGCATGGGCAGTCTGTGGAGAGAAGGTGTTGCATGGGCAGTCTGTGAAGAGAAGGTGTTGCATGGGCAGTCTGTGGAGAGAAGGTGTTGCATGGGCAGTCTGTGGAGAGAAGGTGTTGCATGGGCAGTCTGTGGAGAGAAGGTGTTGCATGGGCAGTCTGTGGAGAGAAGGTGTTGCATGGGCAGTCTGTGGAGAGAAGGTGTTGCATAGGCAGTCTGTGAAGAGAAGGTGTTGCATGGGCAGTCTGTGAAGAGAAGGTGTTGCATAGGCAGTCTGTGAAGAGAAGGTGTTGCATAGGCAGTTTGTGAAGAGAAGGTGTTGCATGGGCAGTCTGTGGAGAGAAGGTGTTGCATGGGCAGTCTGTGGAGAGAAGGTGTTGCATGGGCAGTCTGTGGAGAGAAGGTGTTGCATGGGCAGTCTGTGGAGAGAAGGTGTTGCATAGGTAGTCTGTGATGCCTACTCTTCATTTAATAATGTTTATACATGTACATCAGTAGAAGGTAAATTGAACTGTCGGAGGATCATGTGCATGATCTATCTCATAAATTCATTCTATCTAGTCCAGTCTTTCCACAGTAACGTTTGTTTTCTTCAAATATTCACTCATCTAATTTTAATTATTTCTTCTACTACAGAAGTGACAAGTTGAAGTACTGACTCAACAAAGATTATCCTGAGCTCTGCCCTCACAAACCTTTCTGGAAAAACAAGTGTGAGATTGTCACTTCCTCCACATTGTCATCAAGAAGTGTGGCCGAATCTCTGGATACTTCGGAGGATGATTTATCGACCAACACGTTTGATTGGGAAACTAGTACAGATGCTCCCACCGCTTCATACACTGTTTAAGGACAGAATGACTCTCTACTTAATGATTTTTGATGAATAGTAATGAGAAGATGCTCCAGGGTTCCAATTCGCAGTCCTCTTCAGTGTTGTCTTTTCAAGGAAGCACAAAGCACCTGGATTTCGTAGCTGTCCTGTTCATTAGAGCTGTTTCCTTTACCTTTGCATTATGCCATTTTATTTATTAAAAAATCATTACTTTAAAATTAAATGTGCTCTTTTGATAATCAGTTTCACTATCCAGTGAGATTAACCTTTTTTGAACATTCTTCTAAATGCCTTGTTTCATAATCGAATGGCCCGGGTTCAGACAATCACATTTACATGTAAGTCTGAATTACAGCCATTGGATTTGGAATTGGAAGCCATTTTTAGATATTCATTGTGGATATCATAGCCCCCTAGTATCTGTACTGAACAAAATTAATTAACTCTCCTTTTGCATTTTATTCATTTATTCTAATAAGCCAGATCATGAAATATTTTGAGACCACTAATGATGGTGTCTACCAGATCAAAAATCTTTCAGGAAAAACGGGTGAGATTTCTCAGCTTTTTAGCTGATTCAGGTTTTTTTGTTTTGGATTTCAGCTTTTTTTTTCTCACTGGCTGTGTACAAAAGTATAGGAGATTTTCACAGTCCAGCTTTTTATACCTTTTTTCACTTGTTTTCAGCTATTTTTATCATTGATCGATCTCTTCCCTGGAAAAAGATAATAAAGTCTTTCTGTGGTGTCACCTGACAAAAATCACGTGCTGTCTTTTCTTATTTTGTCATATACATGTACACGTACATGTATTTTCATAATTATAATATTGAAGGTTTGACGTAATCACAGTTCTCTAGTTTTGAAGTTGAAAGTGTCCAAACAAAGCTTTAAAAGTGGATATTGTGCATTTTAGCATACAAGACTATGGCAAACTTTGAGATGCAATTACTTAAAAAACTGCAGGATTTTTTGGAGATGTTTTGACATTACGTTTGGGATGTACATGTACCGTACATAACCTCACATTGATGCATTCAAAAGTATTCCCAGCGTTGCTGAACTCATTTTTACAGCCTGTTTCTTAGTCTCAGCTGATGGCCTGTAAAGCAACATTTTCAAGGATTTTGAAGTTTCTCTTCATCTTTTAATAAGGAATAACATTGAGGAAAATGGGCTGGCATTTTGGCTGCTTTCCTGTGCCTACATCTACATTGGCCAGTCCTAATTTGTTGGTTTAAAGTTTAATTGAATTGACGCAAACTCGGGTACACTGTATATATATACTGTGCATCTTCTAGTGGTACACCGTACATGTACATTTATCTACATGTTATGGTGGAAATCCCGCTCAATGAAAACTGGTGCATGAGCTTGCTCTCTCCTACACATCTAAACATGTACGTGTATATGGTACATGCACATGTATGGTACATGTACATGCACATGTATGGTACATGTACATGCACATGTATGGTACATGTACATGCACATGTATGATACATGTACATGCACATGTATGGTACATGTACATGTATGGTACATGCACATGTATGGTACATGTACATGCGCATGTATGGTGCATTTACATGCACACGTATGGTGCATGTACATGCACATGTATGGTGCATGTACATGCACATGTATGGTGCATGTACATGCACATGTATGGTACATGTACATGCACATTTATGGTGCATGTACATGTATGGTGCATGTACATGCACATGTATGGTGCATGTACATGCACATGTATGGTGCATGTACATGTACATGTATGGTGCATGTACATGTGTGGTGCATGTACATTTCATGTATGGTGCATGTACATGTATACATGTACATGCTTGTTTACACTAGGGATGTATCATTTCATGCCATTTTGTGAACATACAGTTATGCTCATACATGTACATGTACATGCTGCTGACAGTTCTTTCTATGTTTTTTGTTTTAATAATTGATTGCAATTGATCATCCATGGAGATGTACACATATGTTTATGTACATGTATGTGTACTGGTATGTGTAATGTTGCGTATTGGAAGTCTGTGTACATGGACCATACGCTATGCCAAGTTAAATTGATAAGGTTTGTTGGTTCATTGCATCCATCCATTCATTGTCTTTCTGAATTGAAAAACGATGGTTTACCTGTGTTTTATCCATAAAAACTCATTTGGAAAACTTCTTACCTTCTTGACATGCTGCTATACATGTATATTCATGTATATGTACAGTCTACATGTACAGATATGTCCAAGAAGTCCCCGCCTTTGAAGCTCAAGAAACGGAGTTTTTAATTTCACTTTTATCTTGCATAATCACTCATGGACTGCACTCTTCTTGAAACTGATGTGTTTTGTGCATCTTTCTTATTTTTTAGATTAAGACAATCATGAGGCCATTGTTGGTGTTACTGAGTCTACTTGGCCTGATGGTCCATTGTCAAGGGGAGGTGTTTACATCATTGGTTGATCTAGAACATGTCATCTACACTGAGAGCAATATGCTGGATGCATTGAGAGAATATGTCAACCAGGAAGAACTCAAAATACAGAAAGTCAAGCAGTAAGTACTGGTATTTTGAATCATACAAATGTAAATTGTTGCTCATTTGTTCTTGAAAAAAACAGTTTGTAATTAACGTCAATTTGATGTTGGCCATTCACACACATGTACATGTACTGTTGATAGGTTTGTACTGTACAGCTAATGCCTCATGAAAAAATTTGTTTTCTGAGATGCATTGGATAATAGACATACAGGTGTATATTCACATACAGTGTGTGTACAGTGAATAATGCCACTTTCTCGGATATATCGGACATCATTACTGGAAGGGACGGTATATAAACGTACATGTACAGCAAACACACGTACCTTGTTTTGGAGACATTGGACATAGTTTATGCTGTGAATATTTGGATATTGGACATTACACAGTACTGATAGATTTTACAGTGAATATTTCAGTTTGGAGGGTATTGGACAAACAAGTACATGTACAAGTACAGGCCACAGAAATTTATAGCTGTGCACTTGAAAACTTCCTGTGTTGACTACAAGTACTGTGTACACATTTACGTACATAAACATCCTTGCCTGCAGATTCAAGAACTTTTGATACTATATTTATGTGCTTATACTGGTGCATGTCCATGTAGTTTTGTCTGGTCTACGTGTACATGTACGTCTACATACTGGTACATGTATATATGCCATCTGTATAACTAAAAAGAAAATGAAAATTTTCATTTTATAACCCCTGAAGTTCTCAATATCCTTCAGAAGGAAAACTTGGATTGATGACTGAGTGAAAAGTAACATGCACATGCATAATTGTACATGCACATGCACAATTGTACATAATTGTACATGTGCCATACTTTTGGTAGCGGCAACATGTTCTATTCAGATACTGTGTGTGAATTGTCAAGAGTCCACATACATGTTCACTGCAGAGCAATTGAAAGTAACTTCAAAAGTGTTAAAATGTTTCACATTTTTTCCCATCTGAGAAAATATTCATTTCACAAACTGTGAAAAATTTTCCCCTCAGTGTCAAAATTTTCACACCTTCTTTCCACAAGTGGGAAAAATTTTTACACTTTTTTTCATGGATTGGAAAAATTGATCAATTGAGAAGGAAATTACGGTAACCTCAGCCCCAAAATCGATTTTAAAGTATGAAGTTTCACAAGTACATGTACATGTACACGTAGTTGAATAGTTGCCAAAAAACCCCAACCTCACTTTATTTGTGTTTGAATGTACATGTACATGTATGATTTTTAGTAAGAATTGAGAACAAAATCAGAAGAGCCATCAAATATCATAATACTTGTTATTTGTATGTTGGAAAAGCAGTAATAAAAACAGTGATTACCATAGACAAAATATCAGGCAGTCCGTATCCGCTCATGTACGGCCGCACATGTGAGGCTACCACGTGCGGACGCCATGTTGACTGGCTAAAGTGCACTCATGCCCCTCCACTGCCATTTGGAAACTCATGGTGGGCTTCATCATTCGGCGGTCAAATGTGCCCACATTCATGATCTAAACCTCAATCTTTCTAAGGTGTTTCTGACCCATTCTTTTCAACAGTAGTACCTAGTTTCTTGTAAATGTACCAGAAAGTCTCTAAAATTCCACTTGAAAAAAATCCCCATTTTAGTGGATCAAACGTCCAGAAAAGTTCACCTTTTATTGTGAAATTTTTAATGAGGAGTTCAGGCAACTCAAACCTTATCTATTTATGCAAAAATTGATGAAAATAGTGTGGTCCCTGGGGTAAAAAATCAATTAACTGCATCATGTCTACGAGGAGTCGGGCGACCACGTGTTTGTCCACAAAACGATCCATGTGACAACGTGTGCGCAGTGGCCCATTTCCGTCCCTATGCACGTACATGTAGGCCAAGTACACAACCACAGCTCACATCCAGTGCCTCTGACATTGACGTCATCCAAAATCTATCCAGCATAGACAAGCAGGTCTTTACACTGACGTTTTCACACCTTTTCACATCTTTTTCGCATTATTTTTGCACACAGATTTTTCGCACTGTGCTGTTTTCACACATTTTTGCACCATTTTTTCACATTTTCAAACCAGATTCCCTGTGAATTTGTAGAGGGGGGAAATAGCCGTTAAAATGCAAAATTTACCTGTGAATGTGAATTTGTTTCCCTTTATCATAGTCTGGTTAACTTTCAATTGCACTCTACTGTACATGTTCATGTGTACAGAGTACATGTACCTGTATGTAAGCATGTATTTAAAAGTAAATGTACATGTACGTGTACTTTTTACATGCACATTGTGCCATAGTTGGTCATGGGTTGTCATCTGTCTAGTAAAAAGTTCAACTACATGTACTGGTGGTTGTGTATTATAATAAAATGTGTTTTTCTAAAATGGTACATTGTAAATTAAATTACATATGGTGTTAATGTGAAATTACATGTACATGTACATGCAAGTGCTCCATGCTTCTTGTAATTTTTATACGCTTGCCTTTTATTCACAAATACATGTATGAGAAGGGAGTTTATAAAAGAGAAAAGTGATCACAAAAACATTGACATACTGTACAGGTACATGTACTGTACTGTATATGTACATGTAAATGTAGGCCCTATACTTTTGAAAAAGCAACTAATACATTACCAATAGTTACAAAATTTGGCAGACTGGTTGTAAATTCGAACAAGTGTTCTCTGAAATACAGGTACACTGTACATAGTGACATACATGTACATGTATATTTACGTATTACAATATGTAATGTTAAATGCAGTTTTGGGTTTAAATAAGAAAACCGTGCAAATGTACATGTATGTTTACATGAGCCTGCTTTTTTCAATTGCTCAGGTTGATGGATGGTTTACAGAGGGCCAGTACCGAGTCTGTGCAGGACCCAGAACTCTACCTGTCCCATCCAGTCAACGCATTGCTATTGGTCAAGAGATTTCTCTGGGAATGGTCCGATTTGGAAAACATCATCCGGTTAGATGTGCCCAAAACAAGTATGCTTTTTTTTCAATGTGAATAAAATAGAAGTTGGACTCAGGTGCAGATCCAAGGGGTTGGGTGTTTAGGGGGTTGAACCCCCCCTCTCTCATTCTGAGACAAAAAAGGGGGGAGGGGAATGGGGAACCTAAAGTAAATGCACCACCAATACTATCACATAAAAAGTATGGCGTGTATAATGTTTCATCATCATTTCTGCTTGTCCACTAAAATTAGACATTGAAATAAATCTCTGGCCTGACCCCCCAGCCCTGACAAAATTTCAGGATCCACCATGGGGCTATTCCATGTTCAAAGTATTGGAAGCAACTGTCCATTCATTAGCATATGTACTGGTAGAAGTAGTAAAACTTGAATGCAGGTTGTTAGGTTGAGCTTTCATGTGAGCATTGTGCGACTTTGTTTCAGTTTTGAAAAGGTCACAGGAAGACTGAGAGCAAAAGGTCTAAGAAGTCTGGTGTGATAGTTTTTTTTTTTTTTTCATAGATTACCTTGTGAACATTTCCCAATATCGTGACTACTTTCCTGCCAACGAAGACTTGAAGGGTGCAGGAGCAGCTTTACTACGCCTTCAGGACACTTATAAACTGGACACTAAGGCTATTGCTGATGGAAATATAGAGGGAACTTGGAAGTCTCCTTCACTCACTGGTATGTACTTGTCGAGAACAACGTTGGAATTCCAAATAATATGACATACATGTACAGGTCCACTTCCCGAAAAATGCCCCAAGCATCAAGGGGGGGCGGTTCTGTCCCAATTTCATGAAACTGCTAGTACATGTGCATGGGTTGAATATACCGCTTACCAGGTTTAGTTGTTCAGAAAAAAAAGGAGCAGGGAACCAGTCATAAAATACACGTATACATGTGCATACTGCATGACACGTACCTCTAATTGGGTGGTAACCCTTTTGTGCCCTGCAAAAATAGCATTGCTCAGCAACTGTCCCCGCCACTCAGTAACACTGACACATGTCGTTTTGTGATATTGTTAGATTTAAAGTGCACAACATTACACAGGCAGGTGACACATTCAGTGCCAGGATCAAAAAATCCACAAGCTTGAACATGCGATGTGCATTCTTTAAAAGAATCAAAATACCAAAAACATGGTTAGATCAGGTGGGAAAAGGGCCAACTCACTCTACAAACCTTGCTATGTGTATTTACAATTTTGTTATACCTACATGTACATGTACATATTCATGTATTACTACATGTAGTTCATTTTAACCTTCAGGAATTTCAGCCAGATATGATCATGATGACGAACATCTAAAAATACACATATGCTTAGCCTAAATTGCAAGACAAAATTTGCCAGTAGTTGCACCAGGAGGCTGTAAAGTGCACCACAGAGCATCTTTATTTCAAAATTTTCCTGTGCCCCGGACCCCACTTGCTTCGTGCTCACCATTTCAGCTATTCTCAAGTTATTTTTTTAAGTTCCGCTTACACCCCTGGTTAGTGTACCATACGTGTACCTGACTTGAAAAGCTTTGTAAGTATATGACTGACAGTCCCCCAAAAATGCCTTTGGCAATTCTTGGGTTGTGAACACAAAGTAACCACCCAGTGATATGGCTGATAAAAGGTGGTGTTCTAATAGGATTAGTCACTGTGACTTTTACTGTGATTGAAGTAGAGGTGCCTTTCACTTGCACCAACTGGACAACGAATAATGACAATAATAGTACTTGTAAAAGTGCATCCAGTTTCCCATGGTACATGTACAAAATTGGCCTTATTGTCCAATGTGAAATTACACACATATGTTTTGATTTCAACACAAGGACTTATTCACCATGAAAAATGTGAAGTGTACTGTTAAGGAGATTAAAAAAGACAGATTGTGTTAGGCTACTGCAGTAATGAATCACTATGAGGATTCAGTTGTGCAGAGAAAGTAAAAAAAAAGGTAGACCCTTAAACAGGGCCCTACATGTACTCCTTCATGTACATGTACTGGGCCCTGTCTCGATTTATAGTATTTTCCTTTGATCAAGTTTTTCCGGGATGGCTGGGGATATTACCAGACATTGGCTGGATCTTATGAGCTGAAATTGTACTGTTGTGTTCACTACTTACGCTGCTAACTGTCCCCCAAATTGCTTGTATTTGCAGAAAATTGGCCTTTTCCTCAATTGGAGGAGTTTCAGGCCATGTAAAGAATACTGTACTAGGGAAATCATGAGAAACCCTCAAGATTTTCAGCCACTCAGTGTCTGTTTCATCAACAGTGTTCTCATTGAGGGGTTTTAGTAAGGGAGGCTGCACTGCCAAAATTTTTATCCCGCTAAAGTTTTCCACCCTTCTGAAAATTTCACCACCCTTCTATTTTTTTTACATTGGAGAATTTCCTGGGGCCAGCACACTACGCTGTGTAGGCTTTGCATTCTGCACTTGCATTCATATGTCAACTGCCGTGCTAAATTTAAGGCCTTGGAGAAACTGATCATCGGGATACCCAAAATGAGTGATACATCAAAACAGAGCTTTACTGACTCTTCCTAATGCAAACTGAAACAAAAGATTGGAAAATGGCCTCACATGCACACTTATGCATGTCTCATTTTCACAGAATGGGTCACAAATATGACATTTTGTAATATTATACAGTACATTTATGTGTACCATGACAATGATTTATTGAATTTTATTCCTTTGCATCTACCTGTACTGTACTGCACATACAGTACATGTCGATGGTAGAGAAGTTGAGTGACAACCCCAAAGTCTAAAATCAACAGATTTGTTTTGGCGCCTTACATACATACATGTACACTGTACATGTACCAAATGGTTGAGTAAACAATTCTTTCTGTTGGACATTAATTACAGTTCAGCAATTCCTTTCATTATCAATTTGAGATTTGCCTTCAAAGGGTCATTGTCCCTGTCTGGTGATGTTTGTTTGCCTTGAGTTTTTTTTCCCTGGGAAAATCCGTTAAAACAACATCCACTCTTAAAGTAGTGGAACAAAAGGAAAAGTAAAGCTTGCCTGTTATACCACTGTACAGGTATATGGATAGGTTATAAGCAGACGAGAAATAAAAAAACCCCACCATACACCATGCAGTTCTGTGTGACTACACGCCTCAGCCAAATTTATTAAATGCAGATTTCTCATATTTGTTCCTAGTCCTCATGGTTGAGGATTGTACAACTGTGTATCACAGTTAACTTTATTTTTACAACCAAGCCCCTGCATAGTGTGGGCACCAAAAGCCCACGAGCACCATCAGCTCTGAGCACCAAAAGCTCACTGAGCACCACAGCTCAATGCAAATGGGGGCAGCCTACAGGGCTAAGTGTGAATACCGTCAACTCGTTAATGCACAATTATCATAAATGTAAACTTGTTACATTTTGGGCTGGCGGTATTTTACCGAACCAATTATCCTTTCAAATAAAACAAAATCACTATTAAATAGAGAGTGTGCCAGAATACATCATAGAAAACCTGTGTACATCAGATGAACATGTGACACTATTTGCAGGCACTGTTCTTATCCAACGTTTGAACATACAGAAGGAAAGAACGGTTCTTCTCCCCTGTTGCACTACTCAGGGGAAAAGTTGTCGCCTGTAACAAAATGAGAAATGCCTTCTTCAAACTCTTAGTTAATTTACTCTGGCCAAATTAAAGTTAATGAGGCATTACTAATGGGCTGGTTTATTCCACATACATGTACATGGGAGAACGCTTGAATAATCTGGGCAAGGACAGGCAATGAGACTGGCAAGCGTATGTCAGCAGATCTCCGCTCCCTGCGGCAACCTTCCATTAGTTTTGATACCAGATAGTCTTTAGTAGGATCTGTCCATCCTTTAATTTTATGGTAGTATCCCACCCCAGAAATGTAAGAAGTGATTGTTGCCAGTGCGAAATTCTTCAAAGATAACCATGCCACAAATTCCCTTATTTCAGAAGTGATTGTTGCCAGTGCAAAATTCTTCAAAGATAACCATGCCACAAATTCCCTTATTTCAAAAGCAGAATCCGGCAAACCCCTTTTTAGCCGAACTTAAACTCCAGAAAAGCATTCCAGCGTTCTGGAAATGGGACAAAGTGTCTGCAATGTCATTGGTTGCCCCAAGCATGTGAACTGCCTTAAACTGGATATCAAATATTAAACAATCCAGGAGAAAGAGTTTAACTAGATGCATAATCTTCTCACATTGAGAGGTGTGACCATTAATTATGAGAAGTACCGCCATGATGTCACAATAAAATAACACCTGTTGGTTTGCTAGTGATTGTCCCCAGCATTTGATTGCCACCATGATCGGGTAAAATTCCAAGAATGCCATGGGGGGAGGGGGTCTTTGACAATCTCAGGCGGCCACCTGACTTGAAACCAGTTATCACCCAAACATGCCTGGAAACCAATGCACGCTGCTGCATCCGTGTACAAGGTCAGTGACTCATTTGAGAGCCATTCCTGTGCCTCAAAGGCTGACACCCCGTTATAATGGCTTAGAAATGTAATCCACATCATAAGGTCTGTTTTGGCCCCTTTGGTTAGCCAAATTTTGTGATGCAGCCGCATGGATTCCTCGGGTCAATGCAATGAGACAACCCATGAAAGCACGACGTGGTGCAGTTGCTTTGCAGATGAAATTAAGGGATCCAATTAAGGACTGCATCTCAACTAGCGTAACTTTGCTTTTGCATAGCGTCATGTGCAGCTTGTCCTGTAGAGCATGCACCTTGGCAAGGGGGACACGGACTTGTCTGCGCTTTGTGTCAATTTCAAGACCCAAGTATGTTATCTGCTGAAGGGGGCCTTCTGTTTTTTTTGTGCAATTGGCACACCCAACGCTGCACAAAGCGAATCAAAGACGCCTACAAGTGTGGCACATGAAACTGAACTTGGCCCTATGAAAAGGAAATCATCCAGATAGTGGGTGACTAGTGGGCTATCTCCCTCACTTTAAATTCTAAAAATGTGCTGAATTTTCAAAAAGGGAGCAGGAAATGGAACAGCCCATCGGCCCTTGTCATAATAGTATTTGCCATCAAGAGTAAAACCCAACAAATCATAATCCTTACGGGAAACAGGAAGCAACCGAAAGGTGGATTTGATGTCAGATTTTGCTAGCTATGCCCCAGGTCCGACTTGCATGGCCAAATCGACTGCCTCATCAAATGGTGCATAATTAACTGTGCTTGCGACTTTGTCAATGAAGTCATTTATAGACTCCCCAAAGGGAAAAGAGAGATGATGAATGAGGCGCCATGAATTTGGCTCATGCTTAGGTACTAGCCCAATAGGGGAGCATTGCAAGGTGGAGAAAGGAGGAACTTCAAATGCACCAGCAATTCTATTCAAGCTAATTTCTTTTGCACGTTCCTCCTTCACCACGTCTGGTCTGGCTGCTGCAGATAAAAGGCAGTCAGCTTGACGGCTACATCTAGGGCCATTGTATTGCAAAGCAAAACCAGATAAAAACCCCGTCTCTAAAATAGCAGCATCTTCCCTATTTGGATAACCCTTCAGCCACTTCTGCAGAACACAAGTGTTAATTGGTGTTGGGGGAACGAAAAGAAGTTGAACCCGTAAAGGGTACTTTGGACCCTTCACCTGATGTACCTTGGCTTGGCCCTGTTTGCGCGTGTTTTGATCTGTGTCACCTGATGCAGATTTTCTTGGTTAGCCATCTTTGCGCCACCAGTGTGGAGTTCCTGAATGCAACGCAGCACCTACTCTACATGTGTAAGCGCCATGGCCAGGGCGGGAACATCGACTACATTTGTGTGAGTATTTGCAGGTGCGGAAATGGCAGTCATACATCCCGTTGAATGCAAAACACACCCCCTTTGATGACATGTTAGAAACCTTATCATTAGGTAGGCGCTGCAATGTGTGTGTTCCACCACGGAGGAGACTGTTAGCTGCAGCAACAGTCAGCCATAACTCAGTATCAGTTGCCCCCCATGACCGAGATGGATCGTGTTCTTGGCAAAGACAGAATTGTTCATCATAATTTTGCCAACAGAAAACCTGGAAACTGATGGGCTGCCTGACGCACCGTTTCTGCATACTTAAGTAGCTCAGTTGTACGATTAGAATGACACACCACATAGATCGCCATGAAAGTATTGAAGATGCCAGATGCCCACTTATCTACAGAATCAAGTTTCATGTTATGTATGAAAGAGGCCTTACAGACAACCATTTGGTTGCCCTCGACCACCAGTTTGAATCCATTGTCATCGGTTTTACTGAGGACAGCTGCACCTACATGTACATCATTATACAGAAGAGCAAAATCTATATAAGAACTGTTCCATATCTTTTCCTTAGTTGAAAGTGGTACGTGATACCCTAGAGGGGTGGAAGAACCAAGTAGCAAAGGTGGGGTTGGGGCTCCCACATTTGTCACAGTGTCTGACACGCTCAAAGTTGGGCTAGTACTACTAGGCTTTTTGGCACTGGTGAAACCAGGACCATTAGTAATAGGTACTGAAGTACATTTACTGCTACATGTTCCACTGTGAGAGTCCTCCTTCCGTAGGATAAACTGTCCTCCGGCTGGAGCTGTTGCAGGCTCCATCGGTTCCGGGGCTACTGGCTGCCCTGTGGAGGGTTTCCGGCTTTGTTTCCATTTCCTTGGAGTGTAGTAGGCATGTCAGGGGGACTATCACAGAATTTTGCTGGAGGCGAAGCCTACCGCTTGGGCTGCGGCATCTTGTCCTCACAGATGGGCAGGCTTAAGAGTTCAGAATGGAAAGTCCAAAGTGTCTGCCGCAGTACACAGTCGCTACTGAGTAACTCCAAGTTAAGATGAGAGAAATGCAAGTGTTCTTGCCAGAATTGGATTCCAGGAGGAATTTCCAAGGCCAACAGCACAAGGCCGTTTTTCCAGAAGGGAAAGTCCAAAAAGTGTGCAGTAGCATTACACTTCACACCGACCAGTTGCAACTGAGTGACTCCCAACCAGAAATGACAGAAATGCCACTATTTTTGCTGAAATTGGACTCCAGAAGGAGTGCGGTAGTACATGTACTCTTCACACTAAACAGTTGCAAATTAGGAACTTGAAGTAAAAAAAAGGAGAAATATTGAACCTTATTTTAATTTACAACTCAGAGTGAAGTACATGTACATGACGTACTGTCTTGTTGAAGGCTGAGACTAAAGTGTACCGGTATATTGGTATACATGTACATACATGTACTGGTGTGCATTATACACCAGGCAAGATATGGGATGGAGGGGTACCCCCCTTACACCTGTCCAATCCTATATACACTCTAGACTATTGTTACCTAACACATCCCCCCTAGAAGTCTGTAAAGAATTCCTGAGATTCCGATCAAACAATGACCAACACGAAGGCAGGGGGGGTTCTCTCCGTCCCATATCTTGCTTCAAATGGTGCATTATATACTCAAAAGGTACATGTACATGTGGCTTTTTGCTGTCAAAGAAAAGGCCTGTGGCATTAAATTGACATTTCACATTTTAGGTTGAACTAATGAAGTGATTAATTTATGCTTAAATATGCGTTCATGTGTATTTGTGCATGCACAAGTAGTCACATACATGTACATGTACGACATACATGTACATACATATATAGGCATGTATGCACTTGTAGCATGGAACTTTACATACATGTATCATCTATATATTTACATTTGTATTACATGTACACGAAACCTTGATTTGACCCATTGACTTTATGGTCTCAGATGGAAAGTAGGATACTGCATGTCTTAGCGGTAAATGTGTACTGAAGTCTAATCCCTGTATTACTTGGTGATGTTTCCATCAATAGCCCTGCATTACTGGGTGATGTTTCCATCAATAGCCCTGCATTACTGGGTGATGTTTCCATCAATTACATGTACATGTATGTGTAGACTGTGATATTCTCTGGATTAAAGGGCCCACTGTATGTCAACTCAAAACTTATTTTGAGGCTGTCACAAATGTCCGGTATCCCCTGTGGGCATTAAATACACAGGTACATATACTGTACATGACATGGGTACAGTACGGTACTTGTTCTTATGTGAGTCCAGTGCCACGACACTTGTAAACATCCCAAACATCTCTTCCCAAGCTTCATGGTCATTGGTCGAGCTCAAAAGCCTGTAAATGTGTTCAAGTACATGTACCGTACAGGATCAGTAAAATATACATGTACAATGTACTGATTGTCATGATCTGGTGTATTATGTCCGATGGTTTGCGGCAACTGATCCTCATTATTAATAAGTCCCCCTTTCTATGACTGAGCCTGAGGGTCATTGCATGTACTGCAAACTACATCCCTATACATGTACATGTAGATGCATGGATGTGTATACTATTGCTAGACAGTGGGAAATGGGTGTTTGGAACTGTACTGTACGGGTGTACATGTACATGTGTAGTGTACATTGTAAACAGCTTTCAAGTAATGTACGATACACTGTACATGAGACTGTACATACATGTACATGTACTGTACATCCTAGGAAGGTGAGGCATTGATACATACCGTACCTATAAGAAGTGCCAAAACTCAATTTGAAAATGTCAATACTGTGAAATGCAAAATGGCCCCATACTGCCATAGACCGGTAACGGTGTGTTACACATGTATGTCACCCGTGTGCTTTTTATTATCCCCGTAATCAGCCTTGAATTCTTCACTTTCAGTATAATTTTACCCAATCCCTGGTTAGTTTTTGCAGTTGTTAGTGAACTGACAATCAAACATTCGGATATTTGTTTTGTCTTTGTTTTGACAGCACATGAATGTTTTGAGGTTGGCCGCATTGCCTACAATGCCAATGATTTCTACCACTCAAGACTATGGATGCTGGAGGCATTGGATAGATTAGGAAGGAAGGACAGTCCCGACACAACCGTGGACAAGGCTGATATCTTAGATTACCTCTCATTCATATTTTACATGGTACTGAAGTATAATCCTATTATTCGTGAAAGTATTGTCAAACCACACTACTCGTGAAACTGTCCATATACCATTTATCAGATGTATACTGTTACATGTATACATGTACAAGTTTTAGAAAACTATTTGGAAGACTTGTACAAATACATGCAACTGACTGGATTGGATTAGAATTCTGACAGTAAAGAACTACATGTACGGTAGCTCAGGTTTTCTGAGCGTGGTATTATGTTTGGATATAATCATGTTACTGTCAAACCCCAAAAGGCCCCAAAATACAGATATATCCGGAAATATCAAAACTAAAATTAGAAATACATGTTTGATTGTGACACAAAGGTGCAATGTCAAAGATTTTTGTGAATTTTTTTGATTACCTGGTCCCTTTTAGCCCATTTGAAAGGAATTAATCTTTGGTGTTGAGTATAAGAAGCTTTTTATTGCCATTAGATGTAGGTGTTTCATCAAGTCACATCAACCTTTTTCTCAGTGTTACTAACATACATGTAGTCTATCTAATTATTTGTTTCACTTTGTCTGCAGAATGGTGATGTTGGCCAAGCTTTGGCATACACAGACCAGTTGCTGGCTATTGGTGAGTGCAGTGGTCACCGTTGTGGTTGGTCAGTTGTACATGTACATTGTATTTGACCATATTTACTAATTGAAGCTTTCTTGTTTTAAGTGAAAATGTTGTTAACCACTTTGTGCCGGGGCATTTTTCAATGTTGATGATGCTGGGCCGGCATGACTATCATTTTTTCCGTTTTCAAAATCCTTCAAAAATTCATCATTTCATTTAACGGTCGTTTATAGCTGCACGAAGTAATCTTCAGGCACTACTCTAAGTTGATAGGTGACGTTCATTGACACCCGAGTATTTCAGCCAGGCCTGCAGCCTTGTAAACATTTGGAAGAGGAAAAGCAAAGGTTTAACCATCGAATAACGCACCTCTGTTCAAAACTTGGCAGTGATAACTTTAAGTGTCGTAAATGTATAAGCCGTTATTCCCTAGAAAAGTACAGAGAAAGGTCCTTCATAAGTTAAATTCAGAGAAGTTGGGCCTTGAATTGTGTCTGAAATGTAGTTTTCAAAAATAAAGGTCTGTTGATTTAATTTTTATCACTTTTAACTTCATTCTGAGATAGAAGAGATAAACATAATCACATCATCATCTCTTCATTCAGAGATGTTAACCACTTCCTGCCGGGGCATTTATTAATGTTGATGATGCTAGGGCGGGATTTTTATCATTTTTTTCTGTTTTCAAAATTCTTTGAAAATTCCTATCTTCATTTACTGGACATTTACAAACACGCGAAGGCACGTCTGGTGTCCACTCTAGCCAGGCAGACAAAAAACTATTGATGCCTGAGTATTTCAGCCAGGCCTGCAGTCTTGTAAATTTAGCCCAGTTTTTGTGGTGTTACATAATATTATTTTGTTCGCGAACCTGGCTCAGTGTGCTGCTGACCTCTTTCCAATAGGAGCCAGATTAGCATGCAGCGGTGCTGTGTGGCTCATCGCTTCGGTGGTGGAGTGCTTTTGTCCCTGGTGGTAATCCGCTCGCTCTAAATGCCCCAAACTGTGGTATACTGTTTCAAAACAAGGCAGGATTATCTCCACTTTTGAGAGTGAAAAAATGTTGGTAATGCCCAGCAGCCTGGTCTTTTGTTCCGAGTACGGTCTTTTGTTACAAGGCCCTTTTCCCTTTGTCCGAGTTCGGAGACCCCGGCCACGCATATAAAGCATACGATCTAGAGTCCCCGGCAGGAAGTGGCTAAGAGATTTTTTGAATGAACCAACTGATTCGGACAACCTAACGCCAAGGGGGATTGCGTTCCACAGAACAAGAGCCACCGGTTGAAAAGACCTATTTCCAAAACCTTTTGTCTAAGTTCTTGGAACGGACAGGAGGAACTGATCTGCAGAATGCAAGGCCCTAGATGGTCAGTACTGCTGGATCAAAGAACTAATATAACTTGGTGTTAGTCCATGAAGTGCTTAATAAACAATCAATAAAATTTTATATTCCGCCCTATGGCAAACAGGTAACCAATGAAGTTGAGCTAAAATGGGTGTAATATGATCACGTCTACTTGTCTCAGTAATTATTCTAGCAGCTGTATTTTGAACTCGTTCAAGCTGATTCATAAGATCACCCCTTATGCCATATAAAAGGGCATTAGCATGATCAAACCTAGACACAACATATCAAGCCTAGACACAACATATCAAGCCTAGACACAACATATCAAACCTAGACACAACATATCAAGCCTAGACACAACATATCAAGCCTAGACACAACATATCAAGCCTAGACACAACATATCAAGCCTAGACACAACATATCAAACCTAGACACAACATATCAAGCCTAGACACAACCTATCAAGCCTAGACACAACCTACCAAGCCTAGACACAACCTATCAAGCCTAGACACAACATATCAAGCCTAGACACAACATATCAAGCCTAGACACAACATATCAAGCCTAGACACAACATACATATATCAAGCCTAGACACAACATATCAAGCCTAGACACAACATATCAAGCCTAGACACAACATATCAAGCTTAGACACAACCTATCAAGCCCAGACACAACATATCAAGCCTAGACACAACATATCAAGCCTAGACACAACCTATCAAGCCCAGACACAACATATCAAGCCTAGACACAAAATAACAAGCCTAAACACAACCTATCAAGCCTAGACACAACATATCAAGCCTAGACACAACATATCAAGCCTAGACACAACATATCAAGCCTAGACACAACCTATCAAGCCCAGACACAACATATCAAGCTTAGACTTAACCTATCAAGCCTAGACACAACATATCAAGCCTAGACACAACCTATCAAGCCCAGACACAACATATCAAGCCTAGACACAACATCATTTTACATGTACCGGGTATATGTACTGGTAAATTGGACCTGAACACCAGTGCTTTTTTCTTTGTTAGAAGTGTCCCGCTATCAAAGGGATCTTTCTTTTCTTCTTTAAATTTACATGTGCCGTATACATGTAAATGTATATGTATATGGTAAGGATCAGCTGAAGCAGTATGTTGCCATGGTAACAGACTGATACATGTACCGGTATCTTCGCAGCCTCCCTTTTTCAGAAATATTGTGGAATAAAGACTTACTGAAGTCAACAAAGAAAGAATCATTCATGAAATACATGTACACTGTATGTTGGAAAGAGAATGGTTGGAGTTTTGATGCCTATGTACATGCATATGTATATGACACTTATGCAGAATTGCAAAGCTAAGTTAATACCAGTTTCTGCATTGAAGTGGGCAGTGATTTTTAAGCAGACAGACATGTATTGGGTAGAATTTGATTACACTGTAAGCTCACTTCTTTGTTTACTGCAAATTAATTTCTTATCAATTTATGGTTTTGTTTTCCTGATTGTACTATGCCATGAGCATCCCTCACGGCGGAAACCGGCGCGTTATGAATATCCATTATTGTTATTGTTTTAGTGGCTAAGGACTAGTGCCTTACATTTAAGTGTAATACTATTTGAAACACAAGTATGCATTATCCCTTTAAAGACTGTAACACAGAGGGAACAGATTTATTATTGTGTACTTTGTTTTTTCTGTTTTTATGTTAGACCCAGAGCATGAACGTGGAAACAGCAACAAACGCTACTTTGAGTACCACATATCCAAGAGAGAGCCCAGAGGTGAATTTGAGGAGGACGAAGATGACGATGAAGGATGGGTAGAAGTTGATGAGACTGAGAAGAAACCGGAAGATCTGGGTCCAAATACATCCCCAGAGAGACAAGCTTATGAAGCCCTGTGCCGTGGAGATCCAGGCTCAGTCAAGGTACCGTAAGATGCCAAGCATACAATATCTGCAAATCCACCTCAATCAAAGTATTCTATTATTCCAGTCCAAACTAATGTTACAATATTTTTGGAAAATGAGAAAATAATTCAGGCTTCTGATAGTGTCTTTGGTGTTGAATGAAATGCCAAAGCTTGCATAAACTTCCACAGTCCTCGTGAATATAGGTATAAATGTGAGTTTTAAATTTATGTTACAGATTCCTAAGAACCGACGTGTTCTGAAGTGTCGTTACCAGCACTACAACAACCCTCGCCTGTACCTACAACCAGCTAAGGAGGAAGTGGTCTTCGATCATCCCAGACTGATCATATACCATGACATTTTGGATGACAGGGAGATTGCTAAGGTGAAAGAGCTAGCTGCTCCAAGGGTATGTACCGGTCCGGAACCAACTTGTTTCTGTCCATGTCATCTGCTCCTTCAAAGTCTCAACAGAGGATTTCATGTGACGTAACATGACGGGCGAAGGCATTCAGGAAGTGTGCCATGTCCGTAGAAGCGCGTCTATTTTTGAAGCTGTGTATTTCTATTGGCAATTTCATGTATGCCAGAAGGTTGAGAGACTTCCAAGGCGTGTGCGTTTCTGTGCATGGATGTGTAAATTGAACACTGACCCTCAAAAATCATGGTGACTGAAAATCCTCAATAGTGTAATTTGATAACCAGAATTAGAAGCCATTACTGCGGTGCTTACATGTACCTTTTCCACCAATCAGGTGTCGTGATTTGTCAAATGCACATGTGTCAAGCGGAAGAATGTGCGTGTGGGTGTGGTGCCTCCGCAGTTATGGCATGTAATTGGGCTGGTCTATATGAAATGATTCATTCGTTTATCTCACAACATTACACAGTCTGTTCTCCATTTACTGTGTTGCTTTATTGTTAAACTAGGGAACGTGAACTTATAAACAATCACAGTCATGCTTGCATTGCCAGATCAGTGTTGGGCCGCTATCCACTTGAAATCTGTCTCAGAAGCAGAGGATGAATTGGGACGTGCTAGTATCTTCTCTTCATTTTTTTATATTGAAATTGTGAGAGAATAGTGACTCAGTAAACTTGTGTGGAAAAGCAGTATTTATATGTATGTATGTGTATTTGTTGCAGCTTCAGACAGGGTATTCCATGTTTGTTAAATAACTGCCTTCTAACAGGGAATTCTTAAAAAAATTCAGGGCATTCAAAAAATTCTCATCAAAATAAAGACATGCAAATATTAAAATTCAATTCATTAAAAATTAAAACATATTAAAAATATGCAGAAATGCATGTGTGATAATAGATGTAATCCTGCTTTGAAAATTTAATCCAAAGCTAAACCGAGCCACGATTCAGAACCCTGTGACCGGCAAGTTGGAATATGCAGACTATCGCATCAGTAAAAGTGCTTGGTTGAGAGAAGATCTGGACCCCATGGTGACTTCCATCAGACGCAGGGTATCTGACTATTCAGGATTGGAGCTTGCAACAGCAGAAGAACTGCAGGTTGGTAGGGGAACAAGACCATCTTTAGCTTGAATACAGAACCATCACACGTTGGGTTGTATGAGGTTTAGCCGACATTTTCTAGTAACGGCAATATCTACATGTATCATGTCGTAGAGTTGACCAATCTGACCTTTGGTATACAGCCGACATCCTCATGATTTGTTTTTTCTCAATATTATTGTTTTGATTGCTTCAGTGTCGACTGGCCTGGTGTTTGAGCTGCACGTTGATGTTATTTTTATCCATTTTTCAGGTTGTAAATTATGGCATTGGTGGGCATTATGAACCTCACTTTGATTTTGCCAGGGTGAGTACCCACTGAACTTCTGTTTTCATCCACTTCCCAATTAACAGCATACCTGTGCATGGCAAAGCTCCCTAATAACCCTCACGTGTGCTGTTGAATGAAGAGTTTTTAAGTTTGATCGCTGAAAAATGTCATCATAAATGTCTACACGTAGATATACAGTTGACTCTCGTTATTACAAACTCAGTAATGGTGAAATTCCAGTTATAACATATATTGTCAGTCTCAGCGAAATAATGCACATTCCTATGGGGAGAAAATCTGTTACAGTGAAATTGCACAGTACGAAATTCTTTTTACCACAAAAGGTTTCTGTGATTCTGTTGCCAAAAAAGCATTGTTGGCAACCTATTTATAACGAGTGTTTATAAATTCTGGATCACATACCTGCAAGCTTCATGTACATGTAAGTTCGGACACGTTGACGATATGCACTCGTGGTTGTTCATAATTATTTGGAATTTCCAACCACATGCCCAAAAGAAAACACTGAACATTACAAAATGAATGGACTGTAAAAAGTCTCTCCGTGACACAATTTGTGCAGGAAAGATTACTTACCAGTTGGTCATTAGTTTTGGCATTCCTGCCGTTGGTATGTAGACTTTTCCTCAGACATAAATTACGTTAGACTGGTCTTGGTGTTTTAAGACTGGCCTTGGTGTTTTAAGACTGGTCTTGGTGTTTTAAGACTGGTCTTTGTGTTTTAAGATTGGTCTTGGTGTTTCAAGACTGGTCTTGGTGTTTTAAGACTGGTCTTGGTGTTTTAAGACTGGTCTTGGTGTTTTAAGACTGGTCTTTGTGTTTTAAGACTGGTCTTGGCGTTTTATTTCATTTGTCTTACATACATTTCATATTTATAAAATAACATGAACCCTAACCATTCTGAATCCAACGAGTATACGTGTTGTCCCTAATGGGTTAAAATTAATGTTTATTACCAAAATTCACATTGTATTTGATGGATCAGACCCTAGAGAGCATTCTTAGAATTTTTCGGACATCACGCACAGTCACGTATCAGTACATACAATGTACACTGCGTGCACAGCGTAATGAAATGATTCTTTGCCATAGTTCTGTTGGACTTGGCATGCTATACGTTTGGTGGTATTTTTAGAAACCTTTACATAAAGCATGCGCGCCAAGTTGAGTAGAGAGCTTGCTGTAATGTGGGAGACGCCGACCCGAGACCAGATGGAGAGTTGGAGTTGCGTCGACCACTCACAGCTATCGACGGCTGGTTGGGACAAGTTGAGGGTACGGACATGTGAGTGTGTCGCTGCATTTTAAATTGTCATGATTATTACTTACATATACATGCAAGTGCTAGTTACTTTTATTAAGTTTTGCTAGTCCCAAAAGTTATGGAACAGTTTAGATTGTTTTATTACTCTCTGTTATGAGATTTGTAATGTCTTTTAAAAATTGCGACTTGAAGACCTAGTGTCGGAACAGTGTTGGCTGTTGTTTATTCAGAACTTGTCCAAAGACTCCAAGGTTATTTGTAGTATCACCCAACTAGAATGTCCTGAAGCCTGGCATTAATCTGTCTTAGTCAAATTGTATTTTGGGAAAATGTGATTAAAGAGTAGGGTTTATTGACAATCCCTTCTCTTAGGAATTCCCTTCCCTTAAGATGTTCTTTCCTCTTAAGGAATCCAATCCCTTTTAGGAATTACCTTCCTTAAGGTGTTCCCTCCTCTTAAGGAATCCAATCCCCTTCAGGAATTCCCTTCCTTAAGGTGTTCCCTTCTCCTAAGGAATCCAATCCCCTTCAGGAATTCCCTTCCTTAAGGTGTTCCCTCCTCTTAAGGAATCCAATCCCCTTCAGGAATTCCCTTCCTTAAGGTGTTCCCTCCTCTTGAGGAATCCAATTCCCTTCAGGAATTCCCTTCCTTAAGGTGTTCCCTCCTCTTAAGGAATCCAATCCCCTTCAGGAATTCCCTTCCTTAAGGTGTTCCCTCCTCTTAAGGAATCCAATCCCCTTCAGGAATTCCCTTCCTTAAGGTATTCCCCCTCTTAAGGAATCCAATCCCCTTCAGGAATTCCCTTCCCTTGAACCCCTGTCCGATTCATTACTCCTGAAATGCTAAGGCCTGACAACTGTCTCACTGCTCTGGAGGATCAAGTTCTCAAGAGGATTGATATCTGCCTTCAGAATAACTAACGAGGATTGTCTTGGGAATCCCCTTCCCTTAACCCTAACTGCCCAAAACCTGCCATTCTCCAACAGCAGGTTTTGTGAGGTTTTGGCAGGTTTGGTACCGTACCTGAGGAACTTGTTGTTGAATTTTGTGAGACTTGGGATGAAAGGCCCAGAGAGATGGTGTTGGATTCTGTGTGAGTTGGGACACACAGGGTTCATTGTGTGCAGTGTCTGGCTTGCTGTACCAATTGTTGGACTATGCTTGATTTTGTCAGGTTTGGTACTGTTCAGTGCAAGTCATCCTATACTGCATAGACCCATCCATACCATATCACTCAAACTCCAACAGGCTCATTCTGTTGGAGTTTATCAGGTTTGGTACACTAACCTGCATGTACAAGTACATAGACAAGTACATGAACCTGTTGGATTTTGTGAGGTTCAGTATGCTTTCTAGTGCAGGAGCTTAGGGGGTTAGGGTTAAGGAATTTCCTCATCTTTAAGGATTAACCTCCTTCCCTCGAGGAACCCATTTTCCTTAAGGAACTCTCTTTCTCTCTTCACCCCTAATAAATCATGAATAAAGGTCAACCAAGTCTGATTGAAAAGGAATTAAAAAGTTTTACTCAGAAGAAGAGGTAGTGTGCCCTCGCCTGCTATGTATGTAGTAGTTGGCAGTCCACGTTCGTCCTGCGCGTTGTCCATTTTGGAAACAGTGTTACGTGCGGTGACAGACAGTCTCCAAAGGAATTATTGCCCTAGGACCATCCTGACTGCAGCTTGTCCGGACTTGTTCTTATAGACTGTCACAGTCTTCAGCACGGAGCCTGGGTTTTGCCACACTTGTATTGCATACACAGAAGGATCTGTGCATGTAGTGAACCTGAGAGCAGGAGCCAGTGCGCTGTGCTCTGCACACAGTTAATTTAGGAGACTGTACAATAAATATTTTCACTGGGTCCCGTGGATTTTGTAATAACGAGAGTCGACTGTACGTGTTTTAGACCCTTACAACGGTCACAAAGGTTGTTTCATCTTTACGCTTCTTTCCGCCTGTTAAGTCTAACAGGTTGAGCATATCAAGACATGATGACATTAGTGTACAGTTTTATTCCTCCAAAAGTCATTCACCCATTTTTCATTCACTTTGTGTCTGTTGGTTTCAAATGATTTAGAACTGTGAATTCCATAAAATGTTACCAAATTTTGACTGTACATGGGACATGTTCCTTGTGTTCACTCAGATTCATTGCATTTGGTTGGCATGAAGTATGGTACATGTACATGTATATCTAATTGGTATATTATAACCCTGCAATGAGGACGTGAACTTGCATTCCAGTGTATAGTGAAAGAAATTGGAGCATATCCTCCAGTGTATTAAATAAGTGGTTTAACTTTTATGCAAACACTGTTTATTGTCCTGCTGATAAGAAGCTGTTCAATTTTCATAAATGAAATGGATTGATTTGCCAATTTGTTCTCCTCTTCTAACAATACTTTTTGTGACCCTTTTTCTCCTTGGTGCTTCAGTAGTTTCTCTGCTTCCATGCATTGTTTGTTCTTCCCCCTTCTGCCCGCAATTCCCTTGTGATTCCAGCCTTGCACACGACTTTGCTGAGATTGCTGACTGGCTCTTCCTACCTTTGTTTTGCCAACCTTTCACCTCACTGATGCCTTGCAAATGACTTTGTATGTGGTACAGTGTATATATTGTTTCCCCTTTATGAACTGGTAGGTACCAGCAAGTGCTAGAACATTTCATTTTACAAAAATATCCAAATTTGAGCGAAGGATTTTTATATTTTGTAATTTGAATGAAAATAACATCTCATGGAAGGACAGACAGCATCACACTTTCGTCTTTTTTCCCACAAGTTCCTTTTTAGAGCAAGGAAGGAATGAATGTTTTCCCTTTATAAAACACATGTATTACTCTCATCATACATACTGATAAGATTACTTTGTCGATTGGTCGGCAAGGGCAAGAGTGATAAATTAACAATACCTTGGGATAATTTTTTTTTTCATTGTTATGGATTAAATAGGAAAAGGGAGAGACTTTAAGGAAAGACGAATTTTCACTGTCATTCTTCAGTACCCCCTTAGTTCTGAAGCAGATCTACAGTTCCTTTTCTAAGAAAACAGAAAGATTCGTAGTTGTGAAAGTGCATGATGTGGAATATTTTGACGTGCATTATGTCTCACCCTAATAACACCAAAACAAAGTGTACATCGGGCAGATACGTAAAAGTCAATCGTTTTGAAGTATTACCAAGGCATAATTGGATCTCCACGATTTAGTTTGGACACGATCAGGGAAAAATCCACCACTAATATTTTGATTTCCTGTTTTGACTTGCTGTTGGAAGTCTCTGGAATACAGAGAGTGAAGTGTGATTGTTACTTCTTATATGTGCTTTGCTGGTACCCATTGATTGACAGTCTGTTGTTAATGTGCATGAGTGCAGGAGATTCCTGGCATGGATAGAAACAAAAAAGAGCAACATGAGTTGTCTTTCAGTCCAGAACAAAAATAATTTGAACTTGCAACAAATTTGAGGTAGGCATTTTGAAGATGCATTATGTTTGTCATTGCCTGCATGTAAAACTTAAAAGACATGATTTCTTGTAAAATGGAAAAATCTGCCGTGGCTGAAATCTAGCTTTGCTTTGCCAGGGCAGTCTTCTCTCACTCTGCATTAAAGAAGCAGAAAAGCCTTGAGGAAAAGCAGCTCCTTTTACCACCCATCGTGGTCTGAAATTTGAATACCATTCATCCAGACAGTCAACAAAACACAAACCTAATGTAATTTTCAATTCCAAATGTTGGCAAACTACCATAGCTATATAATTTGAAACATGAACATATATCTTTGCTGTTGGCTTTTGTGGTGGCACTGTTGTAGAGAAAGCCCTTTTCAGGATGTATTCTTGTAGATTATTTCCCTGGGAAAGCAAAAGTTCAACAATAGTTCAATCAGAGTGATTGATGACTGATCCAGCTCCTACTGTCTTCTGTATTGTCTTGTGATTTTTCCCCTCCAGAGACCCAATGCCTATCAAGTTGGCAATAGAATAGCCACTATGCTGTTCTATGTAAGTAAACAATGTGCAAGGTATGGGTTGTTGACAGTGTTGTTCCTGACTCCCCCCCCCAGTGCACAAGAGTTGCCAGATGATTGGGGAAGAGCAAACAAATGCAAAGGTGAATGCAAATGATTGTCAGAGGTCCCAGTGTTGTTCCAAGTTCCATTTTGTCTGGGGGTGTGCCGTGTGCTTGATGCCAATGACAAAAACTTGAGAATGCTTACACTCTGTGTCCGCTAAACGTGTCTGTCTTTACATAAAACGTTTACATGTATGAATGGTACTTAACTTGCAGACCACTATTAACACATTGCTATTTTATTAACACGTTCATCAAATTTTCATTTTTCATTGACTTCCATCATGATGAAATGTTCATAATTTGAATGTACTTTCATTTCACAGCACTCCTTTGAATGTATTTTCATTTCACAGGACTGAAACTGGGAACTGTCCATTTCCAACATTCAGCACCCTATTTCTCATGTTAATCCGATTCGGTTTAATGCTTTTTCATTCTTGTACCTGTCTCCAGTTCACACATGATTCTTTTGTTGTTTTCTGTTCTGTATACATGTACATGGAGCACACATTGCCCCCAATGCAACATGGTCTTCTTTGCCCTGGGACCTCTTACAGTCGTTCCATCTCTTTCACACCCAGTCCTCAATCTGGCTGCATCATGGCTCAATCTGGATCAAGTATTCCATCATATTCACACTTTATGGTACATGCACCTAAGCATCTGTTCATTCAAATGTGTCATCATTCCATTAAAGATTGTTTCAATCTATGGAAAATTAGAAATTATACAATGTACATGTATTCTTCAACTGCTGGGAGTGTAAATAGCAGAGTCCCTTCCATTGCTGAACAACATAGACACAAAATGAAAATAAATGGGGTCAGGGTTTCAAAACCTATCAAATAATCAGATGTAAATCAGATGGTGCCGTGTGCAGCTGTTGTTAGGGCTGAGGACTGGGTTGATATGTCACAATGATAAACGTAAGTTGTCCACCTTTGCTCTTCCCTATTCTGTTACATTGCTTCCATACAATACTGGCGACTGGATGGCATAATGCAGAAAGAAGAAACCAATGCATTTAAAGACCTGGGTACTGGTAATCGTATTGCCACTATGCTCTTCTATGTAAGTATCTCATTTATGAAGTTTGTGACTTATCGTTACGTTTACCTTACATCTTGGTTGATAATGGAAGACTTCCTTTATAGTGGCACCGGTTTGTACCATGTTTTGGTGGTTCTGTATTATCTATTTAACCCAAAGAGCCTAAGGTTTGGGGGATGCATGGGGAAGATTCCCAGAGAATTCTGCTATCCATGCCTAAACTTTGGGAAACTGTGCATGTGTGATATTGATACTCATAACACATTAAGTACAAAACATGAATTGCCTGCCTGTGTACATTATGCTAGCCAGTGGAAAACGTACACATTTTGGGGGTGACCTGTTATGAGAAAAATGGGCACTTCACGACAACAGTAATGCCTTTTCTCACAAATTGGTGTGATAATAAGCACAACAGGTTCTCACCACTTGAAAAAAAAAGCACTGCGACATTAGGGAAAAATGTTGACTGGCCAACTTTGGGGCTAAAATGCTTTTTCTTACTGACTCAACTTTTCTAAGCAAAATGTGAAAAGTTACATCTATAGGCCTCTTTAGGCAGTTAATGTAATTATACTGTACTTTTGTTTTACACAACAGAGTAGATGACGACAGGTGGCTCAACCATTTGTTGTGTGTATTAATATCTTTCTGATCGAATCACACATTGGACGAAACACGTATGATAACCTGACCCAAGATAATTTCTGTAAGACTTGGATTAGCACAAAAATGGGAAGCACGATTTGGTCTCTTTCTTGCCGTCACAAGGTCACAAAGAGTGCATCTGTACGATGATAGTGAGAGATTTCAGATGTCTCAAAATGATTTAATCCTTCAAAATGGTTTACACAAGGATAGATGGCAAAAAGACTTTGTACAAGAAGTAGTCTAAGATTTTTGAAGTTAAAGTTGTTTTATGGTTTTATAAATGGAAGGATTTTACTGTTACGTGAGCCAAATCCACTGAACCAGACTTAAAGTAGTTTACATACAGAAGCTGAAAAGAACATTTATAATGGATAAAAAATCTGGAATTTTTGCTTAGTGGTTGGAGGAACTCCAAAATCTTGTAATGATGGTAATCTGAATGATTTCTTTGTGGTAGATGAGCGATGTACCAGCAGGAGGTGCTACAGTGTTCCCCATGGTGGGAGCTAGACTTCTTCCTAAAAAGGTACCAAGAAACTTTTCTTTTGGCTTGTCAATCTTGTCAAGTGTGTTTTGGTCAGTGATGTAGGTCTTGAGGCAGGTCTCGATTATGAAGCTGATCCAATACCAACTTTTAGAGATCTCTTTTCCTGTATTTTATTGTCTGGAATCATACAAGTGGGTCTTGGAGCAAGGGACTGAGGAATTTGCAATGTCTTAATCGTCAAGATCTGACCGTACAAGTGAAAAAAAAAAGCCAAAAAAGAAAAATGGTTTACTTTTCAAACTTTCATGGAAAATGTCATTGGACATTGCTTGGCATAGGTTCTGTGTTGATTTTGCTGAGAACATACATGTAACCTGAGTTCTGAAGAACAAAACATCAGATTTAAGCATGTATAAAGTGAATGTAGTCTAGTCCTGTAATCCTGGTAAAATCTTTGGGACGTTATTTTAAAGCACAGCCCTCTGAGCTCCGTACTGCCCTGGTCAATGTTATCTTCAGCTAAAGCACAAATCGCACAATGAGAAACAGTGTGTGTTGGGGGGGGGTCAGGGCTGGGTTACCAGGGGTGAGATTTCTCAGCCTTCTAGCTCATCTCAGGTTTTTTGTTTTGGATTTCAGCTTTTTTTCCTCACTGACTGTGTACAAAAGTATAGGAGATTTTCACAGTTCAGCTTCTTTATGCCTTTTTTCAGCTGTTTTCAGCCCTTTTTATCATTGGTCAATCTCACCCCTGGTTACCCAACAAGATTTAGCCCATGGGTTGTCTGAATTTCTTCATATGTGCTTGACATACCATGTGGAGGCCCTTTCCTGTCATCATCTTTCGAAAATATACATGCATGATAAGTGCAGTGTACTTACTGCTCGTTGAGTCCTGTGGGGAAAACAATCCACAGGAATACTTGCCCAATCTTGCTTGGTATTCCAACCCACAATCCTTTCATGTTTTACATATGAATAGACCACCAAGAGTGCCCGACTGTTAAAATTAGTTTGACATGAAGGGCACACTAAGATATGTGAAACAAACAATCCTGTTCAATGTATGTGTTTTATTCCCTCATTACGTGGGTATTTTGAAGAAAAATGCAATGATGATCCATCCAAAACCCAAAATAATGGACGTGAATGACTCTCTTTATTAATGATGTGAAGTATGGTACATGTAGTACTGCGCCATGGTTATTGTGTGTGGTTATACTCAATATATCACATGCGTGCTTATATGATGCAGATGAAGAAATTAAATACAGTGGTTATTTCAATACTTATCCATAGTCTAAGGCAAAATGCCACTCTTTCACAAATTTAAATCAGTCATAAGTCCTTCCTCACAAAGTTTCCTGTATTTGAATCCCAGTCAGTTTGTTGTGCATTTGATAGTCCGCATTTAGCCCTTTAGTTTGGTAAAGTATTCTCTCTGTTCGTTGTAATGTCTGTTAATTTCTGACTGAGTGGTCAGGTGGTGTGTGTGCTTCTGACCGCTGGGCAAAATTCTTTTGCATCCGCCTGTGCTAAAGAGGGAATCGTCAGTATGTCTGTCACTTGAACGAATGCGTTGAACCAATCTACAGGATACTTAACATGTAGCAGCTACATGTATTTGTCTCAGCAATTTCCCAGCACTCTGCCAGACTAAACAGACCCGCATGCCTGTATGCTTGTGTGTACCATCCAGATATGAATGTGCTTTCTTTCAATCTATTGTCCCTGCTGAGACAATCACACAGTGGATGTCCCAGCTGAAATTAATGGGACATTGGCAATAAGCGTATACCCTCCCTGCACATGTACACATTCTCTCAAGGATCTATGAAGGATGTACATATGATTCAGACTATCCCATGTGCCCCTTCACCTGGTCAACATTGTTATCTTGAGCTTGAGCACAGACTGCACAGTGAGAAACACCATTGAGATGGTGGCAGGGGATCGGGAGATTTAGCCTGGATTGCAATCTTATTTAGATGGCATTTTGAACTAAGCATTCAACCAGAGCCTATTTTTCCGCTGTGTGATTGCAGGGTTGTGCTACCTCCTCTATGAAACTGGAATACAAACCCTGTTTTCTAACCTCATTTTACTCTGCAGGGCACAGGTGCCTTCTGGTACAATCTCTTCCCATCTGGTGAGGGTGATTTTGACACAAGACATGCAGCCTGTCCAGTCTTAGTGGGCTCCAAGTGGGGTAAGTGATCAACTGGAATGCTGCCTCACTCTTGGTGCCAGTTTCATGGCACCGCAGACTAAGGAATTCTGCTTAGCATGGAAAAGATTTTGCTTTTTGATAGCAAAAATAGTGAAGGAGCCAGACTGTAAATGTAGTGCATCCTTGTGGCTCCTTCTTAGTTGGTCCTTGCTCAGCTTACAAGTTTGGTGCCTCTCAAGCAACTTTTGAAAGGGCAAGAGCAGCCTTGTAGTTGGTGTTGCATAGCCAGTTTTTGTAGTCTGTCCAACCGATAGAAACTCCGTACATCCTTTACAGACATGCGCTTGCAGACCCTTACCCTACACATTTCTGATTAATTATACAACATGGCAAAAAAGAAACTCTAGAGTTTGACCAGTCAGCAGGCACGTATCGTGGACTTTTGGCCACAGTGTGATGTTAAAAGAAAAGCAGCATACGTGTATCAATCCCTGCCTTGTGCTCACATCCAACCGTACGCCACGCACATGGAGTTGGGCTTTCGTTGGTTCATGCCTGTATTTGTGTGTGTACATGTAATTGCCATCCAAAACTACAAAAACCACCACTGATTTCCCAGGTCGAAAATGCTTTGGTCAGTTGATCTTTTCAGCGAACACCTTTTGACCAATCAACAGCCTTTAGTAGATTTCTGCTCTAAATGACATCAAAACCTACACGTATATCAGTTTCAGATAGGCTCTGATGGACTACAGATGACACTCAGACTACAGCGCATGCCTCTGTCTAGTCTGTTGGCAATATAAAGTGCTTTCTCGCACCAGAACCAAACCTCGGGGGGGGGGGCAACATTGTTTTGGAGGGGGCCAAACAATTTGGACAATGTGTAACTTATTAACAAATTATGGCCTTTCTGAGAGATTACATGTAGGTTAAATTTGGGGGGTTTACTTTGAAAAGTAAGGTAAGTAAAAAAGAAAAATATGCTTTCATCTTTTTTTTCGAAAATCTGAAATAATTTATTCCTGTTTGGGGCCCATTCCCCTATCTCTGGTTATGCTAAGGCGTTATTCCCTGATGTGAATGCACTGTGGTTTTAGTTTTTACCAAATTGGAGCTAATGATTGTTATTCAGTGAGAGCTTTTGAATAAATCTTTGTTGACAGTATGACTGTTACAGATCCACGCATTTTTTCCTTGTCTTTGTCAGTGTCCAACATATGGATCCATGAACATGGACAAGAGTTTCGTCGCAAGTGTGGTATAACACCAGATGTCAAGTATTAAGCTGTTATTAACTGCAAATTCATTGTTTGGCTTTTTGGTTTTGCTTTGCATCATTAATTATACTTTATTTGTAATCTGAAACAGAATTGTGTAACACATAATACTTGATAATTTTACAACTTTAGCCAAAATCTGCCACCCAAATCATGCTGTGTTTGTTTGTTGTAAATCATTGAATGTTTGACCATTTGCTTCAGTTACAAAACTTCCAGCCCTAGTACATTTACTTTCACAAGGTATAAGTAGCATGTTGTTTGTATTGAGTTAGACATTTTGGTAATGTTTATTTTCTGTGGAATTACTTTGGGTATTTAGGCACCTTGTCTTAAGCCAAACATATTTGGACTAAGAGCTGATTTGACAAGAGATAGCAATAATTTCAAAGGATGAAGGTCTTGAAATGTCACATTTGGCCAAATGTAGTGATAGTTTTCTTAACTCTCCTTTCTGGTTTATTTCATAAGTTGAAATTGCAGTATTCGTGCTATGTGAGTCAAGTCACAGGACTTGATGTGAATGTGGAGATGTCTTTGGTAGCAAGTCCAGAATGGACCAGAACGTACCCAAATTCACCAAGATTACGGGCATGCAACTTCTTGGATCAGTTGACATGGCTGAAAACCTTTCACACTAATACCACTGAAAAGCCTTGTACATCGTACAAGGTCTTGTAGAGATTGAAATTTCCTCTTTTTTTGGTTGAAGTCCAAGTTCCAAACCCACTCATGTGGATGCTACACCTGTTCACAGAATGATCCACTTTTACACTGAACAATTCCAATTATACAAAGGCAGTGTTATAGTTACATGTACATACTTTTGAGTACCTGTACCAAGGTCTCATTTAACTAGAGAGGAGGGAACAAAACTGAAGTACATGGGCATTTGATGGTACATGCACAAAGATAAGATTTACGAAGTAACACGACTTCAAATTACCGCGGTATCACTGTTTAATAAAACTTAAGCTTTTAGGACAAAAGTACTTGGCCGAGTACTTTCCAGTCTTCTTAAAAAATATCCTCACCCTGCTAGAGTTTGGGATATCAATGGGGTCAGGACATGTAAAACTTGAACTGAGCAAGCTTTTTTTACGATTCACGTTTCAATGGTCACTGGTCTATGTCAAGTCTTGTCCATGGTTGAGTGTTTATCTTGCTTTTGAAATAGTTTTTGAAAAATCCTGGTGCTGTATACATGTAGATACCATTTTGTGGTTGATTGTAAATAGAATATTTTCCTACCCCTTGTCTGCTTGAGAATGTAAATTTTATCAGACAGTCTTCTCCAAATTGTGCCTACAGAAACATGCATTTATTAGCACTTGCGACAAGAGCATGTTGACAGTTCTAAATGTTGCATAATTGAACCCAAATGCTGTACATGTAGGTGGATTTTAATAAGGGAGTAAACAGGTGCTTGGCTGGTCTTAAACGTTAGTTTAGCCGAAGCTGTAAAACTCTAAAGCTGCAAATGTGTCAAGAAAAGTCCCGTTGTGTACATTCATCCTATTTCGCATGTGCTGCAAGTTACAAGATTCGTTTCAAGCCATGTTTGCTCATATACAGTATCTTTGACCAGCTGTGTGATCTAGTGGTTAGTTTTACAGCTCATTAATATCCTTCCAATTATTTCAATGGTATACCGGTACATTTTCCCCCAAACTCCATTTGTGCAGGATATTAGACTAGGAGTGTTCAGCTAGCCAAGACTTGCTGAAATGGCAAAAGAGCAGAGATTCCCGGTTTGGTTTGAAATCAACTAATTTATAGGGCATTGCAATGCAATTACCATCAAATGAACCTCTATTTTTGTTTACCTACATGTACATATAGGGTATATTAAATGGTATTTTGCTGTCTTTTTGGTTGTTATGCCATCATTTCATATTCATGAGCCGAACTGTGATGTCCTGGGAAGAAAACCTCATTGTGCATGAAAAACTGCTGGATTTTCAAAAAGAAATATTGCTGGTGTGAAGTGCATTTTCTTTGATGATTCATCATTGGAAAGGTACACAATAAGCCAGTGAGCAAACAATCTCATAAATGTTTTAGGATTCACAGTTTGAATAGAAAGCCCACGCATTGAACAACGTGCATGTTTTCCCTGAATGACATTGACATGATTGAAGCAACACTGCCCTCAGTTGGCCAGGAAAATATTTACAAGTTGAATGTTTAAAAGTATACTTTTCAATACATCTAACCTTAAAGCAATGTTCAGATAGTTACCATACATTGAAGTTTGTATGTTAGTCATAAGACCTGGACTGAAGGGTCACAATTTCACACTATGTTGGACTCAAAAGGTGAGCATTAAAGTGTTCTGTTTGTCACAAGTTCTTGCCATTTATAGTTTTATACCCATTAAATAAAGGGTGATTAGACTTACTGTATAAGCAAAATTTTTTACATTAAAGCTTGTAAAATGTGGAAATAAGCTGTTTGGAAAGGTCAGGAACGAGGTAAATTTTGCAGACTATTTTTCTGCTGGAAAGTATCAACTTTATGCAGATTCCTAGAATTGGTGCTGTTACACATGTAGACTTAGATTAAAATACCAAAAGCTTTGTCTGTGTGTCAATGTATGAATTTTCTTGTTTGGATTTCAGTCAGGTTTATGTTTAACATCTGTATGTTTAAAATAATGGTTGAGAATTAAAAATGCATTTATACGAAGGAGAACTGTAGTCATTTTTGTAACATCTGTGGCTGCAGTCAGTAGAGAACAGTGTTGTAGATCTCGAGACCCGTCTAGAGACCGTTTTTGGCGGTCACGATCTCAATATTCAGTGGTCTCAGTCTTGATCTCGGTCTCGGATATTGGAGGTCTCGATATTTTCCCTGGTGGCAAGTCAAGATTACTCAAAGAGATTGACACCACATTATGCACGACCTAATTCACAGATTTGTATGTACATGTACTTCATGTTTTCAACCTCGCACCTGTGCATCATGACTATTATCATTGTAATAAGCACTGGGGGCGAGTGTGAATATTGTGGCACATACTACCTGATGCATAGTACATGTCAACTGATGCATGCACGTGGTGTGTGCTGGGGCTGGCCGCGCACGTGACTAACAGTTTTTCAACTCCATGTGCATTGTGAATTGGAAGGTTGAACTTTGCACTAACCTAGCACTCTGCACTCTTTCAAGATGTCAAGCAATTCAGCTGTGATCAACTTCGGTTTCAGAAACCATGAAGAGTACAGGTATCTCGATGCGAAAGTGGTGTAAGCAGTCAGTTTCCACTGAATGGCTATATTTAACAACTTTGTTTTGTTTTCGGATGATCTAGGGAAGGCGTTGAAGCCTGCTAGAATTAAATCATTTGTGCTAATAACACTGTTATCCAGGAGCTCGCAAAGTGCATGTACGCCTTAATAAGGAATGACTAAAGCATTCATTGTTACAGTTGTCTTTCTGTCCCCATATTTCTTTGACGATTAATCCTTCTGTTGTGCCGCTTTGTTAGCACAAACATGTACATGTACAAAGAGCAAGACAAGCATTTAAATGCTCCCTAATTTAACTGGACATAGTAA
The DNA here is from genome assembly GCF_054643075.1 of Acanthaster planci. Lineage (NCBI taxonomy): Eukaryota > Metazoa > Echinodermata > Asteroidea > Valvatida > Acanthasteridae > Acanthaster > Acanthaster planci. The sequence goes on from NC_141795.1 coordinate 9,765,522, forward strand.
CCAGTGAGCTGTTATACAGGTATTCATTTTTCGGTTCTGCATTTATTTGATTGAATTATGCAATTTAAACACAAGGTCTTGAGGTCTCAGTCACCGATGGTCAGGTTTCGGTCTTGGTCTCGAACCTAAAGGTCTCAGTCCTGGTCTCGGTCTCCCAGGTTTTGACTATAACACTGGTAAAGAAGGGACATTATTTTCCAGATTCAGAACCACTAAGCAAAAAAAATACATGAATCAGTTATCTACCAATTTCATGGCTTAACTTCTGATTTCTTTTGATCAACATGCACGTAATGTCTTGATCCCAAACTCAAAGCCACTCTCAATGCTGATAATGCAACCTGTGTATTTATTGCTTCAGTTCCCAGCAGTTTTAACCGCCATCGCATGCATCCTTGATAAATTAAAGAGTTGCTAAAAATCGGGACTACAGAAGATTCAAGATAATTTACATGAACTGAAATTAATTGTACGAAAATTTACATCAACTTTATCCCATTCCCCAAAGTTAGCAGTGATTCCAACTCTAAAAAGCACCTGACCCGAACATGTCTCTCTCTCAGAATGAAAGAATAAAACAACACCCTCAAAAGTCTTTTGAACTGGCCAAAACAAAATCATCTCCTCCCCAAGAAAGAATGTTGCCATCAGATGGCAACTGGGCCCAATTTCAAAGTAATTGCTTGAGAAGTAAATATACAAGCCAACAACGTAGAGCCAATTACAAACACCCACTGTTGGTATACTGCTTAGCCAAGCAAAATTCAATGTTCACCGTTCACAGTGAACATGATCCTTGGCTTGCAACAAATAACTATAGAAATACTTCTGAGGGGAAAAAAGACTGCCGCTGACTTTGATTCTGGATCAATGAAAGAATAAAATGGTGTAAGACGGGTTTCTAAAGGCCACTGGTCATTTTTCAGATTCTGAAAATTTGGAACTTATTTTCAATGTCAACATGTCCACAATAGGGCTTTCTGTAGTGTGAAGAGGCATCTCGTAACAGATGTGAGCTTTGTGACAGCTCGTGGAATTTGATTTCAAATGCAACCTTTGTGGAGTCAAGTGGTGATCGTAACAGATGGATCACGATTCTTCTATACGCATGTGAATCATGGACCTTACAGCAGTGTTGCAAAGGAAAATCCAAACTGCTGAAATGTTAGACGACTTTAGGCATCTCGCACAGAGACCACATTACAAATAATGAGGTACGTACATGTAGAAGAATCCGCCAACATCTGCCCCATCAAGAAGACCTACTGTCAACCATCGAGGGGAGAAAGCTGACAACAAGTGGAAGTGGCCTCTCAAAGACCATTCTCCAAGGAACAGTTGTGGGGAAAAGGAAACGGGGATGACAGGGACAGAGATGGACCCACAACATTACTGAATGGATGGGATTGTCATTGGTTCAAACCCAGGTGCTTGTGCACAACCGTGAGAGATGAAAGGCTTTGGTAGGACGTGTTGACAGGCAGTGCCCCTCAACCCTCGAGGGTTACGGGATCAGTAACATAAAGGATGATTTTGCCCTTGAATGATAAGTACAGTACATTTATAGTTCTCCACACCCTGTGCAAAGCTTAAATTTCACCACAAAAAGTATTTACACTGTACACTAAAGTGACTGCACATGAATAAACAAGTAAGATACCAGAGTTTGAAGGATGTAGTAAAAATAACCAAGCAAATAATCAACTGGCCAAGTTGAATTAATATTATGCCCCACGGGCATATACTGAAATTTAGGCCTATCCCTTCCATCTCCCCCCCCCCGGCACTGCAGGCACTTAAATGGACATTCCTGGATCCTTATCATCCCCAATGTGCAGATTAGGAAACCAATGGCAATATTTCTGCACTTTTAAGGGGCCTCACATCCATCCAACGTAACTGAGGCTGGCCTCAACCTGTCTCAATTTGGCAAAATCCTCCCAACCCTCTCAAGTGGTGGATTTTGAAGGATCTAGAGAGGTTAGTGTGATACTGCTTCTTGTTGGCAATCATCAACTGTCAATCTTGATAAAGACCTTTGACCTTGAGAAAATCTTGATTGCTTCTTCTACCTCAGCCAGTTGAGAGTTGACCTCAGCCTCTCTTGTCTTGGCTCGAAGTGTTTCTGCTTTCAGTGGTAGCTTGTGCAGCTCCTGCTGGAGCTCTTTCTCCTCTAAAAACAGGGAAGAAATGAAAGCGATAAACAGGGGTGGGAATTTCACATTGTAGCTGATATAATGACTACTTAAGAAGGATACAACAATAATTTGAAATTTGTTTTTAAAGTGACCAAAAAAAAGATAAAAGCAGCTGTTAAAAACCTGAAAATATCTGTGTCACACTCCATTTGTAGCTGTGGTAATGAAACATCTTAAATGACGTGGCAAACACAAAATTCCTGAGAAACCTCAAGCACTTAAGTTTGTGGTGCACATGTAACCCAAGAGAACACCTGCCCAATTTACTCATTAAGCAATTTTTTTTGCTTGGCAACTTTCACTCAAAATTAAAGTAGCTGATAAGAAAGCATTCAGACTTCCAGCATTCAGTAGGAGAATGCACTATAAATTCCTTTTATAGCTACATGTGCATGTACGTACAGGTGGTGCAACTGACTGACCTGGTTCAGTAGATCTGCATTTCTTAAATCCCACTTTATAGTGTGGTTGAATTTACATGTGTAGCTCCAGCTGAGTGTAGACAGAGTATACAACTTACTTTGTCTGAGTACCTCTAGCGTCTTAAGACGTTCCTCTTGCGGCATCATCTTGTGACCTGGGGGCATGTCAGGGTCAGGAATACTACGTAATCTTTCCTCCTCTTCCTTAGCCCACTGTTGTTGCCGACCCTTCAAGCTGGGTACAAGGAAGTGAAAAACACACCAGCTCATTTCTCTGTTATTCTCATGTTTAAGTGTGGAGAATAAACGCCAGGTAAGGGATGGATTGGACACAAATCTGCTGTGATGAGCGAGTTTATTGTTGTCCCACAGATTCCTCAATCAAAAGAAAACCCCGTACACCGAGGACTTATAGGCCCACAAAAAGTGGTCCGCAAGCCGGAAACGCAATGGGAAAAGGGTGCAAATTCTCCAAAACTTCCCAGCAGAAGCAGCCCGCCTCCACACAAGGCACCCGCAGCGGAGACAGAGATTGAGTCACTGCGACTTCGGGCCCAGCAAGAAAGTGGGTGGAGTTGGCATATCCATGCGCCGGATAAACGATAAGTACATGTGATTGTACAGTACCCCAACTGGCACAAAAGCTATTGAAAAACTGTCATAATGACTACAAAAGAATGTTGGAAGGTATTCCAGTTAAAAATATGAACTATTACGAAAAGGGACCAGGAACTATTTCCAGTACACGTGCTGGGACATAATAAAGTTTAACGTAAATCAACACCCCGTTGCCTAGCAACAACATAAGTAAACCTGTACTGTGTGTGCTGTTTCCACTAAGAGAAAAAAAGTCACAAAAATTGTTGAGTTTTCACCAACAAACTTGATTGTTTACAAAGTAAACAATTTTGATAAGCCTTTAGCGATTTAAATTTGAAAAAAATCTGGTACACTAAGTTATACAATTGCATGTAAACATAAGAATTTGAATTCCCCAGATGAAAGACACAGTGTCTTCAGTACAGAGAATTCAAATTGTTATGTTGACATGAATTGAAAGCATTCAGTATACCAGATTTTATTCAAATTTAACTTGAAAAAGGCTTATTGACTTCTACATGTATAAATATTATTTTGTAGTTCTGAGTCATTTATGACCCCCTCTTTCATGGAGTAGCACTGGTAACATGTTAGTCAAAGGAATGCTTAATACTGGGAAAATAAACATTTGAAAAAGAGACCAACCTCAAATGCGATTTTCTCAAAACCTAGGTTTTACTCTCTGGCAAAAATTTTGTCTCTTGTTAAAACTGTGAGGACATATAGGCCTTAAGCACCTCACACATCATAAAATATACAGCATACATGTTCCCCACGGCCAACACTAACCAGCTCACTCCTGATTGTTAAATGCAAGATTTACATATCATTTTGGATCTTTTGGTTTAGAACCAGATGATAAAAAATGTAGATCCCCAGAGCATGGTAATCTTGAGGAATGAAATACATACATGTACTCCTTGGGATCAGGTGAAACCATTGTCACATACAGTAGGCACAGAACTCAACATCCCAGCAACAGCTGTTTCATTTTTATAAATACATGTACATGTACATTGGCAGTGCATGTACACATGGTTTCTTATGACCATCCAGTTTCCCAATGCAAAGTCACTCAAAGAACAACCATTGAGATCTACATGTACATTTATATGTCATTGCCGTCTGGCTCCCAGACTAAAAGATCCTGCATTTATTGTGCACTCAACAGGCCTGTCCAGTTTTTGTACTCATAGATGTAGGGTCAAGGATACAGAAGTAGTCCAGCTGGCCCTAGTATGAGGCTTTGAAACAGCACATGTAAAAGACTTGTGATAATAATCTGTGAGGCTTACAAGGGCATGGGTAATGTCTGCGTGAACCAGTTTACCATGTTTACAACATCCAGAAATTGACCCATTGTCATAAATGTTGATCAGTATAAAACAATTAATATGACATCAGTGCCAGTGAACAAAGTTTTGTTCATTCAAAGGCCACGTGGCCCGACTTCTGTTGCTGTTGTTATTTTTAACCACCAAATACATGTACATGTAGTTAGCTGCGTTATACAACTTTACTTCACTTGGGAAAACAATCTTCCACAATGGTACATGTACATGTAAATTAGAATGGAAAGGCACATCACTGAAAAACAGAAAACTGTTGGCAAGAATGTAACAGTAAAAAAGTACCAGAAATACACCACTAGGAACTCACTACTTGGGGACAGCTCCCTTCTGGTATTTTTGCATGTCTTGGATTTGTTTGATCTTAAGTGATTCCTCGGCTAGTGCGGATGGTGGTCGGGGAGGTTTGTGATGCTTAACCAGGCGAGCATTGTGAGCAATAAAGTTGGCATCAGTCTCTACTTTTGCCTGCCAAGAAAAGAAAAGTTGTATGCGTTGTGAAATAATAACAGTAAGGCATTTCCCCTAGGCAAGTGCAACTACACGCTATTCTACTCATGGTATGGATACAGGCCATGTCTGGACAGGGTTACCAACTATGGGTACAACGCTTTGTCGCAGAATGTCAAAGATAGCATCCAAGCCACGACCAAGGACCAACTGCTGTAAATGTGGGATCATCCATACACAAAAAATAAAAACAAATGTCAAAACGTTACACTGTAATCCTTGAAAACGCTGCCATTTGTCACTCTGAGTCACTGTGTGCAAGATGTGTGCAAGACACTATGGACCACGGTTTGTTTCCCTTTTGGGAGTGGGAGGGGCCACAGCCGGTAACATGACTGCATGTACATATTTCCTTGGGGGGGCACAGAGAGCCAGTGACATGGACTGCATGTACATATTTCCTTGGGGGGGCACAGAGAGCCAGTGACATGGACTGCATGTACATATTTCCTTGGGGGGGGCACAGAGAGCCAGTGACATGGACTGCATGTACATGTTTCCTTGGGGGGGCACAGACAGCCAGTGACATGGCCTGCATGTACATATTTCCTTGGGGGGGGGCACAGAGAGCCAGTGACATGGACTGCATGTACATATTTCCTTGGGGGGGCACAGAGAGCCAGTGACATGGACTGCATGTACATATTTCCTTGGGGGGGCACAGAGAGCCAGTGACATGGACTGCATGTACATATTTCCTTGGGGGGGCACAGAGAGCCAGTGACATGGACTGCATGTACATATTTCCTTGGGGGGGGCACAGAGAGCCAGTGACATGGACTGCATGTACATATTTCCTTGGGGGGGGGCACAGAGAGCCAGTGACATGGACTGCATGTACATATTTCCTTGGGGGGGGGGCACAGAGAGCCAGTGACATGGACTGCATGTACATATTTCCTTGGGGGGGCACAGAGAGCCAGTGACATGGACTGCATGTATATAATTCAAGCTTGAAATATTAGTTTAAAAAGTCATCTACTGTATACTGAATCTGTTTGGTAAAATTGAGGACTAAAAGACAGTTCAAGTAGGCCCTGCCCACTACGCGCATGGATACTCACCAAATGCTCTTCTCCAATGCCACACTACATGTACATGTATGTGTTCCAGCAGCGCGCAATATACAGGCATGCATGCATGTCGGATATAAATCATAGCTGTGATTGGTCAGAACACAATGGATCGGTCTACTGTAAGTGATGAATGTTTGGCTCGGTGTTGATTACAAGTACCAGGGTACATTGCATACATGTACGTGTACATGTAATATTCATGCTAAGAGATGCGTGTTCCAACTAGATATGGTATGGCCAGGATCTGGTTCCCTGTTCCATTTTTCAAGAGGAGCATTCATCTCAACAAATAAACATTGACAAGATGTTAGACGAACCCAAAGGACTTAAAAGTTTCACAATGTGACCACTGGTCCCATGAGGGTGCTCCTGTGACGACTTCAATATTGTATTACAAGGTGTTTTCCTCAGCAGATAGTAATTACTAATAAGTCTCGTCAGTAATCAAGTAAAGTAAACATCTGCAGGTTGCTAAAGCACACAATGCATTCTTCTCCTATCATCTTGCACACTTTACCTCTGGTGCTGTTTTTGGTCTAGGTGCTGGGCTTGGTGACCTTCCTCTGACCTTTGGGGCACCTCCTGTCCGACTGTGGGAACGCAAGTAGTTGACTGATTCTGGCCTAGGTGGAGGGGGAGGTTGCTATAAACAGGACCAAAAGCAACAATTTTAGCTCTGCTTGATAAAATCAACACTTCACTCTTTACATTGTGACAAAAGTCTTGCATGAGGATGAATGAACGAGCATCTGTATTCAAGAGCCAAAAATCTTATACTTGGTGTATTTACTGTATATCAATAGTAGAAATAGGATTTGCAAGTTCCAACTGCAGGCATTAATCAATGATCTGCTGGTTGGTACAACCGAATATTCCCATATCCGATTAAACTGAAGGTCGAATATTTGAATAGTGAATTCTTCAAATTGACTCAGTTAAGTTGAACAAAGGTTTCACTTCTAGACTGCCTTTGCAATGTTCTGCATCTATATGTACAGGCGTATACCTTGACATGTTCAGCTACTTTGGATGATACTTCCTTGTACTTGACTGATTGTGGTAGGACTTTGATTGGTTGACTAGCCTCCTTCTCTTCGTCTCTCTTCTTACGTCTGTTCATGGACTGGATCTGTCGCATCTTGCGTATGTTGTCTCGCCCAAAATCTTTAGGCTCTGGTTCTACATGTATTTGTGGGAGGGGGGGAGAGTGAAGTGGAAGACATTAATGGGAGATGCCCGTAAGGTGATAATGAACGCATGCAACATGTGTCTGGGAGAGTAACATGAGTGATAAGCAAACACCTGTACATGTACACGAGCGTCATGCATGTACATGTATGTGTACATGTACATGTACATACATGTACATCTACGTACATGTACATGTATTTGATTAAGGAAACTGCAGTACAGTTGGTAAGAAAGAAGTCTATTGAATACTAGATACATACAAGTACATGTATACACATGTACATTAAGCCATGAACACCAAAAATGGAAGGTGATGCCAACCAAGGAGGGCCTGCATCTGAATCTGCAGTGTCTAGAGCTACATGTACATGTACGTGTACACGTGTACATGTACATGAAGGTCTTTTCTCTATTGGAAATATGCAGAGACGCTCGGACAATAGACCTAACCGTACCTCTGGAAGCCTGTTTTTGGACATAGCCTAGCTCTCCGACCCTTAAGTTTGCAAAGGAATCAAAGATGCTTGTTATTTCATGTTCAGTGAAGTTTACCAATGCGACATCAGCCATTGGGTATCCCGGTAACCAATCACGGGCCTGTTGGCACAGTAAGCATCGACGTCAGATCCTGATTTTATGGCTTTGGTTAACAAACAAAAATCTTTGCTACCTGCCAGTGTGGCAGACAATTCTACATTGACCGTGAGCAATTCTGTGCTAACATGCTATATCACTAAGCACTGAATTTACATGTACAGTATGTTAGCACTTGCACTGTTTGAAGCTGATTTCAAAAGTAAGCACCAAAATCTGTGGTCAGCAGAGGCATAAAATGGGGCCCAGATGTCCTGTGTTAGCCATGCTGACACTCCCATGAAAAACACACCCACCTTTAGTCCTATAGATGAATCCAGTGACCTAGGTAATAACATTTCTGGTCATTAAGTGCAGTGGCCCCTACCAATGGCAGTGAGCATTGCGATATCTATGCCTACATGTACATGTATGCCATAGTGCGTGGCCACTGCTCTGTGACACCCACACATAAAAACCTGATACAGTAACTCCTGCCATTAAAGGAGACCATCAGGAATGTCCTGTGAAATGTCACTACATGTTCATGTAGATTTGTTTAACAAAGACTAAAAAATGACCTAACATGCACCACTACAAGTGTATGTGCAAAAATTAAGTTGCTTGAGGGCTTACTTTGCCTGCTGGGTGGTCGATACACAGGCTCTCCTTGAACTAGTAATCTCCCCACACATCCCTTGCTTTTCTGATAGATCTCCTCTGCTTCTGGTCGTACTCGAGGTTGAGGAGTACTGTCAACATCAACCCAGCATGCATCTTTAGTGCCGCCATAGGCTGTGTCAGTTGCATAGGGACTAGACAGCATCATTTTGGACACAGACTTAAGCTCTGGCAGAAAACAAAACCAAGCAAAAAGATTATACAAGGGCATACGACTCAGCAATCACCACCAAAATGAAACTACGAATTTACACATGTACACAAGCTGTACGTACATGAGGGCCGATGAAAGTTGATCTCAAGGTTCTTGTCAGCCACTTCTTTCATCAGCAAATTTCTCCACAAATTTGAGGCCGGATTTTCCTAAAAATTCATCACACTTACACTGTACAACCGCGCCGATGTTATAATGTCCAAGAACATTATGCTTAATCAAACTCTTAATCTTGCGATCAAAACTCATTACATGTACACGTATGTACTGTGACCTCGGGCACGTGCATCGTGCCTGTTTCCCGCTATGTACCAAGTGCCAACATATGACCCGTAATACTGTACATCTACATGTATGTACAGCGTACATGTATCATGAATAATTTAACTCCACCCACATAACCTGACTGGCTTTTCCAAGAAATGCCTCTACTCCCTCAATTTAATATTACATTCTATACATGTACATGTGGAGACACGCAACCATGAACATACATATATACAAGTACATGTACGCGTATGTACATGTATATGCATTTCCAAAACAAACATATTTAACGTATTGGCGAAGACATCAATTTAACGTGTTCAATACAACAGCACTAGCATTCGGTATTTAGAATGACGATCTTTACACTGTGTAAAAAAAAACCAATGGTGAACATTTTTGATGTGAGCCTAAATTTGCACGTGGGTGCCGACGTCGTGAGGAGAACCATGAAATCAGACGCGTCTTTTAGAAAAAGATGAACGATGAACTTTTTTGATGCGGGCCGAAATTTCCATGCTGGCGGTGACAAGAATCACGAAGTCAACTTTTATCGGCCTTATGCCACTGCGAAAGCAAACATGAACATGAATTTGTGATGTCTGATCTAACATTTGCATTGCGAATTCATAAAAGTTGAACACATTCCAACTCAAGCAAAATTTCATCGCATATTCGCTTTCACATTCGCCTGCAATATGAACTGACCTAACAAGTTACATTTGGGCTATTGCATGGCCATGTTAACAGATATGGGACAGGCTTTCGCCAAGGAAGAGTGGACCAACATCTCACAGGAGACAAGCAGAAAGCTTGTGGACACTTACATACATGTATAGGAACCCTTTTGAGGTAGTTATCAAGAACAAAGGCTATACTATTGACTATTAAGAAAATACAATGGACTATGTAAACCTGGGGTATGAATACATGTACTTTTGAACAGGAGCAAAAACGAAACCCGGGCCATATTTATTCTTATGCAAATGAAGTTTAGCCAATACAAATGTGGGTTTGTGTATTGCAACTAACAGACAAAAGATATACATGTAGTGGAAGTGCCAACGTAATAGCTTTTAAAAATGAAGAATTTAGAAAAAGTATGTTATTTTCCAATGGGGATGAATACTTTTGAGCACAACAGTACATGTATTGATATTATTGATATGTATGGGTTTGATATCGATATCGCCGATGTTAGCTATTTGGTAATATCGATATATTGAAAATATCAGATTTTAGAGAAATATCGAAAATATCCAGACTTTGAAAACATTGTTATTGAAATATATATCAAAAATATCACTACTGAGGAACGAACATTATTAAAAAATACGATAGAGCATCATAATTTTTTATAAAACACGGCTTACGTTGGTTCTTACGTTGAGTGAAAAATGTCCCTGTAGCTTATACTCCAGGCCACTTATACAGCGACTTTTGAAGAATAAAATAATCAGTCACTTACATGTACATGTATCTCAGTCTCACACTCAATAATTTGCGTACACTTTGCCTCAAAAACATCACAAAATTTATCCTCCAAAACAGAGAATTATTTGCTAACCAAACATACATACATGTAGACTAGCACCACGTGCTGATGATATCGCTATGCACGGCAGCATGTATCCCATCCTGCCTATATGGGCAATGTACGCAATACGGACACTAGAACATGTCGCCAAAATGAATTGAATCACACCATTACGGTGTAGAGGTGTACCCTTAGAACAATTTACAAGCAATTCACGCCTTTATAAACATATAATACCTTGAAAATTAAATGACTAAAATTTGATACATCGATAATACTAATATTAAAAAACCTGATGTATCCGTATCAGCCAAAACACGATATCGACGGTGCCTAGTGCAGAGCAGTGGGGTAAATTTCTGCCAGGTACAATGTATGTGAGCTCGCTAAATATGGCAGTTATCAATTTGACATTTTATCTTTTTCTTCCTCATTGCTGAAAATTTTCTCGTTACACTTTTAGTTCATCCAAAATTGATCAAGATAACCCATGATTTGACATGTTTGAAATACATGTACATTACATGTATGTGTATATCGCCAAAAGACATGTGATACCTAATGAGAAGATAAATTACTGTGATTGTTTCAAGGCCATGTTTTTATTATATACATGTACAAGTAAGCTGACACTTTCGACTTTACCAAATTGTGAAGCATTGCTATTGGCTAACCAAAAACTGAAAATGACATTTCCCTTTGACATTTCAAACAGGAAGTGATAACCTCGCAGTCAGAGGTCGTGAACAAACTAGCCAATCACAGAACAAAGCCATCCTGGGGCATCAGCCCTTCCCAGCGCCCTTGTTTGGGTGCTGGGCGACGAGCAAAATGGTGCCCGTCTTCTGTCTGTCTGGTTTTCTTTTCTCCACTATGTGAGGTTGATGTAAGCCTACCTAAAAAGAAAATTACACGCACAGATAACACTTGACAGTTGACACACAAAAGTGGGGGTCAATTTGACCAAGGTTTCAATTTCAGGAATAATTTTACCAGGGGATGATTTGACCCGGCAGTAGAAGCGCAGATCACAACTCAGGGACTGTCCTTGAATGTAGAGAAGTCCCTCTATTTGGGGACGAAATCAGCCCCGCAAAACAGACGATGTCCCCTAAGTGGGGACAATTTTTTTCAAGTGGGCTTGGAGATCTTACCATTGAGCTGGGGATTCTTTTATTGCCATAATTAGATTCAGCAGAAAACAATACCCAAGGCTGCCGTTTAAAAAAATTCTACCGTTTACTTCTAGGATTATGAGCAAGAGTATGCAATTTAGCATAAAGGGTGGGAAAAAGACTGTGTCAGAACAATTTTTAAAATATCAATCTTTAAATTTAAATATACTTAATCGAGTGGCATGGCACAAAATTCATAAAAAACATTTTAAATATTTTAAATGAATGGAAAATGTAGGAGAAAAAAATGATAATAGTGCGTGGATACTTTCGACCCAAGGCCACGTGGGAAAAATGTCCCCTTTTACGGGGACATTCTCTCTTTTGGGGGACTGGTGTTGTCCAGAAAGGGAATTCTCCAAATCCAGGGACAGTCCCTGACTCCCTGAGTTGTGATCTGTGCCTCTACTGCCTGGGGACGACTTCACCCCGGATGACTTACGGTAATCTGGGAACAACTTGACCAGGGTTTCAATTTGAGGGGTCGACTTGACCATGTTGACCCAGGGACTGATATTAGACAACTCGACCATTTGCCAACTCGACTTCGGACAATCTCGACCGTTGAGACGATTCGACCGTTGAGACAACTCGACTGTTTGCCAAGTCGTCCGTTAGGACAACACGACTCTGGCATCAAAACAACTCGACTGTTGAGATGGTTCCACATAGGCCCCTAATAAAATTCAAATAAGAGGGTATGTCAGGGCGGGTCCAACAAGATTCCTTGCTTTTGACACTGTGTATGTGTACATGTGTCTGTCCCATGGACATTGCATTTCGGACAATTCCGCTGCGCTATATGATGGATTCTGACTAGTGGCACAGGTTTCACAGGGCTGACGAACGGCGGTGCTGCTGCGTGGCAGCCTCCCCTCTCTGGTACTCACAGTCTGGCCCGCTTGGTCCACTAATCTGCCAATTTCCGGGCCTACAGTACATGTATATAAATGTGAAATTCCATTATTTCCTCCAAATATAACTTTTACCCATCTCAACAAACGACTTAGCGGAGCGGACAAGTCATCTACACATGTATGATCTCAACAGACGACTTGTCTAGTCTCAACCGACGATTGACTTGTCTCTCCTTTTCACGCACGGACAGTCCAGTTGTCTTAACGGTCGAGATGTCCGAAGCATGCGAAGTTGAGTTGGCAAACAGTTGAGTTGTCCGGACCCCCCCTTGGGACGAATATTTCCTAAACAGCTCAAGAAAGATGCTGAAAAATCGCCCAAAAAAATAGTTTTTCTAATGTTTCTGCGTGAATCTGGAAGCGAATTCGATGTTTCTTTTACACAGTGACAGGTCTTACAGTCTCTAAAATATGATAAAACCACTTAAATCTGTAGCGGGTATTTTCAAGTTGCTGACGCTTTCTTGACGCTACTTGTCATGCTTGTGTGTGTTGAGCTTGTGCACTACCCACGGTAAACGGACACTGGACACGGCATGTTCATTCGCCGAATTCGGTCCTATTAATAGCGTAGCATATTTACATGATGTACATGTACTGTGATGTAAAAAGTAACGTCTGATAGAACTCCTTTGTTATTCTATTCATATCATTAAAAAGTCTTGCACAATAACAGTAGGCCTACCACTACATTCCTCAGTTTAAGACTTACAAAAAACAATGGACAGATGGAAAACGCCGAACTCGCGATGTCGCTGTCTCCATTTTGACGTTTTGAAATGTCAGCATAACAATTTTATGACGTCGGGTTCATTCGCAGATATGTGACCAATAAAAACGTACTGTATACGCGACTGCCTTCTGCCCATGCGCGGTTTCTAAGGCAACGCTACCGCCATGTTGAATCATTACCTCGTTTAATGCGTACGGTACGGTACCGTACGTACATATACGTGTACATGGTATGTACACAACTCTCTATGGAGACTGAAAGTTAAGTGAAACAATAAAAAAATCTATGGTTTGTCATGTGCGGTGCATGTCTGCCATGTCCACTCTAAAAAATTGTACTGCTTGAGCTTCTGAAGATGTAGCCCATCCAAAACGTAAACTGCATTGTAAGTTTTCAAACTGTAGTTTAGATCCAAGATGATTTTGTCCAGCTTCCTCGATCGAGTATCGGAGTAAGATTTTAAAATAGGCCCTAGGCTAAAATCTACGATGCCCTGCATGCCCGCCCCTGAACATGCTGAAGACTAATCCGAGTCCTAACTTGGACTCTTAAATCGTCTTTTTTAAACATTTGGACATTTAAAAAAAAGGCGATTTTAGGGTCCAAGTTACTCGGACTAGCTGAAGACCACGTTCATCACGTTGTGATTAATTCCAGAAATTAGGGGTCCATTTTTTTCGGGTCCCTGTGACATCTGACGTACATGTATGATGTAGGCCTAGGGCCTGTGAATTTGTAAGTTCAAAACACATTTTCTAATTTCCAAGAGTGATGAATTTAAAATGCAAATTACATGTCAAACAATATTAATGGTTTGAAATTAATTGCAGTGACATTTTCATGTCAAATAAAGCCTGAAAGGTCAGATTTAACACTAGTGAAACGAAAATGTCACACTTTTGGACCCTTAATTTCTGGAATTAGGGCCTAGGCCTATACCATTGTCACCACGCGGTCGTACTAATTAACGTCAACACAACGTCAACACATGATAGTAACGTCAACACACCGTCAACACACCCAAATCACGTTCTAAGTTAACAGAAACGCATTTCGATAGCAATATAATGCCTAAAATACAATTTGGCTAACAACAGTGGGCGACATTTGGGGGGAAAAAGCTGTTTTCTTTCATGAACTTGAATTCTATAGAATATTGTATCCAAAAATTGCATGCAATAAACCTGGACTTAATTTCATGGTGCTGCTTACCGCAGAATTCCACACTTACGATCTCCATTCTGTGCTGACCGGGCTAGCAGAAAAATTCTGTGCTAACCTTTTAAGCACAGAATCCTTAGTTACGGGATGTACGCATGCATGTGTTAAGGCCAAAATTCCTCACTAAGCCGTGAATTACTGTACCTTGGCCGTAAGTACAGAATTTTCTGTTACGGTAAGTGCCAATTTTTTCGCTTGCGGTAAGCAGCCCCGTGAAATTGGGGCCTGTTAAAAAGATGCGGAGATATCAGTTAATCATTGGCCTACTTTGATAATGGAATTAGGGCTAGCATTATTGCCACACAAAATATTGGCATGTGGGCAAAGAGGCAAATGGGCGAAGTGGCAAAAATGCTACACTTGGACTCTACAAATCGCCTTTGTCACATTTAGACATGGCAACCATGTCCAAATGTTAAAAAAGCTGATTCGTAGAGTCCAAGATACTCGGACTAGCCCGCAGGCCTATTTAATTTCCTTTTGAGGCCATGAGAATGAAGTCGTGGATTCTTGGCTGAAATTTTTGAAGACATGAGGCTACATTTAATTTTCATATTTCATTGTACACCTTTCCCATTATTTTTCACCATGTTTTTCCATCATATCCATGAATTCACCAGCAATAGTGTCTGTACAAGTTGGTCAAGAAATAAACGGTGGAAACAGTTTTTCTTCATGTTGAACCTCCATCCTGTCCCTGGAGAGTTTTTAATTCCATAACGTTTGTCAAAACTTGGAATGAAAGAGAGCAGTTATCGTGATGTTAGTTAAAGAAATGTGTCCCAAGATTATTTTTAGGTTGGCTTTCCATGAAATATTAATTGTGACCTATCACAACAAACTGAGAGTGAAGTCTCATCCCGCTCTTTCCTATTTTGGGGGTTCAAAGTCATATTGAAGTGGAGGTCAGTTTTGGGGTTTGTAACATTTGGAAAGAGAAACTTGTCTCCTATTTACAATGTAATTCCAAATATTTTGCAGGATCGTAAAAATGTCTTAGCAATTCTGCAGTGATAGCATTATTCATGTTTGGTCCGAAATGTTGAAACAGTGTTGGGAATGAAGATGGAAAGCTACATTGTCACCATCTGCTTTTACCCTTAGTCTTCTGTGTGCACACCACTGGAAAACTTTCTTTCTGCTGAATTCAAATATGCCAATATCTCAATTTTAGAAAAGTCTGACTTTCAGCTTACATGTATTTTGTGATGACAGGTCACAATTACAAAACTTAGGATTCAAATATTACCCAGTGGACATCTTTGAACCATAAATTCATGTTCCATTGGCTCAGGAAAATAGCAAATGCACATTAGGAAAAGCCACTGTTATCCATTGGTCAGTTCCAAGCCCATACTTGCAAATGCACTGGCCAGACATGTCACTCAACAGGGAAAGTTTTCACTGCAGTATCCCATTCACACATGTACATTTTTGAGAAGATCTATGGCAGGGCAAGTGATTGGTACATGTAACTCGTGTTGAGTTATGAAGTGCCTTTTGCGGAGAAATACTGAAAAGCTGTGAATAATACAGTTTTTCAGCGGTAGCTTTTAGAGAATGCATGCAGTGGACACAGATACCTGTATTTTTTCAGTTCCAAAGTTATGTCTTTTTTGCATTGCTTGAATGACTGACCTTTACATGTATGTACTTGTATGCATGTTTATTGAGATGTTATATGATGAAAAAAGTGGAGGCAGTATGCAGCATTCTTTCCCCTAGGTAGTTTTACGAACACAATAAAAGTAGGCAGAATTAAAAAGAAATTAACATTTTTTGTACAGGGTACGTGTATCTACTGTACGTGTATTTATTTTTTGTGCTTCAATTTGACATTTCATACAGGTCAGTTGTTTGAAACGACAAACTTCAATCTCAAACTTCCAAGGGACAAGTGACAATGTCTCGGGCAACAGTGTCTAAATCCCGTGCAGATAAAAGCAAAGATAAAGATAAGGATCGTGGTGGCAGTACATCGGTTCCAGTACCACCAGTCAACACAGATGTCATCCCTGGAAGATTTTCTGAGACAGACTGGTGAGTGAAATCGATTCAGACACGGCCAATGTGCAGACCATTCAGCGCAATCGTGCCACTGGTTGGCCGCGGGTATGTGTGTGTGTGAGTTCACGTGTGTGCATGCATCGCATGCGAGACTGTGGCGTGCGCTCGGTGATATAACATGACATCGTAAACAAAATTGTACTATATGTGTTATGGTTCCATGACATGGCCAATCCAAAGTGCAGTCATAACAGCAAAGCTCAGGTATTTTTCAAGAGGAAAGTAGAAACAAACAGTAAAAATGTTCAGGTACATGGAATCAAATGGGCGTAAGTATTTTTGCCCGTCATTATGATTTACGGGCACATTTCTGAGACAAACGGGCGCATTAGCTACCTGTGCCCGTTAATTTCAAGCCCTGGGTTATTGCATTTAAAAGTGCAGTTTTTAAAACTTTAGAATTATCCATGCTCTCTCAGACAACTGGGCAAGACATTGTTTCGTGCGTAGGCTCTTCTGTTCAGATTGTGAACCCAGAGTTTACTTTAATACTGAAAACAATTCTGAGAAAGGGATTGCAGCTTGCATTGCTATGCGCATAAGTAATAATGAATCAGCAAAGAGGAGAAAATGTTGTCCTGCTAAATCTGCAAAATTGCAGCACTTTTTGTGTACAGGCTATATACAGGGGTGTGCATTTACTGGTATTTTTGGAACTGGATACCCATTTTTTGTCAACATCAGGTACCCGGGTACTCGTAAAAAAGAACACTCAATAACAAATAGCATTGTGGCAACCTCGGTGGACCATGTGCGTAAAACAGGGTTCTTTTTCATACACAAGAAGCAAGCAGCACATTTTCTGCATGTCAGGGTAAATCTCTCCTACCTTTTTATCAAACAAGATTGTTATCTTCAATTTGCAAAATATTTTTGTATTTAAAGTCTATGAAACAGAAAAACAAACTTTTTGATGAGGAACATCAGAACAGATCACAGAGCTGCAAACCACCTACATGTACATGTACGTGTACGCACCAGCTACCGTGCAAAGGAAATGACATGTGCACAAATGGTGAGCTCTGGTCGTGTCACGTGCGGACCAGATCAGTGCTATGTACACGTACGTCACAGGTTAAAAGGCTTTTATGTATGAAAATACCTCCATAACTCCAACAATGCCAACACCACCGTATCCACTTGTTTTAAAGTTTCTGCTTAAAAAAATGCCACCTACGTGTAAATGCTTCATACGGCCTTGAAAGTGTCGTAAGTCTAGGGTTAAGAGTCATCACTGCCAAGTGCATTTCTTTTCTCACGGGGACCAGTTGTATGCACGCTGCATAAACCAACCTTACCTGAAACTGCAACAATTCCTGGCTCTCAAGCTACTCAAGCTAACCTGATTGCCACCACAGGCCCAATTATAGTCCCCTTCAGGCAGGCCAATCGCTGACACTGCAGTGGCCATGTGATCATGGTGACCGTAAAAGGAAAAGTCATGTGACCACACATAGGGAACCCAAGTCAAAAAACAGGACTTTGTGGAGTGCTTCACGTTATAAACAAAACCAAGTGATACAAAAGTTTTGCCACACAAAGGTACCACAATAAAGTGGTTTATTTTGATAAAGAAACTTTTAGGATTACTCCATTCCCCTGAGGTTCTAGTTGTCAAGATGTACATGTAACTGTATAAAGTACTTTGACAAGTGATGTTTGATGCATGCCAGCCCTTCAGTATTAAATTTCACAGACATTTTATACAGGTATTTTTGTTCCTAATTTATTTACATGTTTGTTTTTTTTTTTACGGGTACCCGGCCTGAAAAAAATAGAACCAGGGTTTTGATATCGACGGGTGGGTGCCCGGGTATCTGGCACAGGCCTACTAATATAACATTGATGCTGTCTTCCTGAGATAATATCATACAAATGTAGTTTTGCAATATGGAAGTGCTTAATATAAAAGCCCAGAAGGCAACAAAACACCCTTTAAAATAGTGAAACAAAAATTGAAAATAAGGTTAACTGTGATCTAAAAGTGCATTTTGAAGGTTGATTTTAAAACAAATTGATTGCAGCTTCCCTTTAACCAACGGTTAATAAGCCACAGGCTAATTAAGCATCTCGGGAATTACTTTTACCTTAGTTAATATTATGAGGAAGATTCCGTCTGTTGTAAACTTGAACACATATATGTATATGATACAAAACTGCTGCAAACTGCTTGCTGGGTACAGTGACCTAACATCTCTGAACATACAAATCACAAAAGTCGGAGGGCAGAATCTTTCTCAAAGGCAAAATGACTTTGAGAAAAATTCTGCTAGGATTGAAACGTTAGGCCTTCCTACTTGGTTACAAGATTGTCAGTTATTGGTGTGTTGCATCTAATTTCGTCGTTTGCAATTCAGATTATTGTCTGCCCATTGATATTTTCTCTTTTTTCCTGTGAAGGGGTTCATTGTTGGACAAAGAGGATGGAGAGGACTTCATAGTTGATATTGTGGGTGACATTGTAAATTCTGCTTTGCATGTCATCCATGAAAACTATATACAGAGGCAGCTTTATCCCTACACAGTGACACAAGCAAGAGATGCCATTCTCCAGATAATTGAGGTAAAAGAAAGGATGACTGTAGTTATCCTGTGATTTTTAAGTGTCATACAACCCACTTGCAGGTTGAAATACATGTACTGTACATGTAATACTTGGTTGATAATGGAGGACATGGTTTGTCTTTACTCAGTGGCAATTCCTCGCTCGTGATGAAGGAGAAGAAAAACCAGAAGAGAATTTCACCTGGCAAGAAGAGGAAGGTGTGGTATCGTTTTCTTTATAAAATATCACACTGTTGATAAATGTTTTACATACAGTCGCTAAATCAGGTTGAAAAGTAGACCTGGATGTAGGAACAGCACTGTTGGTAGTGTGGTTTTCCACACTCTTGAACAGAAGTGTGAAAAAACATAATTTCAAGGGTACCCATTCTCATTACAACCTGTACCACAAATTTGAAATCTCTGTTTTCAACCACTCTTAACAGATTTGTTGAACAGCACAGTTGACTCGTTCCATATCATTTTCAGCAATGCTTGGTATTACGGTTTTTCATCTGAGTAACTGGTTTTTCCGCAAGCTGCGTGAAGGCCATGTTGCAAGATTTTTGTTTTTGTTTTTGTTTTCTAATTTTTGTCCACACCTCAAAAGTCTGATAGACATCTTTCAGTGGTACTTCCTTCACTTTAAATCTTTATCTTAGTCAAACTAAAACCAATGTTATCCTGAACTCAGCTGTGCCACCTTCAATATTTTTAAACTTGGAATTTATATAAAGACACTCCTTATCACCTATGTACTTTTCATTACAAATGTGAAGTTTGAACCTTGCTTTCTCTTGCAATGCTTCAGAGCCTCAGCCATCCGTTCCAGATGCCTGGGCACAAGGATCAGTGCCCAGACAGCCACAACCTCCACTTTCTCCACCGGCATCCGAACCAGACACCGATGTGACATCTGTCAGTCGACTCTCAGAGCCAGAGATTCTAGAGGATCTGCCCACAACCATTAATGAGACGGGGACTATCGTTGAAGCTGATGACACATATGCACCTGTAGTGAGGCGGGCAGAGATTAAGGAGGAGGAAGTTGAGGAGACTCGAGAGAAAGAAGAGACAGTGACAGAGTCTGAGAAGGTAAAAAGGACAGTGATGCAGGAGTGGCTTGATTTTGTAGTAATTATCATGACACACTTGATGGTGATTGGACCTTTGTATAGCCACAGATTCATTTTAATTCAGATCCAGACCTTAGACCATAACAAAAGTCCTGCTTCCAGTTCTGTGACTGACCCTAATGTTTTGTCATGACCTTAAAACTTATATTAGCAAGTTGGAAAACAAATTTTGAAAAATTTCAAAAATTAAAAAGAAAATGCTTTCTATTTTTTGTCTTCACAAAACACCTCTCAACAACTGTTTCCATGTCCAATTGCCTATTTACAACTTTGAAGGACACTGCAGTTATTTTGACAACTTCCCTTTGCATTTCACTAACGCTGTGGTGAAAACATGTGTGCAGAAATAATACACTGATGAAGCCATGCTCCTCTTGTTTCTGCCATGGCATGCCATTGCCGAAGAAGGCATGATGGAAATGCAGCAACCTGTCTATGCATGGACATCCCGGCTAAATTGTTACACTTCACCGTATATGCATGTACATTTAAATGCATGCAACTCGACAGCTGCACATCAATACAGATTGCTGTAGCAAGAAGATTTCTACATGTGCAAGTTAATTCACAGAACTTGATCGGTTGTCTATGTTTGTATTTTCTGTGTTCATGAATCTAATTTTAGGTTGTACAAGTATTGCTTGTGTTTGAAGGAAGCATGTTTCTATAAAATTTCTTACTGTAGCCAAAGATTTATCATTCACCCCTCTAGATGCATCAGACATGCTTATCACGTGATGTATTTTCCGTACGGACATTGTTTGCAAGTTCTCATCATGATTACCTGACTTGCTTTGTACATACATGTACACTGGTGTGAAGAAATAAAAGTTCTGCTTTCGAAATTGGATCACATGCCTCTCTAAAATACGGTCAGTAGGTCGGAAATTTTGGGGTCAATTTTCCTGTGCTGATTGAATGGCATGAATGGGGAGGATAACTTCAAAAAATTGATTAAAAAAGTGATAAAACCCCATCTTAATCCTTGTAAAAATATAGATAGATATATGTAGATAATTCAAAACAATTATGGACAATTCACACAATGCTAGTCAGGTAATCGCGACAGCAAACTGGCCAATCATGTCTGTGTATCACGCGGTAAGCGTCCATGATACATCCAACGGGCAGGCAATAAACCTTGTGCCGCGGCATGATATATTTATGGAAACACGCTCACTTCAAGTATGAGCAAAATCACCTCAAATTAAACTCCTGAACACAGAAAATACATACATAGACAAAAGACAAAGTTCTGTGAATTAACTTGCAGAAATCCTCTGCAGCATCAATGTTTTTGCAGATGTAGGGTTGTGTGTATATATGGCCGATGTTGCATAATCAACCATAGACTGGTTGGTATGTTACGCCTCAACTGTAACATCAGTCCCAACTACATGTACAGGGTGTCCCAGAAAAAATCAAACCCTGAGGAAAGGGGTTAATATGCCCAAACCATGAGATATGATTATAATAATGCATAAGGATCTCTGAAAAGTAGAAGCAGTATTCTTTCTAATGATACCTTGATGGTATCCCTCCTGTCATGCATGACTGAACACCATTGTCTTGAAAATGAGGCACCCAAACTCAGTTGTAACACTTTGGATAAACCAGTGAATGAGGTTGTCCCTTTGCCGTGCTTGTCCTGGTTGAAAGTGACAACAAAAGGTCATGTTAATGAGGGGAGATTGCCTTTTGTCACCTTCAAGTTATGGAGTCTGGTTTTGACTTGCCTTGAGGTACCATAGGCCAGTGCGGTGTTGAAAAGTGTTTGAAGCAGGACAGCAAGTCTGCAACATGGTGCAACTTACCAAAGAGTAAAAGTGTTTGTCGTGACGAAATTCCTTGAAAACAAGAGCTTTCAAGCCATCCAAGCTGCATTTAGGGAAGCCTTCCCTGATAGGGATCCACCGGCAAAATCGACCATCTGGGAAAATGTGCGCAAATACCGAGAACATGGGACGAGCCTTAATTTGAATAGGGGTCATTCGGGAAGGAGGCGCACAGTGCAAACTCCTGAAAACGTTGCTACAGTTCGACAGCAACTTGTCGAACAGCCTAGGGGAACCAGTTACAGGAGGAGTGGACTTGGACACGCGGAAGGTGTCGGTGCATAATTTACTGTGAATTACGTAATGTGTAAATAATTGGTGTGGCCCTGATATCTTATCCAGGACAAGTATGACGGAGGACAACCTCATTCATTGGTTTATCCAAAGTGTTACAACTGAGTTCAGATGCCCCATTTTCAAGACAATTGTGTTCATTCATGCATGACAGATACCATTAAGGTATCATTAGAAAGAATCCTGCTTCTACTTTTCAGAGATCCTTATGCATTATAATCATATCTCATGGTTTGGGTATATTAACCCCTTTCCTCAGGGTTTCCTTTTTTCTGGGACACCTTGTATAGTTGGGACCATCCCAACTATAGCTGGGCCAGTCCCAACTAGAGTGCCATAGTTGGTCCGGCCCAAGTACAGCACAGAACAGCCTCGTTCCCATGGGTACGATATTGCTGCACCATGGTGGTTCCCACCATGCCTTGTGCAATGTAACCCTGGTATTGTATAATTTAAATATCCTACTAATTGGGGTAATTAAATTAGGCACCATTTCAAAATTCATATCTCATAACGTAGGTGTCTGACAGAACGGTCTGATCCGATACATTTATTATGGGTTGGCTATCAGGTGAAGTGTTCTCAAGTGGCCAATCCTAACCGATAAATGCCTTCCTGCTCTACTGATACAATGCACTTCTCCCAAGGCAGTGTGGTTTTTAGTGGAGCGACACCCACACCGTTATCCCACTCAATACAAGTCACTATTGATGGATATCCCATGTGTGGCTTGCATTAGTTTATAAGGACCCTATTTCCTTTGTTCTCCACCAGTATTCCTCAGTGACTTTTTCTATGATATGTTTTGCTGTGTTGCCACAAGCCTGTTATTCCAATTCAAGTGATTTAGGTCAGAGATTCAAGTGCAGGAGGGAACTACATGTCAATGTAATGTGATATTGAAAACAAATCAGAATCAAATTATGCTGTGCATACATGTAGTTCAACAATTTCCACTGAATAATTTCCGAAAATATTTTGGAACATGAGATCTTCCTTTTCCCTTAATGTGCTAGGTTATGGGGTTATTAATACATATACCAGTGCATGTTCATATGGGTTGCAGATACATGTATGTGCAATTGATTGGTATCAATATTAGGTTATTTTCAGTGACATGGCAGCACGAGATAAAAACAGCAAGATAGGGAAAATAAACTTGTATTATTGAAAGATTAAGCATATTTCCATGAATGAAATATACAGTCTACTGGAAATATGTTATAGTATTGCGCAAGTTCACGTATATACATGTAAAGCTTCACATACATGTACACTCTGATCATGTGCAAGCCAGACACATTAAAACAGGTGATGTGCACGAAAGAAAAATAAATTGCAATTTGTGGATATAAATTTCTGTTTTTGGAAGCTTTCAATATTCCCAGAAATCATAAGTGGTACCTGTGTGGAACCAAAGTGCATGATAAATTTCAATAGAGCCTGAAAAGTTGACCCCTGGTGGCGTGCTTCTAGAACCCTTGGATACGAAAAATAATGTGCAAAGATTTTAGAATTTGTGATATTTGTTCGTTCGGTCACTTCTCAAAAAAATCCAACTCAGAAAAGGGGCTGTAGGGGTTGCGATGTTACGGTTGGCTGGGGTTGTGGTTACATCAGTGTCGTAACTAAAATGAATCAGAAGGCACCCTACATTATTTTTTAAAATTTAAATGCGGGCCCACAAGCAAAGACGCACTGGACAGATATTTACGTCAACAAACAACAAAAATAATAAATTTAATGCTAAAGAATACTTGCTTATGAGGCACCACAGTCCCAAGATATATCGTTGAACTCTTTAAGGCCACAGTATAAACAGAGTGTACATGATGAATACAAGTATCTCACAACGAGGGCACGGTGTTAGCTGTGATCATGATCATAAGACATGTGCGGTGGGCCCTTTGCAAGTATATCAATTTATAGAAACTGAAAACTCACCTGACCTGAAAGAGAAATATCCTGCCAAAAATTGACCCATCACTTCTAAAAATCTAACATACATGAAGAACAGTGCAATGAGGCAGTCTCGTATGCAAATGAACATTTTTGGTTTGAAATTTTACGGTAGTCCATAAATCCACCCCCCCTTCATTCCATCCTATAAGCTAACCGATCCCCACAAGGAAAAGTAGTAGGATGGTTATCAGTCCATTTTTTATCCATCGTCGGATGGCTGTTTCCTATTGTCAACCGATACGAATGATGCCTTAGGCCTACATGTACATGTGTATTTGGTCAGTGTGTTTATGTGCGATGCAGATTTATGCATGGAAGACGCGTACGTGTGCAGGAGAATACAGTGGCACGTGGCGTGTAGCTTTTGAAACACGCGTGCGATTCACTTTACATTTATTGTATATTAATTCTGAATAGCCAGTCAGTGTCATTTTTGAATTCCATACGACCAGGGGCTAGCGAAGGAAGGCGCACGCAACCCATGGAGTTAAGAATGAGCACAGAGGTCCAGTGTGCATGTGTCCAGCGTGTGCCAAAGTCATATTCATTGTTTACAGTGTCATGTCGTAGATGGAGTGCCATATTTTAGATGAATTGTGTCAAGTGTAAGATGCAAAAACTTGGATAAGGTTGAGAAAATTTCTGTAGAAATTGGTCAACAATAGTTGGGCCAGCCTGACTGCAGCACTACAGTTGGGACTATGCCAACTATAGTTGGGACAGACGCTATAGTTGGGGCATAACAGGTACATTTCCATCACACATTCTTTGACATGGGTGTGGCGCGGCGGGAACCAATGCAGCTTTGTTTAATGGATTGAACTTTATTTTGCACACGTTTTCACCACTGTGACGGTGAATCGCAAAGGGCAGTCATCAAAATAAGAGAAGTTTCTTTTCAAATATTGCAAATATAAGTAGGAAGCAGGTGTTTTAATATGACAAAAGGTTGTCAAACCTACCCCACCATGGTAAATATTTTGGTGATATCTTTGGAATAAAATGTGTCATCACCTCAGAGGATCAATAACAGCCTGGCACTAAATTCAGCGGCCAACCTTTTGCTTTATTATGGGTTACTAGGCACTAATTATGGTTTGTCCGATGCAAAAGCGCTGTCCTGGCCGCCTAATGTCGACCCCTTTGTACATGTACATGTACAGTGTATGTACATGTAATTGAATACCTCATTCATTCAGCACAGGTAATTGGTAACAAAATAAGTTTTCCAACCTACAATCCTAGTTTTGAGAGGCATGTAATCGGATGCAGAACTTTTTTTCCTTTTGAAATGGGTAGAGGGGCTTCCCATGAATGGGGCCTTACTGAGTGGCATTTTTTGACTTAAAATATACATATTCACCTTATGTCTGAGTAAAACATAAAACATTCAGTGCTGTAATATACATGAATAAATTCTTAGCCCCAGCCATATAGTTATGCATTTGTATTTTGGGATCATGGCACGGCCATAAATTGAGACAGTGGATTGGTGTTATTGCATTGAGACAATATCATCACCCACTGATACTGTAGATGTGTTTATTGAATGTTTCACTCAAAGTGGGATTACAAAAAAAAAAAGGCCAATACCCCAGCCTTGGCTTGAGCTACGGTAAAAGAAAAGAACGTTTAGATACACAAAGGAATACATGTACCGGGATATATGTTAATACTAATAAAAAGCGTGTTAAAGTAAGAAGTTGTTAAATGTACATTCAAATTTTTCTGGGAGACACAGAAGTAGCATTTTTTGCTGATCACAGAACTGTAGAGGGTACAATGAGGCTGAAGATGGCAGTTAGACTGTTTTGTCGCTGAATGTTAACAAAACTTTAACATTGCTAACCTACAAGTAGACTACTCAAAATTGCAAGATTTTGTTAGGAAAAGTGTGACAGGTTTCAGGAGCTACGGCACATTCCAAGATCTTTTACATGTACTTCTCTGGATTTGTCTTGGATACCACCAGGATGGCCTGCGAATTTCAAGATGCCAAGTTTTCATAAATAATGCACTGAATGGACTAGGTATCATGTCACTTACAATGTACATGTACATGTATATATTAGAGTTAAAAATTTGTATTGTAATTTGAATTGTCATTCTTGGTGTTTGTTTTCTCCTCCAGTTTACCGCTACTTTCTTTAATGTGAGTCTGTGTACATGTTCCTTCTGAAAATGAAGAAATACATGTTGACCTCCAGTGCTCCGTTCATGCAAAATGTTGGTGTCACTGTCAGGGCAACTGTGTTACCTCATGTCACTCGATCACTGATGAGAGTTGCCGTTTAATAGGTCACTCAGGGAGTTACATACCTTTCTATATGGAGGACGAAAAGTGGCCATCTGCTTTTTTGCTGTTATATAGAATACTAGAAAAGCAGATTTTACGTCTTTGTAACGTGCAGTTTTTGACTTTTCTACTTTTCTGCTACCTCAAAAGCAGAATGACCATTTTGTTGTAATGCACCTTTTCTGCTGCTACAAAAGTAGTTTTACTTTTCCTCTTTTTGATGACAGCCGAAAAGTGGCCATCTGTTTTTCTATTCTCAATGGGGCCATGAATGGGGTCATGAACCTGTAGGTTACGACCATTTCCGTTCTGGGGGAGTGAAGACATAGAATCCAATGCTTTCTGCGGGCCAATCCCTTACGGCAGTATCAGTGTCCCTGTGACACTAAGAAAACAGCATCTCACAGGAAATACAGTTTTACATCATTCAATAGACACAAGCTTGCTTTGGCCCAAGAAAACATGTGAATCTTTCATTATAAAAGATAGGGTGGACTGTGATTATTGGTTTATACCGTACGTCTTCAATCCCCAGGAAAGGAAATGGTGCAACCTGAGGTTCACGACCCCGTTCACAGCCCTTGGAAGCTTAAGGCAGAAAAGCAGATGGCCACTTTTCGTCCTCCATACTTTCTACCCAGACCATTATCACCGAAGGCTTGACTATTTCATGAGATTTGGGGGAAATAAATGATTACATGTCAGGTTCCACAGCACGTGAGAGTTCACCTTTCAGATTTACTTCCTTTGGGTAATAAAGGTTGATGATCACCAAATACTGATAGAAATGCATGTAGCAAAATTGAAAATCCTGAGGCAGTCACAGGTTGTAGGGTAAGGAATTAGGATTTAGGCTACTTTCTTCCCATTACACCCCAAACAGAACCTGAACAAAACTGAATGCCATTGTTCTGTTTTCTGTTGCTGTAACAGTTTAAGGGTTAATTGGGTGCATGTATGTGCAGAACTTTGAAGACCATAGATCTCTTTCAGTCGTGTTGATATTAGCATTTTAAGGTGTATCCTTGAACCATTGATGTTTCATGTTGCACATTTGTAAAATGTAATCTTGCAAAGAACAAGACAGTTTCCTGATTTACAAAATCTGTCCACAATATCCCACCAGCCTGTCCATGTGAAACCACACAAGTTTAAGTACAAGCCATACAGAGGTCCCTTGAAGTCAGCTGGTCTACGGGGTATCACAAAGACACTTGATGAAACAGATAAAGAAATTGATCTGGCGGAACAAAGAGCAAGAGATTCAACACCAGAGAAAAAAGACATCTTTGAACACATGCCTTCCTCATGCCATTCCATACTGAAGGTAAGTTGATTGACGAGTTTCCACCTGTCACCTTAATTTGGGGGAAAGAATGTTTTATTTTTTTAGTACAGATTTCTGGCAAGAGCCCTGATTTGCAGATTATATCTGATACGTTATGGAAAATACTGTGCACCATGAAGTGGATGTGGCTATCACTTTAATGCTGGAGAAAAGCTATTATTGATATTTACTTGTTCTTGCAAGCTTGACTTGTTTCATTTTACAGGTGTTCCACACAGACATATAAACTACCAATTTTGAACATAACATGGTGTTCATGCACAACTTCTTGTTATGGATACTTCAGTCTGCTTGTTTCTTTAGCAATTAAAAATTTATTCAGATCAGAAAGACTTTTTCCAAAATAAACTGGAGTATTAGCAACCTTCACTGTAGTTAGTTTCACTCATATGCACTTGTGTCGTGCTTACATTAGGTTCAAGCAGGTCGGCCCCCAGGAAGCAAGGATGTGACTTATGATGAGAAAGGCAACGTAGTCTCTGTCATCAAATTAGACCCAGAGAGATTACCCTCACACAGGTACAGTAATCCTATCTCCAGATCTTACAGTTTCGAGAAAATGGTGTGACTGAAAAAGGGAGGAAAATGGTGCAAAGTTGAGCTATTTTGGCCACAAAATTGCAGCTTGATGATCGCTAACCTTCACTTACTTCCTATTTATTAATTCTCCCGTCTAGAGTAAGAACCAAGTTTGCTATTGTGGATCCAGCGGTTGAAGCAGCCCACGCCAGACTAATCGCAATGAGGACAGGGCGCTACATCTCGGGAACTGATAAAGTTACAAAGACCAGTGGTTACACAGCCAAGAACAACAATGAACCAACAGAATCTGTCAGCAATGGTTGGCAAGATTTGGATTTTTATATTTAGTCATAATTACTCAGTTCCAAACTTTTCTTGATCTTTCAAATTCCTCGGCGAGGTCAGTCACTTTTACTTTACATCCCCTCCCAAGTGAAAAGTATGTGCCAGTTGTTTCCTACATAAAAGAAAATTTGGGTGTGTTGAGAAAGCAGTATTCATTCAGACGATGGATGGCAATTTTAAGGCATCTTTCAACAGTTGCAGAAATCAAGAATTGTTTTGTTCTTCAATTTTGCAGGGCAAAGCTCTAAGAGAGGTGGTCAGGTCATGGCCAGTGCTATGACTGTTGGAAGCAGTAATACCATGACAATACAGATGAAGACAGCATTTGAGAGTAACACAGTCAGTGGAGGTATAACACCGCTACCTCCACCTCTTGTAAGTTACCTGAAAACTTCTTCATTTGCATTAGTCAACAAATGTTGCTGAACAGAACCTGTTGATGCCAACATTAAAATTTATACTTTTATCTCTACCTGCCGGATCACTTCTCATCATTGATTTGTTGCCACTTTGTTTTTCTTAATCTGTTATGTACTGCCTCATGATAGGCTGAACTATTCAGGTGTTGGAGACTCTCAGTGACTTTATCTCATCCTGCAGATTGAGTCCATGGAGTTGTCCCCTGGTGTTGTGGTCAAAGAGGGCAATCGCATCAAGCGTGGCCCCAAGCTCCATCTCCGTCATGGCGAGGCAGTCACGTCGGCCAAGTTGCGCTCCCTACGGCCCATTGGGGGACCAGACAGCCATGGCTACCAGAAGCTGACTGTTGAACACATCCTGTCATCCCAGTCGCCCATTCTGCGCCCCTTGCATGCCACTGAGCCAATCCCTCCCATTGTTCCCCGCCCCTCAAACTCTGCCCAGGAGAGTGCTGTTTAGCATTATCATAACGGCTTAAATTTATTTCTTGATGCTAATTGATTCCTGGGTTTATGTGAGGCGAAATGAAGTGCCTGCTCAATGTGAATGGTTGCTGACGACAATAACAAACTGAACAAGGTTGATTGTTATGTTCCAACATTCCTTTCTGGTGCTAACAGTTATCCCAAAACTTGTCAGAAGACATACATCTGAGAAATTCTTTTGCTCTAGATATCAAACAACCATGCACTCCATTCTTTCTTCTGTCACTGTCTTCTGCCTTTGTAGGACGTAATGCATGGATTTATTGAATCCTGGGTTAAGATATGTTGCTGAGAGTACAGACAGTGCTTCCGATGGCATGTGTCAGGGAAGATGAATCCTGGGTTTTGCAAATTGCGTCTTCCAACTAGCTATGATTTCAACCGAGTGGTGTATCCAGGTCCTGGGTCCAGACGCAAAGTGGGAACTTTCCTTAAAAAACTTTACTGTCCATTTCTTTTACTTTTAAAAGAATCCAATGACAGGTGGTAGTACCGTTTCTAAAATAATGGTGCTATTAATTCCTTTTAATGAAAAAAATGTCAACAGTCTCCTTTGGGGTAGCTTATCCCCTGCTGTGGCCCCCCCCCCGGATTTGCCACGGGACCCAGTACACTCATCACCCAAAGATTATACTCAAGGGCTCAGAGACCTGGTAATCCATGCTCTTGTGTGTTGGATTATATTCTTGATTGCACGATTATTGGATTATTTTCCTGATTGTATTTTTAACAGCAGATTCAGTGGTCTTGTCAGAAAAGCCCATCTAAAATCTATCGGGAAACATTGGCAAATTAAAAGATAAAAAAGTGTATATACTTCGACATTTGAAATACTAAGAGTACACTAGATTCTCTGTGATTTGCATTGTTGAAGAGGCACATTGTACCTACATTCCTGTACATTTAGCTTGTAAAAAGAAACCATGAATCCAATCCTGAAAGTTTTTCTTTAAATGAGGTTGTTATATTTATTATTCAGTGCTAACGTCCTTGTAGAATCCGTTTTGAATTGCTTTTAAATTGTAAATAATATGAACAGAAAACGAGCTAAGGTGCCTTTCTTACCACCTGACAGAAATTTCGTCCATTTGTACATGAAGAGTGTATGGTTTAGTTTACTCATTGTGTTCTTCCAATTGTCCAATAAAATCATTAGTGGCGACAATTGTAACCAAAAATGGTTGTTCCTTGCCTTCTGAATCTTGCATGAATCCGAGGTGATGCTTACAAGGTAAATATGAATCACAAATTGCATTTACAAAGTGGAGAAGCTGTGGGGTCACCATGTGGGAATATCTGTTTGAGTTTGAGAGTTACTGAGAAAAACTGGACAAAAAGTGAACTCGGATTACAACTTCATGTAGTTATGTGCTCTGTCGGTTATAAAAGTCTCTTTGCCTCTCGGATACACATCAAATCTTGACTCGAACTGAGATTCTGTGGTGCGAAGTTACATGCAGTTGCAAAAAGAGAAAATCTTATTTTACTTGTCTATTTAACGGACCGTCTTGCAAAGGCCTGGATAAAATTTGAAGAGTATTTATTAGGCAAGTGTTTTGACATACTGAACTATATTCGAGGCCAGTTCGTTGTTGACGTGAAAGTGGAAACAAACTTTAGCGTCTGATCAAATATTCGCAGTGCGAATTCGCAAAAGTTTAGGCCTAACACATTTTCAACTTGAGCAAAATTCGGCTGCAAATCTGTCGTGGGGACGTCAAATTCACTTCGCGTTCACATTCACCTGTAGTAATCAATCCTTCAAGTCGTGTCCTCAGGATCGCCGTAAAATTGGGCCCCCGACGCCGCTGCTAGTTGATCAATAATCGTTCCTGGCATCCGGTCAGAGTCCACTTCAGAATTTGAAGCATTCTAAGGAAAATGTTGAGCAACGAACTCGTTTTTAGCACCATTTCTCTTGCATATACCAATGGTGTGGACAAATCTGGGCATTCGTGGAAAACTAAGATCCTCAGTATAAGCGACATGAATACCCCATAAGATTAAGCAATCCAGCAGGAAATATGTTCCTTTGGTGTAAAGTAAAAATAAGCGCTTGATGAGATTGAAGAGATGAGGAAGACAGGATACTCTACCAAAGTCATGTTACATGCACAGCTGCTGACTTACACATCCTATACCGTTTTGGAATTCTTTCAGAACCCACAAATTCACCCGCAAGGCCATACGCTTAGGTCCCTAATGTGGGAATTAACGTTTAATTGCTGCTGATATGCAAACGCTTCCAGTCTGGAAGAGAAATAAAATCTAGCGAGACACGGTCAACAAATTTGAAACCTTCACACTTTTCTCCACCACACGTACCCCACTTTTGAAAATTTCAGGAAAAGTTTGAATTCTTTGTTTCAGGCCTTTAATAAAAATATGCCAAAACATAAACGAACTTCTGTTCTCAAAAACAGCTTCATAATCCGAATAGTTTTGCACACTCTACTCTTTATCGATTTTATTTTCACAAAATACGCTAGGAATTGGCCTAATCCTACCAGGGAATATATTTGTCTCATTTTGTCATTTCCAAAATGTGAAAAACACAAGCATGGCGTCCTCTCATAGCAAAGTGTGTCATAAGTATCATTTACAAAAAAATAAAATAAATAAATAAAATAAAGCCGACGGTCGGTACAGCGATCAGACAATGATGAATGATACCATGCGTATATCCAGCCAAATAGACTTGGCTTGGACGATGATTCTATTCCAAGAAAGAAATACAAAAAAAAAAAAAAATCTGCACCTAAAGTTCAGACTATGGACCTACCTCTCATGTTGCAAGTATATGTGGTATAGTGTGTGTTTAAAGTATTTAAGTTATTTTGATGACAACTACATGTACTTTATGTGAAGGATGAGATGAATCCACTCCAGGTTTTAAGTGAGCTGAGTTTAGATTTTAGACCTGTTGTATTCAAATTTAGTAACTTGAGCAAGAAAGCAATATCACAATCAACATAATCCTGATCCACCTTTAAATTTTACATGTTTTTAAGCTGCTCTACTGAAAGTACTCAGAAAGGCAGTTTCAACCATAACGCATTATTGTTGGAAATCTTTACATATCTTTTCATAAATAGTAAACAGAATGTTCCCTTTATTTAATTCCCTCATGTAATTTATACTTACCCCTGATTTTCACGGCATCTGAGATATATTTTACGCACAATTTACTACCAGGTGTTGAGAGGGCTGAATATTTGCCTCGAGCTGGACCAAGAGAGGGTGCAATTTTCTTGGCAACAGAGACTCCTTTGAACGGAACAAACGACTATAAAATGCACGCGTTACGGTCGCATATCGCTACCAACGAAATCAACACTCGATCCCAACCAATACGAGTCCTTTCAACCTATAAGGAGGTGCCTCTGCTCGAGGCGGATACAGCATTCCATTTTAAATACGTAAAGGCCTGTTTTCCCTAATTTTTAATAAGGAACTGACATGTTCTTTTTGATAAGAAATTCATTGTTTGTAAATAAAAACTGACTATCGTGACAATGTGATTCTGTGACTTATTTTGAGTACTTGTATTAGTCTGTTCAGAAAGATATTGGTACAAAAGGTGGATTCAGTTTACTTGAATTACTGGATAACATTTAGCACGTGTCTAATGAGCGCCAGTGATGAGGTAAACTGTTTTGTTTTCAAACTGTCCTTTGTTAAATGCACCATCTGGATTAGCTTTATTAAATGGGGGTATTCCACTGTCATATGTTTTCTAAATGGAGAATAATTCGTCCAACGTGAATCGTAGATGGGGGAGCGTTTGCTAGAAACGAAAAAAAAAAAACCAAACAAACCCGCGGCCAGCAGCGTTTTTTGGGGGAAAAAATCCGACGTTAACTGGCTAGTAAATAGACCTTTTTCCTTCGATGTCACAATCTTGCTGGACCGTGATGTGTTGTGATGGTAATGGTGAATTGTGTTGTTATCTGCTTATTCAAGATAAACGT
This sequence comes from Acanthaster planci, assembly GCF_054643075.1. Lineage (NCBI taxonomy): Eukaryota > Metazoa > Echinodermata > Asteroidea > Valvatida > Acanthasteridae > Acanthaster > Acanthaster planci. Next base: position 9,799,411 of record NC_141795.1, read on the forward strand.
ATCAAGCATGCAGCGTTCATAAATGCGCTTGCACGTGGTTGAAGCTGCCCGTAGGAATATATACAATCACCATGGCCACTGCGGTCCACACGTGGTGGTATTTTTATTAGTGCAATCCAGTGACGTACGTGAGAAAGGTCTTTACCGCAACTGTGAACGGGCGCAAAAAACTCTTGAGTTTAGGCATCAATGTTTTCATTCTCTTCCCCGTTTTTTCAACTGCCCTGGTAAAGATTGTAACACGTGTCCACACATCAACTGGTCCACATACGAAAGGTGCATATTATTGTATATAGGCGTCACCCGTGGCCGTGTGTGTTTTTGCCAATTGTTTGGATACAAAGGAGTTGCAAGTTGGGATTTTGTAACCGTATCTCTTTTCATGTGGCTTTGTTACTGTCAATAATGTAACAATCGGTCAATAATGTAATACCGGCCGATAATGTGATAAAAATCGGCCGATAATGTAATACCGTCCGATACTGTAATAACGATCGACCGATAATGTAATAACCCAAGCGACCCAAAATGTAATGAAAATTGGCCGATAACGTAATAAACTAAAACCGGCCGATGATGTAATAACATGGAGGCCGATAATGTAATAACCGTAAGTTTGCTTGTCTCATACAAGGCTTTGGGGGACTTAGGTTTTCTTCAAGTTTTCCCAGCAGATCCCTCTTATACTAAAGAAACTATAGAAAGCTCAAAAACAAGTTAGTATAGCTTGAGCCAGACCGAGATTTTGGCAGGTATGTGCAAGGATATTTTTCACTTTCATCTATTTTCGAGGTTAGAGCCTTGGAATCACAGTAACTGAGAGTTAGGATGCTGACTTGCTAGGGACACTCAGGCTTGCTTCTTAGGGGGTATTATATTCATTCTGACGTGATGAGCTCCTCATTAAATTGAGCTAGTGTTCATATATAAAACAACAGTTTTCCACTACCTGCAAAGTTTCAAGCCAGTCGGACATGTACTTCGGAAGATGCAGGGCTTTAAAGGATACATCTTTAATGTCACCCGATATGTTAACTGATAACGTCATCGTGACACGAGGTCAGTTTTCGTCTATAACATATCCCTTTTGCGATATCTGCAAAGTCTTTACCCAACTTGACACGTTTTTTAGAAAATAAATGGGGCTTTAAAGGAAGCACCTTCCATGTCACGTGATTTGTCAACTGATGACGTCATCATGACTTGATGTCAGTTTTCGTCGTCAACAATTCCCTTTCTAGCTACATGTATTTGCAAAATGTCAACCCAGTGGGACATGTACTTAAGGAGATAGATGCATAGAGCTTCGAAGTTTGCACCTTAAATGCCAATCAAGCCAAATGGGTGACTGTGCTGTTAATTGAAATCACCTCAACACTAAATAAAAGAACAAGGTTTATGTAATGAGGTCACCATAATTCATCTGAGTGTTATATACACCTTGGGAAAAGATTACGTCCATGTTCAGTTATAATTTGATTACAAAAAAATTGAAAAATTGTCACTTCAAAAGCAATAAGGTAAAATAAGAAAGGATCTGCAGGGAAAATTCGAAGAAAACCTAAGTCCCCAGAAGTCTTCTGAGAAACAAGCAAATCTACGGTTATTACATTATCGGCTTCCATGTTACTACATTATCGGCCTCCATGTTTAACATTATCGGCCTCCATGTTATTTCATTATCGGCCGGTTTGGGGTAATTACATTATCGGCCGATTTTTATTACATTATGGGTCTCTTGGGTTATTACATTATCGGTTGATTGTTATTACATTATCGGCCGGTATTACATTATTGGGCGATTGTTACATTATTGGCCGTAACAAGCCCCCATATCTTGGGCCTTGGGGCAGCCTTGAGGCCAAAGCTAAGCATCAAGTCACTGTATCACCGGTTACTGGTGCTATGCCAGACAGACTTAAATTTTTAAAAGTAATTTTCGGGCAGGTTGTCAAGACAATTAAAATACTCTTACTTAATATTATAAGAACTAACTAGAACTAAAGCACTGTAGAGAGTTCATTAAACGATATAGTAACTTATCCTGTTTCAATCCGATGCCGCTTATACAACATCAAAATAGACGAGACTAAGGAACCACTGACTTCAACAAGGCATGCATCCGAGCATTGATCTATCACAGTTTGCTGCATCCGACTGAGATACAACTTTATTCACGTTTGGCCACCCCGAGACGGAAGGGACTTGGCCAGCGCGACCCCTGATATTGAGGATCCTGACCAAGTAAGCTTCCATCCCCGGGTTGACCATCGAGTTTGCTCAGCTCGTATCCCTGCAGTAGATGGGTGAAGGCAAGGAAGAGGATAGACTGTGCAAAGAAGTAGCCGAGGCATTTGCGGGTTCCCATCCCAAATGGGATTAATTTGTCTGGTGAGACATTGACTGATCCACTGGAGTTCAGAAATCGCTCTGTGGAGGTAACAAAACAAATGTGAGGGAACTAATAGCGGGTCTTGCTTGAGTCGTGTCGTTTGACAATTTGGATTAGCAGAACTTAACGATGGAGTTCTCACAGGTCTATAGCCACTACAGGTCGTTTTTGTTAGTTACTGATCGGTATTGTTTGGCTAATTATCAATTGTCTTTAGTTTATGAACTCATTTTGTCAGCAGTTCTGGTGAAGATCCTACTCAATGGACGACAGTCTGGTACTCAATGGACGACAGTCTAGTAGCTTTGATAGCTATTTCTTCTATGTCCTTGTATAAGTACAGTTAATTGGAAACAGTTCATTAGATGAAAATATTAGTATCTAATGTTTAAAATGGTATCTACTTTGCAAAAATTTCTGTCTGAACAGCCTTTGTACTTTTTCTACCGTGAAAGATCAGATGAGTTTTAAGGGTTTTTTTCTTTTTGTCAATAGGTTGAGAAGCATGTCTCTAATCCTAAGAATGGGTAGAACTAACCTGGGTTGAACTCATCAGGATTTGCGAAGTTTACATCGCTGAAGTGGGTGCCGTAGATGTTGTACAATATTCCCGTGCCCTTGGGGATTCCATAGCCACCTAGGGTATACAAAAAAACTGAGGGTTTACATCACGACAATGAAACACAAAGCAGCCAAAAACACGAGCAACCATTAGTGTGACTTAAGACTTGGTCCCATACTACGTCTAAATTGAATATATTTCTCGTTCTATTAAATGTTCTGAGGTTTGGCTTCAGAAAAGTTCAACTGAATAATGGTCCATCAATATATGTACAGTTAATTGGAAACAGTTCATTACATGAAAATATTAGTATCTAATGTTTAAAATGGTATCTACTTTGCAAAAATTTCCGTCTGAACAGCCTTTCAAACCTACCGATTGTTACATCTTCATAAGCTGCCCTAGGCACGCCCAGAGGAGCCACGGATCCAAACCGCAGCATTTCCATTGCGGTAGCTATGGTGTATGGCATAGCATCTCGATCATTCAGGGAGGGCTGACGATCCCTCCCAATGACATCATGGATCTCGTTGACGATCCTTTGTTGGACGTCTGGGTACTCAGCAAGGAGGGCCAGTCCCCAGTAGGTGTTCGCCAAGAGGCCAGTAGAGCCTGAACAAGATGATCAACAGAAATTATGGTGACAATAAAATAGGCCTACTGACTAATCCGGGACCAATCACGCAAAGACGACATTTGAAAGTGTGAACTACCAATCACATCTGATCTGCATTTATTTTATTGAAAATAAGGTTTAATAAGTCCTTACATGTATTGAATAAAATTGATGTAAAAACCAGTGTCCTTGTTTGATATTACTTTATCCTACTGATAGTTTAGACCTCACCCTAACCACTAGGCTGTACGTAAAATCGTCTTGAAATTCAAGGCTTGAGAACTGTTATACGGGGCGAATGAATACGTGTACTCACCATACCTCGATTGCAATGTGGTGTATTTTCCAAGCGAGTGAAACCATCCAAGGACCGTATGCATGATGGTTTAGTGTGCACGTGGGGCATTAAGAGTCTCTTTTGCTCAGTTCCGTGGTACAAGAGAGACATTTTGATGTTTATGTATGGGTTGCTCATCGATTCTGCCGTAGGCCTAACAAGAAATTCATGATGCTGAAAGATTCAGCATTAAGTTGCTAGAAATGGTGGAGAAATGTGGGTCCGAGTTTCGGGATTAATTTGGACAAAGTTTTGAATTTTAGAATTCCAGTTACTTTGTGTATTGAGAACAGTGGATTGGCATCTGCACATATTAAAAAAGGTTGACATTTTGAGATTTATCGAAGGTTTTGAGGATTTATAACTTTGTACGGACTACGGCGTTGGAACAGAAAGTGACTCCTGGTGTATTTACATTTAAAGCCCTTTGCCAGAAAAGTCAGTCTTCAAAGTTCTCTCGACATTGCCAATTCTTTCAACTCTTTTTTTACTAACTTAGGTTCTTCCATTGCTAACAAAATCCCAGCCACAAACGTTCACTTCCCCGATTATCTCCACAACTCGAATCCCTCCTCTTTCTTTTTTACTCCAACAGATTCCTTAGAAATCATCCGTAGTGGAAGGCAACTCAAATCCAGTGCTAGTTTCGGGTTTGACAGCATCTGCTCTACTGTTATCAAATCGGCCATCTGTTTTATAGCTGAACCTCTCACTTACATCTGTAATCTATCCTTTTCTTCAGGTGCGGTTCCTTCTAATCTCAAAATAGCTAAAGTTATTCCTATTTACAAAAATGGAGATGCCCGTACCATCGGAAACTACCGGCCTATTTCTGTACTCCCGTGTTTCTCCAAAATCCTCGAGAAACTAGTCTACAATCGCCTCTTTGATTTTGCTTCTAACTTTCACCTTCTTTATGATAATCAATACGGCTTTCGCAGTAAACACTCCACTGACATGGCCCTCATTCAATTCATTGACACTGTTACTGATGCTCTCTGTAAGAAACTCTATGCCATAGGTGTGTTCATTGATCTCTCGAAAGCATTCGACACCATTAACCACTCTATTCTCCTTGCCAAATTAGAACACTATGGTATCAGAGGAGTCGCACTTCAGTGGTTCAAAAACTACCTTTATAATAGACAACAATATACATCTGTATTGAGGTGTGACTCTGACCGGCTTTCAATTCTGCATGGTGTTCCCCAAGGTTCGATCCTTGGTCCACTCCTTTTTCTGTTCTACATCAATGATCTTCACCGTTCCTATTCTCTTCTCTCTTTTACTCTATTTGCTGACGACACGACTATTCTGCATACTCATCCCAACTACGATGATCTCGTCAACTCTCTTAACTCTGAACTCTTTCAAGTCTCGCTATGGTTTCGATCAAACAAACTCTCTTTAAACCACACAAAGACTAGCTTCATCTTCTTCAGCAAATCTCCTTCCTCCGTCCATTTCAATTTGTCTCCTGTCATGATTGACAATATTCCCATCCAAAGGGTCTCATCTGCCAAATTTCTAGGGGTTGTTGTTGATTATAATCTTTCTTGGTCTGAGCATATCTCCTCTATTACAAAAATTGCTTCGTCACTTTCTTAACTCTTTCTCTTTGGTCTTATTATATAACACATTTATTCTTCCGTATCTCTCCTACTGCAATATCGTCTGGGCGAATTCAAGTAGTCGCAAATTGCATTCTTTATATTTGTCTCTCAAAAACGTGCCATTAGAATATGCACTCTCTCACACCCTCGTGCTCACAGTGCACCCTTGTTTGCACAACTTCGCACCCTTACTGTCTTTGACATACATCAACTTCAAACTAGTATCTTCATGTACAAATTCTATCGTAACCTCCTCCCTTCCACTTTTGCCTCTTACTTTAGATCTATTGAAACTGTTCACAGCAATTCTACTAGATCCCGGTGTAATCTTTATATTCCTTTCACTCGCACCTCTTATTCAATGCACACACTTCGCTTTTATGGAGCCCGACTTTGGAACACCATCGACAATCAAATTAAAGGTCAATCTTCTGTGGGTTGTTTCAAAACTTCGTATAAAACAGCCCTCCTATCCCATTACACGGCACAGCTTGCTCTTTAATTATCTTATTTGTATTTATTTTATTATGTTACTTCGTGGATTATCATTGCCTTCTTTGGATTTCAAATTAGCTAATCAGATTTTCGTCCATTAATTATTGTTTTGTCTTGTCTGTTCGTCATCTGTCTTGTTTCTGTCCTGTCTGCCATGTCTGTCTTGTTTCTGTCCTGTCTGCCATGCCTATCTTGTTTTGTCCTGTCTGCCATGTCTGTCTTGTTTTTGTTCAGTCTGTCATGTCTGTCCAAAGGCTGTTCCCCATAAGCCCTGGCTTCCCTGAACAGCCTCCATACTCATTAATTCCGTGATGCTTCTGCTATTGTTTTCTCTTTTGTAAGTTGTTTTTTCATTACTCTGATTTCTGTGACTAATGTTTTTATTAATCAAGCATGTACAGTGTTATACAATGATATTACGGATTTCATGACTTTCCTGTGCTTTATCTTGCTCCCGTAAGAGTATGGAAATAAATGTGAATTGAATTGAATTAAAAATTGAAAAAGTTGAGGTTAACTACTGTTAGTAAAGTCACTTCTAATTCACAACCTTTTTATTGAAATCATGTAGAATTAAGAAAGACATTTTGAGTTCAAACTGGTATTAAAAATAATAAATTGAATTCCATCTATGCGGGAGTTGAAAATGTGAATTACTAAATATAAATTGTAGCGATTTTAACCAAAAAATGAAGACTTGACATAACTTGAAGCGGATATGACAGGTCCAAAATTAACTGACTTCTGCAAATATGAAGAAATTGAACTGAATTTCTTTCAGGAATCTGAGTGATTAATCTAGACTTATGATTGATATTTGAAATCATTTGAACTATTGGACGTGAGTTTGGTTGCTAACTATTGTAAAGTGAGACTGCTTTGGATCCAAGAAGTTAGCACCCAAATTTCATATTTGCAGAGGTATATTAATAGGCTCAATTGGAAGTTGAAAATTTGCATTGAAATTTTGAACACATGAGTGTAAAAAATTTCTTGTGAACTGTATACATGTGAAATTACTGATTTTTGTGGATCTGATGGAAATAAGCATACCGACAAGTTCATGCATACAGATCGGAAAGAATCGTCTTGGATGTGTATGGCATGCTTCCCCACTTCAATTTGTACGACTCAGTCAACAAAACTGACCACGTAACCAGTATAATATGTTGAGAAATTAAACCATGACTGTTGATCGGTCGATAGCAACTGCCTATTTTTCCATCCTTAAAACCTTATACTCCCTCGTTAAAGTTTCCCATTCCTTAAAAAAGTAGTTATCAAGTTGGCTTACCCCTGAAAGACGAAGCCAGAACCTGGACGACATGCACATCAGTCAGAAAGTCGTACTTTTTCTCCTGCTCAGCTTTCTTTTGGGCTCGGAGCAGAGCACCACACAGATCAGTTATCTCTTCGTCTATGAGATACCACATAACGTACTAGTGTAACTTGGAAACACGGATTAGAAGCCATTGCTATACGGTGGTACAATGTTGCTCGTGGACAGGTGGTGGGAGCGGCTCTTCGAAGAAATCAGGTACTGTGACAATTGCCAATGAACTACACACGCACGTCACAAGAATGCTTGTTAACGGTGCCACTGTATAAATGACGTCTCCGTAGATTCGTTTGTTTTTATGATTAACAACTGTTGACTGCGGTGATATGGGATATGACGTTTAGAACACCCTCGGGCACGCATAGTTTTTTAGTAGCACACATAGTTCTTTTATCCAAAGAAACGAGCTCTGAATTTCAGAAGTTCAGAAGATGATAGGCCTAGGCTGTATAATTAACATAACAGATGCAAACGATAGAGTCTGCGTATGCACTGTTCCCTCCCTTAATTGCGTATACTTTTATGTGAAAGTAGTGCGGGTACCTTCCATACCGTCCATACCTTCCTTAAATGACTGACGCCGACTGTTGAACTCATCCCTCAGAATCGTCAGGAATCTGTCTCCAACGTCTTTGACAATGCGATTTGTTGATAGGGGAAAGTAGCGGAGAATTGGAAAGATATCCACGGGGATGCGTTGGCCAACTAGGTATGTACTCACGTCCACGGAGACGACTTTAACCAAGTCCCGATGGAGGTGCTCATTGCTAATTGAAACCCGAAAGTCACACAATTAAGTGAGAGAAATTTCTTTTCAGTTATTTTATTCTTCCCGCACCATAAGCTTACCACCTAAACTTTAAATATAGAGCAATAATCATAAAATTTGACTGATGAATATTATTTTTGATTAGAAAAGTTAATGTATTGATTCACTTCTCATTATACCTGAGAACATTGCACATTTTGCGTTGATTTAAGGTGGCTTGAATACGGCTGTTTGTGAGAGTTTTTTCAAGAAAAGTCTGAATCAACACTTAAAAATGCTTTTCTATCCTTAACTGACCAACTAGAACCAACTTCTCACCAAGGGCCAAAACACCAAGTAACCACAGATCCCATGGCCATCAACTGGCCCAGTGCAATCCCGTCCACCGACTGCTTCGTCCCTCTAACAGATTCCAACAGTGGCTCCACGTATCTTGTAAACTGCTGGTGGGCCACACGGTCAAGCTGTGTCGCACCATACACGTCGCTTCACAAATGACACAAAGGGAAAATCAATCCCAGTTTTGTTTCAAAGGCTCCACTTCAGCAAAGTTGGGAAGATGTAATTCATTATAGGTTATTCATTTGATTTCAAGATTTCAGCGTGAGATGAGTTTAGCGCAATAATAATTACTTGCACGTGTATTATAGTGCTGCCATTAGTTGCGTGTGGCCAGCAAATTTTGAGATTATAGAAAAGATCAGAAACTGATGGATCTAGGGAGATTCAATAGTGAGTGATGATATTTAGACAGTTATAAAACTTGAAGTATCACGCAGTATTAACTGACTCTTCCTGGCCTTTTCCTGTTACCAGCATCGCATTGTCGATTAGTCCATCAGATTAAACCACAAGCTTCTCGGAAGATCATTCCCTATTCTTTTTATTTTTACCTGAAAGCGTTGAGCGCGAATTGTCGGTGCAGCACCCATGATGGGCTGTAGTCTGTGTAGGCAATATCTCTGTAGTTGTCAGAGAAGATATCGGCTAGAAAAAGAGATTAGACAGTTTGGTTTAGGCCCATGAAAATGCATTATATCAGCTTGCTTCACGGTTAATTTTACGCTTACAGATGCTGTCTTCCTGAACACACAGACAACATGATGCGGTACTCAAATCTTGGAGATTGTACTGTTCATGGTTAATGACCGGTTACGAACAAAAGAAAATATTAATGATCGATAGATTGTGTATCTTTCGTCTGTTTATCTTTGCCAAACATTTTATTTCGGTCTCACTTTCCCTTTGCAGCTTTTATGAACTAGGCAGTGTTCTCATCCCAATCCTTGTGCTAAAAGCCATTCACTTACTGGTGTAGTAATGAGGTCTGTTGGCGAGCGCCAAGGGCCGTGCTGCCATACCATCCTTGATGGTCTCGTAGCTGTTCAGAATCACGTACCATTTATCTCCAAGCTTTAAGGAGAAGACGTCTCCGTATTCCTTGCTTAGTTCTCCCACAGTTATCCAAAGGGGCTGGCCAGATTTAGGAATATCTTTAATTCAAAAACACTGAATGATTTAACAGTTGCGTAGGAATTCATCCGCCCCCCCTCCCAAATTTCCAGTTTTCTTAAAATTCAGTTTGAATGTATATGATAATGTTTTTTTGGGCAATGTTTTTCTTCCGTCCCCTTTTCACTATACAATGTATAGAGTTCACCGTGCACTTTGGCATGCTCATGTTAAGAGGAATTCGTACGATTGGAATCAACAAATGCTGTAATGTCGGGACATCATAAGAGTCATCATCCATACAAAAATACCCTTCTTTACGGCCCTAAGGGTAAAAACCCAATATATACGCATAGCTAAATGATAACATAAAGGGGTATAGTTTATCTGTATGGATAACACAGCTTGTACTCACTTCCTACAAATGGAATCGGAGTGGGTCCAGGCGGAAAACCTGCCGGCCGGTTGATACCGAGGATACCGACAATTGCAACTCCGATAGCCAGCCCCACCAGCAACAGGGACGGCACACTGCTTAGAAGACCAGTACCCGAGATGACTGCTCCAATCATGCTCAACATTTTGACGAGGACTGTATGGCTAAAACGACGGATTCTTGATGCTGACGGACAGAAAAAGGATTGTCAAAATTCTCAGAGATTCGAGAAAGAGCAAGTCTCCACAGGCGCCGAAAATATTCAATCCACTGTTGGCTAAGACCGACGTTTCAGTATACGCTAAATCCGCTTAACTTAATCCGCTAAATCTCCCTTACGTAGTACCTCTCAATCGGTTCTATTAGCTGTATTCGTTTCAATGAGTCCGAAAACGAATTGAACTATCTACAGGGAGTGAGTGCCTTTCTTTGCAACGCACGGAAGCTTCACAGGACCACACCTCAACATTTTTTCCCCTGGTCACAGTGGGCTTCTATCTCACTTTTGGTTTTAATGAACTTTATAAATTCAGGTCGTGTCTGAAATGGGCGTCGTTCCGTATGCGCGTGACAGTTGCCCGCGGACTCTCCACCACTTCCCCGAACGGACAACGACGCGCATTGATAAAAACGTGTTTATGGATAGGCGTTTATTATCATCGTACCCAAGGATCTGCAACGAGCAAAGACCTATACAGTGCAAAGTTCCGAAGCGGCTTTCCTTTCTTGTGTTCCCCCCGTCCCTATTCTGTCGATCCTGGCTGTTTTCTTCCGGTGAATAACCAAATAAGCAACAAGGAAGTAGGTTCAGGTAATGTCATCTTCTAAAATTTCCTTACTAAATTCCCCGACCTAAACTTCCAACAAAGTGAACTTTCCCCGCCACCGTTTCCAACAATAGCTTTCATCATTATTAAATAACCAACCTGTATATTTCATCACGTTGCGGCTGCTAGAGAAGCACATAGGTATTTTCTTGTCATTTAGTTGCCGCTAAGCTGACTGGACGGGCCAGGGAACAACTCATCATAAACCGATGACAATTTGACCAAAGTACGGATAGGCAGTCTGCCCATATATACGTAATTTCTTTAACGTAATTTACATCGCATGAAGGGCTGCACATTTCGGGTAACACACACACATTGCAGGCAGGCAAAGAATTACCAGGGGTATAGCTCCTAACCTTGAGCAGAAGCACCCCCTCACCGGTTGAAAAGAGCCATGTTGGTCGGGAGTGTTCGTTTTGCTGGTAGCGACGCGACAGTAATGCGTGCATTTCATTGTCGTTTGTGAACCAGCGAAGCGCAGTTCTGACCAAAGGAGCCTCTCTTGATATTGGTTTGCTATTAGTTTATAATAAAAATGAACAAAGTCATAAAACCTAAGAGAAAAATTATCATCGAAGTCGCACCCCTGTACATTTTCAATGGCCCGCTCACACTTCTTGCCGCCAAGGCCATTTGCGCTCATGCGTGCATAATATTATGAATTTATTAGTGAAAAGGTCTGTTGTATCACTGAAAACGGCGCCCCAGTGGTCATTCAGTGCATAAGTACATGTAATTACGGTTAGATCCCACACGCACACACACCCATACTTTTCTAGAAAGAGAGAGAGGTCACTAGACTTTCTTGCCACATGTACACTTTCTATGTGATTTCAAAACTGAAGGAAGAGAGAGTTATTTTTCCTTGTGATTCGCTGAATTATCCGTATAAACTAAAGCTGTCGGTTTAAAGTGTGTGACACAGGCTAAATCTTTACATTCGAAGTACTGTGTCATCGGAGCACAGTCAGCGTAGACCGTGACCTAGGATTGTGTGGTACAGTGATCGCATTAACTTGGGAGTCCAGTCTTTATCTCGTTTATTATGCACCCCCACCTGTGATCCTTCTTCAACGAGATGGCCCTATACTGAAGCAGATAAAAGGGGGAGCGTTGCCAAGGAAAGATCCCCCAGGATCTGGATTCCATCGGTACGGCAGTTTACCAGAGCAAGTCATTAGAACTCATTGGCTTACTTATGTCAGATTTAAAGACTGCATACGATGTCGTGTGCAGTAAGCAAGTGGTCCTGCACGTAGACACAGATGACGGCATGGAGGAACGGATTGCGGAAACTGAGCAGAGATATGACGATGTCAGAGAGGTGATACCTAATTACAAAATGCTCACAATAGACAGTGAGAATGATGCCTCATCACGAGAGCAACACGAAAAGCGTGTTTGCGAGGCGAGGCTAAATAGCTGTTGGTGAATAAAGCTCATACTTTGCGTGGCGTGTAAAAGAGGCTGACTTCAAGCAGCAGTGTGACGGAATTTCCAAGTCCATCATGCAAAATACGGCGGAGGCAGTTAAGATGGGCAAGGCTGACCTTGGGCGTGTGAAGACGGCGCATATTAATTACATCGCCATGTTGACTCCAAAACAAGCCGAGGAAGAGAACGCATGCCATTGCAACCCATTAGTGAGTTATACGGTACGTGATTGGCAAGGTTTTGGCATCGGATGGCCACACTAATGCCGACTTTTCAGATCCCACTTTCCCCTTGTATGCATGGCGTACGCAGTGGCTCCAACCCACTCCCCTGTACGCATACGCATTCCACAATTCCAGAAGACGCTGCCGGTCTACGTGTCATGTGTAGTGTTGCAGTTTACTAATAATGGACGTTAGCACGGGAGCATATTTTCGGTTTGCGTACGGTACGCACTGGCTTGAACCCCCCTCCCCCTCTGTACGCATGGTGTAGGCAACGGCACCAACCTCCTTCCCCCTCTGTACGCATGGTGTACGCAACGGCACCAACCTCCTTCCCCCTCTGTACGCATGGTGTACGCAACGGCACCAACCTCCTTCCCCCTCTGCACGCATGGTGTACGCAACGGCACCAACCTCCTTCCCCCTCTGCACGCATGGTGTATGCAGCGGCACCAACCTCCTTCCCCCTCTGTACGCATGGTGTAGGCAACGGCACCAACCTCCTTCCCCCTCTGTACGCATGGTGTAGGCAACGGCACCAACCTCCTTCCCCCTGTGTACGCATGGTGTAGGCAACGGCACCAACCTCCTTCCCCCTCTGTACGCATGGTGTACGCAACGGCACCAACCCCCTTCCCCCTCTGCACGCATGGTGTACGCAACGGCACCAACCTCCTTCCCCCTCTGTACGCATGGTGTACGCAGTGGCACCAACCTCCCTCCCCTCTGTACGCATGGTGTACGCAGTGGCACCAACCTCCCTCCCCCTCTGTACGCATGGTGTACGCAACGGCACCAACCTCCTTCCCCCTCTGTACGCATGGTGTACGCAACGGCACCAACCTCCTTCCCCCTCTGTACGCATGGTGTAGGCAACGGCACCAACCTCCTTCCCCCTCTGTACGCATGGTGTACGCAACGGCACCAACCTCCTTCCGCCTCTGTACGCATGGTGTACGCAACGGCACCAACCTCCTTCCCCCTCTGTACGCATGGTGTACGCAACGGCACCAACCTCCTTCCCCCTCTGTACGCATGGTGTACGCAACGGCACCAACCTCCTTCCCCCTCTGTACGCATGGTGTACGCAGCGGCACCAACCTCCTTCCGCCTCTGTACGCATGGTGTACGCAACGGCACCAACCCCCTTCCGCCTTCGTGCATACGTACTTCATGGACAACCTCCTACCCCGTCCTCATCGCCCCCACTGAGAAGAAGGCCAAGTCTGGTATTCACCTTGAGAAGATAAGCATACATGTACTGGTTTTTGAAGGTGACGTACGCCAGTAACCCAGATTCCGATCGGACGTCAAGAAGTTCGTTCAGTCCAAGGCCACACATGACCAAGCTGCTTTTGTCCTACGCTGGCCTTTGGGTAAGAAACTGCTGTAGGTGGTCGACATTGACGAGAGTTAGAAGCGACTGGACAAGCGCTATGGAGATCTCATCAATATGGCTAACGCAATCATGCAAGATTTCGAGAAGACGAAACCAATCACAGATGGAGAACACAGGTGGTTCGTAGAGTTTGTATATGCCATTCACCCGTGTGAAAAGTTTGACCTAGCGAAGATGGGAATGGAGCATGAAATCTCGAATAACAGAGTCGTCAGCGACACAGAGTAGAGATTCCCCTTCACTGTCCGTAGGGAATGGCCCCGCTCACGTACTGCATGATGGGAAATTCTGCTCTACTTCAATTCCTCCCGAAGGAGAAGAACGTCGAGTACGAGATGTCTGACGTCAGAAGCGCCACCCACAGCACACCACGAGCTAGGATCAACACTACGCCTGTGATGTGATTAAGGAGAAGAACGTCGAGTACGAGATGTCTGACGTCAGAAGCGCCACCCACAGCCACCCCACGAGCTAGGATCAACACTACGCCTGTGATGTAATTAAGGAGAAGAACGTCGAGTACGAGATGTCTGACGTCAGAAGCGCCACCCACAGCCACCCCACGAGCTAGGATCAACACTACGCCTGTGATGTGATTAAGGAGAAGAACGTCGAGTACGAGATGTCTGACGTCAGAAGCGCCACCCACAGCACCCCACGAGCTAGGATCAACACTACGCCTGTGATGTGATTAAGGAGAAGAACGTCGAGTACGAGATGTCTGACGTCAGAAGCGCCACCCACAGCACACCACGAGTGAGGATCAACACTACGCCTATGATTTGATTAAGGAGAAGAACGTCGAGTACGAGATGTCTGACGTCAGAAGCGCCACCCACAGCCACCCCACGAGCTAGGATCAACACTACGCCTGTGATGTGATTAAGGAGAAGAACGTCGAGTACGAGATGTCTGACGTCAGAAGCGCCACCCACAGCCACCCCACGAGCTAGGATCAACACTACGCCTGTGATGTAATTAAGGAGAAGAACGTCGAGTACGAGATGTCTGACGTCAGAAGCGCCACCCACAGCCACCCCACGAGCTAGGATCAACACTACGCCTGTGATGTGATTAAGGAGAAGAACGTCGAGTACGAGATGTCTGACGTCAGAAGCGCCACCCACAGCACAACACGAGCTAGGATCAACACTACGCCTGTGATGTGATTAAGGAGAAGAACGTCGAGTACGAGATGTCTGACGTCAGAAGCGCCACCCACAGCCACCCCACGAGCTAGGATCAACACTACGCCTGTGATGTGATTAAGGAGAAGAACGTCGAGTACGAGATGTCTGACGTCAGAAGCGCCACCCACAGCACACCACGAGCTAGGATCAACACTACGCCTGTGATGTGATTAAGGAGAAGAACGTCGAGTACGAGATGTCTGACGTCAGAAGCGCCACCCACAGCACACCACGAGCTAGGATCAACACTACGCCTGTCATGTGATTAAGGAGAAGAACGTCGAGCACGAGATGTCTGACGTCAGAAGCGCCACCCACAGCACACCACGAGCTAGGATCAACACTACGCCTGTGATGTGATTAAGGAGAATGACGCTCCACAGCAGAATGTCAAGAAATTTCTCATTGATTCTTTAATCAATTATTTTGTACGTTAACATGTGCTGCACCGTTGATCATTTTTATGGAAACGGCGCACTAAAAATTGTCCATTAGTATTATTATTATCAGCGCAGCATAACACGTCGGAGTGTTGGGCCTACCTGGTGAAGTCATTACAGGACAAAACTCAACTAGTGAAAGAAAAAGGCGCATGCTTCTGCTGCTTGACTCGAGGAAGGAATACGGTGTGCAGAGCTGTATCGGACTCCACACCCCATCTCTACACGAGGATTCAACCAATGATGTGGCTACGAATGCAACTGTTAACAATAATTACACTGTTGCTTCCTCGAAGAGAAATTACGCGTCTCCTTCAGTTGATGAAGATACGAGTTGGGCCGGCCCACACTTGAACGTGTTATGGGATGACTGTGCCACGTCTTCACTCCTCACCAACACCGCTGCCAAAGCAGCACGCTAGAGAGGAACCCCCGATAAGGCATCCATCTCAAAGGTGGGCGAAGTGACAGCGGAGATAGACAGCTTTAGATACGCTGTACTCCTCATCGATAAACATAGATACACAGTCCAGACCTTCGCCTATGGAACTGACCGCATTACAGCCGACATCAAGAACACAGACGTACGAGTACTGAGTCTCTTCGAGGGCATCAGGCATGACGAGATCGAAAGACCTAGAGGACAGGTGAACCTGCTCATCGGCTATGAGTATGCAGGCTTTAACCCGACAAGACTCAAAGCAGTGGACCATCTGCTGATCTTGGAGAACAGAATGGGGAAATGTCTTGGCGGTACCCACCCAGCTATCAAAGAAAAGACAAAGAGAGTGATCACTGCGGCAATGATGACTCATCGTGTTACGACAAGTAGAATTCATGAGTTCCTTCTGCTCGAGAGCATGGGGGTTGAATGTAACCCGCGTTGAGCAGGTGTGGCAAGTGTCCTATTGGGTCCAAGGACTTTACCTTGAAGGAGGAGAGGGAGCTTGCCTTGACCGAGCAGAATCTGAAGTTCCATGGCACCCATTGGGATGCTGAGTATCCCTGGATTAAGGATCCTGCCAATCTGCCAGAAAATAGGCAGGTTGCCCAGGCAACGTTAAAGACCCTTGAGCGGAGGCTCAGCCAAGGTGTCACCAAAGCTGATGTGTACAATCCACAAACCCATGATGAATCGAGGCGTACAGCACGAGAGATGACCCAGGAAGGGATGGCCTTCTACAGAGGATCTGTACACTACATAGCCTACCCTAAAGTCCTCAGCTGAAGCCTGACAGCAAGAGCACCCCAGTCCGCATAGTGTTCAATCACATAAATATTTCTCACTGTTCTCTGGTAAATCAATCCTTACCCCTAAGCAATGTGCAGAAAAGCCACAGTTAGTTTTAGGCAACAAAAAGCAGAAAGTCAGTGTTAATTTGAAACATGGTCTTAGTAGTTTTGATGAAGAATGTTATTTTGAAACTCTTATTTGCATTTTTGTTTTTCTTTTTTTCTTTCTAGCCTAAAGCAAATATTAAAAGAATCTGCAGAATCTTCTAGAAACTGTGAAGATATGGTGGTTTCAGTCTGTTTAAAAGTTAATTTAAAAAGGGATACCACTTAAGACTCAAAATTAGCACCTGTGGTGTTTTGTGTTTTACCCACCAAATTTAAATTTCCATGTCTAAAATACTGAAGAAATCATCACAAACAAAGCTATAGGCCTAGCGGTTTATAAAACACCACATTTCTTGGGTGACATGCTACATCAAGAAATTATTTTGATTAAACAAATTTTATATGATATTTAATTTGACTTTTTGACCTTGAACATGGGGGCTCACTTTTTAAAGAGCAAAAACTTCCTATTCCATTACTTTAACAGTTCCTAACTCTGTGTTTTCCGGTCTAAACTGCACTCCGATACAACTTTCTTCATATTTTCCGTCTTGAAGCCCTTGGTGGACGCACACACGTGGAAAACGTGGTGATACGTACCCGTTGTGTCGGTAAATATCAACAGAACGTTTAACTTTCACGTAATGTTTTGTAAATTTTATATAGCAAGTGTCAGAGTTTGACCGTGAAAATTTACATTGAAAACATTTTAGTTTAAAATTACAGAATAATAGTTGTGCATTTCACTTTGGCCAAATTTTACTTAAGTCGTGTAATATTTCACCAAGTTTTTTTTTTACCAATAATGTTTTACCATTCATTCTGTGAGTGTACGTGCGCATGTTCGAGCAGCAGCAAATTTCGGTAAAGTTAAAAAAGAGCGGATCCGTTGACTTGCCGCGTAACCTTTTCTACTGTGCATCACACTCTCCACGCGATTAATGCTTTCTGAGACAGGCATTATAGACAATCGCTCCAAAGAAAGCAGTGCTTATAAACTGTCACTGAATAAATCTGAAGCCCAAAAAATGTAAATCTTTAAGGGAGAAAGTCATTAAGTACAACTTACATGTACTTTTAAAAGTTCATTATGAAAATAATGAGACCGAAAATATTGACATAAGGACTATTAGAGACAGCTGGCTCATTTTTGAGAGGCATGATTACAGGGAACGCATCGAAACCTGTTTTGAAAGAAATGATTGTGTGGCCACAGTGTATTTGGGAGATTTTCCCCAGCCATTGAATTGAAATATTATCCAAATCTCATACATGTAACTCGTGAGTCTCGCAACTTCATCTTTAAACGTAGGCCAGCGTAATTTGAATATGAAAAAAAAACTGGCGTGAGTTGGAGGCTATGGGGGCCCCCAAGACCATGCCGAATCAGTCTTCTCTCATCACACAGAATATCTTGACCCTTGAGTCTTGTGGGCTTATGAAAAAGAAGAACAGAATTGTGGACACTGGGTCACATGAAAGGGATTGCGATCCGGTGGTTAAGGCTTGTAGCTTTTGATCATGGGGTCGGGGGTTCGAATGCAACTGGTGGCAGCATTATGTGATCTCGGGCAAGTAACTTTATACTTTTACGTGCCTCTCTCCACCTAGGAGTAAATGGGGATAGATATGGTTATGTTTAGCAGCGGGGTAATATAGGCCTAATCCCCGAGGAGCTAAGGTGATTTCAGATATGCTCAGATGTTGTGAGCAAAAAGTGCAGGGATATGGGGCCGTCCATAACGTACATGTACGTACGTACGAAATGCTGACTTCTCAGACCCCCTGCTCCATGGCGTACGCATTACCTCCAACCCCCTGCACGCGTACGCATCAGAGTAGTTAACCAAAAAATCATCGGTTGTCCACTTTTGCCCAAGAGTGGAAAGGGTTGTACATTTTTAGTTACAGTGTAATACATTATACTTCCGCACGGATAGGGTGAGGGCACCTGTATGTTTCCGGAAGACGCTGGCGGTCTTTGTGTCATGAGTAATGGTTTACTAATAATGGGCGTTGGCGTACGTACTTTATGGACGGTCCCAAAAGATAATACATGTACATGTATACATGCCAATGTATACATGTATCGCCATTAACACCTTGCATCAGGTGTATGTCTGCGCTTCTTAAGTGTCTATTGTTATCATTACTAAAAGGATTGTGAGATCGCATGCAATTCTGAGAAATCTCTCATATTGCACTGGAACGGATGTACCTTTTTGGTGATGAAACAAAGAAAACAAACAGAATAAAAGGTCAGTGAAATAAGATTTACTTCGATATGTCGCATTGATTTTGGAGAGTCGTTTTGTCCTGAATTTTGAAGTGAGGGTATTTGTCCTTGTCATCTATGACAGTTCATAACCGCTGTAGACCACTTTAGTAAGGCTAAATATTTAATATTCCTCTGTCAATCCATTCTTGTCCCGCAGCTCTATGTTCTTCGACGTTTGAGAATGTTTCGGTTTAGGTCACTCGCACGCTTTAAAAAAAAAATCCCATGAAATTTTTGAAGTGCGAGAGCCACAGGCCCGCATTCGCAAATCCATTATTCCGATAGTCTAACCCGCGTTAAGCCAGAGCTAGCTACACTGACGCCATAGTCTGGTGATCACGCTGACAAGGAGAAATCCGTGCAGCTCTAGTTCCTGCATTACACGTGCAAATTAGTACAAACAAATCAAGACAGTGGGTTTACATTTTTGGGCACCTGAGTAGCTACAAAAGTTGGTTCTTGCGTCACACTTATATTTTGGCCTGCACATACGTACAGGGGCACAGGCTGTTGAAACAATGGCTCACCGTCAGTATAAACTTTAAAGCAAAGGAATAATGCACTATGGGTCGATGGAATCTCACATAGCAGTCAAAACCAAAAAATAATTAAGATTTTATGCTATAAATATAAAGGTAATTTGGAAAATATAAGGTTTCAGGTAAAATTTGCAAACAAATTAGGACGGTACTCAATCTTACGAACAGTGGGCAATGTGAGAGTAATCTATAGTTATTAGAACCTCAAAATGTGTTAAAAATGTTAATTTTCTGGTATATTTGTGCAAATTGGGAACGTTTTGGAATCGAAATTGATGCACTTTACAAAACCTGTAATTTATGACAGTCATAATATGTTTAGCCTTGAAACAACGGAAATTCCCTTTTAGGAACCGAGGCTTTTTTTCTGGCAAACTTATCCCTTGAGCACCAAACTTCCTCAGCCTACAGTACTAAATGAATGGCTAAATGAAAATCTCCTTTTGAATGCGTGGAATCCAAACGCATCTATTTCTTTTGAGCCCTTTCATTTAGGGCCAGGCCCTGCTTTTTAACACGTAGTCTTTTCCACACTACCCGCATACCAATTGGAGTTGTCAACGCGTATAACTTGAAAGGAAACATACATCACATCGATGTTGATATACGAACAAGGGAAACCTCTTTCCAAAGGGAGAAGCTCATCCATTTCATGTACTATTGTATTGTCAAACCATCAACACCGTGTGTCACGGTGGGGGGGGGTCAATTTCGGACCATTTTACAGAAATTGGTGAATTTCACTCTTTCTTGTTTCCCCGCCTTTCCCGTTTTAATTCTTTCTCTTCAGTTCTTTCAAGTTGGGTGTTCCTAGTATCGTTCTCTTGCCTTCCTTAAGTCTCGGACGCTCATGTACATGTATATGTACTGTACGTCTGATCGCATGCTTTATGGAAGAATTTCGAGTACACTACCACGAAAGCAACATTAAAGACCAGGACTGTTTGAAATGATACCAATTCATCAGTAAAACAAACTCACCAGTTGCGATATGTCACATCAGGCTGTACAGATGACGAAGATAAAGCAAGGTTTACCAAAACTGCAGTGGATGTTCAATACGAGTGTTGAAACCATACAGTTTGGATCCAAGCACGCACCAGCCCAGACAGTCGCATTCGGCAGCCCCAGAGCATGGGCCTCATTCATCACGGACTGGTAAATTAATGCAGACGGCTTTGATCTTTCACATGACCTTTCGATGGTCCTAGGCGTGTCAACCTTCCTGCAATACGGAAACCTAATGTAGGTCAGTTAACCTTGTGCATGTGTTTCCCTTTTGAGTGTCGACAGCTCCTGGCTGGTAGAATGTATAGCGGACGGGGGAGGGGATGCACATGCTTTCGTAATGAGACAATCGTCGGAAATTGAAATGACAGAAATGTTTCCTACCACATATTTTGATCTAAATGAGGTAGCACGTCCACATTTTAAGACCTATATAATGGGCACCATTCCTGATGGAAGTAACATATGACCTCCATGGGTAAACCAATGTGCAATGATCATTAAAAAATGTAGAGTATATGCTGAGTACTGCAATAGAATAAAGGGGCTGGGCCCTCCAACTGTGGCACATCAAGCTTGGTTTTTTTTCACATTTTGCGATTTTTTTTTCAGTTTTCTTGAAAGTGGCCAAAGTCACTTTGGGCTGCAAACAATTGCTTTGATGACACTGATTGAACAGTTGTGATCAACAGTTCTCACCGTGCATGCGTACATGTGCAAATGTGCGTGTACAGGTATTTTTTACCATACACAATTACACATTGTACATGCACATGTGTCTGTTTGATGTATTGCTTTTCGTGCATTTTGTGGTGAATTTTATTTTTGTTCTTCATTGGATCGGCCTTTAATTTTATTCAGATAACGAAGGAGGACGCTATACAACATACTGTGACTTGAAGTTTCTAACGAGAGTTATTTATAGGTTGGTATGTGGGGAGAAAGAGGGGTTACTGGGTCACTCCACAAACTGTTATAGTCAAGCATTTGTGACCTTTAGTGTGGTGGCCCTGGGGGACATCTCCAATGACATTAACATTTGCGGCCCCCACGAGCCACTCTTCGGTCGCGCCTGACGCCTGTATTCACGACCAAATTCACGAATCACAACTGGTATTTCGAATCGCAAATATCGCCGCAAGCGAGGCGGAAATGACTTACATAATTATTTTCGGCGTGATCTCAAGTCGTTATTCGGCTGGGCAGATTTTGGCACAACGCAGGGAGCACAGCGTTAAAAAGCAATTACTGTCTATAGCCGAGCAACATCTCTAGTACCTGGCTTGCTGAAAAGATTCGCCGTAATATTTGCGACTGGAGATAGTTGCACCGCTTGCACGAGTCGTGAATTTTGACGGTAATATTCATGACCGTGAATTTGGTCGCAAATATTGATGGCAATATTGACGATTGGCGATGTCCCTCCAGGGCCACCATAATTTGTCTTATAAATTTGAGGTATTCCGGATCCAATCACAACTGTTTGGGTCTGTGTCGGCGGTTGCATTTAGACCCATTGAATTCGCAATTACGGGTATTTGCGAAAAGGGAAAATAAAAATTGACATGATATACCATTTGTAAAGTGAAAAAGAAAATTGTCTAAGTGGTCATAATCTTGATTATCTTTTGTTAGGGTAGATTGTTTTTCTCATTAACTTTACTCTAGACGTAACTTTACTCGTTAACAGCCTGACTATAGCCTATGTAATATTTCTGTCTGTCCCTGCACGATATCCCACAGAACGGAATGTAAATAATAGATTATTTACAATGTTCGATTCCTTAATAGTTTTCATAAGAGACGAACTGATTTAACATTTTTTGAGGGCGGGTATACCTATGATGAAATCTGCCGTATACTCCAAATTAGACATGACTTTAGTTGCAGGTTGGCTCACAGAAGTCTTTTAAACAGTAACGTTACTTGTTAGCCCCATAAATAATGCTGATGTGCTGGACAACCTGTTCTCATTGGTCTATTTACCATGGCATACACACCCACAAAACCCAACACGTCATATTTTCTGAAACTTAAACCAAGTGGTAATTGCCCCCTAATAATACATTTAATAAAACAGTTTGTTATCCACAGCACGTCTAGTATTTCTGGATTTCAAGGTGAAATTAAGAGGACAAGATAGAATATCTGTATCGGCTGGCAGATTTCTTCCTGGAATTTGATGAAAACAAGTCGGCACATTTTTACAGTATGCAAATTAGAATAACACTGTGGATAAGTTGGCTGGAACATTTTTGCTGAAAATGTTTTCCCCAAAAAACACTTGGTTGAATTCTCAGAGAGGCGATATTTTCTTGTCAATGGGCAGGGGTAGTCTAGCATTATTGGAATTAATTATGGGACTAGTACATGCTTTGCAGGTGGCATTTGTACTTACCCTATTCGGAAAAGATCTTTAGAAGTGAATGGAATCATCACATTGTCATTTGTTAAACCCCGGCTTTTGCAGGTCGTATGCAACCCATTTGATGGGCGACGCACGACGGGCGACGCACGATGCACGACGGAAAATGGCATGTTTGGAACTGGTAAATGGCAGAATTGGGACACAACAAAAAGCAAAATGCGACGGACGACGGGCGACGGCAGATATGGAATTCCATAAGGAAGACATCACGGGTTGACACAATGAGTGACGGGTTTCAAAGGCTAATGGTCACTGGAGATATTGTCATCAGTACGAAGTCAATATGGTTACGACAAGACTCAGATATCATCAGTGAGACAACACTCACCAAGGCGAATCTTCAGAAAGTGATTAACATCAAGTGGTAAGTGGACTAAATTCTGTCAAATAGCAAATAAGGTACCTACATTATTCATTAAAAAATACCGATAATATGAAAATATGAACCTAAAACAAATGGAAAAGAAATATTATTGAAGAGACGGAAAAAGTTTCCCGTTTTTAAAAAAAGTGCATCCGAAAATTTGGCGACACAAAACACTGATAGGGAAAGTGTGGAATTGTACCGCACAAAACATGAAGCTCTGCATTTAAAATGCTGCTGACACCTTCTCCAAGATCATTATTTTTGGAGACAGCACAAGAATAAAGGAAAAGTAACATGAAATTAATCTAAAAGCCATTTCCATAAATGGAAAAAAGAACCCGGTACATGTGCAACAAGCAGTAGTTAGTACGATGCTTAACAAAATAAAGTAGTGAAAGTCATCCAATAAAACAAAACCAGCATCCAAAAGACGTCAAAAACGTTTGAAACCATCTTTCTCGGATTCTACACATTCGGAAACTTAGGTGAACTTTGTTAGGAACATATGCGCTCAAATACTTTTGGCGCACTTTAACGGCGCCGCAGCGTTGTTTATCTCCGATTTTGTGCTGTTTTCTGTATTGGCGCTTATTTAGTGTAGTGAAAGTAAAAGGTCACGCAGTGAGCGTCTGGAATCCTCGCGCCGTCCGCCTATGGAGACTTTACATGGGGCTGTCCTATCACATGCGATAATTTTTGAAAGAATGATCTCTCACTGAAACCTATGGTGTACTATTTACGACAAGCATTTCTCTCTCTCTCTCTCTCTTGCCTCCCTCCAGGCGACGCAACCAGACGACGCGACGGCAAGACGCGTGCTCCATTGCGTCGTGCCGTCGGGTCGAACCGTCGCCTTCTTGCCATTTCGTTTGTACACATACGACACTTCGCGTCGTGCGTCGCGTCGTGCTGTCGCCCGTCGCGTCGTGCTGTCTTAGGTCCTTTCTTTGTTGCATTTTTCTGCCTAAATTTAAACGCCCCCCCTTCTGTCGCCCGACGCGTCGTGTGCTGTCGACCTTTACGTCATGGTGTTTATAGAGGGCGCCTTTACTGTTTTCTTTCATTCCCTTCTCCCGGCCCGTGCTTGCACAGTGCATGCCATAGGTACCAAGCCTTGATTCTGCTGTTCTTTTTTGTGGAATCTTTCTAACTTTGTTTTTTCATTAAGAATGAGTTGTCGAAGAAAACTCTTTTCCTTTTTATAAATCAAATGTAATCAGAAAGAGCTTCGCGACTAATCAGCATTGTCTTCAGGAAAATATAACATTAACGGTCAGCCACAACAATGTTTTAGCTTTTCCTGATCTTATTCTGATTTTTCTAATGATTATTGTAAATCCATTGTAAGATACAATACAACAATCATTATTACGTGCTTGCAAAAATGTAACATGCAGATCTAATGAAAGGCCAAACAGAGAGGAAGAAAAGACACCGTCACAACGGTAGCAGGATCTGCAGTGTTTTAATCAGAAACACGCCGGCGGACTAATATCATTGAAAGTGTGGTGCTGATGAAGTTAACGAGGCAGACTAAAGTGGAGGAAGACTGAAGACTGAATATTCTGAGGGTAATAATATAGTGCAGACTGGATGGTAATTACCTAAACCCGTGGTCAAACTTGCGGTCGTACAATTGTAGACAAGTTGTCTGGAGGAGTGAGAGAACTACTTGGAAACTGCTGGCACGGATCACAGAGAAATATTTATAAGGTTACAAATCTACCACAAATGGGAACTTCATCAACGGTCTTAAAAAGAAATAGGACAGACATTCGAACCAGGATCAGCCGGGTAAAAAAGTGACGAATTCTGGGCTTACACTTATTATGTGAGAGCACCTACATACCCAGATTTTCTTTTTGCTCGTTTTCATTTTTTTCGATAAGATATGACAAAAATTAATTCAATTTGATGAATAGATGAAACAACCGCCCCCCAAAAAAATCAACGCCTGATGCCCAGGTCATGTATTTTGCCAGCACGATGGACAGAAATGAGAGAAAACAAAAGAAATCATTGGCTGGGAAATTAAGGAGTGACGAATTCTGAGCTGGTAGTTTCAACTTATTTTGAGAGAGCATTTCCTTAATATTCGGATTTTCTTTTGCTCTTTTATCATTTTTTCAATAAAATATGACAGGAATTGTCCCACTTAAGAAGTAATTGAAAGAACAAATTTATTTTAAGATATTTGCATGTCATATTCCTATCCAAGGGTTCCGGTAGTGCGCCACCAGGGGTCAACTTTCAAGCTCTCTAGCATCGCCCGCTGTGAGTATGGAGCTTTAAATCTTTTTTCCCTCTCAGCCGCTGGTCTCCACCACAAGTTAAGAATATACACATATTTAAGCAAACGTATGTCAGCAATCCAGGGATCTATTGGTTTTCACCCTAGCCTGAAAAACTTTAAAGAAATCCTTCCGTGCATGGTACGACAAAAGTGGCAATTGACAAATCGTAGGATATTCATGGCAGTGATGCGGACATTAAGAATGAAGTGTTATAATTACACACCCTTTGTTCTTCCAGTTTAACTGAAAATCTGAAAGGCTGTTAATTTTTCATGGTTCTTCCATGAAGAATCTTTCTTATTCGTGTACATCCAAAGCTATACAGTTTGTGTTCCAGTGACCTGGGCAGATCAGTTGAATGAAAGCACGCCCTCTATAGTTTAGTGGTCTGCACCCAGAAAACCAGTCTTGTTGAATCTGGCAGGCTCAAGGCGCCTTTCCATACGTAAGTTTTTTTGTGTGTGTGAGTTGTGTACTGATGCGTTCCACTTTCAAGGACTCAAAAATCGACTCAATTTACACAATACAAGCGTGCGTTGCGTTCGGCCGTCCAAATCAGCTCGGGAGCGATTTTGACGGATACGTATCACTTGACGCAAGTGTTGACGCGCATTATGGAAAGGTGTTTTTACTACCAGAAACATTCCGAGCATACCCCACGCGCTCAAGTTTAATTCATGAATAGCATTGCGCGTACGCACAGCCGAAGACCGTGCGCCATGCCGACTGCGGTTTTTGGAAGTGCGCATAAACAATTATTAATTTTTAATTAACAATTAATTTTTTCTCAGGTTTTATGACTTTGTACATTTTTATTAGAAACTAATAGCAAAAGGGGGATTTTCTGAAGAAAAAAATGAACAAAGTCAGCCTACCTGAGAGAAACTGATCATCAAATCAATCGAATCAATCGTCATTTTCAATGGCCCGCTCACACTTCTTGCCGCCAAGGCCATTTGTGCACATGTGTGCATAATTATGAATTTATTAGTGAAGAGGTCTATTTTTCGGTACACCTGCTAGATTCTACAAGACTGGTTTTCTGGGTGCAGACCACTAATTCAAGTGAGAATATCATTAGCATTAAAAGTGCCCTCAGTATCTTTTGAAAAAGGAGATTGTTTGGCCCCCAAAATGGTAAGATTGTGTAAATCCTTGCCAGGATCAACTCCCTGGGTCTTTGAGCTTTCAAATGAGAGCAGGATGGCT
This sequence comes from Acanthaster planci, assembly GCF_054643075.1. Lineage (NCBI taxonomy): Eukaryota > Metazoa > Echinodermata > Asteroidea > Valvatida > Acanthasteridae > Acanthaster > Acanthaster planci. Next base: position 9,826,403 of record NC_141795.1, read on the forward strand.
AAAAACTACGGTTGAAAAATGGTTGTAAGTGCCCCAGAAAGTTGAGGGTTGCCACTTGAAAAATGGCTGCAATCAGACTTCGGAAAAATCACTTTTTTGGGGGGGGAGGTGATTTTGTTTTGTGGGAATAATTAAAAATGTGATTGGTTAACCCACAAAAAATTGAAAAGAAATTGAAAGATAATTCACCAGAGAAGAATTTCATTTGTGTTTCAGAAATCTCAGGGATGTTGGCGTGCATGTTTTTGGGCCCTGAACAGTGCTGATTTTACACCGTTTTCAATGGGGCTTGAATTAGTGGACTGTACCCTTCTGGCACATCGTCTCCTGTGAATATAGCGCCCTCTACTGAAAGTGCTATTCGGCTGTGCTCGCCAGCACCTGTCGCCTGCATGCACGGTGCACTGGCAAAACAGTAAAACCAGTCTTGAGGCAAGACTACCGTCACTGCTGAACACATTCTGAAGGAATTAATAGGAAAAATGTTCTCAGTCGTCTAACCATTACTATATTTTCCATGGAAATAGAATCCTGATATTTCTGTCCTGGAAAGGTGGAAATTCATATTTCACTTAGTGAATATCCCTTTGAGGGATTTTAATGTGTTTTTATACTATAAATTGCCTGATTTCAAGTATTCAGTATACGAAACCCACTCGTTCCAAAATAAGATAGTTAGCATGATAACTGCTAAACTGTATAGAGACAGGTCGAGAATTACGTGCGCCTTCTATCAAACTCGTTCTTTGGTCTTCAATGTACGACTCCAAACCAAGAGCAACATAACACCTAAACACACGGCCGCCTTATCCAATTGGTCAACTTGAATCTACGATTGATGTCATCTTGCCCACGCGTAATGAATATAAGCCCAATTCACATGTATCAGTGGTTTTCTGAAAATGGGCTGTAATTTGTCATGACAAGGTTGATTTAATTAAGTTTAATTTAATTAATTTACTTTCTTTATTTTTCCATGAATCACTGTGAATTTTTCGTTCAAATTTTGAATTCTGACCCTGGTATTTTAACTACGGAAAGCAGCGACGTACTCAGCTTTTCGGAGTTGGGAGGGAATCACAGAAAACCCCCAGATTTGGCTATAAAAAGAAGAAGAAAAACGCCGGATGGTAAAACATGCTTCATAGGCCATAATCAACCCCTAAGAAATGTGGCCAGAAAACGACTTTCGTGTTACATGGCGAGGAATTACAATAAATTTGGCATAAAAGAACTCGCGGAATCTCCATTGGACAAAAAGAGGATATCCTGACGGATGTTGGTCACGGTGAATAGTTTTTCTTCCTACGTGGTAATTTCCACCCAACCGAACGGTATTTGCTTATGGCCCATGCAGTCTGACCACAGGAAGTCCACAGTGGCAACAGAGAGGTAGGTTTCAGCTTTAATGACGTAAACATTTGCCGAGTACTACTTAAGACTCCCTCCCATGCTATTTGTCAAGAAGATCACTGATAGCAAATCTGATTAAAACAGCCTTTGGAAATTCAGAAGGAAGTGGTCGTCCTGGCTTTCTAATTAGTGACTGCAACAATGCATCATACGACAGATATTACGCTTGGTTTAAGTACTTCCTCGTTGCAAGTCACTATAACATAGTATTGTACTTGTGTACAAATCAGAACAATGAATAAATCGTCACCGACATGTCGGTGATGATTTATCGTGTCGCTACACGACGGAATGTACCCGCAAGTGGGTGTCAGTTCGTGAAAACCGCATAATTAACCATTACGGTTTCACGAACTGACACCCGGTAGGGCGCGGGCACATTGGAACCGACGCGAAATAGACTGATTTCCGTTGTGACGAACTGACGCCCAAGCTCGTAAAAAGAATGCAGCGCGAGGAAAAATGGTTGGCAAGTTTAACATAAATCCAATCCATCCATATACCTGTTGCATTGCACAAAAACCTAATGAATAGTCGTTTTAACTGGTGAAATTAAGATCGGCGACAGTTCGTGAAAACGAAAATGCGTGCGCGCTTAGTGTCAGTTCGTGGTGTCTTAGAGGAAATGTGTCATGCTTTGGATAGTTGAAACTGAAGATACGAGGAAGGGGTTTATCCTGGAGGCATTTTATTCACAAATAGCAAGACATAAAAAATAAATTCAACTCGAAAACAGTATTAACGTTTAGCAATTAAAGCCAAATGTATATTTGTTCCTCTCCAAAGTAAGTGACTGTACTTGTGCGATCCATAACTTGAAATTACTTCAAAAGTGTTTTGCATATTCCTTCAAAAGAATTAAACTCCGTCCCTCACGATTTTTGGAACCTTTGCTAGGCTTGGCCGATCACGGCATGTCTTACGGTTGAGCAAAATGTGCAGACGGTGTTCAAAATCATGTGCGACGACGCTGAGCAACGTGATTTAAACCAAATGCACCCTGAAGTGTTATGTAGCCGGATGATAAGGTCGTACAGTGAGGCCATTGTGACAGGAATTATTGTTCGCCAGACTCTTGCAAGATACGATGCGGAAGTGGGCAACTGGGCAGGCGTCTCAAACTATGCCCTACGCCACACATTAGCGTTGCATGCCCATTGGTGATATTCCTTTATTTTCGTGCAGTGAAAGTAATCAGTAAAAATTGAACTCCATTTTAAGCTAGATATATGTTGATGGTTTCCGTGGCTGTTTTCCTGTTGCCAGGAACCCAAATATGTCCCAACCTTTTTTAATTAAGAGAGAGAAATCTTGTGTAGACAAAGACAAGTCCATAATGTCTCCGCTTCCTGCTTTGGGGACATAATTGTTTGCAGATCCTCACAATAGGCCAATACTCAGTTTGAGCGAAGTCTGCATCTTTTACGTTCATCTTTAAAGTTTTTAGGCAAACTGTGGTTTTTGGTTGTAGACAGATATTACAATGCTGAACATGTCGTGTGAGTCTCCCGGCTCAAAAGCTGTTCTTTCACAGAGATTTGAGTTTTGATAATTGGCCCCCGTCTGCGAAACGTGAGGACGAAATTTGCACTGCCTACACTGTCACCTAACATTGTACATGAATTTCGTCATGTCAGTAGGCCTACTGTAAGTCTTTATCAAAGTCCTTAAAAATAAAAATCAAACTGGACAAGAGGATTTGGTGACATTTAAGTTAATTGCCCCATAAATACTTAGTTGTGGGCTTACTAGTCTGTTTCAGACAGTAGGTATTTCAATTTTTCGATAGGCCTACATGTATTTGTGTGCGTTTGTTCGTTCTTGAATTCCCGGGAAAAATAGAAATGAAGGCTTGTGCAGAAAACAGACTTTCTGAAAAGGCGGCTTTCTCAATTTGACCTCTCTTAGGTATACAGAAAGAAAATCAACATTCCAGCAAACACTACAGGGCCTATGATATACTACGAGTCCGTGCCTTGGATGCGCGCATATTGGGCCAGACAGGTTTACCCGTTATGATGCAGCATTCAACAAGCATTTTTGTGTATAGGCTTAACTGTGTCGAAACACTTAACTTCACACTTTGGCTGGAGTCTCTTTTTCAGTCGTTGATTTTGTACTTCAAAATGTGGAAAAACTATTTTCTTTGTTCCTTGATTGATGGCATTGCATAATAAGGATTGCTCCTATTCTTCGCTGAGTTCAAAACACTATCAAATACGGTCTGAATGGTACTACCAGACTGTTTAAATTTCGTGCGTTTGGCTTAGATTTTCGGGGATTTATTTCAAGGCTGTCCACCAGCTCGACGTCCGACCTGCCCGCGATTCAAATGAATTCACAGTCTTGCCCGTTGCCTGATATTTAATGCAGTTCCTTTCACTGAGGTTATATTCTTAGTTCTTGAATTTTCAGCAGTAAGACTATTTTTCTGCTGCCAGTATGCAGTCTGGTACAATTTATTTAAAAGATTCCTCAGCTGAGAAAACAAAACAACAACCATGGTTGTCATATTGGGTCAGGAAAGAGAATGGCCACCTACATCTCCAAGGCTAACCCCAGGATTTTTCTCGTGTGGGTTATTTAAAAATCGCATGTCCATCCAGTGGAGTATGGAAAAAGACAAGCACTTCCTCGTAGCACGAAACTTCCGTCTTTCCGTAAAATTACATGCACCGGTGCAGTGCCATTCACAGTGGCGGAAGGACGTATAGTGCGGACACGAAGAGATGCCTTGAATACAACAAGGTGCATTGATAGCACATTGGTGGCATCCTTTACGCCTTTAAACTGTGTTTTAAAACGCTGGCTTCTACAGATTCTCATTGCTTCAAGCAACGTCACTTGTATCCTATTACTATGTCGGTTTCGTCATGGTCGTCCTTGGAGTCGTAAAGTCACCCGGGGACGTTGACTGCAAATTTCGCCCTCGTAAAGTGAAGATGTTTTATAATAACTAGGAGAAGCCAAAAACATCGTTTTAAAACTTACAATGTCTAACCTTGCGCAAACCCTCTTTTATTTTCTGGTCTATGATTGAGGTTGGCCAACAGTAATGGAAATGAACGGCCACTGCCCCACGATTTGCAGCACGGGAATGGGAAAGAAAACATGACCATTTTCCAAGTAGCAAGAAGCATGCTAATCCGCAAAACAAGCAAGTTTTACCAATGAAACCAATGACTTATGTTTTACTGACGGATCGACCTGGACATGGGAGTAATGTGGGATTTAGCCTGGGATAACAAGACGGAGCAGAACAATACCTTGTAGGTAATCCAAAGAACATGTACACTCCCCATCCTTAAAGGGTAACAGAATTAGGACACATTTAGTTCTCGTGAAGTATTATAAAATAGCAATAAATACGTAATCATTTCAAAAACATCGTAAATTTAATCTTTACCCCATTAATTACAGTACATGCAGTATCGCATGCTTCAATAGACCACGTTGTGTTTGATGTAGCTAGGCCCACAGGCAAGCACTCTGTCAGTTCAAGGTAGAAATTAAACAATACAGTCCTACCGTGTATTTCTTGAACTGAGACATTGTTTGCTTGTGCGCAATGTACATGTACATTGTTTCTGTCAGCGTGCTGGCGATGACGTCGTCCAATCAGCCTGGGAGCACGAACGGCAAAAAGGGGATTGTTTTGTGGGCGGGAAACGCAGGATCTTTTTATACATTTTGGAGTCAAAATTAATGGGGGTAAACATTAAATTTACGATGTTTTTGATATGTTTACGTATTTATTGTTAAAATATTTCACGTGAACTAAATGTTTTTTATTTCTGTTACCCTTTGATTCAAACATCATACTTTTCCTCGGAGAGCCAACTGTTAGATTATTTAGAACTGTTACATTATTTAGAGCAGACTCGGCAGCGTTTGGCATGGCAAATGATTACCTGTAATTATAAAGATTTCGCCAAATCGGACCGCCAACGCTCGTGGCAATCTCATCTTTTACAGCTAAAACTCACAGTAGTAAGAAAACTGTTTCCAGAACACATCGAGCTATGTTTGCTTTTCTATGAAACACCCACTGAAGTTTTACTTTCATATAGAAAGAAAGATTACAGGCTACTGCCCGTGTTGCTGACATTTCCTGACTTTCAAGTGGACCGTTGCCGTGTGCATATGCGGCAAGGTATGAGATGGAGAGAACCCCCCTGCTTTTGTGTTGGTCATTGTCTCGCAGGAATCTGGGGAATTCCTTTCAGACATCTTGGGGGGATGTGTTAAGTAACAATAGTCTGGAATGTGTATAGGGATTGGACATGTTGGGGGGTACCCCTCGGTCTAATTTGTTGCTGGGTATAGCCGTGTGTATACCAGGGACAAAAAGAACAAAAAGAAACAACTATACTTGCACCTGAACGAAAACTGGATATTCAATTTATCTGAGTGTGTTATATAACAAGTCAAATGAAAAAGACAGTGTAGTCGGCCACCCTCCACAAAAAATTAACATGAACCTGATTCTGGTTTTCTCACATCAGTTTCTGAAGTTTCTATTCAAGGCATGTCAAGACGCAGGTGCAATCCTGTATGGGCTTTGGCAGTGTATTCTTCTTGTCATGGTTGATGGCAATAGAACCAAATGCGAGGTTACAACAGAAAGTGGACTGCATCAGGTGTCAGAGAGACCAGTATACATTATCTTTATTCACGAAAGGGCCTACAAATCTGTTATAATTCCACGGAACCAAATTTGGTAGTATCAAGGGATCTGCTCGTCATCAACAAGTTTCCACACCAACCAATAAACAAGTGACATATAAACAGTACGAACAAAGTGTTGTCCGGTCACCTGCACACCTCTTCGGCCAGCTCTCTCTCATTGGCTAACGATTATGTGACCCTGCAAAATTCAACCATGGATCAACTGATACCGCTAGAGGAAGTGGAGCGACAAGTTGATTGTTGGCAATGTCTTACGTTGATACCCTGACGAAGCATGCTCATACATAATAAAGGACTGAGCATTTAGTGGGACATATCAGACGGCGCTGCTGGTCAGCCAGAGATATCCCAATTTTAGAACTGCTTCACTTGGACTCAAGGTTTTCAGCAAACTTCATCGTGAAACAGCATCCAACCATGACGGGAGTTACACTGCTTTTAACAGCACTGCTGGTCGGTGCTGTTACCATAGTTTACTCGAGACCCATCGAGAATGCGCAAGACGCAATGGTAATTATGAAATAAGATTTATTCCTTATGTTTAAAGATGATTTCCTCCATGTAAGTTAGTTGCTTTTGAAAAGTAAGGAGCATAGCTTTGATCAGAGCTAAAGTGTGTATGAAGCGCAAAGACCTAACTACGTTGGAGTCCAAGGCCAGCGCATATGGGCTTTGGGGAATTTCTAGATGTTTTGAGGTGTGATCTGAGGCAGTTTCTGACCACTTATACTTATCTTTTCAGCACATGCTTTGCAAGATTTATCTCATATTTCAAATATTTTTATCTGAAATATGAATCGAATGTGGGCCTTCATTTCTAAGGACAAATGATATAGTATCCACATGCCCCCCGGTCTCCCACCAATTGACGAGCATAGTTTGCTTTCATTATTGATGGGAGCATGGTTTTCTGCTAAATGTGGACCCTGCACATTAATTCACTAGGGGCGCGAATGGAAACCCTAAGCTTGGAATACTCCCATCCGACAGTTTTTATTCATTTTCTCCTTTAAATTTCTGCGTTTAGCAAATCATCGGTGCAGTTTTGCCTCAAGGCCATCTTGCATATTAAATCTTAATAATTTGCGAACGAGCGTCTACATGTATAATATCCAAGAATATTTGCTATCAATAATACAAACAAAATGTCTCTTGACTTTCACATTTTGGCTAATTGGCCTCCGCAAGCTCAATGACGTAGAAAAACGCCGCCAACACATCAATGCAGAAGCGCGTTCAATAATGGAAAACGTGTGGTGGTGTTGGCATATCTTTCATCGTTGATACGCATACATTGTGCATAGTATCCACCTAGAGCAGAAGCACCCCCTCATCTGTTGAAAGAGCCGTGTCAGTGGTTAGTTTTCTTTCCTTCCCCCTCCCCGTAATGCGTACATTTCATAGTCGTTTGTGAACCAGCGAAGTGCAGTTCCCATCAAAGGGGCTTCCGTTATTGGAATACTGCGCCTTCTTTTTGTCTAGCTCGGGGCGGATTGTATTGGTGAAAGCGCCCCATCCCCACGTACAATGTACTTCAATGCACCCAAAACTATAGAAGAGCACTCATCCAGCATTGCTGAGCAACCTATGACACTCCAGTGGCGTATCCAGATCTCTTTTACGGATGGACACTGAATTGGAAGTTCTATTTAGAAAAAAAATCCCATTCCCTTCCCGCATGCTGAAATTTGACCAAATTTACCTCGTTTTCAAATTATTTATTTTATTTCATTTTATCCCGACCCCTTTCTATAGCCACGCTACTGCCCCCAGCCCCGCCGTCAGTTCCATATTCCAACAGCACATGTAAACAAAGGTTATTTGTACGCGTGTACAAAGTCTGGAAATAGATAGGGCCGGTGTTACGGCCAATAATGTGACGATCGGTCAATAACGTAATACATGTAACTATCGACCGATAATGTAATAACCCAAGCGACCCAAAATGTAATAAAAATCGGCCTATAATTTAATAACCCCAAACCGGCAGATGATGTAATAACATGGAGGCCGATAATGTAATAACTGTAGGTTTGCTTGTCTCATAGGTTTTGGGGGACTTAGGTTTTCTTCAAGTTTTCCCTGCAGATCCCTCTTATACTAAAGAAAGCTCAAAAACAATTAGCTATGCGTACATGAGAACAATTCAGAATATAATTAGGTGGAAAAGGAGTAGCTTGAGCCAGAACGAGATTTTGGCAGGTATGGGCAAGGATATTTTTCACTTTCATCTATTTTCGAGGTTAGTGCCTAGGAATCACAGTAACTGAGAGTTAGGATGCTGGCCTGCTAGGGACACTCAGGCTTACTTCTTAGGGAATATTATTATATTCATTCTGACGTGATGAGCTCCTCATTAAATTGAGCCAGTGTTCGTATATGGCACAACAGTTTCCCTCTACCCGCAAAGTTTCAAGCCAGTCGGATATGCACTTCGGAAGAGGAGGTCAGTTTTCGTCTATAACATATCCCTTTTGCGATATCTGCAAAGTCTTTACCCAACTTGACACGTTTTTTAGAAAATAGATAGGGCTTTGAAGGAAGCACCTTCCATGTCACGTGATTTGTCAACTGATGACGTCATCATGACTTGATGTCAGTTTTCGTCCTCAACACTTCCCTTTCTAGCTACATGTATTTGCAAAATGTCAACCCAGTGGGACATGTAATTAAAGAGATACATGCATAGACCTTTGAAGTTTGCACATTAAATGCCAATCAAGCCCAATGGTAGACTTTGATCAAGGCGCCTGCGGCGAAATGGATAGTCTCTCAAGAGCGAGGAGCTGGCGGAGACTAGTTAAAGCACCAAACCAACGCACTAAGAAAGACTACACGCCGAACCGCACGCACGCCCCGCACGCCTTTGGAGTTCTGCCCAAAGATCGTATAGCGCCGCGAAGCGGCGCAAGACAGCGAACTTCACAGTGAATACACGTAAAACGTTGTAATTGCATGGGCGCCATTTGAGCAAGTGATACGCCTGCGCAATGCACAATAATGCGCAGGCGCCACGGCAGACACCTGCACCTGGTGAGCCTGCGCCTAAGCACAATCGTAAACTGCGCAGGTGTATCGCTTGCTCAAATGGCGCCCATGGCAATTACACAGAGAGAGTTACAGATTACAGAGTTATCCATCTTGCGCCTTCGGCGATATACGATCTTTGGTTCTGCCCCACGTAGCTTATGTTTTTCTTTACATTTGCTACTTTTTCGGTTGAAGATACGATATATGCGTATGCATAAGTCTCCACCAATCAAAACTATCGCCTCTGTCGCGCACGTAATAAATTATTCATCATTACAATGGCGTGCGCATTCAACACGGCGTCCTTTCCCGCCATTTGAAGCAAGACATGGGACGGAGAGAACCCCCCCACCTTTATGTTGGTCATTGTTTGATCGGAATCTCAGGAATTCTTTACAGACTTCTAGGGGTATGTGTTAGGTAACAATAGTCTAGAATGTGTATAGGGATTGGACAGGTAAGGGGTATACTCCTCCGTCCCATATCTTGCCTGGTTTTTTGCCCGCAGTGGTGTAAGCTCTAGACGACAATGCCTCAAATATGCAGCACCGAAGCTTGGGATTCCAATCGACAAATTGAAACCACAGCAGATGTTGGCCGTGAAGGCTGTTCTAAGCGTGGACGTGTATAAAAAATCTGGAATCGCAATGCCCTTAATCAGCTTATAGAGATCATTAAATCCACTCGCGGCCATTTTACCGAGCCGAATACAAAGCTTGCCCGGCAATGCCGCCTTTGTTCTCCCTGGCGTCAATAGAAGCGAGCCAACCTGCGCATTTGTATTCGACTCGGTAAAATGGCCGCTGGTTGGCTTCTTTTCTATACAAAGGCGTTGCAAGTCCAGGTTTTTTATATATACGTCCGTGGTTCTAGGGGGTCAAGACGTATTTGTCAATCTTCCAACGGGATATGGCAAAAGTTTCAAATACCAGGCCGCACCGTTGTGCAGCGACTTTAAGAACGTAAGTAGCCTAGAATTACCCGGACAGCTCAGCCCCCAAAACACGATTGGTTCAGAGAAATGTGAATAATTCATAAATTAGCAATTGAATATTTCAGATCAACCACTGGAAACAAAGCTCCAAAGGCGATTGCGGCGGCGCGCACAGTCCACGACACACACAGCTCGGCTAATGCATGCGCATGCGTGGTTAATTTCGGGCTTGCATGTTGTTGGTCGTGTAGTCCTTACTATCCATTTCGCCACGGGCGCCTTGATCAACGGCTAGCCCAATGGGTAACTGTGCATGGTAATTGAAATCACCTCAACACTATAAAAGAACAAGATTTATGCAAAGAGGTCACCATAATTCATCTGAGTAGTATATACACCTTGGGAAAAGATTACGTCCATGCTCTGTTATAATTTGATGACCAAAAAAAAATTGAAACATTGTCACATTGTCAAAAAGGACTTGATCCGCAACGTTGGAGACGTCATTTTAAGCACGTGGAGGAAATGCAATAGAGCCTGAAAGTGAACCCCTGATCGCTTCTGGAACCCTTGGATATAGGAAAAATAACGTGCAAAGATTTTATAATTTGTAATGTTTTTCGTTCAGATACTTCTTAAAGAATCCGACTCGAAAAAGGGGCTTTGGAAAATATTTGCTTGAATATAAACTTACAGAAACTTAAAAATCACCTGGCCTAAAAGAGATATATGCAGCCAAAAAACTGACAGATCAATTCCGAAAATCTAAAATACATGAAGAGTGCAATGAGGCTGTCTCGTACGTAGACGAACATTTACGGTTTGAAATTTTAAGGTGGTCTGTGGGTAAAAGCCGAAATAAAAACAGATCAACATATTTTAAACACCATTAAAATTTAAAAGTAATAAACTGGAAGCAATATTCTACTTCAATTACGAAATATTCTAATCTTTTATCTAACCTTTGCTCAAAATAACTGCGTGATGTCAACTCAACGGAATCTGGAACCCATCGACTACAGGTTGGTAAATCTTTGCAACGTTGTACAATCTCGTTTTCACGTAAGTGCGGGCAGTGAAAACAAACGTGCATGAACATGGAGACCTAGGTACGATATCGCTGGAAGTGAAAGGTCGTTCAGAAAATTTGTTTTTTACCCATTTCCAGGTAATGCTTCCTAAACATTACTTGAAGAAAAAAAGATAAAATTCCAACATGAGTGTCTCATGAGGAGGTTTCATTTAGGAATTATTCTTCCAAAATTATCGAACGTGATATGACGGCTCAACGTAAAATCCCTATGGGCGGACCGCGCGAAGGTTCCGGAAGCTCGCTGCGTGACCTTTTACTTTCAAGCTCTATTGAAATCAGTTATCACACGAGCGCGAGCAAAGCACAGAATAATTTAGTGCGTCCATAAGTGTATGATTTTCCTTTCCTGTACACACATGTATACATTTGACTCAAGCGAAAACAAAAACCTAATTCCCCAAGCGCCAAATTTTGTTGCCACGTTTATAATGTTCATTTTTATTTTTAATTTTTTTTTGCCAGGGTATCAAACGACAAAAATTCACTTGTCAAAAAGACAAATTTTCAGTGCTCTGATGAGATTCGAACAGGTTCCGGCTAGTCTAAGTTTGTCTAGTTTGGCGTCACGATGACTCGTCCGGTATCAAAGTTAAAAAAATTTCCAATTTCTATCCGTTGTATCTTATGAACATGCAGAGAAGACGTTCATGTGTTGGAATATGTTGAAAGATCCTGAGTTGGGCAACAATGTGGTTTGGGTGTCGAAGTCATTTGACCTTGGTTTCTGGGGTTAGGTTAGCTCATTTAAAATGCTTAAATACAACGGTCAAAATCTTCCAAACAGTTTAATATAGAATTAAAGCTTCATCCTAACATAAACCTTGATGTCGAGATATTATTAGGTATTAAATAGCAAGTTCTTTAAGGTCAAAAGTAATAACATTTCAACTGTGACGTTTGAATGTTCATATTTAGAAGCCTGGTGGACCATATCTGGGGCAACATTACTGATTGCAACGGCAAGTCAAGTAATCTCGACCTACGGGTATATACACCTGTAGAAAATCTAATGATATAGGAGTGAAATTCATAAACGGAAGGATTTTCCTACACTGCGTAACCAAATAGAAGGCGACAAAAGCTTTAAACTGCGTCATAAATATAACCTAAATCGAGTTCATTCGTAATAAGGTTCCATGGCCTAAGTTTATGATGTTACTTTCGAACGAAATGGAAATTAATCGAATTTTACAACAGCCAAACAAAACTCTCGTTATGTGCCTGAACCAGAAGTGGTCTTTGTAGGCTAAAATACCGTGTTATAGATGTTAGTCGCTGACAATTATTTAGGCCTTTGCACTATAAAATATCCTTGATTATTCCTTCGGTAGATTTACTCAGCATCTATACTTCGTTATAAAGCTTGTAACAATAGTTCGCCAGTAGTACAGTTCCCCGGGTAATGCAAATAAATGTATGCCTCTGGGAACTGTGAAAATCACGTTTTGAATGGAAGGTATTTTCGTATTATTTCGACAGACGTACTTAAACTTCTATGGCTACATGAACCAACAGCCAAGTGACGGCAGTGTTCCAGATGAGGAGGAGATGAAACAGGCAATCCTTAAATTTCAATACATGGCAAACTTGACGCAAACTGGTACGTGAAGATGATGTGTGAAGATTTCTTTTCAAACACCTTCAACACATCTGTTGTGGTTAATTTCAACATATCGTTATTTTGCCAACAATTATACTTGTTTAACACACCGTAGCCGACAAATCAACATAGCCTAATAGCAAAATCACGGATTGGTAATATGGACGGCCTTGTCTACAATTTCCCTTATTCATAACATTTGGGAACTAAATAAGATATGTTGATCTTCCATTTCCCTGTCAAATTTTAGCTCATGACAACCAAACCTTTATCCAACATAGCACAATTTTGAATAGCCGTCGATGCAAACCATCCTTCCCTTAAACGTGCAAACTTGTGCCACATGTTGAGTTTTGTGTACGTATGAACATGTTCCTAGATGCCTTCAGCAAAACACGGTTACGAAACGTTCAATGCATCAATCATACCTTGGACAACCCCGAAGAAGTTGGTTGAACTTTCTCTTATCGAGTCTCCTTGAAAAAACCTCTATAGGCCTACTTGTTATTTTGGTACGTACAATGGAATCCCTCGAACTAAACTATCTGACTATGCTTCCATTTTTCTTTTTGATGCTATTCCTGTTGGTTTCCTCTTCATTATTTATAATGTAAAATTAATTTACATGACTTGACGACGAGCAACATTTCATATCTCAGATATTCAATTTTGCTCCAACAATGGTACAAAAAAGCTACAAATTTTGCGTTTTTGTGTGTTAAAAGTTATGAACTTTTCATCGATGGAAGACCAGGAGGTGATCTGTGAATTACGTAATACCCTGATAGACCAGGAAGCAGACCCAAGACGAACTACATCCTTGCCAGTGTTGGCCATTATCTATGCGCAACATCTGTTCATGGGTTGAAGCCATGTCGTTTTCCCTGACAAATTAACAATTCGTTTTGTTTTACGACTGTCGTGCTCTGTCCGAAATTACTCACATACCGATCTTTTTAATGAAAAACCTTTCAATGATCAATATTTCGCTGTACACTGGTTGCCCTGCGAGTGACATTTGGCCTGTTCAATCACACCGTGTACGTTTTTGTGTGGCCAGTTGTCACAGCATAACTAGCACAAAGCCGAAAAGGTTAGAGGCCGTCTGTGAAGTGCGTACGCACGAAATGCTGATCGACTTTTCAGATCCCCTCCCCCTGTACGCATGGCGTACGCATACGCATTCCACAGATCTTTTGACTTCTCTGGGTACCTTGCTTTAGCATCATTAAATTTCACAATACATGTACATTGAATAGCTACTGATGTGTACTGTTATATACTTCCGCATGGGTAACAGCACCTGTACGTTGATATGATGAAGATTCATTAAAGGCAAATATCGGTTTGCGTACGGTATGCACTGGCTTGAACCTCCCCACCTCCTCTGTACGCATGGTGTAGGCAACGGCACCAACCTCCTTCCCCCTCTGTACGCATGGTGTACGCAGCGGCACCAACCTCCTCCCCCTCTGTACGCATGGTATACGCAACGGCACCAACCCCCTCTCCCTCTGTACGCATGGTGTACGCAACGGCACCAACCTCCTTCCCCCTCTGTACGCATGGTGTACGCAACGGCACCAACCTCCTTCCCCCTCTGTACGCATGGTGTACGCAGCGGCACCAACCTCCTTCCCCCTCTGTACGCATGGTGTACGCAACGGCACCAACCCCCTCCCCCTCTGTACGCATGGTGTACGCAACGGCACCAACCTCCTTCCCCCTCTGTACGCATGGTGTACGCAGCGGCACCAACCTCCTTCCCCCTCTGTACGCATGGTGTACGCAACGGCACCAACCTCCTTCCCCCTCTGTACGCATGGTGTACGCAGCGGCACCAACCTCCTTCCTCCTCTGTACGCATGGTGTACGCAACGGCACCAACCTCCTTCCCCCTCCGTATGCATGGTGTACGCAACGGCACGAACACCCTCCCGCCTTCGTGCGTAAGTGCCTTATGGACTGCTCCTTACTGCAGTGCATATTCTATAGTTACGCTGACGAATGACAGAAATGCAGACATAACAAAGCAGAGTACATTTATTCTTTGCTGAATACATGTACAGTTGTAATACATATGCCATGTTCATAACTGTTGTGTTAAATAGTAATTTGGCATGGACAAGGACGGGAAAATCTGCGACGAGGAGTAAAGGGTCTGGGATATAAATTTCAGTTTAGAACACATTTTGATAAATATTTTTTATTCTATAAAATTCATCAAAACAAGCTAACATCCCTGTTCAATCTATGTTAAAAGTGAACAATTCCTAAATTTAAAACTATTTATTCTTTTAACGATGAGAAATGAGGGTACTGTTGCTGGGAACCCATGCCAGGGGAATTTTATGTTTGAATTGTGACCCAAAAAGTTGCTAGCTCAATATATCTTCAGAACGTCACTCAATTGCCCACTGTGACGTCAACTGAAACACCTACCAGAGGAAACAATGAGAAAGTTAAGTATCTTAAAGTCGGGACGATTTGTAGTGTTAGATCAGGAAAACATTGGCGCATTGATGCTTCATGTTGGAACAAATTCACACACTTTTATGAATGTGAAAGTTACACTTCAATAGATTTGGTTTAAAAACAAAATTAAAAATCAATATAATGCGAATAGTAAAACGAACGCGAAGGTTCATTACTACCTATGGACTACTTGAAGATATCATTCTGAGAGTCGTCTAACAGTAGAATATGAACGTCTGATATAACGCATTCTGATCCCTCTATTCCAGGTGAAATGAATGCAGAGACCTATGCCAAGATGAACATGCCTCGCTGTGGCATGCCAGATAACGTGGGTCATGCCCTGGACACCAGGCGCAAGAAGAGGTACTCCCTCGGCAGCAAATGGTCAAGGACTGACTTGACCTATCGAATCGACAACACGACTCCTGACATTCCTAGTCGGACAGACGTGGATGCAACTATGGCGAGAGCATTCAAGGTATTCCGAGCTGATCTTTCTGTAATTAAAAAATCAGAACCAAGCAAATTACAGATTGAGGTTACGGCTTCACCACTTGTGCAATATCTGATGCCAACGGTTACATCAATGGACGACTTCAGAGTACTTCACATCGCAAAGAAAACTCTCTGAAAAAGAAATTAAGTTGCTTCACGAATAAAAGCCTGGATCCGCCAAGAAACAAAAGTCCGTAAGGCTTTTAAAACTCCATCACAATGGATGCTGAAAAGACGGGCTTATGAAAAGTACTCGTATTCCAAAACAGTGTCACAACATTCAGGTCAAAGAATTCATGGTTCACTGTAATTGGGCCTATTGGACGTATTTTCATTTTCTTCACAAGAGTGTGACGGCAGAAATTTCTTGAAACAAAGTCCGAACACGTTTGTATTCTACATCCGTAATTTCACAGTAAAATTTTTATTCTGTATTCAGGTCTGGTCAGATGTCACACCGCTAACTTTCACACGAGTTTTCGGCAATACACCCGCCGACATCATCATCTTCTTTGCACCAAGCAATGTGGACCACGGTGACGGTCCGCAGGGGGCCTTTGACGGACCGAATGGGGTTCTTGCACACGCTTTCTTCCCGGAGATCGGAGACGCTCATTTTGATGAAGCTGAAACTTGGACTATTGGATCATTTCAGGGTGAGATCAATTATATAATTAACCGAATTGCTGTCTCATGCAGAAAAATATTCGATAAAAATAACTCGTAGCCACAGCGCTTGCACGCTAGCTAGGAGCTCCGGGTTTGTACCTCCATACAATGGAGAACGAACTCTCTTTAATTCTACAAATACTCTGTAGGTTGGATTGTGCCAGATTAGCTTTTTTATTGGAGCCCTCATATCGACAGGGTGGTCAAGTAAAAGACGCTAAATGAATAATCATCGTGCAATTAACACGCGAGTACAAACCCTGGTTGAGGACGAACTTCCGTGTTGTACGGACACTTTGCAGCTTGGATTGTGTCGAGTCAAGTCTATTTTATTGAAACTCTATTTTATTGAATACACTATCAATAATAATCAATAACCACTGTACAATTAATGCGCGAGTACGAAGCAGTAGCAACCATCCTCGTAATCACAGCGGTTTATGCTTTTACCGAGCCAGGGCTACCGTGTTCCATGTGTGCATGCAACGTGTGTATACATGTGCAACGTAATTTACAACGAGAAGTCAACTGTTGCAATTAATAATTGAGTTGGCAAATCATCAAATACCGGATACACCAAGACCCAGAGAGGTACTTTTTTTGTTGAACGTGAATGAAACGAGAGTGTAGCACTGATGGGAAACATGCCGAATATTAAGTGAAGATGATGTCCATCAATTCCTTGCGCGTCAGATGACGAAACCGTTTCTGGTTCTTCGTTATTAACATTTTCCTGGTCATTCCCTCGTCACAAACATATTTCTGATTAGGAGTCGCCTGAACGCGTCCGTAGGCGCTGCATTTAATCTAAATATATACTCGGTGATATACTCGGGTAATTACGATGACAGTAAATTTTTAGTTTGATATTGGACTTTCCTATTGGTTTGTAGAGGGAATGTCCAATTTCGAGAAAAATCAGACAATGCCTGTACAAACCTATGTGAATGTCTAATGTCCAATATCAAACTTACTTTACCGTCGTGTAACATAGACACACATTATTTTTACGCACTGGACTCTTTTAGTGAGATCCAGTATGAATGGGTTCAGCCAACCAGGAAACAGCTGTAGGGATGTATGGTATAATATGATCTAGTTAGATTGAATACACCACTGTGTGACATCAGCTCATCGTTGAGTTAGAATTTTAGAAACACATATCTGAGAAAAAAATAATTAACTCTATCCACCCTCTAATAATGTTACTGGCCTTTTGTATTTGAGAATTTCTCTCAAATATTATTTTGTAAACGTTTCTTTCGGAAAAAGTTAACCCCAAACGCCCTTTTAATGTTTTCTGTCGTTTTGTTTACAGGAATCAACTTATTCCAGGTGGCAGCTCATGAATTTGGTCACAGCTTGGGACTGGGCCACTCTAATGTCCAGGGAGCTTTAATGGAAGCATTTTATGCAGGTTACGTTCCAAACTTCCAGCTTCATCCGGATGACATTGCTGGCATCCAAGCCCATTATGGTAAGCTGTGTTTGATATTATTGTTTTCTGTTGTAAGCCACCCATCAAAAGGCAAAAATGACAACTGAAGGTACACATGTAGATGCTACATGGAGAGTCAAATAGGAAACCATAGAGAAGGAAAACGACATTGCTTTTGCATCAAACTGCATCAAACTCGATAATTTCTCTACAGTAACTCGCCGAAATAAGTCTTGATATTCGATTTACTAAAAAACGTTTCTTGGGCTTTTGTGCAGGGGCTGGCTCTGGCAGACCGGAAGTGACCATGGCTCCCAACCCACCTGCCCCGGACATTCCTTGCACAGGCAGAGTAGACGCTGTCACGACAACACAAGACCGCTCAACGTACATTTTTGAAGGTAGGGGAAATGAATACACTCGACGGCGCTTTGGGGTGATATTCTCCACTGAATCAATAGATCTATGCCGAAGGAATCGATGTTTAACCATAATGGGTGTCATCAAAGTCGGTTTTTAGGCCCTGCAAATTGTCAGGACCATTCATAAAACAGAGACATGAACGTCTTTGTTGAGTATTACGTCTTTAAAGAAGACGCCATTGAAAGGGAAAAATGTCTGTGCTTTTGATTCTCGTATCTGCGACAGGAAGTAACGTTTGGAAATTCGAAAGTGGTGCATCCCGGATTTCCTCTGGCTTTCCTAAGACTATCGCCTCAACCTTTGCTGGCCTACCAAACGATATCGACACGGCGGTTTACTATCCGGCAAATGGAAGGACGTACTTTTTCAAGGTTTGGAATCAAAAAGTGGATGAAATATTTTGTACCTCGACATTTTACTCATCACAAGTACATTTTGTAAATAAATTTCTATTTGGAGGATATGTAGATTAGACCCAAGAGCACCAAATCTCAGCCTTTTTCTCTCTGTTTCTAAATGTACAAATACTGCACGACCAAACAGCAGGTTATTAACTTACGTTTATTTCTTTTATTGTTTCTTTGATGAACATTGGAAATAATATACTCTGATGAGTTCAAACATTTTGGAACCGACGTGAATGAGCTTGATTCTGCACACACTGCCCTCAGCCGGCCCTCAGTAATGCTATTCTTGCAACAATAACATTAACCACAGTTTCAGGCATGCATGACAAGCCCAACTCAAGATCCAAATACTGTTTTAGCGCGATTCAAAATTTTTCTGTTCACAGGGAAATCAGTACTGGCGATTTAAT
This sequence comes from Acanthaster planci, assembly GCF_054643075.1. Taxonomy (NCBI): domain Eukaryota; kingdom Metazoa; phylum Echinodermata; class Asteroidea; order Valvatida; family Acanthasteridae; genus Acanthaster; species Acanthaster planci. The sequence goes on from NC_141795.1 coordinate 9,845,482, forward strand.
AATGAAGTTATGGATGCGAACTATCCAAGACCCATCCGTGGTAACTGGGGCACCCTACCAAACGATCTTGATGCTGCGTTCATATGGAGTGGAAACAATAATTTATACTTTGTCAAAGGTGAGTATAGCCCTCAAAGAGCCAGGTTATATGGGCCCATCTCACAGCTGGAGGCGAATTCCACCTCCAAGAACCCGGGAAACTTGCCATAATACATTTTGGCAATTTGGGCAGTGCTGTCAATTTCCTGAAGGATTTACAGCAACAGCGCCCTTGGTTGCCCAGAAAAGCATAAACAATTTTAGACACCGAAACAAACTTTTAAATACACCTCTTAACCCGAAACGGACGTCAAATAGTTTTCATACATTTCAGAAGAGTAAAAGTTGCACAAAAAACACACTAAAGAAAAATTCACAGCATGATCCGCTTTTACCTCTCTTAAGAGTTTGTCTGCTTTATGTCACGCGCAGACAGTAGCTTTTGACACATTTGTGTCATTTCAAGCTCTATTATATAGTGTTTTCACACACTCACAATTAGCTTTTGCCTAAGTTTAGACACAATTAATTCTCACGTATTTTGCACTTTACACTAGTCAAAGTAACAGGCTAGGCTATTTTCAAGATGTATTTTTGCGTTAGGGAGATGTCATAGCTAGGCTATGTCTCGTTCCGCTCGCTCTGATCGCAAAATGAGGAGTCGTCTTTGTTTAAAATCTCTAGGAAACTGAGCACAATTAATACAATTGTTCATGACAAAACTAAGTTTCATTAAGCATTTTATTTTTTCAGCAGCATTGATTTTGTGCCCTGGGTCAGAATATGTGATGAACCGCAACTCCTAAGAACACTTCCAACTTAGTCATTTTCCCCCAAATCTTTCTCCAAGTCGATCCCACTTTCAGTTACACATTTGACCCGTACATCCCACCCACACAGACCCCCAACTCAAACCATTTGTGTCCCGCCAAACCACACACCAAAAGCCTGTGTTCGGTCACGGCACAACGAGGTTAATTACCTCCGCTCACCCACAGTTTTACCCCATAAGAATTACGTGTAGATTTCCTACCCATCCAGAGACTAAGTGTTGTACACAACTCAATGTACCGAGAAAGGCTCACCCTTTTCTTTCCCTCGTTGACCAAGTTCCCCCGTAGCTCACCCACGAGCAGCCTCCTCCCTCCCGCTCCCAAACTTATCGGACTTTATCGCTCTCCAGAAACTTGTCAGCGAAGACCAAGTGTGCACAAAATCCCCATAGATTTTTCTTCCATAGACTTTCTACATGTATGAATTAACCCGGTGAGTGGGACAGTGCAAACTGCAACAGCATCCAAAAAATGAGTTATATTAACCCCACAAAATATTAATTGCTGGTTCATTTTCACCCCCAAAATAATGAGCAAAGACTATAACCACTTTTTGGTTGAAAACAAACTAGATATTAATTTCTTTCAACAAAATTGTGTTGACACAACCAATAAGTCTAGATGCATGTAGTTGCAGTTTTCCCTCCCCCTTGGATTACATTCAAATTAGACAATTTCAAAGTATACTTCGGGGAATTTTGACAAAATGAGAAATTTCTAATTCAATATGTGCCCTTGTTGATCTGTTTCAATGCTATGGCTGCTGCACAACTCCTGATGACAAATTTATGACCATTCCTTCTGGATTTAACTGACTTTTCTTCAATTACTTTTACCCTCAAAGGCAATCAATATTACCGTTTTAATGGCGGTGTTGACCAAGGCTACCCTCGCTCCCTCAGTGTTTGGAACATCCCAGGTAATGACGTTGCTGCTGCCGTTCAGTGGATCAACAGACGTACGTATTTCTTCAACTCTAATGGAGGCTACTTCAGATACAATGATGGGAATTTGCAGGCCGATAGCGGGTACCCGCGAGATGTAGCCTCTGCATGGCAGGGTTGCACAAACACTCTTGCGGCGGCTACTCCCACTGCTGGTAGCGGTGTAAATGGTCTTGTACCCAGTCTCCTCGCATTACTGCTGCCCATTGCCTCGGGAGCTGTGCTTTTTAAATCATTCTCGTTTCCGATTCATCTCCAATTTTAACGCCAGACGGCAAGGTAGGAATTGGTAGGAAAACTTTGTTTTGCCCCTCCCACATTATCTGATGACGTACGCGAACTTAAGGTGATGTATATTTAAGCCGTGCAGTGAATTAGATATATTGGCCAGTAATGTTATTACATCTATTGATATTCAGAGACTTAAACCTGTTATTCGTGTTTAGGTTGTGCCAATATTTAGTGTGTTTCGTTTGTTGATGTACTGCTTAGATTGGGATAGGTTAGTATTTAGAAATAAGTAGAAATGATAATTTGTCGTCTATTTAAATTGAAGTTACACTATTTTAAAAGAAGAAATCAATCATGTTTCATCGACTTCCATTTTAATTTCAGTTGGTTGCAATACATGCATTCGTAAGGTCAGTTTATCTTAATGTTTAATCTAAAATTAATCAATCAAAATTTAGATTTGGGATTTTGAAATTATTTGATCAAATTTCAGATTATTTTCTAGTTGGTGCAAACTGCCTACTTTGAGTCTGGCACTGACTAATTGTTGATTGATTGGCGCCAATCCCTAGTGTAGTTGCTGCAGACACGCTAAATCTCCCTAAATTTCACAAAATGATTAACGGTCAGTGGTTTTGTGGATCATTTCTTTCTGCTCATGGTGAGATTGCACACTGAAGTGTTTCCATAATAAAACCTCCAATAGCTGAACACGACTGCGAGGGGTTCGTGCTCCATGTTGGTATTATTGTTCCTCTCTTTCACAGAGTGACTTAGATAAACGCAGTAGACCGATTGTGCCCGCTAAGTCACGTGACCTGTAGTGGGTATTAAATATCAACAAACACGGCGTCCACTAATTGCAAAGTGTTACATAAATATCATTTACCAAAAATAAAGGTGACGGTAGGTACTGTACTCAGACTACTGATGAGCTGGGCACTATATTCGCCCGTCGCCAGAACAGGGCGCTTGGAAGCTTAGATAGATAGATTTGAGTGAGGTGTTAAGTCCTTTAAGGTCCATCTGGCGACAAACCTTTCAAGGATTTTGGCAAAATGGTCCGTGAGAGCGATTGGCCTTATTTTATCCACCACTGCCGGAGATGATTTTGGAACTGGAATGATGATGGTCCTTTTCCACAGGTCAGGAACCACTCCACTGTTAAGGGACGTGTTAAATATATGGATCAACGGGGTGCTGAGTTCCTATGCAAACTCTCTGATGATGCGAGTGGGCACATTGTCCGGTCCTCCTTATTTGCCAACTTTAACACGTTCAGTTGGTGTATACCTCCCAAGGTTGGATGTTAGGTGGGGGTGCTTGCGATGGCAGGTAAGCTGGTAGTTGAGCAGCATCAAGTGGTTGAAGATCATCAGTGACAGCCACAAGGAGCTTGTTGATGTGGTTAGTTACATGTGCTTTGGGCTTGCTAGCTCTTGACCTGGCACATCAATAATTGTCTCTGTTTGACGGCCATGGATGATAGCTTTTATTCCTCTGTACCATCCAGCTGGACTGAAGGCCTTACGTGTCTGTATTCTGAAACCATAGTGTTCCTTTTTAGCAAGACACATGGCTTGAATGATTTTATTACTCATTTGTTTCCACGTTCTATGTTACTTATGATGAAAGGCATTTTGTCGCTTCCTAATCAATGATTTAACGGAAGGAGTCATCCATAGTTTGTCCAGCGAGTGCAATTTGATCGAGTATTAAAATTGGGAGGTAGTAGTAGTAGTAGATTTTTGGAAGTGAGATGGGTCAATTTTGGCAGGATATTTCTCTTTTAGGTCTGGTAATATTTCAGTTTCTATAAATTGATATATGCTAGCAAATATTTTCCACAGGCCTTTTTCCAAGTTGAATTTTTAAGAAGTAACTGATGAACAAAAAATCTTACAAATTCTACAGTTTTTGGCATGATATTTTTCCTATCCAAGGGTTCTGGAAGCGCGCCATCAGGGGCCAACTTTCAGGCTGTATTTGGAGTGAATGCTCAGACATGTAAACGCACAGACCACCAGATCGTATTCGTACTAAAATCAAAACTGTGGGCAAATTCATCCCTCGGTATTGGGGATTTACGCTGAAAAATTCCAGCCAAAAGTTCCATGAAGCCATATTTCAATTGTGAAAAAATCCTGTATTTACTTATTCTAGACAATGTGAGTAACAAGCATTGCGCACTGAGCGCGCTGCCATCCATCGTGTTGCCCATACTTTTCAAATTTTTTACGGTTATGTACGAAAAACTGGGGGTCTATGAGTTTATAAATCTGCGAGCAAACGCAAAAGGCTTTTTCTGAACCAAACAGCGCTCTCCTAGCCCTAGCCATTTGTCTGCCATTTATAGATGGAGCTAATGGGACCACAATGGGAAAAAGTTTTCTGAACTTTTCTCTGTTATTTCCGCTTAACTCAATAACTGTTTCATTTTTTCTGTCTGTTTCCAACTTTGTCTGTATCTACATGTCTCTTTAATGTGGAAAATTGAATCAATCCAATTAAATAATGTTGTGGGGTTTATCCGTTCACAGAAAACCCCAAACTACTCTCAGCCGATTATATATATAAAAAGACACTTATAAGTGTGCCTACTGTATTGCGTCATACGATAATATATTAGCACCACAGTTAGAGGATGGCCATTTAGCTGCACAGGTCTCACTTATAAGTAGCGGTGGGTAGTCGGATCGGTTGAGCTAAGGGGCAGTTCGATCCACGTCTTAGTCAAACAGGTATGGCGAAGAAACTAGACACAGGAGTTGCCCTGATTATGTCAACGATGAAACAGGACAACACGCATGGGAGATGGTTTTGGCTTTGACCGGCAGAGGTTTTACGGGTCAGTTAGTATGATAAAGCGGCGATTCCTTCCGTCGGCTAGGAGGCGTTGTTCTCGCCAAAATCAGGAAAGGAATGCTACGTTACAGACTGGACCCAACCTACCACTTAAGCCTAGGTGAATCCCTCCCACATTGTTTAAACTTTTTTGGGGGGGTTGAATTTGAAGGGCCATACCGTACCTGACACAGGTTAAACCACTTGGGGCAAAGCCATCATGAAGGCTAGACTTTCCCACATACAATAAAACACTGGGATACAAGCAGGACTATTTTGGGGGAGTGGGTATATGACAATACGAAATAGGGTCATGGCTGAAAAGAAGTATTCAGCTTTCTCGTTGCCATGTACATCATAATTGTTGTCACAGTTGTGTTGACTGTTACGGAAATAATTGGCCACGGTTTCGAGAAAATAATATGATTTGGCCTCATTGTCCACTGAATAACAAGCAAACAGATGTTTTGGTAGGGTGTTCTATAGCCGCCAAAATTGTGTCGCGTTGTCCCGACGCTACGACACGACGCCACGATACGACGCTGCGACGGCTCTGTCGCGTCATGCCGTAGCGTCATGGCGTCGCCTCCTTTCTCATTACTTTTAGGCTGCGTATAATGCATTACATCGTGCCGTAGTAGCGTCGCGTCGTGGCGTCGACCTGTTGCGTCGTGCCATCGCGTCGTGCCGTCGCATCGTGCCCTCGCAGTCGCCTCATTACTGGTGGAAATGGGCTCGCCCTTATACCAATGGATACCATTTTTCATGATCAAATCTTGTAGGAATGCAACCTATGGGTGCATTCCATCAAATCGCTGGATTTCTGCGCGTGAGCTCATTAATATTTTGTGATTCCAAGAAGCTTTTGCTATAAGACATGCCATAGGGCCTAATCAGGAAGAATCATAGAAATATTTTTTACAAATCCCGAATTTGGGACCAGTTAGTTTTCAGTTCCAGGGTGTTTCTTCCACAAAAGCCCGAAATTGCAGGCCTATTTCGGGTAGAGGAGGGCGGCTACATTCAGAGCTGAGCGCATAATTTTAGTACAATTTGAGGGGTTTCTTCAGGGAAAGGGGAATAACGAAATTCACGTGGCTAACTCCCATAAAATTGAAACGAAAAGTGATCTTCTGGCCATAATCTTGAATTTCTATTGAAAAAACGGAGGACAACCTCTTGACAAGAGTCAACAGGCGGCGCTATTTTGGTCTGATTTTGCACTGTTTTCTATGGGCGCGTGTTTGGTGTAGTAAAACCTCCTTACGCATGCCACGCACATTATTTGTCAAGGACTTTTGACATACGCGCTCTATTGGGCTGCAGCCATTTTAGAAACAGTAAGGCACGACGGCACGATACGACGGACGACGACACGACACGACGGCAATTCATCAGGAAGCGACAGCACCACGGCAGGACGCGACGGCAAGACGCGACGCCCGGACGGTACGACACATTGCATTAAACACAGCATAAAGGTAACGAGATAGGAGGTGACGCCACGACGCGACTCAACGACGCGACGGAGCTGTCGTAGCGTCGCGTCTTGGCGTCGGGACGACGCGACGCAATTTATGCAAAATTATTATGCAAATCAGCTTGGACCCGCTTTCGCACCGTTCGCGTCACCTAGCTAGTGCAAACTCGAATTCTAATATGAAATGCATGCATATGTCTGCACCCACGTGTCAGACGTCCAGTCACAAGCTTAGTATAGCAAAACCCGGCGTCAACTACCATATCATACATAATCCTGCTTAGATAAGAATCCAATGGGAAATACGATTTAATGGTATTTTCTGAAGAAAAAAAAATTGAACTTGAACAAAGCCAGAAAACCTAAGAGAAAATTATCATCGAGGTTGCGCCCCTGTACCTTTTCAATGGCCCGCTCACTTCTTCCTGCAATGCTATTTGTGCGCATGTGTGCATAATTATGAAATTGTTTGTGGAAAAGTCTATTGGCAACGCCCTAGTCTCGGGGCAAGACGGCAGAACACGACAGCGGACTCGATCGAGCAGGGAAAATATGCCGCGCGCGTCGATTTCTATTGCGCCCTCTCGTGGCTTCATTTCACTTATTGACGGCTCGATCTACAGTCTTGGGAATCTCCTACCAACTGTCTTTTTCTTTAGTTTCCATTCGGATTTCCGGAGGAGCCAATCAGTTGAAAATTCAGTTGAATCTTTTTGTGATAAAATATGGATCAATGACTTGCATCACACAACCTATCACGCGATATGATGTACAAGTGCAAGCGTTATTACGCGACGTTGAACCTACTGGTACTACAAGTACCAGTGCTGTCACCGTTGATAATGGCCGTGGTCGATGCATTGGAACGTCCAAGGGGTCAATTGTGAATATTCATATTACACTATTTTTGCATACAAAGGCCCGCCTCCGGTGTAGGAGATTCCCAAGATGGTAGAACCATAGAGGAAGGACACAGAACGAGTTGCAACTCTGGCACTACAAAGTGTTCAATGATGGTCACCGCCGAGTCAGATAAATAATAGAAAACATTCCAAAAATGCCTGATCACTGCCTGCATTTTAGCCGGACAAGCGGGGACAGTAATATCCTAGCAATACAATGTACTTGTAGTTTTTCAGCTTCCAGAGACCCGCTTACCAGCCAGGGTAGTGGTGGCTGACACTAGGGCAGGCACGAAGATCACGTGATGGCTCAACGAAAACTCTCGTGTAAGTTTGATTTGCACAAGTGTTAGCTAATCGAACGCACCCATGGACGGTTATATGTATTGATCGCTGTTTGCATGGAACCATGGAACCGGAAGTTAATGCGCAACTTCAGCGATTGTTCAGTGGGAGCCTGCAAATTGTGGCGCGTCTGCCTTTGCGACAGAATCACTTACGAACCGGATAGCCCTCTCTAATTTCCATAAATGATTGAATACATGCGCATGTACTTCTTTACATTGCTGTCTTTCACCCCGGGGTAATGACCGGATTTTTTTCTTTTTAACTGACAAGCCTTTAATTGTGCGGTCACGATGCGTTCATGTATAATTCTTTCACAGACACAAGGTCGACTCCAATAAAGCCTATGCTGCTGCATGGTTTCCATGTGGTCGTTTGTAACGCAAACGTGAAGACGCACACGTTAAGACGCAGACACAAACGGAAGATACGGTGCATGACGTCATTCCACCCCAAAATTGAAACAAAATGGCGTCCGAAACTCCTCGATGTTTTTGCAGAAAATACCCGTTTAGATTGACTGTGCCGCCTCTGATGCCAAACCTCTACTCCAATTTCATGCATTTCATTGACAGTCAGCCAGTAAGTTGATCACTGGGGTGTAATATTTAAGCATTGAGGAGAATATGGACAAAATTCGTGGAACTAAGCGAGAGGGATATCGTTGCTCACCGGTAATGCCAGCATGAGTGTTTGTATGGGGATGCCACGGCTACTCGACGCAGGCAGTCAACGAAGTTGAACCTGGCTGAACTTTGCTGATCGTTCGCGAGCTGGTTTACGTTTCTGCGTCGTCGGTGACACCGCCGTTTGGCATGTTTCCATTTATCCACTTGGCAGTTGCGTCTTAATTGCGTTGCTCTCTGCGTTTATTACGTCGATATGGAAACCAGGCTTTAATGCGTTGCGTTTGGCGCAAGTGTTGACGCACATACTGGAAAGGCGCCCTCAGGGGTCTCGGGATTTCTCAGTGAGGTCATCAGTTTTATTATGTAACCAAGGGGGAAACTAATAACAAAAAGGAACAGGAATGTGGCGGCACAAGAATCCTGGCACAGATATATGTATATTGTTGTATTTCTGTCCCAACGAGTATGGGATGTTATATGTGTAAGATTGAATTATTTTTACAGGCAAAGTATTTCTATTAAATAAAAAAAAAACGACAGTCAATACTAGGTGATCTGCAAGAGATCTGCAAAAGACAATACAAGAAGTTTCATAAATACATGTACAATTCTTCTTTCAACCTATATAACATGTTTACAGGATGAAACCAGTTCTTTTAAAAATATTAAGGACACTGAAGTACGCGCTCATATTACAACATTCAATTTGCAGTTTTGTTAATGGTTTCACCAGATTCATGCATGGTATATGAATAGATTAGAAAACAACCCAACTAATGAACATGAAGGATGTGGGACACATACTCCCAGTATTATTTCGTTTCATAAGAACCTACCAACTACAAAGCTGAGGCTGGCAAATGCCAACAGCTACCAGCTGCCAGTACTGTACCATAAACTGCCAATGTCAAGATGCTGTAAGATAAAAAAAAAGAACATTTCGTATAATATAAGCATGTACAGTGTATAGTGCTATGTACATATCACTTCTTTATTCTTCTAGATCAATCTATCTATAGACATATACCTGTTGCTGTAATTTGCTCAAATAATACACATGTAACTGCCACATCCTTAGCGTTCCTGGGCACTTATTTAGTCAAAGAAAATGTACATATGATAACTGAATTTTTTTAGATACATATTTTACACAACTTGTAATTTTTATGCACTCCAATTACAAGAATGTGCACAGAGCAACAGATAACCCAAGCCTCGAGCCTGATGTGTCTGATATGCTGATATATGCATCTCAACTTCTCCATGTATCTTTAGCCTTTTTTTTCTCAATGAATTCAAACACATTACAAAAGAAGCAAGACAGTGTGTACGTGTACATGTTACAAGGAAGACTATTGCCCAACTCATCAATGATCAAGCTATCTCCAAATGCGCCCGATGTTCATTATGGACAACCTAATTTTCCCATTTTCTGTTAGTAGATTTTCGGGATTTTGGACTTTGCCTTAAGCATTTTAAAGCGTCAAAAGTGGACAACTAAAAACTTCGAATTCCCACAGGCAAACTTACTGTCATGCTCTAAAAGTAGACCTACCCATTTTCTCAATTTTTGCTGGTAGATTCTCGGGTTCGGGGAATTTACGTAAAGCATATTCAAGAACTCGATTTTCTGCTTTTCTTGGTAAGATTGCTATCACCCAACCCTGAAATAAATTAAGGTGGACGAAAGTTTCGAGGCTGCGAGAGTGACGGTCTTTTGTACACGTAGTAGTACTGCAAACGTGCGGAGCCGTCTCAGTGTTGACGGGCATCAGGCGTCATTTCCCTTGCTGCATGTGATCGGCCTTTTTCATGTAACTTGTATTTCATGTCAAGGATGTGAATTTATGGGATTTATCGGAGGGGAGTATTATTCTATGGGGAATTATTGAAAATAATATGTCCAAGACTGACAAAAATTATGTACTGATTATGGTGGAAGTTACTCGGAGTGGCAGATATCCTAAGATTTGTTATTCAATCCACCATTCATGCATTTCACAGTACATGTACCTGATGACTGCTCTGGGCCGTCCATTGCAAGTTCGTGTTTTCATTGCGTTAATATCTCTTCACATTGTCACTTTGAATCATTTGTCTTCATATTAATGACCCAGGCCTCCACTATAACTGCCCACTTGTATTGATGACTTGAACAAAGATTTGAATGATAAATATTAAATTAAATCGTTGATGTCTCTTCTTCAGTGAACGACTCGTGTACTGACTGAAAAATTTATTTTCTTCGTGGCGATCCTTTTTTGTTATTGAAATTACTGGTTGAATACGTGTTTTGGAATTATTTTGTGGGATGTCAAAATGATTTCAGCAAATTCAAGTGTTTGAAACTCTTGATTCACTTTATTAAACAGCACTTGGCTTCTTGTCTTGAGATGACTTTTAGAACCTGTCCTCGTTCCACAACAAATTCAATTATTCTACTGGAATGGACACAATGGTTTATTACAGCTAGCATCGTTTAGGGGACATATCACCATGCGCTCATTTATTTAAAATGGAAATTCCTGATGACAAACCACCGTTGTCATTCGAAAAATACTGTGCGCTGGGAAGTTGGAAGTTTGCGGTACCATAAAGGACTGTCAGACTTTGGATGGCTCCTTTCCTATGTGCAAGTTTCTCAATAGGAATCACCCACATTTTTTCCCGAGCTGTGAAGCCATCCATCGACGCGTCAGATGCAGATCATTGACCCTCTACCGTTAATGCTGGCTGCCCATCTTCCCAAGTCCGTTCCGTTCTGAGGGTAGGGAGCAGAACGGTCGTTTCAGTTTTAAGCTTGTCCACGTTTGGACCACCCCGCCATCGGCAAAGTAAAATCCAAATTCCTGCTTGCAGAAAATTGGGTTTTATGAAAAGGGGTGGTGCAACTTCAAAAAACCCAAACATCTACAGTACTTGCAGAAAATGAGAAAATAGGGTTTTACTCTTTAGGAGCATCAAATAAAATTTACTAGTGAAAATCTAAAGTTTTTAATTGTCCACTTTTGATGCACTACGAAGACTTCTTTAAGTAAATTCCCAATTTTTGCGAGCAGAAAAGTGAGCTTTCGAAATTGCTATACGCAAATTCCCCAAAACCCAAAAATCTACTGGCAAAAAATGAAAAAATTGGGTTGTCCACTTTTGGTGCATGACAGTATTTTACAGCATGGTCGCCAGCATGGGTGCATGACAGCTGCATAAATTTCTACTTCACGCAAGGGTGCAGACCACTAATTCAAGTGAGAATTTCTGGCCAGCTCATTAGCATTAAAAGTGCGCCCACAGTACCTTTTGAAAAAAGAGATTGTTTAGCCCCCAAAATAGTGAGATTGTGTAAACTGTTGCCGGGATCAACTCCCTGGGTCTTTGAGCTTTCATATGAGAGCAGAATGGCTAAAAACTACGGTTGAAAAATGGTCCTAAGTGCCCGAGAAAGTTGAAGGTTGCCACTTGAAAAATGGCTGCAATCAGACTTTGAAAAAATCATGGGGGGTGATTTTGTTTTGTGGGAATAATTAAATATATAATTGGTTAACCCACAAAAAATTGAAAAGAAATTGAAAGATAAGTGACCAAACAAGAATTTCATTCGTGTTTCAGAAATTTGAGGGATGTTGGCGTGCATGTTATTGGGCCCATGAGAATAATGCAATGGCAGAGGGCGCTCTATTCAGTACTCGCACAATGAGTTACTTTTGCAAGACAGTGAAGAAACCAGGTGACTCATGGTTGACCGCTCATGCTCAATACATATGTGAGAAAAAGAGAAATGTCACATGGAAGTGGAGGGACCAGGTGACGTAACTGGGTTGACTTGTCACGATTGGTTTGAACGTGACCTCTAAACTAAAGTGCACAATTTCAAGGCGTGATGATAAGTGACCCTATTTACATGTACTGAGTGACAATACGCTTTCTCGATGTCACGTCCGTCGGCCGGAAGTCACCAGCAATATGGCATGGGTTACTGTGTTGTTCCTGTTACTGGGTTTCCTCATCAGGATAGAGATTAGTCCTAGATCATCCTGTCATTGGTATTGTTTAGCTCAGGATGGCACTGAAAATATGTGTACAAGTACGCGACGTATACAAAATCTCCACTATAACTGCATCGATAATTGATTCCTACCCAGCAAACACATTGATGTTTTTATAACGTGATAGACATGCTATGTTAATGTTTTCATAATATTCTACAAAAATGTTATGGCGACATGGTCTTAGAAACGTTTTAATGACGCTTTGTTTTTGTGACATTTAAGGGAATCTTTAAGATTTTTTTCAAGAAACGTTTGAGCAATATTTTTACGACGTATTTACTCAGCATTGGCTAAAGCAAAACACAAACATTGAATTCACATTATTCAAGCATTTCTGTACCACTATAATAGTGTTTGAATGATGTTGAGAAAATATAACATCCACTTCAACGCATGTTAAAATTAACCCATTGCAAAGAAGCGTTGGTGATGGTTTCCTCTATTCAAAGAGTAATAAACTGGTTCTTTTTTAGAATTTTATTATCACCACATCATACGTCATAACAACAGCTTTAGAACATCTTAAACATTCTCATAATTCTTATATTCTCATTACACAGGTAAACAAATTTTGTAACTTCTAAATAATGTCATACAAATACAACTTAAGCAGTATTTGTTTTCCGCTATAAAACCTGTTTCAAATATTTCTCAAAAGCAATAAGATAACATTCATTTAATATGTCAAACAAAGCATCAGATTTGGCTCATTTGCATAATGTTATCACAATGTTTGTATACCTTACATAATGTTTATAAATCCTCATAAATTCATCAACTCACACACACGATGTTTGCAATTCACAAACGCGACGTTCCTACTCTTAAACACGACGTTCAAATCGACACACACGACGTTTGCCTGTCCGCTTTAGAACACCATAGGAAACCTTTTCATACTTCGCCATATGAAGGCTCGTGTGGAGGGCAGAAATACACCACAAAATGAAGTCACTGCCCCGACAAAGGTGCAGCAACTACACAGTGAATCAAGACCGAATTAACGCTTCGAGCACAGCCTTAAAACTTGGGTTCCATCTGGTTGTTTTTATAACGCAGACGGTCCGCAAGACGTCAAGACGCAGGCAGTCGCGGAAGAGATGCGGCGCGACGTCATTCCACCCAAAAATTAAACAAAATGGCGTATCCCGGGGGGTGTTGCAGGGGCAGCTTGCATTCTGACGGATTTTCTTTTTCAAATAATTCTTCTTAGTCTTAGATAAGCAGGAAAGTAGTAATCAGTATACGTATTTGTCAAATATTAGCACCAAAAACCCTTAAAACAAGACTATCAGAAAGGCTTTTGATCGTTTTCTCCCCAACATCATGTTGAATGAGCCCAAAGCTTTTTTTGCTTTTGAATTTGCCCCAGACACCAAAAGCTGTATACGCAGCTGACACTCACACCTACCTGCTTGCGGTATAAAAAAACAGAAGTGAATTTTTGAACAGAATTGTACAGAATCTGTGGAATTTTAAAAACCTGTTTGGGATTTCTCACTCAAAAGATATTTTTAAAAAAGGGAAATTGTGCTCTGCCAGTCGTAAACGTTTGATAATGACTGGCTCAAAAATGGACGTGACTGATGTCCAGGCCGGGCCGCGATGCATCTTATTTATTCCCTTACCGAAAAAGCCGATCATTAAAAAAGTTAAGTCTTTGGGAGCCTTAAAGAGGCAAGAAGTAAATTCGTCTTAAAACTGATATTGGTATGTGAACAAGTAATGAAAATACATGTATACAGGCATAACAGAATAATTACTGGCACTGAGACACGGGCCACACAATTGAAAAGTCAGCATTTTATTGGGTCTTACTGTATTAAAGGCCCAAGTATGGATTTATCCAAATCTTGGAATATATGGAAAATGTCGGGCAACAACTTTTTTTCTGGAAGTACAAAACCTATAAAATCGAAAACGTACTCAAAGATTTAGCTGCAAGATACTGAATACTGGCTTTAGTAGAAGGATAATTCCAGAAATCAGGAATCCTTTTTTCGCATCCCTGTCACATCTGACATATGATTTTGTAAGTTCAGAACACATTTTCTAATTTCTAAGAGTGATGAATTGATGCAAATTACTTGCCAAACAAATAGTAACAGTTTGAAATCAATTCCAGTAATATTTCCATGTCGAACAACAAAGGTCAGATGTAACGGAGACACAAAAATGTCACACTTTTGGACGACGAATCTCTGGAATTGCCCATAACCATATTACATGTAGTTTGATACCCATGGATACCCATTTGATACATAATTATGTGCTTTTACATGGTCTGCCAGGTCATGTTCTCTCGCAAAGATTCTTCTGGGACCCAGATTTGTATCCTTTTCAGTAATATTTCCTCTTGCTCTACCGCGGAGGGCAGGTTCTGGTATCTCATTAAGTTGCCTTTAGGCTTTGTTGACTTCTTGGGTTGCACAGAAGGAAGACTGCATCATATCCACAACTTTTTGTATGATCGGTTGCCGCGTTTGTTAAATCACACTCTACGCCTTGCTTTTGCAGCCTTGCTTACTTCCGACTAAACACAGGGGTACCGGCTTCTACTACTACGAGTATACTCATAGAAAATGAAAGGTTGGTGTGTTGTAAATTGAATACACTGACATCACTGATAACAACAAATACGCTGATGACAGTAGTGAGTGCATACATCTATAAAGTGCTCATGTTCAAGTAAGTTTTTTGAGTGGTTTTTACCGTTAGAAATGAAATAGGAAATTAGAAAAATTTGAAATGTCCGTCCAGCTGGTTGACTTTATTTTCAATCAAGAGTGAAAGAAAAAATACTATGGCGATAATATAAGATAACTTTGCATGTTGACTTGTGGTTTTCATACAGGTTTGATCACATTGGTGTGTCCAGGTGGGGGGGTGGGCAAGAAGGCAACTTGCCTTGCCTCTGGTGACTGTTTGCCCTTTTTCAGAAAAGGAAAGTGCCACCTGAAGTGAAAAATGATAACCAATTATCGATTCAACCCACCCCAAAGCAGCTCTATCAATAGTAATCAGTGATTAATCAGTCTTATAAATAATGTGAAATAACAAGAGTGAACAGTTTTTTCCCCATTTTCTTTTCATTCTTGAGTAAACTGGTACATGACATCGTGTATTTGTACATGGACAAATGCATTTTTCCGAAGCTGTCTACAAAACCCAGTGGTGTTCAAACCTCAGTAGGACCAAATTGCTTTAATTTCTAGATGGGTCTGATTTCCGATTAGTATCACAGCTCCATTATGACTGTTGTGATTTTTGGATAGTTTATTTAGCGCAGTTCATTTGGGCACATGGTATATTCCTTACTGTTATTATGCAATAATCAATGTGGCATGGACGGTTTAGTACACATAATAATAAAAACAATGTCACTGGCAGTCCAAACTTTCCAGAATGCAATACATATTGTTTAACTGGTATGGAAAATCAAAGACGTTCGTCATGCAATTGCCAACCTATGAGTTATCTCGTAATGGTGACGCGGTAAGAGAACTCGTAGCTGCATAGTGGATTAACCAACGCCATGCCATGTGTAATTGCCAGCTGTCTCAAACATGTTTTAATTAAGTAAATTATGGGTTTACAATTTGAACAGAAACACCTAGGCACTAAGCCCCGTCTTCCCTATATGACTTCATCCAAGAGAGCATAAATAAATTTAATTGTTTAAAAAAGTGCACTTTTCAGTGCATTTAACCAAACAGGAATGTAAAAGAGTTTTTTTCATTGAAGAAGCATGCATTGTTGAAAAAACATTGTCTCCATTTGACTTCGTAACCACAAAAAAGGAACAACCGTGGAAACGACCACGGTCTCTGTGTGTAGAATGGTCTTAAAACGAATGAATAACCAAGTCTTTAAAGCAATTTTAATTCACATCTTCTCAACCGTTCGTCGTATTAATTTCGTTCTTTCAGTATATAAAAGACTAGTTCATATGCTTTAACATGATGCGAAACTTTTGTTATTAAAATCCAAATCCAAATTGAGTCCATCAAATTTGACTAGAATGTAGACACCACAGAGACGTTTATTGTGCGAGTCTCATTTTTTTCTCGATTTTGACCGCTCTTGGGGGCTTTGAACATCAATAAGTCCTCAGCCAACTCAGCTATTCTTTTCGTTATCATGATAAAATAAGGAGTAAGCCAAGAAGGAATCTTCGGCTATAAACCTTTTGCCAGGTGGACGACATTTACCATCGTCAAAAAGACCAAAAAGGAAAAGGTTCAATCAGCGATGCTGTTGATTCACGGTGGACGCTATTCCCTTGCTGCACAACGTGGGTTTCCTGCGCGGTATTTGTCTAATAAATTTGCCCCCTCAGAAGTCATTAGAAAAGTATTATTATTGTTACGTCCATACGTGGGGTGGTGATACCCTACGGTGGTGGGGTACGCCTAAGTTTTAAGTTAGGGATTGATCTCTCCGGTGATTAAGATACTCCAAATAAAGATCAAGAACTTGCACAAGGAATTATTCTCACCGTATATCAGAGTTGATTTATTTCTCTTTCAAATCAAGTTGAGAAATTTAGGACTGCCCCAATATTAAGACTGAGACAATTTACACAATTGTGGATGCTAATAAATGGAGTTGACAATGATATGGATTGATTGTACAGTAATGGAAAACGAAGATTATGGTATGCTGTGATAATTACAAGAATAAAAAAGCGAAGTCATAAGATATGACAGAGCCAGTGGGTAAAGGGATAAAAGGATAACTAAAGTATAGACTAAAGGATAAAAGGGCAAAAGGGCACTGTGCAACCTTCTCTCTCTACAGAGTTCAGGTTCCGATAGAACAAACTCCGGCTAGAGAGAGGCAGATTGTCACGTACGCCACGGCGAAGTACGTCGGATTAAAGCGTACAAGAATACGTTCATGTCTGGTACGAACTAATGGACTAAAACCCGTTGTTGCCGACTACTATTGATGAGGATACGATTAATTTATGATTATGACCATGAGCAACCACTGGGGCGACTCTACCCAGAAAATACAACAACTTAAATGTAATGTCAGGACCCTGTTGAACGAGTAGGAGCACTCAACCTGACAGAACCCTAGACTTGACAAAGTCTGACCACCACGTTATGAATGATTTGAGAGCTAATAGGTATTGGTAATTCTTGTCTTGTATATTTTATGACAAAAATATGTGTACGCTCGTCATGTACTCACTCTCAGTGAGTTCGTTTCATACACCCCTATTTATAAAATGGACTGTTCCACTACGGACGACGACGACAACGACAACAACAACGACAACCACGATAAAAACTCCTGTGATGAAAATAATCTTGTCAACGACATAAGCAGCACTGAAGCGGTTTTGTCAAACAATTTTAGTCCAAACTTTGGGAAGCAGATGCCATCAACAATGCGTTTTCCAGCAACGCTGGGAACGGTTGGGGAGACACTTGCATGTATGCGTCAATGTATCAACCAGCCAAAGAATGTACTGCCATACATAGGATACACTTCAGTTCAAAATAAGGTTTTCATGAAAATATCGAAACTGTAGTGTCTATGTTTGCAATGCAAACCTGACATTAATACGGGAAGAAGAAAGGCTGCAAAATGATATTTTGTAACAATATTTTTTTAATTGTAGTTCACACGAGAATGGCGCTGTCCGGAAATTGGGCATAGAATTGGGCGACGGGTCGATCACGTTTGCGTACGGATGCAGTGAACGTACGACAAACGTCTATAAATTTCCTCATCGTGTCTTTAGTTGATTGATTTAAAGGATGGTCCTCTTCCCCACAGTTTCAACTCTGTGTGGTTTAAATTTTAAAGTTACGTACATGTACCCTGGCCTTTTTTATTGACTTGTGTCAAAATGTTCGTCAAACAGTTGAGCTCCACTGAACTCAATACATGTTTACATGTATATGTACATGTACATGTGTATGTATGTAAATAAACACGACCACGTGGAACTCATGTCCTGAAATTTGTAAGGGAAATGTGAACATGTATCGGGGCTATTCTGTAGAGGATGCAGCGGCCACGAACAATGTAGTTAAGTTGGTCACATGCATGACTAAAGGCCCGGTATGATACCGTGACTTTGGTCAAGTGTGACCAGTTGTATAGACCGCACAATTTCTAGTGTCACTGATTGTAGCTGTTACTGGTGACTGACGTCCACGTGGATTCCATACATTGCATGAGACAGGCAAATTGCATTGTTAGCCGTACCACGTTAGGGATGCCTTTTACCATCGCACACGTTTACTCCATTGACCGCCGGAACTACTCCCACGTATCACACGTTGAAAATTTACATGCTACCCTCAACGACGATATTCAGAGAGATGATGACTTTAAAAAAATAATCCAGTCTGGGAAATAAGGTTCTGAAAGTCTTTTTTTTTTAAATTGCTCTGAAGGCACGAATCATGTTTACTTTGGTTTAGTGTGTTTTCAGTTTACACATAAGTCTAATTTCACACAAGTATTCCCCGTACGCGCTTGTGTGCCGCAAGACCATTTGAGCGATAGCAGCATCCACATACGTTTCGGACGAAGTCGGCACGGTCGGTGAAGGCAGTGCCTTGAGCGCTACGTCTTCTCGTATAGTCTTCTCGCCTATTCTGGTACGTGAGTTCCTAACCACAGTTCGCCGTTGTTTTCGGTCCAAACTTTGCTCCCTAAGTATAAATGCCAACTGCACATTTGCTCAGGTTTCGTTTGTGGACATCTTTGAATCTGTACTTAATGTTGAAAGCATCGATAACAGTGATCAGTATCTCTAGGTAACCATACACTTCAAGCACTATCCACAGAGCCTCTGAGCCCACTGCGTAAAATGTGCACCGCACATATATCCAACGTGTTAAGTTTAAGTGGGCTGAACAAATACGTATGCTTGGATCATGAAGAGGTATGCAAATACGTAATATGACTCGAGTGGTATCCGACTATACTCTCCCATATACATGTGTTCATGAAATAAAAAAATGAAAGATGAAATTCAGGAAGTTAATCATCATTTAATTTCTTTTATATCGTTAAAATATGCAAACTACGAAGCCCCTGAGGGGAAAGGCACAATGAGATTTTTTGTTATCATTTCATCCCAAGTAACTCCAATCTAAATAGTGAAAACTTCAACCGGGAAACGTTTTCTGTCCCACGAATGTACGACAATGGCACCAAGTACACAAAAATATTTCGACAGAACGAAATCAATATATCAAAGGAACAAAATCAACATTTCAAGGGAACGAAATAGCATATTTCGAGGGAATGAAATTATCTCTAGAGAACGAAATAATATTTTGAGAGAACAAAAACAAAAATTCTCATTGTGCCTGTCCCCTTAGGGGCTCCGTAGCAAACTATGACGCAAAGTATGTTAAAAAGTGCGCCACAAACTGTCTACTTGCTCATTCGATAAACTTTGCGACGCCACGGATATTTTTGCAAATATCTGAAAAGATGTTTGCGATAACATAATATTGGAATTATATTTTTTTGCAAATATTTGTGATGTTTGACGTCTCTTCAGAGCTACCGTCGGTTTCAATTCGACGGTCCAGCTCGCGCGTGGCCACATGCACAGTGCTGTTACATTATGGGTGCAGTCCACTAACTCAGGTAGCCTAAGAATTTCTGGCCAGCTCAATCGCATTAAAAGTGCTCCACAGTATCTTTTAAAAAAGGAGATTGTTTGGCCCCCAAAATGGTGAGACTGTGTGAATGTTTGCCAGGATCAACTCCCTGGGTCTTTGGGCTTCCGGAAAAATCACTTTTCGGGGGTGATTTTGTGTTATGGGAATAATTGATGATGTAATTTGTTAACCAACCAAACTTGAAAACAGACTGACAGACTAGGGACCAGACAATATTTTAATTTGTGTTTCAGAAATCTCAGGGATGTCGGTATGCAAGTTATTGGGCGCTAAACAATGCTGCTTTTATACTGTTTCAATGGAGCTTGAAAAGTGGACTGCGCCCTTATAATCTGCTTCACCAGCGCCCTCAATCGTGTATCGAGAGGAAATCGCTCTTGCAGGGTACAGTCCACTAATTCAGGCCTCAGTGAAAAAAGTGAAAATCATCATTGTCCAGAGTTCAATAACATGCAAGCCAACATCCCTGGGGTGTCTCAAACAAAAATTTAATTATTTGGTCATTAATATTTCAGTTTCTTTTCAGTGGGGGGGGTTAACCAATTAAAGTTTGAATTATTCACCCAAAACAGAATAAACCCTCCAAAAGTCAAAGTTCCCAAGTCAGCACGCATCCATTTTTCAAATGGCATCCCTGCACTTTCTCGGGTCTTTGGGACCATTTTTACGGTATTTTTTAATCCCTTCTGCCCTCAGATGGAAGCACCAGGAACCAGGGACTTGATCCTGGCAAATATTTACACAATCTCACCATTTTGGGGGCCAAACAATCCCTGTTTTTTCGAAAGATACTGTGGGGCACTTTTAATGCTAATGAGCTTAGCGGAAATTATTGCTTGAATTAGTGGACTGCACTCTTTATGCCAGTTTTAGAGAAGAGAGATACATGTAGTTCACTTAAGTTCGACCAACCCCAAGTTTGAGTTTGAGTTTTATGGGTGATTTACTGTCTAGTCGACCATGTGGAACGAGACCATGGGGCATGGTCAAAACCGCTGGTTATCAATAACCAATTTGATATGTCATAGGGAGGGAAGCTCAGGGAACTATATGGTCTCACATGAAAATTGTTTCAACTTGAATGAACATGAACGCCGCAAGAATTATAGCCAACGGTAAAATGTACGGATGAGATGTTTAAAAGACAAAAGAGAAAGAGGCAAATTTAACAGAGTGACATTATGTACCCGTAAGATATACCCTGCCAGCCACGGTTTTCTGTGTCTGCTGCTCCAAACAACGTACAGGCCTACGTTATTCGCCAAAATATGAGTCAAGGTGAGATGACCTTCCTTCAGTGGAGACAGGAAACAGTCCCTTGTTGACAGCAGTGTAACGGATAGCTCCATAGTGTGATAGGATTGTTGGCGTCCGACAAGTTGACCATCTTTCCGCCGGATGTTTTAGTTCGTTCTGAAATAGTGCAGCGAACCTTGAACCATGGTGACATCAGCCAAGGTTCGCAGAAATCAACCGTAATCACGTAATGTTCCATGAATTATTACTAGCATTGAATCGTATGTAAAGTTCAATACTTTGCATCCATTTCTGTCATTTGATAAAATTACAGAAGCAAGTAAAATGCATTGTAATGATTCGTTTGCTTGTTATTTTGTTTCCCTCACAGAAAATACAGCTTTTCTCCATTTGAAAAAATTACGTTTTAAGGATACAGGTTCGAGTGTGAGTTAGAAAGAATAGCATGTGGAATTCACCGAAAAACTTTAGAGAAGCAGTTCTACAAGATAAACTGTTGAACTGATTGTTTTATGCTTCCCGTTATATACAATATGCAAATTAGCCAGTCATTTCTCCCCAACAGTAGGTGAGATTTAACGAATGAAATGGAAAATGTATACACTTTAGTTCCAGTTGAACCGTTACGGCTTATACCGGTATGTCAAAATTAATTGGGGATGGAATCCACCCTGTAAATTATCTTGGATACCACAATGCGTATGCAGATACGACAGAAAGTTGCTGAAAAGTACCATTATTTATCTTCTTTTGATTGTATTTAAATTGTCCAAATGCCCTTTGTGTAACTACTGAAAAGAGTAATCATGAGGAGAGTCTTCTTTCAGAAATATCATCGATTACACATATTGCAACCAGGGAATGTCAGTCACTTTTTTCACCTTGACAAGGTTTTTTCAGGGAAGTAGGCCTACGCTGGTAAGTATTTCCTGCTTGGTTTCGGTGTTCTCTGTGTGCCTCGTTTGAACAGTGTTGCTCTAATGAGATTCATTTGTTCTGTAACGTTTACACTGCTTTCATGTATGACAACACTTTGATATCTACATTACGTTAATTGTATCGAAAAGTGTCCCTTTTCAAATATATGAAATTATCAATGTTTTCCTGGACAAATGAAGGAAACAATAGCTAGTGCATCGGATTTTCCTTTCAACTTGGGAACTTGAGAGAGGGTTGCATGCTTGCTGCTTGCCATCAACTCAAGTAGTTATGAATAACCAGATAGAAGAAAATTCCGGTCAGTCATAACTAGAAAAAAGTGTCTTGTGTACAAACCAAAGTTAAATTGTGGTTTTAGTCTTGGACGGACGTTACAGTTTTTCTCACAAATACGAAAAAACAAATGACTCCTCCAAAATGACTGGTCAAAAGAGTCAGTCGGAGTAGACCTGCTGAGACAGCGGCACGTAGGACTATATTGGGTTTTCTGTGAACCTGTACCCCCTTTTTACACAACAGGGTGTCTGCCCCGCGCTCCTCCCCAGCAAGTGCACGTGATAGGCATTCAGCTGTTCCCCCTCCGTGAATCAAAGGAATGCGTTTCAGTAAGACTTTTTTCCGTAGGGATACACCTGAGTAGATATTTTGTGCTATCCCTCTGTCCCAAAAGCAGCCGGAAAGATGGCTTTCACTGCACAACCTCTATTGCGTTCTTTGTTCTCGGGAAGTCGGACGGTTGTAAAACTGTAGAAAATAAGGTGCCTGATATATTCGGTCATGAAGGAATCATAACAATTACGAACGAATTTAACTTCTCACCGGTCATACAACCACCTGCATGAACTTCTGTTTGTTCTTCTGTTTTCGAAAGACGGCTATTCGCTTAGTTTGACGGGTAACTGGGAATTACACAATTTGGAGTAAATTTCCTTTTCGAGTGATTTCTTTATGACACAACTGTTTCAATTCAACATTACGAGGTTTTTTTGCAGCAATTGCCTGATCCTGTATATTCAACTACTCGGGATTGCTGTTTAAAATGATACAGTATGTAAACACCATTGTGACAAGAATCATAGAGTTCTTGTATTCTATCGGTAACTTACCGGAAGTATGCATGATACAACGCGAAGTATCAAAGAGCAACCAGAAAGGCCTAGACTTTATTCAATTCCCAGTTTGTTAGTAAAGGGAGCTTCTACCCTGAAAATGTAGCTGACACGTTAACTTGTGCCTCTTTCCCGGGTTTGTTGCGCGAACTTAAACGGCAACTCAATCAGTAATTTCAAATTTTTTATCAACGCAACACTAACTGGACGTTTCCAAATCTCTCAGGTAATTTAACCTAGTAAGTTTTAACAGAAGAGATAAACATAATCACCGCGGTAGATGACAAATATAGAGAAAAAGATGATCGATGACTCGCGATGTCGTGTTGCTGGTAGCGACGTTTCGGCTGCTGGTGCTGCTAGCCTTCATCAGGCAACTGAAGTATGGATGCTGCAGAGTCCCCTATATACCGCTGGACCGCGTCCTCCGAGTGCCCCCCGCCGTATACTGCGGACCTCGTACGGGTGACCTCAGCGGTCGTCGCACGCTCCACTCCATGGGCGTGAAGGGACGTGTCCTCGGTGTGGCTCCGTTGTGCCCCGGTGCTGCAGTGAATGTGTTGACGGATGGTGGGGAGCCAGAACCCGGGGATGTCGATGCCGCTTCCCTGTTGATGCTGTGTCGGTTGAGGCAGATGTGGATGGCCTCCTTGATGCGTCTGGTGTACCAATGCTGGTCCTGGTCCACACACTGCACGGCTACTGCTGACGAATCCACACGGGAGAGTCTCACGTCGCGCTGGTGCTCCTTGATTCTCTCGTCAACGGGTCTGCCAGTTTTGCCGACGTAAACCTTGTCGCAGTCACCGCACGGTATCCTGTAGACTACTCCGCGTCTTCGGGGTGGGATAGGATCCTTAGGGCGTACGAGTTGGCTCCTCAAGGTGGTAGACGATCGGAACACGGTGCAGACACCTTGGTCCTCCAGGATCCTCTTCAGCCGTCCGGAGATACCGTCCATGAAGGGAAGAACAGTGAAGGCCTTGTACTCCGGTCGCTCCGCTTCGGTGCTGGTCTTGGATCTTGATGACTGCCGGATGAAGGATGATGGATACCTGTTCGCCATGAGGGCAGCGGTGACTCGGTGTCTCTCGGCGGCTGTGCAGCGTGGTCTGGAGACTAGGCGTAAGGCGCGGTCGTGGAGGCAATTGGCCACACCCCTCTTGACGGACTCTGGGCGGTGTGAGTCAAAAGCCAGATACTGGTCGGTGTGAGTGGGCTTGCGGTACACGGTGCCAGTCAGGCTGCCGTCAGGTTCCCTGTGGACCATGGTGTCCAGGAATGCGATGCTGCTGTCCTGCTCGTTCTCGATGGTGAACCGAATGCTGGGCTTAAGGCTGTTCAGGTGGTTGAGCAGATGGCTGGCTATATCCCGTGGTGCAATGACGAAAGTGTCATCAACGTACCGCTTCCACACGGTAGGACGGCAGTCGGGTGGGCAACTCTGCAGGGCTTCCTCCTCGAACGCTTCCATGTAGAGATTGGCAATAACCGCTGACACCGGACTACCCATGGATGTTCCGTCTGTCTGCTCGTAGTACACTCCACCATACAGGAAATACGTGGAGCGCAGGACAACCTTTAGTAGGGAGACGATCTTGGTGGGGGAGAGCGATGGCCGGTCAGGCAACTCAGGGTCTTCCTCCAGGCGACGAAGGGCCACACAGCAAGCGTCGCCAATGGGGACGTTGGTAAACAACCACTTGACGTCGAAAGAGATCAACGCCTCGTGGCTGTCGATGTGCTGCCCGCGGAGGAACTCTGCGAAGGCTGTGGAGTTGGGCACGGTGTTCGGTGTGTTGCCGGTCAGCGGTGACAGGATCCCGGCTAGATGCTTGGAGAGGTTGTAGGCAAAGCAGCTCACGCACGAAACGATGGGTCTCAAGGGCGTCCCCGGCTTGTGGATCTTGGGTATACCGTACATCCTGGTGGGCTGCTTGCTGGTGGGGCGTAACTTCCGATACGTGGTGTCGTCAAGACCTTAGGTCTTGTTGAGGGTGAGCAGCTGGGCTGTGATCTTCCTGCAGAGCCGGTCGGTGGGGTCCTTCGTCAACTTCCGATGAGGGCCCGTGGAGATGAGCTCGCTCATCTTGTTCCGGTACGTGTTGGCGTCGAGGATCACGCTGGCACGGGCCTTGTTGGCGGGGAGGATCACGATGGAACAATCCTCCCGTACAGTCTTCAGGGCAATGCGTTGCTCCTGGTTGATGTTACCCCTTGGCGGGCGTGCTCTCCGTAAGGTGGCGTTGACTTCTCTGCGGACCAGATCAGCTGTTTCCGGGTCAAGCTTCTTCAACGCTGTCTCCACACTGGCCACGATCTCCGTAGCTGGTACGCGGCCAGGGGTGACGGCGAAGCTGAGGCCCTTCCCAAGAAGAGATGTCTCGACGGCGGTGAGGGTCCTCGCAGAGAGGTTGACGACCCACTTTGATGTATCCACGGTAGACCCGGTTGGGTGTTGGTTGGTGCGACGGGCCGAAGTCTCCTCGGCTAGGTCTTGGAACTTGGTGAGTTGGCGGGCCTTGAACTTCTCAAACTCTCGGCAGCAACGGCGATCGATGTGCTGGGTGATCCGGGTTCGGTCAGCTTCGTTGAAGGTGGACTGGATCTGGGCCAAAGTGGAGTCCACTTCGGCCTGGATGGTCTTCTTCGTGGCTCGGGTCAGGTGTATTCTCTCACGCAGAAAACGGAGAGAGGCTGTCTCTGCTGCTTTCAGGGCTCCCTTGGTGCGGACCGGAGGTTTGACCCTAAGGTCCTTGGGAACCACCGAGTTCTTAATGCAACGGACAAGTAAGGACAGGTGGTTGGAGTAGCGGGCGAAATTCAATCTGGAGCGTTAATACCTACGTATGAGCTGGAGGGCAGTGCGCCCATATGCTGAATAAATAAAAGATATAAACATAATCACCGCGGTAGATGATGAATATAGAGAAAAAGATGATCGATGACTCGCGATGTCGTGTTGCTGGTAGCGACGTTTCGGCTGTTGGTGCTGCTAGCCTTCATCAGGCAACTGAAGTATGGATGCTGCAGAGTCCGTTATATACCGCGGTCCAGCGGTATATAGCGGACTCTGCAGCATCCAGACTTTAGTTCAGACTTCATTGCAGACTTCAGTGCAGTGGGACGGCGTGCAGTGTGTGGACCAGGATCAGCATTGGTACACCAGACGCATCAACCACCTCAACCGACACAGCAGCAACAGAGACAGCGGCATCGACATCCCCGGGTTCTGGCTCCCCACCATCCGTCAACACAATCACTGCAGCACCAGGGCACAACGGAGCCACACCGAGGACACGCCCCTTCACTTCCATGGAGTGGAGCGTGCGACGACCGCTGAGGTCACCCGTACTAGGTCCGCAGTATACGGCGGGGGGCACGCGGAGGACACAGTCCATCGGTATATAATGGACTCTGCAGCATCCATACTTCAGTTGCCCGATGAAGGCTAGCAGCACCAGCAGCCAAAACGTCGCTACCAGCAACACGACATCGCGAGTCATCGATCATCTTTTTCTCTAGTTAGTTTTGTTTTTAAATCTGTGCTCGTTTTATGGTGTTTTTAAATCATCGTTTGTGTTTCATGAGATGGGGCCTATTTCCCGTATGGACATTCAAGACACAATTTCTCTCATTGTGTGCTAACCATGACTGTTTTTTTTTTCTTTTTTAATATAACGTAAGCCCCAATTTGTCTTAAATTTGGCGGCCTCTCCTGGTGGGATAATTTTCAACTGATCTTATTTTTTCTTTCTCCATATTTCATAATTTTGATTTTCCCGTCTTAATGTATTTATCTCTTTTATATATTGACCCCCATGTATTTTATGTCGTGATACTGTGTCATATGTTGTTCGTGTTACTCGCTGTGATGTGGAGGGTGTGGAGAGACACGCCCTTTTGGCGACGGTGTTCGAATACGCTTTTGGCCTTTCACTGTCTTTTTCTTCATCCTGTCTGTGTATTTCTTCTAAGATTTAATGTCTTTTACACTGTACTTTTTTTTCTTAACGCGTATCGTATATCTATGTGTTTATATTTAAAAATTTGCCTAAATAAATTATATTATTTTCATTACTTAACTTGATTCCCTCCAAAACACGGTTCTTCGGCCGCATTGTACCATTCTGGCTGGCTGGGCTCGGAGCCATATTATTATGATAGGTGCAATGCATCGGGACTGCGAGAAGTGAAATAGAACTTCGTATTGCTGGAAACGCATGGGTATTCGTTTTCAAGATTCCATCTTTTCAATTTGAGAACTCTGAATCAAATATGTACCTTGGTGTGGTTGCATCGAAGAGTTGAACGTCAGCTGAAGTGGTCGAAGGGGTGGGTTTTGGAACAACCCTCTCGATAGAGATTAGCGACCACAAGTTTTTCTTTCACCAGAAAATCGAGCCCTGAGAACTAGTCTCCGCCTGCGTGAGCGACGGACGAAAGTGGCACTTTGTATTATGTCGCCAATGTAGTCCATAAAGTTTGGCCTGAAGTTGTATACAGCGACGCGGCCCGTGGACCCACTGGGTTTGTCAAGTCGTTGAAACTAAAAGATTAAGGATTATAAATCTATCAGATGAAGCCAAGATTTCAGTCTCTTGCTGAAGTAGAAGAGAATTGGCATCATTGAAAGGGAATGTCCCTGGCTGTGAGAAATAAAGACAGGTTTAATGGAAAAACCTTTTAGTGATTTATGGGAATAGGCCGAAAGAATGTGCTACAAGTATGCATATGCATATTTATTTATCAAATATCAGCACCCAAACCCTAACAAAACAACACCAACAAATATAAGCAAGGATGTCTGAACCATGAGTATGGCTTTTTGATTTTTTTCACCCCAATAGCAAGTTGAGTGAGCCCAAAGCCGCATTTGAATTTCCCCCTCACCAGACATCAAAAGCTGAATACGCCTTTGCAGCATCATCAATAATAAGTCCAGGTTTTGAAGTTAAAAATAGGAACTAAAAAGAGCAGTTTTATTCCGACCAACCCTATATAGCTAAAATGTGTAAGTCAGCCTACACACCTAGGGACTCCAGATTTAAAACAAGCGCCCCCTAACGTCAGTTGTTCTATATCGTCACCTAAAAAATTCAAGACCAAAGTAATTTTTAGCTCTAGCTGTCACAGGATGTTTAGCTGACATTTCATTTTCTAGTAGTTTTTCGATGTAACAAGCAAGTGACCTACACGTAGACGGTGTTCAGAATTGGTTCTCTTGTTTCACGGAGTTCAGTGGGAAAAACCTCAAATGATTACATGCGGAACCGGCTCTTAAAAATGCAAGTCGAAGCAGCAATGGCAGTCTCTGATTATGGAACGAGACATGCATTTCCTGATATGGCATATGCTTTTGTCTTTCTGTAAAACCAAACATTAAAAAGTACAGTGTTTATTCCCAAGAGAGGCTAATGCCCAGAAAAACACAAGACTTTTGACTTTTTGGAAACACCTGATTCAAGGAGGGGGGGAACCAGTAACAATGCATGAAATGGAAAAAGGGTGTGGATTACAAACCAAATTTATCATTATTGTCAGAATCATCAGCATATTTTAACAGACCAAATTGCATACTGTAAAGTGACTGCAAATCACCAGCTTTCCTTTCATCCAAGACAGCGTTACTGGCATAAAAACCTTAGTAATCATTAGAACGCCTTGTTCAATTTAACTTCTGACTCATGATGTGCTCCAACGCAAACCAGTAACTGCCTCGCGCTCCGGAACAGCCAGTGCTATGCGGTATGTTTAACCACCCTTCTATTTCCTGTGTCATGTAAAATGGTTGAAGGACGTACTGCGTGCTGGATAAGAACGCTTTACTACTGATGGATTCAACGAGACATGAGATAGTATTTATGACTTGAATGATGATAATAAATAATAATACATGTAGGACAGCTTTCTTGCAGTGCTTTTCACCTCCTCTGTAGCAATAAACTCCAATAATTGGGGCTTTCATGCTGATGAAAATTTCCATGCTCATGAGCCACTCGGCAGAGTTTGCTTCTCACGTAACCTAACAGCCTATTTTCATAATTGCCGAAATTGATAATCGATGAATTGATGATTGTGTGACCAAAAGATTCAAAGTACCCTCTAAAAATACTAATGAAACGATACGTTAAAGAATGAAAAAACTACCAACTTCTTGTCACTTCCTTTGGAAAGAAGTCTTTAAAACACAAAGTGATCTGCGAAAACTAGTTGAACTGTATGTCCCCTGAAAGTGTCTCTTAAATATATAAGGCATCACTGCATATCGGTGGCATCATACAAAGTCCAGCTAGTGCATCAAAATATGAGACCTGCAGATTCTTAACTGTTTTATTTTAATTAGCATAAGTATATGACGTCATTCATTTTTCCAGTTACACCCTTGTCTTCATTGAGAATAACAAATTACATGTTGTTTGCAAACAACTCTTACATTCTTTTGCCATATATGTTTTCAGAATAAAGAGCAGCCGGTTCCTTGTTTAAAACTAAAAAATTACCCGCCAAACACAAATCCCCTCTTCTGTTTTGGTCAAGGATTGGGGTACTTACTCTTCAGTTTACATAATAGGCCATCGGTCTTGAAAGTGAACCGCACCACTGCCCATGATCAGCAGCACGCGAAAAGGAAAGAATACTTGAGCATTTTCAAGCACCAAGTAGCATGCCCCCCCGAAAAAACAATTAGCTTCAACTGAGATTAACAATAGATTATTTTTACTGATAGAGTGGATCTGAGTATAGGAGTAACTTCAGATGGAGGCTGAGGTAACAAGACAAAACAGAAAATGACATGCAAGCATCCATGCATGGAACCACGAAAAATGGTTTACATGCATTCCATTTTCTGGATTTTGATAATTCATGCTTTACTTCCATGAACCAATACAAGTGAAAAATAATAGCCTTTATTTCCCTACAGAGTCTCAGTTTCATCGCCTCTCTGGAAATTACATGTAACTGCCACTGCACAATGACAATCTCATCCTTTACAGCTGTAGCGCACATCAAGTTCTGTGTGTTTTATTGTGAAACACGTGTGAAGAAAAGTATGTTAGCCACTTTATTTTTGCTGACATCTGGATTTCAAGTGGATTGTTGCCATTTACATGTATATGTCCAAATGACAAGAAGAAGAAAACGAAACAAACCGAAAGAAACAAATACTCACAAGTAAATAAACCCTGCAGGAAAAAAACAGTTTCATTTTATTTGTCGTGTATATCGCATTGGCTAATACATTCTTCTTCATAACGAAAGAGAAACTTCACCATGCTTCACATAAAAGCAAACTTAAGTTTATGTGTACAGGAACTTTTACCCTACAATTCTGAAACATTTATGAGTTTCTGAAGCTTTCTTTTCTAGGCATGTCAAGATGGAATGTAATTACGTAAGGGATTTCGGTTGTGTATTTTTCTCACATGACGACGGAAAATGCAATGCATCAATTCACAGTCATTGGCAATCGAACTTATTGCGCGTTGATTAGCGGACATCGTCAGTTTTCAGAGAAACCAGCATTCATCTTTAAGTAAATTTCACATAACCAAATTTGGTGACATAAAGTAAACTATTCATCATCAACCAGTTTCCTCACTCACCACTAAACAGACTGCTGCTCAACAATACGACCAAATTTTTTTCCCATCACCCGCGGATCTCGTTGACAAGCTCTCTTATTGGTCAAAGACACTGTGGCGCTGCAAACTTCAACCATGGGTCAGCCGATGTTATAAGAGGAAGTGGGTTGATGAGTTGTGTGTTAGCAGTGAACATCTTGCGTCATTACAGTGACGAAGCATGTTCAAACAAAATAGATAAAAGGGTCTGATTGTTTAGTGGGACATATCAGATGCTACTGGTCGGCCAAACAGAGACCAATTGTAGAACTGTCAATTCGGATCAAAGTTTCAGCAGACTTCGTTGGGTCAGCGTGAAAGATTACAACAATGACAGGAGTTACACTGCTTTTAACAACACTGCTGGCCGGTGCTGTTACCATAGTTTACTCAAGACCCGTCGAGAATGATCAAGATGCAAGGGTATGAAATAAGATCTATAATGTATTAAGATGTTTTGCTTTCACTGAATGATCGCCGGCATGGTTTTCTGCTGCATGCAAACCCCTGTAGATTGAAGTGGGGGGATTCTTAGCTGGAGCACCCCCTTTACTTCTTTTTATTATTTTTTGTTACCGAAGTTTTCCCTGTTCGAATTACCGGTGTGGTTTCACCACAAATCATTCTCTAACAGTACGTGTGATAGATACTGTTTCCATACAAGCGTATGTGCATGGACATTCGCTGAGTAGGTCTATGCAATAAATGTCCGTTGATTTTTGGATCAATTGACTTTGCAAGCTTGGTAATTTAAAGGTTACCACGGCATTGATCCATCAATGCAGAGATGAACTTCCCCGGTCGGATTATGCTGCGAACTGAGCACACTGAACACCGCGCGCATTTCTTTGCATTGACTTTTTTTCCAACAGCAATGATGGTAATACAGGATTAGTACACCATTCATCACGGAGCCTGTGGAGAATTTTGGACCTGGAACATCTGCTCTCCCATAGTTATGGGTGGCGAACATAGAGCCTACTTCAGCCCGAGACCCAAATAGCTTTAGGGTTATGGCACGCGCGCAGTCGCGCTCGCCATTAGATGGATGGTCATTGCAGTGCAAGAATCGCAAACAGTACTACGGTATCCGCAAGCGGGGCGCTTGAACGCGATGGTTGCCACTTTGCCTTCGACTTCCGAATGTACCCATTGACTGTAGCTCTATAAGCACTTGTTAGACTCCCGGCCCGGTCTGGGACAGGATTTTGTACTTGTAATCTAGTTGATTTGTTTCCTTTCATTACTTTTTTTTGGGAATGTGGTCAAAGGTAAACTTCAGTTCCTCTCTCCTGTGCTGTGATTTTAATTAAGGTACATGTATATGTGCAGTGAAGCAATTACATGTACTGTACATTGATGGTTTTTGCTTGCGCCGTCCGGGGTTGAAGAGCGCGATCCCACCTGGGTATATATTATTCCAACCACAAAGGTGGCCATGGACTTTAGTTGACTGTCTAATAATTTTGTGCACAATTTTCTTCCTCCTCGGTCATTAAAAAGACACTTGGCCAAGTATGGAAGGAATTAACCGACTGCTTTAAACTACACTGTATACTCGAAAGATACTATATTCAATTGCTTGTAAAAAAACTTGTTATTGCAGCTTATGTTGAATGAATTATTGCTGAATTGTCCTGTTTTTAATTTAAATTCAAAATTCGCCTTTCAATGTGTGTGCCAATAAATCTAATTCCTTAAGCGCCAAGTAGGAGTGAGGAAGATCTTTTATATTTCATTTTATCAACTGCATTATTTTATTTAACATTGAAGTGAAAAAGACAACAAAAGTGATGGGCCCTACATGCCCCAGTTACCATGAAAGTTTTTTCTTACTTGAGATATTATGCGTCACAGGCAACAAGTGGCTTACGTGAGAAACTTTACACGAATAGTCATAACAAGAGCAGTTCATCTAAAAACAAATAATGTAGTTAATCTGTATCTTCTGTGGGCAAAAGGCAGAGCTGTATACTCGAGTCACTTGACTTGGACTTAAGTCGGACTGGAGTCGCTATTTTTGTTACTTGTGACTTGACTTGCACTTCCCAAAAAACAGTGTTGTATTCGAGTCCATGACTACTTGGAGTTTTAAATTAGGTCTATCAACTTAATTACGCCTTGCTTTCTTAAAATTGTTTTTATTATAATAAAAATTGGGTCCTGAACCTCGCTTGTTGAGTTGATGCTTACTTATTACAGCTAGATGATACAATGCGTGACCTGACTTGTTACTGGATGAAATGACTTGAAGACCATTCTTTACTGTCCCTCTCCAAGCATGCTTCCGCCGCTCTTTGCTTCTCCCACCGTTTAGTTCTAGTCAGAATGATTCCACACACGTACTGGTAGTATCCAGAGCTACCCCCCGATGTCGAACTTGCACTACCCCCCGATGTCGAACTTGCAGGTGCACTTATTTCAGTGAATTATAGAAACAATTATAAACCAAATTAGAACAGCAGAGGAGAAATCTTGGGACGGCAAATGGATGAGAAGGTGATGTGGTCAATCTTCTTCCTCTTCTCCGGACGATGACATCATGGCTTTTCTCTGAGACGATATACCGTATAAAGTTTTCTGTTTGTCTATAAACTTGTACACTTGTATGTCTACTTGTGTATAAGAGTTTGACATCATGCTGACGTCATCAGATATTAAATTTCACTCGATTTAACTTCCAAAATACGACCAACTTCTACCAGCTGTATCGTACAGATGTGGTGTTCATGGGACCTGACCACGTCTGACCTTTGCTTCCGCTGTCAATCAACATTCGTTTCAGGTACAGTTCACTTGTACAATAGTTAAGGATATGAAAGGTTGTGAATAGGATTTGTAAGATTTCAACAAATGGGAATGTCGAATTATCTTGGATGTCTTCGTGTAAAGTAAGTACATAATAGTGTCAGACAATCTGTGAAATCTTACTGCCAGGAAAACTGTCAGTTTCGAGAAAGAGAAAGGATATTTTTTTGTTAAAATGATCTTTCGAAAATACAGTTTGTTCAAATACTGCAACTTTTAACGGGCGCAACGGAAATGTGTTTAAAGCATCGGTTGTTGGAAGAATCTATATTTACGGTTAATATACAAACGCCCAAGCGCGTTTGGAACGCCATGACTCATTAACTAATAAAACAGATAGGCTTTCTTCAACCGTAACCAACGGCATAACAGAGAACTTGGACTGGTTTGAAATTAAAATTTCTTTATAAAACTTTGGAAGTTTATATAATAGATATATCATCTTGGTATCACCCTTTCAGGTAATGGTATGGTCCAGACCGAACAGCCCTCAGCTATTAAAAATGCATTTTGAGGGCCATAATTGGTCTCCAGATCTATCTCGGCTGTGCTCTCTCCAGGGACAGTCAGGAACGTACTGTGGCATAGGCGTGTGGATTTTTGCGAGACAAATTACACGAACTGCGCTTTGAGTTTTTAAAAAAAGTTTTTTTCCTCGATTTTTCTCAAGCGTTGAACTCTAAGAATGAAAAAAGTCTGTGGAGTGATACCCAAAATAAATCACAAACCCCAAAATCGGCCAATTTTGACAAATTGCAGTACATGCGTCTATGACGCTGAGCTTTGTACCAAGACTGCTCTACGTCATAAAATGAAAGGGAGTCCTACTGGTCCATTACACACGGTTATTGTTTACCATTTGATTTTGGATTGCCATAGCTTTCTGAAAGCCATTGAATGCAGCTATAAGTGAAAATCATTTCGTAAAATTTCCAAATAATGACCCCATAAACCCAGATAAATGATCAAGTTCCTCTTTACTGACATCGATTAATATACTTCATATATGCTGCCTTGCACAAATGCTTAAGAGCACCGGAATTTGTAACTGAAGCAAACACGTCCCGTCTCGTTCATGTTTAATCTGGACAGCGAAAGCAAGCCGTAAATACCAAACTACGATGGTAAAAGTAGATAACAAAAGCATTTTAAACTGCGTTTTAAAAAGTTAACCCTATAAACGACTGCAATCTTACAAGGGTCTCATGGCCTGATTTTGAAATGTAGCCTTTGAA
This sequence comes from Acanthaster planci, assembly GCF_054643075.1. Classification (NCBI taxonomy): domain Eukaryota; kingdom Metazoa; phylum Echinodermata; class Asteroidea; order Valvatida; family Acanthasteridae; genus Acanthaster; species Acanthaster planci. The sequence goes on from NC_141795.1 coordinate 9,880,409, forward strand.
CAAAACAGCAGTTCTGTGTTATATCGGGCAAACAAAAATCTGGCTATGCGCCTAAACAAGAAGCGGACTTGAAAGACTGAAAACACAATGTTATGTGGTCGGTCAGTGACCCATATTTAGGGGCCACGTGCGTGATGACTCCTCCAGCGAAACTAATTAGCATCTATCCTTCGTTATAAAGATAACACAAGCACCAAGTAATCTACTGAAGAAGCAACGAGGAAATACGGTGACACAGCAATGCAATATTCCAAATGAAGATCTCAGTGAACTGAGCACATTACGTTTGAAATAAAACCATTTTTTTGTATTAATTTCGACAGGTGTACCTAAACACCTTTGGCTACATGAGCCAGCAGCCAAGTAACGGCAGTGTTCCAGATGAGGAGATGAAACAGGCAATCCTTAAATTTCAGTTCATGGCAAACTTGACGCAAACTGGTACGTAAAAGACATGTGTTAAAATTGCACGACACCTGCCATTGTAGCGAATCTGCCTTCTTAAAGTATAAATTAAATATTGCATTGCGATTTCCATCATCTGCTGGAAATAATGAACACCTGCTTGGCAATCCGTCATGAACAATCTGTCAGTGAGCACTGATTCAGTGAAAGCCAAAAGTAACACAAAGTCGTCCACGGCATGGCAATTCTATTATCTTATAGACTTATGCAATATTTGACTGAGTGCAAGAGAGCTGATAAACATTATGATACCTTTAACCTTTACTGCATACATTCAACTGAGAAAAGAGATTTATCAATCTCGACACTGACGTGACAAATTTAAAATAATTAGTATGGACAAGGGTGGGTCTCCCTGCTCCTTTGGGACGCCTTTCCTTGTTTTTCATGTTAAATTAGAGCCCTGAGAATTCGTGTCTGGATGGCACTCTCCATATTTTCTGTTAATTCGAATTTAGGAGCCCAGCATTTTGCTCGTTCAAAATATCATTCAGACTTCGGCTTACTCGAGTACTGTCCTCAACTGAAACAACATTGCTCGTTGTAGGAAACACAAATAAAACCGCCACCCTTACTTGGGCCAATCTTTTGGATATGGATTGAATTGAAACTTTTTGCTTTGTTCTAGAAAGACAGCACACATTTTAATGAACATGGAAACCACACGTTGTAGTTCTGTTTTAAATGCGATGCAAAAGTGCATTAATGAGGACTGTATATGCCTTTTACTCTGTAAGAGGTCATCGATGCCGACAACGACGTCACAATGAGCTTGTGGATATTTCGCTGAAAGTGGTCTAGGTTTGGAATAAAAGCGTAGCGTATGACGCAGTCTGATTCCTCTATCCTAGGTGCAATGAATGCAGAGACCTATGCCAAGATGAACATGCCTCGCTGTGGCATGCCAGATAACATGGGCCATGCTCTGGACCTCAGACGCAAGAAGAGGTTCTCCCTTGGCAGCAGATGGTCAAGGACTGACTTGACCTATCGAATCGACAACACGACTCCTGACATTTCTAATAGAGCAGACGTCGATGCAACTATGGCAGAAGCATTCAAGGTATTTTGAAGTTACGCATCCTTTCCCCGACAACAAAATAAGTACCAAGCAAAATACAAACTGAGGTTACACTTTCACTTTGTGCAATATCGGTCTGACATGGTGCTAATAGTTGAATGAACTTTTTATCACAAAGAAATATTTCTATTTCGAAAGATCTCTTTTAAGACGTTATAAGATTTTAAACGGAACAAAACACGACTCCTGACTTGTGTCCAAATTATGTTGAATCAACCATAGAGAGAGCTTTTGAGTTATATGCATGTATCATCTTTATTCAAATAAAAAAGGGAAAACAAGACAACTGTTACAAAACGAAGGGCATTTTGTCTCTATCAGGTAGACAGTTGGAAAGAGCAGCTATATGAGAACAGTAACAATATAGTGAACAAAAAATAATCTCATTGTTACTGCCAACAGATAAGATGAAATAAGCAAGTGAAGGATACGACTAATAAAAGATCAGTCACGCTGGTAATTCACAGTACAATTTCACTTTTTCTGAAATTTAGTTATATTTAAAACAGTCTATTATGTAAAAAGTAGATAAAGAGTGCTAATAATGTCAAAAGCACGAGTTGAAGTTGCGCTTCATATCAGACAAAATGAAACAAAAGTGGTTAGGAGCATCCAATGAAATCCTGTTTTGATGAAGTAACGCTAGGGCTCTGTAATTATACAACTGTTTTGTTTTTCGGGGCTAACAGGTCCGTATACGTAAAGTGCTGTGCTTTCTTGAACTTAACTGTGAATTAAAAGAGGTCGGACAGTGAGACTGACTTGGAATTGCTTTTACATCAACAATATTGATAAGGCAATTCAAGATGATGTTAACACTGGATTGTATGATCCAGTTGAGTCGTTCCAATTTGAACCGGAGTAAGGTCCCGTTGAAATTCCGGCAGATAGCCGCGGTCATTTGCCGAGATTGACCGGCGAGAAACTTTTGAGGAACAAGAGCAGTATTATGACAGCATTCAATCGCCTTCCACATCGACGATTTTTGTTCTTTTTACTCTGAGCATTATCGCAGTAGAACTGAACTCCCAACATTTTTTGTATAAATGCGAAGAGAAGCTGCCACCTTAGTCGTCATACAGGCAGTGATGACGAGTTCCCTGTTTAATAACTTCTTCACATAAAAGCAATGTGACTGATCTTTAAGAAATAAGCTACAACTAAGCTACTTATAAGTAAACTCAAACAAGTAACAGAGTTAAGGTTTCACCGCTGCTGTAATATCAATTTGACATGGCACAAGTGTACTTTTTATCAAAGACATTTCTAGGTCATGCAAAATCTGTTGAAGAATTTCTCACGAGACGAAGACATTTAGCGTAAAATTTCTCCCAGCTTTCAAGCTTCCTCCATACTTATGTTGAAAAGAGCAGCATACTGAAAGTACCAAACGTCAAAAGAAACAAATGTCGTAACATTTCGAGAGAGATAGCGTTCACAATTATTTTCATTGTTGAACAAATTTTCTTTGCAAGAGTGGGCCTTCAGAAGTTTCTTTAAAAACTACCTTGAAACATCGAACACCCCAGTCAACACCAGGTTGTGAGATCTACTTGTTTCCAGAGCCAGATCCGCAAATTCGCGAGACAAACCTTGATTCTGTGTTCTATCTATTCAGGTCTGGTCAGATGTCACACCGCTAACTTTCACACGAGTTTTCGGCAATACACCCGCCGACATCATCATCTTCTTTGCACCAAGCAATGTGGACCACGGTGACGGTCCGCAGGGGGCCTTTGACGGACCGAATGGGGTTCTTGCACACGCTTTCTTCCCGGAGACTGGAGATGCTCATTTTGATGAGGCAGAAACTTGGACTATTGGATCATTTCAAGGTGAGATCGATAGGAATTTTATTTGAATCGTCCCCTCCCCCACACAACATAATATCTAAGAGAAGCACAAACTACAATTCTTTAACAATACAATGTACTGAATGTTTGGCTTAATATTTTCCCGAGAATAGTCTGTGCCCCTATCTCTGTCCAGCCTAATTTATAACACACTCTGAATCCCCCAAGATATCAACAAAATGAAAACAAAATAACTAAGACTCCATTAAATCCCCACATTATCAGAAATTGACAGAAAGTTTTATAATGACTTTTGGAAGGATGTGACCATTTTATTTTTCTTACTTATCGGTATTGCTATTACTGTTCTTTAATTAAACGTAATTCATAATCAAGCACCGAATTCTCATTTTATCAATTTACAAACGCGTGTCAGCCGTTAATGTCGCTGTTGTTGGTGGTGGTGTTGTTAATCAGGCCTTTCTGTGAGGTGACGATGCTTGTACTCACACAAAGTGTGCATGTAATAAAGTGCGTACAATGGGCAGCCAGGAAAGTGCATTTCTCAAGTATAGGGAGTATTCGGCATTTTCAAATTCTTAATAAAATAGTGTTATGGTGGTAAATTTCTGTAAAGTGTTTTAGGACTTTTTTACTGGACCTACTTTCATAAAAATTTTCTTGTGATTCACAAAATAACAAGTTTGACTTCAGTGTGTGGACCTAATTAAGTGTGCCCCGCACGTGTGGTGCGGTTGTAAACATAGACTGGTTCCCTGTCATAACAAACTTTGGACATCTCACAGACAAGCTAGATTACCAGTTTAATAGCAAAAAAATTTGAGTACTTGGGTCTGGGAATAACACTGTTAACTCTGTGTAGACAGTAGTGTTTGTAGTGTTCTATACAAATAACACCTGCCCAAAAAGGACGTAAGACATTTTGAAAAGTTGACCCGATTACGTGTGAATTATTGCAATACGACGTTTTGAGTATTTCAACCAGTCACTCGGGATCCTAAAATACTTCCCACAACCAAGTGTCTCAAACGTCTCATATTGTTCTATAACACACTTCTGTCCGATAAGAAAGAAACTATTCAGGGTTTTATGACTGAAATGTTTTCATGCAGCCCGTAACAGAGAAGCAATTCAACAACTAATTTGACCATTGAAGGAACACTTTAGTTACCTTGGACAGTTTTGAAATAGTTCAATGTTCATATTATGTGCGGGTAACCGGTCAAAAATGTTGAATGTTGTTGCACAACCGGGCATACATACACGGCAAAATTAGTCACGGTGGCGTCTAGTATCATGCTGACGCAAATACGTCATGCAGTAGCCTATATTATTTAACCCCCACGGGACCATCTTTCAGCCAACCGGGATAAAAACCAGCAAGAGGTGTGCTATGAATATTTAGGGTGGATAGGCGTTATTAACCAGCTGTAGGTATACTGAAATTTGATATAGTTCTTGAAGCAAACTAATATCTAATAACGTGGACCTAAAACCATTTCTGTACGCTTCTTTTTTATATTAAATCAACAAAAATGTCCGTTTGAAATTTGCTTTTCACGATTGTTTTGTTTACAGGAATCAACTTATTCCAGGTGGCAGCTCATGAATTTGGTCACAGCTTGGGACTGGGCCACTCTAATGTCCAGGGAGCTTTAATGGAAGCATTTTATGCAGGTTACGTTCCAAACTTTCAGCTTCATCCGGATGACATTGCTGGCATCCAAGCCCATTATGGTCAGTGTCTTTTTATTTGCTATTATATTTGTTAATGACACCCATCACAAGGCGTAAAAGAAAAGGCAGGCCTAAGTGCAATGTGAAAAACCAAAAAGAAGACACTAGGAGATGAAACTAAGATGCCCCAGATTCTTTACAAAAAATACATCAAACTGCAAAAATCGTCACAGATGTGACGATTTCTCTGACAACTTGCCGTAACTTTTCTTGATGTTTTATTAACGATAAAACGTTTCCTGGACTTTTGTACAGGGCCTGGCTCTGGTAGACCGGAAGTGACCATGGCTCCCAACCCACCTGCCCCGGACATCCCTTGTACAGGCAGAGTAGATGCAGTCACAACAACACAAGACGGTTCCACGTACATTTTTGAAGGTGAGAGCATAAACCACCGTCCACTCAATGCCATATCCTTCATTGAATCAATAGAGTACTTATTATGTTGCATCAGAATTCAATTCCTGCTGAACGCATCGATGTTTTAAAATATGGTGCTTTTACAGTCGCATTCGGAGCATGCTTATTGTTAACACCATTCACCAAACAACGACATACATAAATGTCTTTGTTAAATATTGTGTCGTCAAAGCAACGTCAATCAACGGGGGAAGAGATGTATATGTGCTTTCTCTCTCATATCTATGACAGGAAGTAACGTTTGGAAATTCCAAAGTGGTGCGTCCCGGATTGAACCCGGATTTCCTAAGACTATCGCCTCAACCTTCGCTGGCCTACCGAATGATATCGATGCGGCGCTTTATATCCCAGACAGCTTGGAAAGGACGTACTTTTTCAAGGTATGGAACAAAACAGGAGGATTGCATGTCCCATTTTGACATCTTTCTCATCACAAAACATTCTTCGAAGAAATCTCTATAATTGGAGGATATCTAGATCAGGTCCAAGAAAACATAACCTCAAGCTATTCCTTTCTGTTTCTTAGCGTACAAACATCAAAACGTACAAGGTTCCCAACGTACTTTTATTTAATCAATTGTCTCTTAGATCCGCCATAAAAATAATGTACTGGAGTTATTTCATAAATCTTGCAAGTTTGCGTGAATGAGCTGCACTATTTCATACTACCCCCGACAAACTTGTTTTTGAAGTAATAACGATCGTTCTCATGCACGCATATTGGTCGACACTCAAACTTGTACATCTAAACACTGGTTTGTTTCAATTATTTCTTTTATCGTTTCTCGGATCAACTTTGGAAATGATGTACTCTGATGAGTTCAGACATTTTGGAACCGACGTGAATGAGCTTGATTCTGCACACACTGCCCTCAGCCGGCCCTCAGTAATGTCGTTCTTGCATCAATAACATTAACCACAGTTTCACGCATGCATGACATGCTTAATTCAAAATCCAAATACTGTTTTAGCGCGATTCAATATTTTTCTGTTTGCAGGGAAGTCAGTACTGGCGATTCAGTAATGAAGTTATGGATGCGAACTATCCAAGACCCATCCGTAGTGACTGGGGCCGCCTACCAAACGATCTTGATGCTGCGTTCGTATGGAATGGGGCCGTATTCTTTGTCAAAGGTGAGTTCAATATCGGCATTAATATTGAGCTTCCGTTAGCTTAAAGCTCATATAAGGCAACTTTGTTCTGCAACTCTTGAAAATGCAGTTATGTGTTTCAGTTGGTCTTATTTTCAAGTCTTCTTTGCTATAATAACAATAATTGCAAATTTCCAAGTATATGAGCAAAACTATGATGTTCCTGGGAACAAAACCGCAATAGTGCATTGCTTTGAGACAAAACCAGCTGGAATTCTACATTTTGCGGTCTTATTTTTCATTTCCTTTGTAATGTAGTGTTGTAAGAGCACATGGCAATAAATCATACACTACCCCGTTTTCACAAATGTTTCCAATGGGAAAATTTTGGATTCACAAGTGAAACAGAAAAACAAAACAGGTACTGAACAGTGTCTTCCCTGATTAACATCATAGCCACAGCGCCCTCAGTTGTCCAGAAATTTATGAATAAGTTTAGACGTTCATTTACAAAGGGCACTTTTCAATACACCAACCCCTTATATGATGTCAAATAATTTTCATGCATTAAAAATATCAAGTTGCACAAAAAGTGCAGTATAAAAACTTCATGGCACGTTCACTTGAAGATTTGTTGTGCGATGTAAACTTTTCACGGTGAACGTTTGCAAGTGGGATTGTTTTGTTGGGAGATAAGTTGTACTTTTTCGATTCGTACTCCTGCTGAAAACTGCTCCTGAAATCTTGATGATACAGCAGCACCATGTTTATGGCCATTCCTTTGGGATTTCATTGACTTTTCCATTTCTTTTCTTCTCAAAGGCAATCAGTACTACCGCTATAATCAAGGTGTAAGCCAACGGTACCCTCAACCCCTTAGTGTTTGGAACATTCCAGGTAATGACGTCGTTGCTGCAGTTCGGTGGATTAATAGACGTACGTATTTCTTCAACTCTAACGGAGAATACTACAGGTACAGCAATAGCAGGTTGGGGGTCGATCGCGGGTACCCACAAAATGTGGCCCTTGCGTGGCAGGGTTGCGCGAACACTCTCGCGGCGGCCACTCCCACCACTGACAGCGGCGTAAATGGTCTTGTACCCAGTCTCCTTGCATCGCTATTGCCCATTACTTTAGGAAGTATGCTTTTCTAAACCATTCCTTCCGGCGGCATTCCAGGGATCAGCGTTGACACCATCTTGTCTTGTCTCCCCAAATTAACCTTCTGTGCTTATTATAATGAAACAATGCTTCCAGCTATTTTGTTATTTGGGAAATGATTTTCCAAACAGATTCAAAACCAAATTGTCTGAAGATAAATGTGTAAAAAATGGATTTTTTTATGAGACCTGCAGAGAAGTCATTGACCATTATTGTTATTGGTATTGGTATTTGTTACAATCAGCTGATATATAACAACGTTCCGTGAATTGATTGGCTGCTTGGAGAGGCATGGATGAGTTGATTCTTAGTGTACATCCAGAAAGATAATAATTCTTCATTTTTATAAATCGCAGTCTCAAAGTCACATGTTTCAAAGATATTAAATAGTTTAGTCGATTGTAGTACCTGGTACTTGCATTTGTAAAGACAGTTTAGTTTAACGGCTGATTTAACAATGAAAGATTTTTAAAACAGATGTGTGGTTTTTGTCAGTCCTTTCATCAAATTCTTTATCTCCAAGTTGGTGCACACCACGAATGATGAGTTCGGGTGTGACGCTGACTGACATGTGATTCCCAGTGATATAGATTAATTGCTAAAGACATTGTATGTGATTTATATGTGATTTTAATTATAATATGAAAGAGGATCACAGTACTTTAATAGTGTAAACCACATTGAAAATAAAGTATTGAAGAAAGAGTATAGCTAAGTGTCTGACTATTTAATTGATCTTAACGATCACAAACTGCTAAGCTAAGCATTTTGAAGACCCAACATGTAAAATGTGCGATTGTATGTAACTGATACGTTTAATAAATTGTTAAAGATGAAGTTTTGACCTCTTAATTCGAGGATATAGCGGAGGTTTTCGAGAAATCACAGAGATATTACATTTCCAATTTCCCCTCTGATCATTAAAAATTGAAAACCTGGCTAGCACTTCGGGAGTCTACAGGATCAAACGGAGTGAGGCCGTGGGTGTAAATCCGGGGGAGGGGGGAATATATCGCCACACACTGTTTAAGGTGGAGTTATGATCTTTTTAATCATCTCCTCATTTTTTGTGGTGAGCAAAAATTAATTAAAAGCGGATTGTGCAGAATTTTTAGACTTCCAACGACTAAAATGCATTCAATATCACTCAAAAAAGGGAAAGCAATAAAAGCCATACTGTATATATGCCATTCTGAATGCGTAATTACAGATGTACATCGATATCATGAACATCGACCTCCATATAGAGTCATGTGGGTCCCCCCTTCTCAAATTTTCATCCCCAGGCAAGTCATCCCAACCTTTCTTCATCCCCCTCCATTTCCGGCACAAATTTACTGCACTGAGTGAGGCTGACGTTAAATCATATGTATAACATATCATAACATATCATATCATAACAATTTTCGACTTGCTCTTTTTTTCAGAGAGGGGGGCTTAAGCATCGGTGATCAAATAATGATGTTACTTTCCGTACATATACAAAAAATCATATCCTGTCATGAACACTGGATTGTCGTCATGGCTACAGATACTTCAGTGGTTTGTCCCCGACTTCTCAGAGACGATCGTATGAGAGTGTGTGGTGGAGAGCTTTCCCCAGAGACTTGCTTCCTTTCATGAGTTGAAAGAACTTTAACTTTAGAAACAGCACACGTTTCTTTTTTTTTTAATTAAAAATGTTTCAGGACAAAGGAATTTCCACCTTGCATCCGGACGGAAATTATACACTAAAAGCAACTGGCTAACTTCATCTTTGATTGCTTTACATTTGGTCATAATAACCAGTAATTATTACAGTTTTATGGGTCATGACAAATCAGTACCTTGCCAAATCGTTTGGTGAATATTTGTCAAAGCGCAGCTTTGTATTGTGTCCTAATTCGGCAATAAGACGCAGAGGTTTTTCGTTCATTTTCATTTTATACACATGGAATCTACAGATCAACAATATGAAATTAACCACTTTTCCTCGTTACAGAATGTACAAAGATTGGTGTCTGCCTTACCAATCTTGTACAAAAATAAAATAGTTCCAAGGATCTGATGTATTAATCTAAATTGGAACCAACGTAGTTTAGTCTCAACTGTACAAGTATATGAAATATTGAAAATTAAAGACCACAAATCAAAATCTATGTTCAGTTTAACATTCCACTTATTTTTCTTGGTACATGTTTAGAAGACACTAAAACATTATAGATCCCTTGTGATCCTTTCTGGTCCTTTAAAAGCACTTCGAAGTTGAATGGCAAAAATGGGAAGTAAATAACTGAACTTTCCGACATGAATTCTCTAAAAGACAACTGAAATGCTCTAAACACTCCACCATACTCTAAAAAGTTGGTGTTCATATCAAATACATTCCTAAACTCATTTAGAGAAAGAAAAGCGCCATTCTCAATTTCGCAAGAAATGGACAAATTAGTCATATTAGGCCAAGGCTAGCAGGTTTTTAATATTATTGAAATTTAAATTTGTATTTCTTATTTTATAAATTGTTAGCATGGGTGTTTAAAAAGACACAGTGAACAAAATAAAAGAGAATCCAAAAAAAAGACGCAGAGGTAAAAATCGCAATTTTATCAGACTTACGCCTCGAACAAATCAAGTGGATACGCCTTACGAGAATTCCCCCTCACTCTTAATAATAATAACAATGACTAGCATTTAAAACCCTCTTTGTAGCAAACTAAATCACATGCACAGCACATACAATTGTTAATTAGTCGAATAACTACATAAACTTAATCAATGCCCTAATAAAGTTGAAATTTGAAATATGTTATCATCGGTATCATATTGGCGGAACAGGTAGGTTCCACTATTCTGCAGCAGCTCAAAACTGACACACATAATGATAACGTCACAGTAGTGTTTCCACGTTTCACGTTAAAGTATAGCTGCAGTGAATTTTTCTTAGCCGGTATTTTTTTCTCCAACATTGAGCCCTTCTTCAGTGTATGGAAGTCGTTCACAGTACTATTTGGTTAAATGCATTGCTAAGCGCAATTTTCTTGCCACTTAAAATCATCCAAACTTTCGTGGACAACCCTAGGGCAATGTTGCTGTGATGTTATCTAGGGAAGACATATTTCAGTGCACACGTTTGTCTGTTCAAATTATGAACCCAGAATTTAGTCATTAAAAACATTTCCGAGAAACGGACTGATGTATGGTGTTGTATAGCCGAAAAATGGCTTCACGTTGTGCCGTCGCGTGCCTTGTCATTGTATCCCGTTCGTAAGTGACTTCGTCACAAGTAAAAGGAGGACGCACCACGATTCGCAGGCTCCCATTGGACGATCGCAGAAGTTGCGTGTTAACTTCCGGTTCCATGGTTCCATAAACGGCGATCAATGCATGGAACTCTATGTGCTGTGCCAGTGCAGTGGGCGTGGTTTAAACTGAAGTGACGTCACACTTACGAACCGATTAGGCCCTTTGGGGTGAATTCCATGCCCATATGGTTGTATTTCTTCGCAGGAACTCATTAATATTTTGTGATCCCACGGGATTTTTACAATAAGACATGCCATAATCAGGAGGCATCATAGAGATATTTCTATAAATTCCGAATTTGGGACTGATATTTTCCAGTTCGGGGTATTTCTTTCACAAAAACCCCCAAATCTCGGGCCCATTTCGGATAGAGGCGGGCGGCTACATTCAGAAATGAGCGTTTAGTTTTACTGATGTTATGGGGGTATCTTCCTCGATATAGGCGTATTTTCGTTGCTAACCCCCATGAAATTGAAACGAAAAGAGATTTTCTGGCCATAATCTTGAATTTCCAGAAAAAAACGGAGGCTGACCTCTTCACGAGAGTCAACAGGCGGCGCTATTTCGGTCCGATGTTGCACTGTTTTCTATGGGCGCGTATATTTTGGTGCAGTGCAACCTGTAAAGACAAGATGGCGGCGCCCGTGGCAACAGACCAAAAGGGGGCGCCCTGTTCTTTTTTAGCGCTTTTTTATTTTGGGGGGAGGAAATGAGCAGTTTTGTCTTTGGAAGTTGTCAAAACTTTTAATCCATACTGTTGCTTGCTCATATGAACACCAATGAATCAGCGATTGTTGTTTGATGTCTGTTATGCGATGTTGTCAATTTGTCATGTGATGTTCTCAATCTACTATGTAAAGTTCTGTATTCGTTATATGACGTTGTCAATAATAATTTGATGTTGTCAGTATATTATGCGAAGTTCTCAATTCATTTTGAAATAACTTTTTATGTGATTGTCAATCCATTATGCAATTTTTTCAATCTGTTGTGTGAAATTTTCAGTTCATGATGTGATGTTGTTAATCTATTATGTGACGTTTACATTCAATTATGTTATGGTGACAATACATTGTGTGATGTTGTCAGTTTATTATGTGATTTTTTTCAATCTGTTATTCAGCGGCGTACACAGCTTTTAGGTGGGGGAAATTCAAAGGCGAATGCTGTTTTGGGCTTTTTTTTAAATATGCAACATGATGTAGGGGGAGTAAATATCAATTCACGGTCCCGACATCCTTGTTTTCAATTCATGGTGTTGTTTACTTGCGTTTGGTGCTAATACTTGATAATTAAATATACCGATTCCTTTCTTTCTCATGAAGTAATCTAATTAAAGAAAAAGAAAAAGAGAAAATCTGTGGGGAGGGGCAAGTAGCCCCTCAGCTGGATACGCCACTGCTTGTATGTGAAGTTTTCTATCCATGATAGATATGTTGTCAAACATTATGCGATGTTCTTGTCTCATTATACGTCCTGTAGTCTAAACATTATCTCGCGTTGGGCCTGCAATACGTGGTGAGCTATACCTTTCCTTAGCCCGTGTCGATTTATATGAAGCAGTGAATCTATTATGTGGTGATGTCGAATTACGTGGTGTGGTCAAAGCATGACGCATCTCCACATCTGGAGCTATTCCTGCTGTGTGGGCCTTATCAGTGGGTAGGCCTATGGCCGAACCGTGGCCGTGCAGCGCACTAGCTTTCAGGATGGAGCCCATTTTGAAGAATTTGGGATTGGCACATCTGTTGCCAAAAGTCATCAAGGAAAATTTAAGTAAACTAAACATTTTTCCGCCGTGATAAGTTCAATATTAATACACAGTACTTTAGATGCATGCAAAGTTTTTGGGGAGCATGTGGTATCTGAATCTGTATATGTATAGCCGCGCCATGACGAAATTTCAGAGAAGGGGTGCTCGATTCATGGGGGTGACTGCACACATATTTTAAATGATTTTAAAGTAATTTTCATCGCAATTGTATTCTATGACCAAATCCTCAATATATCATCTCTGATCAAATGTTGCATGTGTAATGTGCCAAATTTATTCGTGTTTCTTCCAGATAAGTTAGTGTTTTTATTGGGTTACAGTAATAATTAACTGTTTCAAAATCTACTATGTATCACGTTTTTGAAAGTTTGTTATTAAAGTGTTAATAAATGTCAACAGCATTTACATTCGATCGATACGCGTCTGACTACTGAGATGTTTGAAAGCAGGGCTTTATAAATCAAGTTTTAATATCCCTACAATGGCTGCTGAATATGCCAAATAAGTTAATAATACATTTTAGATTTAGTACTATTCTTAACTGAGAAAAAAAGGGAGCGTACTGAACTTTTACTATTACTCCTTAAATCTCGATGGAAGAAAGAAAATTGAAATTGGCACATTATAAATGCAACAGTTGATCCCTGGAAAACATATACCATATTAAAAAAATTTGGTCAGAGAATAAAATTTCAAAACGGATCTTTGGAATAATCGACATGATGTGGGTATACAGATTTATAAGATATTTCAAGTTCCTAACAAGCATGAACACAAGAGACATGCACTAGCACTATGAACGCATTTGAAAGTAATTACTATAGTAATATTGAATTTATCAAGGTAACAAAGTGTTTGGTTTGTTTACGTTTTTCCTGTAAATTCTGCGAACAGATGTGCCAACCCCAAATTCCTCAAAATGGGATCCATGATCCTGAGTGCGATGCACAGCCATGTTTCGGCGGTGCATCGCATTTCCAGGTGCATTTTTTTGAGGTGCATTTTGAAGAAACAGTGTGTACTAGGCCTAACCGTCAAAGAGCCGGGTTATTTTGGCCCGTCTGATAGCCAGGGGGTTGATTCCGCCCCCTAAGAAATCACTCAATCGATTTTTCACAGATATTATGTTGAGTCAACGTTGGTAATGTCGTATTTCATAAATTTACTTTAGCAGCTATACTGTATAATTCATACATGGCAACTGAATTTCTAAGATTAACTTGGTAGCTAATTAAGAATTGACAAAATACAACGTTAAAAATTCTGGCAAAAGATTTCCTATACATGTATTCATCTGTCAAAATGTTTAATCTAGAGTGATCAACTGAAACTATGGACTAATAAAATCAAAATTATAATTTCTAAAACTAGGATGACGTCATAAAAACAAAGTATAAGTACATTATTTATAATATAAATTACGTTTCAGCATGCAAACTTAATTTCTTCCCAACAAGTTTATAAACAACACTCAAGAAGTCAAGAAATCTGCTCGGTATTTTCCTTTGTAAAATTACGGTATATCAAGCACATGCTGCCTCAAAACATAAAAATTGGCTACCAGACTTAATCAGTCTCCTTGCAAGAAACGCTCCACAAAAGTTTACAAAAAATACCATGAAATTAATTTTAAACAATAGAACGGGAAATTGAAAGACGAAGTCAATTAACATATTCACATCAGCTGCGACATTTTTACTCGAGAGCTTATGGAGAAAAAATCAGAAAGTGATCAAGCGAGACTCGAAACTAGAAATTCCTGTTTATGGAGACCAACATCCAAGTTTCGGTTTCCTTACGAAAAAAGAAAAACTACAAAAGAAAAAGACTGGTATACACAATTCTTAATGTGCACGGCATGAAAGCGACGCAGTTTTACAAAACAGATTTTTAGAAAGTGAACCTAACCATTATTTACGTGTAAAATTAACTTTGAGCACATGTACACGTGTTTGCGCACGTGGCACTGTTTAGTGACATGGTCCAAATCTGAGATCTGACAAACTCGTTGACACTTCATGAATTGTTTTCATTACGAAATAAGACACCTGCCAAGTATAAACCTGGTAACTTCACGAGGATATTCGTTGCGATAAACAAAGCGCTTCGTTGCGTCATCAAACAGGTAATACACGTTCCCTGTAAATATGTACACATTTGTTACTTCCCCGTCGTCGTTTAAGTTGGGGCTGATGGCCGTAATACGAAAGTTGCGATACGGCAGACCATGCCAATTTAGGCTCCATATTCTACGGCGAGATCTGAAGGAACTCCCACGAAAACGGTAGACAAAGAGACCTGTGAATGAAAAGGGACCCGGTAACTTTATGTTGGTCATTGTCTCATCGGAATCTCAGTAATTCTTTACAGACTTCTGGGGGGATGTGTTAGGTAACAATAGTCTAGAGTGTGTATAGGGATTGGACAGGTAAGGGGGTACCCCTTCGTCCCATATCTTACCTGGTATAAACATTTGAAGCGAGATATGGGCCGGAGAGAACGCCCCCGCCTATGTGTTGGTCATTGTTAGATCGGAATCTCAGGAATTCTTTACAGACTTCTAGGGGGGGGTGTTAGGTAACAATAGTCTAGAGTGTATGTAGAGATTGGACAGGTAGGGGGAGGTACCCCTCCTTCCCATATCTTGCCTGGTATATTCGGTAAAGGTAGACACATCAATGGCTGGTTTTGACAAAATCTGGTTTTCGTTTACACGAGGAAATGTGGAGTGGGAATACATGTTCATGCACAGATTTAATGTACACGTAAAAGGATGGGCGACACTGATGAACAAATTTTCTTTTTACAATTGTCCAATTTCCAATTTCGTTTTTTATCTGTAGCAGAAGATTTCCTTCTCTCCCAAAGGAAAGTTCCAGTACCATTACCAAAGTGTTATTTAATTCCTTTCAGAGAAATGAAACAAATGGCATCATGTTCTTGGCGCACTTTTCCCCCACCCCTGCTTGATGCACACGACACTGAAAAATTTCTCTCTTTTGCCTTACAATTGACAACAATATTTCCAAAACAGAAGTTGTGTTTTGCGCGTGGAAAGTGTGAAACAATTAATGCTCGCACAGTCAGTCAGGCGATACAATTTAATTCTATCTGAATTAAGAGAACGTTATCACCGGCAGCGTTTCTGGTACATGATAAACTGACAAAAAAGATGGTTGATTGTACACAAGTACATGCTTCTTACCTTTAAAGAAGTAGGTGTCACTGGATGACACGTAACCGGCTTGCACATTACAGGGAAGACCAGGCCACTGTTCACGGATACGTCTCCGTCCACGATACTGCAGATTCTCGTATCTCCACACATAACATCCCTAAGGAAGGCAAAACCAAATCACAAACAATTACATGTACTGGAAATTTCTGTCTATTACTGGTGACAAGTTTGTCATATTATGTCAGATAGAATTGAGAGTGCCCAGTCAAAATTGAAGATGGTTACTCCAAACCTAAAATGAACGCACATTCATCCGTTCCGAATTCAAATCACAATGATGAAAAAAGATTGGCAAGGGAAACAAATGTAAGTCATTTTCCCTCACAAGACTAAACCCCTACTTTGACACCCCTAGCGTAACTCACCTTGAGAATGTATGTGATGTCACCTTGTTTGACAGCCGACTGCACGTGGTTTGGAAGACTTTGCCATGCTTCGCTTATTTGTGTGAACGTTCGCGGAAAGACATCCAAGCGCCACACGTATGCACCTGCAAGCCCGCCCCCCCCAAAAAAAAACCAAAACAAAACAAGTCAAAACTGCATGTTTGAGAACAGATTCCACTTGCAAAAGCCAATCCAGTATAAAGAGTTCGAGATACCAAGGGCTAAAATACACCGCATGCCCATCTGGAAAGGCTTCATTAAGACCGTACATTGGTTGCACTTTCGTTCAGTCACAGCTGATCAATATGTGCTTAGAGGGAAGACAATCAACATTAAAGTTACAGCGATTGATTTCTAGGTATGTAATAGCCACCTGTAATCCCCATGTGCATATAGGATTGTCAGCTAATTGTAAACGAAATTGTGCTTGTAATGTCAAACGTATAGATTGATTTTTTTTATTTGGAGCCTCTAAAAGTGCGGCTTTTGCCTAAATAAACTTGAAGTGTGTATGAAGTGCGTTGAAGCCAGTAGTCCATGCAGGCGCAGTTCTGGACCCTTTGCAGGGGGGGGCTACACAAAGGTTTGCCCCTGGCGCGCCCCCTCCCCCCGTAGAACAATGCTTGAGTCTGGCCAGAGGCCAGCACAATTTTTTTTTCCTGCTCAGGGTAGTCCCTGACGTTGAAGGTGACCAAACCAGATTCTTCAGCACGAACAGTGGCAGGATTAGATGGCAAGTGACTGCATTTGGCCGTGAAAAAATGTAATAAAAAATTAGCAAAAACAGCGTCCAAAATTGACGCCATTCACTCGCTCTTCCGTCGCCTGTCGCGTAGCACTGTCGTACGTCGCATCATACGTCGTGTTATGCGTCGCGTATTGCGTCGCCCGAAACACAACGCAACACACGACACGACGCACGACGGGACGCGTCATCTGCTGTCGCCCTTTGCCTCTATGGTGTTTATAGAGGGCGCCTTTACTGTTTTCTTTCAGTTCCGTCCTCCGTGTTTTCATAGTACATGCTAGTACATAGTACATGTACATGCTGTAGGTAGCGGGCTTTGATTCTTTTGTTCTTTTTTCATGCATTGCTTCTAACTGTGTTTTGATTAACACTTATTTGTTGAAGAAATTTTTTTTAAATCAAATCTAATTTTTTAAAGTCAAATCTAATTAGAAAGTGCGTTGCGTCAACTACCAGCATTGTCACTAGGTAATAAATAACATGAACGTCACCCACAAAAATATTTCAGCTTTACCTGCATGTTCTAGTTATGATCCTTCCAATCATTATTCGTAAATCCACTCTAAGATAAAATACATGAATCATTATTACATGGTTGCTAATTATGTGTGAGCAGTTCCACCACACATGGGTTTTCTGTTTACTTTTTTCCTTTTTTTCAATAAAATAGGACAGAAACTAATTCAAAGTTAAAAATGGGTGAAATAAAAACAAGAAAAATCAACGCCTGCGGCTCAGGACATATTTTGCAACGGAAATGAAAGAAAACAGTAAAGGCGCCCTCTACACCATAAAGGCAATTAAGGGCGGCAGCGCAGGACGCGTCGCGCCTCACATCGTGCTTCAGAGGACGTAACACGCGACACGACACACGGCACGACATACGACGGTGCGACGCTACGGGCGACGGAAGGAGCTACACTTAGGTAGAAAATATGCAGGATGGAAAGGACGTAAGACAGTACGACGAGACGGGCGACATCACGATGTGACGCACGACGCAGCGCCTCGTGTGTGTACTAACATAATGGCAAGAAGGCGACGGGGAGCCGTTGTGTCGTTGCGTCGTGTAGTTGTGACGAATTGGAAGAAACAGAAATGTGTGTAGTAACACCATATGTCATGCCACAGTACGTTTTTGTATAGGCCCGCTACAACAGCGACTCAACGCAGACATACAGTCGCCAAGGTTGAAACAAGTTCAATTTTGGCAGACTGTTGCTGTCTATGTTTGTGTCAGTCGCGATGAAGTGTTTCCATAAATATGATTGCGCATCGTCCAAACCTGATCGGCGATGGTCTCAAACCTGATCGGCGATGGTCTCAAACCTTATCGGCGATGGTCTCAAACCTTATCGGCGATGGTCTCAAACCTTATCGGCGATGCTCTCTGCTCTTCTTTATGTCGACATTGAAACAAAGCTTTATTTAACGGAAAAAGCAAGAACCGTGCAACTCTGGTAATGGCAGTCGTGCTATGTACATTTTTGTTGTCTAATCTACTCATCTTACCTATAAATCCAAAGCTGTGGCCATCTTTGGTGTTAACCACGGCGTCGAAAGTGCCATTTCTCAGGCAGGCTTCTGCTGGGGGAGGCGGTGCTTGGGTAGGTGTTCCTGGTGTTGTTGGTGGGGGTGGGGTAGGAGTGCTCGCTGTTGTAATTTCAACGTCTGGAAAATAGAACCGGGTAATTAAATAGCATGTTTGGATTGGAAAACAATCTCATGCTTGATGTTTTGGTCTAGTTCATGTTGATTTAACAGCACAATAATTACAAATAGGCCTATAGCGTACATATATAACATGTCACTACTTTTAAACAGTGTAGAGAATAACAGGTTTCACTGACACCGGCACAATACTCGAAGAAAGCCCTATATCAAAAGCACAGATGAATTTGGTTACGGTTAGTTTCAATCATTCAACTTCTCTATCCAAACATCCCGGGGTATTGCCTTAAATAAATGCTATGCAGTACAGTGCTTATTATTGTGTCAATATTATTTTTCTGTCTTAGCAATAGTTATTTTCAGTTGGATCATACTTTTCCTGCAGAAAAGCTCCCTTTTTACTGATTTGCTGCTTATGGGATGTTTTAGGAGGAAAGTATAAGTTCACAACTTCCACAGGCGAATCTTGCACAAGAAACGGAGACTAGTCTCTTCTAAAGACTGCAACAAATCGTTATCCCATAGAAAAGTACATAGTGTAGCGAATGAATAGTGAACTATTGCCTCAGCTTCATTTCGGTTTCCCATACGATCGCCCCTTTTGTGTGCTGTACGGCAGGCAGACATTTAACATGCATAAAATGACTGCAGTTGTACTTACCATCGTTATTCCCACTATCAGGTTCCTCATCTGTGCCGTCATAGTCTGGTACCCTTTCTCCTGTAAGGTGAAATTAGGACAGACTTGGAATAAAATATGGTAATCGAAACGTAAACACTTGTTGAGTGGTCAACGTTATTCTCCCCTCTTGAACAGTCTATCGTCGGCCCGTGCTCCCTCTCTATAGCTCAAAGCCTCTGCACGAGTTCCCTCCAATTTTCAGTCAAGAGCAGGACAAAAATAAAACTCGGAAAAGGGTGTCGATAGTACTGACTTAAATTTACTTACTGCCATATAGACTCCGTATTCCCTCCTTGTCATCTTCACTTAAGCGGAAATTTGGCTGGTACCCTCGGTAATAGGGATACATGAGTGCTGTAATGTCTTGAGAATGGAGTAAACCCAAGCTGTGGCCGAACTCATGCGCAGCTACTTGAAACAGATTAGTCCCTGAAACGATGGAAAATTGAAAAAAAAATCCAAGGAGGTAAAGTATCTAATTCCTGCTGTAATTTTGTAATATGCCTGAGGGGAAAAACTACTTAATCGACCGACTTCCCTGCAGGAAAGGATATTAATTTTCGGCTACTGCGAACGTGCGATGGAAAAGAAAATGTTCGACAAAATCTTATTCGTTAAGTCCATGGTTATAATTGGATAGTTTTAAACTGGCAAAAGAGATCAGAACACCTGATGTGAAAAAGGGAGCTAAATATGAAGTTAACGCTGATGAGCGTACACAGAGAGAATGAAGATTGATGAAACTTTAATTAATTAATTAAATGTGTGGTATGCACTAATCATCACACAAAGCCGCGGCTGTCGACGTCTCCCGGTGTGAAGGGGTTACCCCTTCCGCGGCTGTCGACGTCTCCCCATTGTGACCTGGAGACATCGACAGCCGCGGCTCTGTGTGAGGATTAGTGCATACCACACATACATTCCATTCACCAGGCACCTGAGGTTTCAATATTGGCTTGCTGCTGGACAAAGCTTTGCGTACTGGGCATACTGCAGCCCAGCAGTCGTGGTCAAAAGAATCCCGGCGTAAAGGGGTTTTAAAATTGGGGAAACGCCAAACTGAATATCGTTTGATTTAAAATAACTATAGAATCGACAGACAAAGCACAGTATTACCTGCAAATGTCCCCACTGTCCATCTTTCTTCGGCGTCAAAATGAGCGTCTCCACTTAAAGGTAGATACGCGTGTGCAAGGACACCACCTCGCCCATCAAATGGTACCCCATCACCATGCTCCCGAGCACCGAAGAGGATTTGAATGTCAGCGTCTTGAACAAAAACCTCGGAGAAAGACAGCGGGGTGACATCAGCCCAAACCTGCCAAAAGAAGAACGATCATAGAACGCATCAAAGTGTATTAATGTCTGTGATTAGCAACCAAAGTGCTTCAAAGTTGGTTATGGTCGCCCGAGGTAACATGTCAACATATACTCTTAGTTAGAAATCGTTTCTCAATATCAACCTCGCAAATTATAATTATTAAATCAAGTACCACCAACCTGAAAAGCATCTCGTATGACTGCTTTGACAACTTGCTGATCCATAGAGGGCGGGAACTGCTCAATCCAATAAGTCAGATGATTCTTGCCGAATTTGACATTAGCTGTTTGATACGTCTCAGGCATGATGTCGGCCAAGCCACATCGACGGGATCCAATAGTTGAAAGAAGAAGACCATCAACCTCGCCTAGAGACATGAATCATTGTAACAGACACCAACTAAATAATGACCTCAATTACCCAATAACACAAGAGAAAGGCTGGCTGAGTCCTGCATCGAAAATGTATTCTTTAAATGGATTTGGAATAACGTTGTTCAACAGGACAGAAACACTATCGGTCGAATTCCAAAATTATTAATACTTGCAGCTGGTCTACAGGTATATGTACTTGGTTGTGTGTGGGTAGGGTTTGGTTTGGGGGGAGGGTTCAGTGGCGTACTGGGGCAAGGGGCATTGTGGTCTTGCCCCAACTCTGGTTTTACTGTTTTGGCCTGTGCACTGTGCAAGCAACATGCGCTGGCGAGCACAGTTAATAGAACTACCACTAGAGGGCGCTATATTCACAAGAGACAACCCACAGACATATAAAATGGGTGAGGCTATAAGCCAGGAAGTCTGCGCATGATGTCCCCACCTGCCTGGCTCCAATCTAGTGCCCATGTACTAATACCCAACTGCAACTCATCGTGGTTTTTACAGACACTTACGAGGTTCTTGGGTCTCAGACTAACTCGGCACCGTTTTTCCTTCAATTGAAAAAAAATACTTGGCGAAGAAAAACAGTAAGGGAAAAAGCAGTTTCAAAGGGAATCGAACTCAGGACAATAAAATCTATGGTCCAATTCGTTATCTACTAGACTATTGTGGCAGCTTGTAGACAAGAGTTCTTTCACGTGCTTTAAGCTAGTGAAAAGACGTTTTTTCGTCATGCCCGTGCCGCATGCGAGAATTTTACAAAGTGACGTCATTCACGGAGTGCCTGGCTTATAGCTTCACCCCATATAAAATGTATTTATCCTGAACGTCTGTGAGACGACTTGCGTCTCTTGTGAATACAGCACCCTCTACTGGTAGTTCTATTCAGCTGTGCTCGTCAGCGCATGTCGCCTACACAGTGCACGGGCCAAAACAGTAAAACCAGTCTTGGGGCAAGACTAGGGGCAATGTGGAATGTTGCCCAGTTGTTTTTATCGCAATGCTAACCTTTCAAAGGTACATGTACCACCCTTTCTTTTGGGAGGCAGCTTGATTCTTTTACTACCATCGTTTTAAGAAAAAAATGGATATTTTTACTTCGCAGGTGCTGCGGAGCGATATTGAGCCCTGGAAACAGAATGATATTAAAACATTTCAAAAACACAAATATATAATTTACGAAGTCTTCCTATACATGTACAACGACGTATGTTATTGGGTTAAATGCCAACATGAAAATGTAACTTGAGAAGATTAGGTCTTGGTGAATGACTGTAAAATGACATACCAGTAGGTTGGAGTCCTGACAGTGTCTGTAAGTCTATGATGGCCTGGGTCATATTCCTGCTTGGATCTGTGATGTTGTCACTCTCCATAAGGTAACCGTTTCTTTCCAGATAGTTCTATGGTTAGAGGGATATACGACGATCACAGTTAGGAACTACTTAACAAAATAATGTGCATTAAATAGGCACTGTGCCCACAGCCTATGAAATAGTCAGGGCCCACGAAAATACAGATGTGAGCAATGCATAACACACACAATCCTGTAATATACACTTCTACGTTGCCTCCATATAGTGAGGACATTTGTCTGTTTTTGTGTTAAAACAACTCATTGAAAATAACTGTGCTCATTTTTCTTGTTTTGTGAACAGTCATTAGAACCTGCTGTTTGTTGATTGTAATTTTTTTGAATGTTCTTCGTTTTGCTCCAGAAAACTCTAATGCCATGTCTTCCAGAAAGCGGGTAATTTTGTGTGGCAAAACAAATAATAACAATAATAATTGTAATTGACGTTTCGGAGTTGAGGCTCTTTACTTTAATATTGGATTGCAAACTTAGATGAATTTTAGTTAGGGTCAGGCAATTTTTTTTCTCGAAAGTCCCGTTTCTCCCCTGCAATTAACTTATCCAGGGTATAGGAGGAAAATAACATTGACATTAGTCCATTTTTGTATACACTAGAAAACCACCACTGAAAATAGAATAATGACATTTTTTCGTCTTATATTTTTTCATTGCATAATTCGAAGTCAGTTGGTTCGTAATCCAACTGAATGTAGTAAAAGAAAATTCGCCTAACTCGACACAGAAGAATGCATGGTCACCATGTACAGGAAATGCTTGTATATTTAAATCAGCCAGAATTGGGGGCACCTTCTCAACTTCGACACTGTGTGCCCCTTGTACTGTTATCAAGTTTGAAAACCATCCTTGGGAGATTAATTTATTAATAATTTATTAAGAATTTCTCTAAATGTGCCGCCATAAGGTTGTATTGCAGTTTAGTTTACAAGGCTTAACTGCAATAATAAGGAGAACCATACTGCAAATTAAATTGAAATATATTCAATGAAGAAAAACAAAAACAGAAAATACGGCATTTAAAGAGCAAATGAGAGTATATTAACAACACAAAATACAAATTACATTAAACTTACCACTAAGTAAATTTGCATAAAAGGAATCGAACTGTATTATATCTGTCATTGCGGAATTTCGGAATGAAAACCGGATAAAGTTACTGGGATTATTAGATCTTGAATATGATTCTCCAGAATAAGATTAAAGGATCTATTGACCAAATTTATGGGTCGGTGGTCCATGAGCCTGTCTTTGAGTATATAGATTTTAACCACTTACACATAGACTGAAAAGAAATCCAAGTGCCGAGATCTATGGCTAGAATTGTTCTGAGGGCTCGCTTTTGCAATAACATTTGTTCAGTAAATTCATATTGGGCACCAATTCAGCCTAGGTACCAGGCAGGACTCGCGTTCTCCACAAACTGTCTTAAATAATGTGGAATTGAATATGGATAACAATTACCTGAAGTTCGGTCATTTGCTGGGCGAAGGGGTTGGCATCCTCATCGTTTTGAGTCGCAGCGGCTTGAATCCAGAAACAAAATACCACTAAGGTTACTTGTAACTGTCGGACGCCTGGCATTTTTGCAACTAATTTTTGCAACAATCAATTGCTAAAGTATGCATTTACGTTGCAAAAATTCTCAGGCTTTCGATTTTCAAACTTGGTTGTAAATTACAAGTACATGTCCTGTCCTTTGTACTGTACTGTACACAAGCTTGGCTGTTGGGCCTGCTCACGCGTACATGTGCAGCTCCTCGTCCTACATGTATTTTCCAAGTGACGCTTAAAACAAGAGACAGGATTTTGACGCTACGCATCAAAATGTTTCCTTTTTATACAAACAACATGTTTATCTATTTTGGTGATCATCACCTTGGTGATACTAAATAGTGTATGTTCACACGGCGTGGTTTTAGTTGGGACAATGTCCGGCGACTCGCGTTTATCAGAAAACCCTCTTGTTTGAAGGGGCGTAAGCAAGACAACCCCTGTCATTTCCAAGACAGTAGGCTATTGTGTTTTGCCGTTGTGTGAATTACGAATGGCTGGATTGCACCTTGCATCCGGAGTTTGGTTTTGCTTGACTGACCGTCGGATTATGGGAGCAGGGAAGAAAGCGCAGCCCAGTTGTCTATCAACCCTCTTTTACAAAAGAGAGACTTCAATGATGCAGGTGTTGGGTGTGGCTACCAAGATGAACGTGTTACGTAGCTTATGAAATACAAATTCACTTGGAGAGAGGACAGAAAATGGCCGATTGACCTATTTTTCTATCCCATGTTACCAATGCCCAAAGACATGTTGCTATGATGAAAAACTTAAATCAAATTATGCGCCCTTAGAAAATAAATAAAGCTGTATGTGTGCTGCTTTGGCTAAACTGTCATAACACCAAAATTATCGGATCGTTCAAATCGCTTAAAAGTATTCGATCAATTGTAATTCACCATTTCTCTCAAACTACTTCGCTTCTGTATTAGGTCAGACGGTGTTGTTTTATTTATTATTTACTATTTATTGTTGCTTGGAAGGTACTAAATTAACGACAATTCTACATTAGGTGGGATACAATACATGTACATGTATGCCGAATAAAAACTCACTAGGTTCCTCCTTTCAGACGGTATAATGAATAATAAGGAAGGTTTTATTCCCCATGTATTTCAATGTGGGGTCGGGAAAAAGAGAAACCTCCTTTTGACAGCGTTAATTTGCCACTGATACTGGGGCAACTCTTTACATGTACCACTTCACCTCGAAACGGAAAAAGGAATTCACCATCCGTGGGATGTCGCTCTTTTATATCACGCACATGTTTCACTTTTTCAGAATTTATATAACAAAAGCGTGCCACGTCTGTGTTGCAACTGTTGCCATCATTATGGGGTAATTCTTTGAGAACATTCAGTTTGTGCACAGAACACTTCAGTTGAAATTCGACAGCCCATTTAAAATTTTTGAACAGTTCTATTTCACCACTTACGGAAAACGGCCATTAGAACTATAGTCTACAGTCTACGGTGATCTTTCACTGCAATTAAAAGATTAACTTGTCAGTGCAGTAACGATTCAGACAGCAACAAGGCTCAAGAAAAATACAGTTGTTTTCGTAAGCACTACGTAAGCGACGCTATTTTGACCCATCAGACGGAGACATTCGGCACTTGATCTTTCACTACTGCAACACTGGGCAACGGATTAGTAAAGATTGATAGTCCTAAATCCCCACGAAAGTAGAAGAATATCAATCAAAAGTGCATGCAGCCAAGGAACTATCGGGGGGGGGTGTGAATAGTTTCAAATGTACTTAGCTGACCCAACAAAATTTGTAAAGGAATGGAAAGATCGAGGATAACACAATAATGTTGTTGGAGAAACTCTAGTACACAGCTTGTTTTTTGTATCAAGTCGTCAACTTTTTAAATTTCACGTTTTTTTTCAATGGAGATCGAATTAGTGCACTGAGCCTTAATACTGGGAATTAATTTCATTTTCATCTAAAGTTTGTACTTTATTGATACCGCGCCCCCAGCACAAGTTCGCCATAAATACCTGGGATCGACTTGACGCGTTGCACACAAGGCCAAAGCTGCAAAGAAATATAGAACTGGATATACTCGGCGAGTCATTTTCATTGTGGTGATCTGAATTTAGCGGTATACAGCTACTACACTGAGAACTTTCTCGCAAAACGTATACCTGCGCCTCAATTAGATACATGTACAGTCAAACCTCATTAAATATGAGTTTCGAATTTTTACCTTGTAGATTACCTTCTGAAGGGTTGAAAACAACAAACAAAGAACTGTGCCCTAAAAATTCCCTTGTTATAGGCAGAGTGCTATAATTATTGATGAAGGACTTGCGCAAGTCTTAATTTGCGTTGTACAGCGCCCTTTTGTGGTATTACACTGCATTTTCTTCGAATAGCTTTCGATGAAAGGCGATCGACCTGCGGCGTTTAAGAAATAACATCGACCTTGTAAAAGGACATTTTTAAATTCCACTTTTTTCACTAGGCCTATACAGTGCTTTCAAACGCCGTACTTTATCCATTTTGGCATGCTTTCGCAAGCAAACGTAAGCAATCTGAATTTTGCGTACGCACTGACGAACTTACGCGAGCATGCCTGCCTCAAGAAGGCCCAGGGCACTTGAAAATTTTAGCAAAGCCTTTTTGTCGTGGCCATTTTCACTTTGGGCCTGCATATAACCCTGACGATTGAAGGCGCAAGATGACTCAAACAGAGACTTCGTGCGATGTACATGACTGTCACAGATGAAGTATGAAATATTTAGTGGTATGGTTGGAGCGACACAAGCCAGACATGAATAACAGATTGACTAGACAGGATGTTCAAAACAAAATTGAAAACTAGTTTTCAGTCTATGTAACTTTAAATTAACAGAAATATCCAGAGTGTAACACAACGATCTTAAAAGTAAACGAACATAGCAAATAAATTAAGAAACGAAAAGAATGAGCAAAACAACTGAAACGTAAAACTCAATGAACAAAATTTAATAACCCTTAATTAATACAAAACCCAAACAATAAACTAAAACATATGTATAGATGGATTGCCTTCCTGAAATCTGAGCTGAGCCCAAGCCTGAAAACCCTGCATGTTAGAAATCAAAAGGACGAAAAACACGCAATTCAGAAAAATGCAAATTTTGGTTGCATCAACTCAATTTAACATAGGGAAAGCATTCAAACTAAAACTCTGCATAACAAAGACATGCAAGTAACTGAACAAAGGGTTAACTCACAGGAAGCTTGAGAGGGACGGGCATATTTTCATGATATTAATGCAGGTGCATATAAAATTTTACCTTTCAAAGAATAATAATATGAAGCTTTCTTTACTAAGGTTGTTGCAAGTGTAGGAGTTTTAACATAAGAGAAACTTCTCTGGCCATTATATCGAAAATGTTTTCTTTTTCCTTTAAAATCAATATGGCCGCCCCTTCATGAAAGCGGTGAGGTCCGTGCACAGGTAAGCAACCCATGTAAACCTGCACCGGCAATGTTCGTGTACACTGTAGAGTAACCTCGATCTTTATAATTAGAGCAGTGTTAATAAATTCATAACGTTAATATTAATAATGCCTTTCATTTGGTTTTGCATGCACAATATTTCTCCGCAATTATAGACCATCTGTGTGAGTGACATACCATTGCAAAGAGTAACTGACTGGAAATTCTCCCCCTTCCTCCACTGTATCCGTTACCCTTCATGCGATACAAAAAAAAATTTAAAAGGCCAACACTACCTACAAGGTAATTATTTGCCCGGAAGTGCAGGGTGCAGAGAGTGTCAGCCTGAATTTAAAAGAAGTAGTACTCATATATCTCTTGCACAGAGCACGACATACCAGATCAAACGATCAACTGTCACGGTCACACCACCCAGAGGTGGCTAGAGAAAGTACCTCAAACGCCACCGGTCGATGTGAACTTGAATCGGAGGATGCGCATTATCTCCAGGGGTATTACTTGTTCAGGCAAGAACTCTGAGATCTATGACTGGTAAATGCCTGCAGGAATGCAAGAAACCAGATAATTTTTGTGTAGAGGTCATCTCCCCACTAGCACTGCGTACGTGCTGTGCTTCCCCGCTGTAGCAGGAGAACACCTTAAACACTACAGGTCGATTTGGAACAGAGGACAAAGGAGATGTCAGGGTTGAAAGCTTCCCTGGGAAAACAACAAATCCTGATATTTAGAGTGGTTACCTTTTCACTGTCCACTGAGACGTTAAATGTTATTACTGGTGGCTTGATTTTTTCAGAGGTCATTTCGACTTATGACAAACCTTTGTGTAGTAGAAAAATGTTAGTGAAACCACTTCAAACAACACTTGTTGATCACAGATTTCCTGGAGAGGAACTTGTACATTTTGCTTTTCCTCGTCGAAACCCATCGAATTAAATGGCATTGTAACAGAAACGGAAGAAAATCACAACACCTGGATAAAGACCAACTTTATTTTTCAGTTTCCCCTTTCTCCTCACCGGTGCATTATTCGGATATTGATCAAAGAGCGCCCTTACCGGTGAGCCTAACCCAGTGCCCTCATACGCCACAGGTCGCGTGTCTTGGGAAGGAGGGAACGCAAGTTTGCAGGGGACAACACTAAGGCGCTAAAACACCGAACGGGAAGAATAAACCTGGCCTTGAAACAACATTTATCTGAAATTCCACTTGTCGAATTTAACGAAGCTCTACAATTTCTCTTTCGACTGGGCTTCTTCCCAGGCCTCATATTACTGCAGTTTCCAATCAACCTGTGGCATTTGGAATGTTTTTTGCGGCCGCACGAGTTTGCCTTAAATTTTTTTGTATTATCATAACAGCGTCGTTACAAACTTTGATTTTTACGTTTGCAGTACATCCTGATGTTTGACATGGTTTTGCGACCAGATTTTAAACGGCGTGTGATGAGGGTCATAATTAATATCCCGCATAAATAGCAACCAACTTTTGATCTTGCAAATGTTTAGCACAAATTTAGGAAATGCAGCTCTTTCTAGATCTGTCGTCTAGGCTTCATTTGAGGTAAAACAAACACCCTGAATGTTTCGCGCAACGACGATTTGCAATAGACCTGCGGCGTTTGATATGGTTTATGTTGATGGAGTTTTTCATCGAGGGCGCTCCTCAACAAGCCCCCAAACAGCACATCGGGAGGAAAAAGTCAGTAGACCTAATTTGTATTTTCATACGGTGATATGACAGAGTTTTTCGTTGGAAGTGCCCTCATGGTTATTTCGTCAGAAGGGCCAAGGAAATGAAACCTAAGATGACTATTGCAGAAGAAATTGTGGATTAATTCTAAATCGACCCGTGACCTTTGAGAGAGTAATTTCTCGGTCAAGTTCTTGCTTAACTGTGTGTTGTGAGTCGTAGCCTCCAAAAATGTCTTTTAAAACAAATTTATCAGTCATTTGTTCCGGTTTATTTCCTGACCCGTTGTGGCTTCCGAGTCCTACATATACAAAAGCGACCTTTGGCGTTTAGGGTGGTATTATGCTTTTGGTTGTACAGCATGGAGTGTCAGAAGAGAAGGCCAGTGTAAATTGCTTGACCACTCATTATGCCAACAATAATCAGCACATATTAATCCTTACTGCGGCTGTATCTGGCATTTTCAAAGCATCTCATTTCCTGCGTCCTCCTCTCCTAATAGACCTGTGGCGTTTGAGATGGCCGCAGCTTTTACTATACGATGGAAAGAATACTCTGGCGCACATGTTAACGTAGAGTAAGAAAAATGTAAACCACTTTAAGGTCCATCCACACTTATAAAATGTTAAAGACCGGCTTTAGTCAACGCTTGTAGCGCCTACGTGTCATACGCTACGATCTTGTGTTCCCTCCGTCACGACGACGTGAGGCGTTTGAGGTGACTGGACATGGTTTACCGATGAGGGTGCTCCGAACAATACGGCTGCGAGAGTAAGGCGCACGGAGGTATACAAAAAAAAATCTGGACTCGCAATGCCCTTCATCAGCTTATACAGATCGTTGAATCCACTGGCGGCCATTCCACCGAGTCGAATACAAAGCTTGCCCGGCACAATGCCCGCCTTTGTTCTCCCTGGCGTCAATAGAAGCAAGCCAACCCACGCATTTGTATTCGGCTCGGTAAAATGGCCGCTGGTTGGCTTCTATTTCATACAAAGGCGTTGCAAGTCAAGTTTTTTTTTTTTTTTTTTATACGTTCCTGGTAAGGTAACGTATCAGTGAAAACTGACAAATACAGAAAGTCTGTCTTGATCCGCGTGATGTCGAGGCCTCTCCACTTCTTTTACCAGGCAAGTAGATTCGACAGATACTGGGGAGGAAAAGTGAGACACAAATATCATTCCAGGAAATTCCCAACCAATGAGTGTTGTTGGAGATGGTTTCACTGATGGTTTTCTGCTGCAGGAAGGGCTCTCTTGAGCAATGCCCACGGGAAAGTTAAGCCACCAATAACAGTGCAAGCAACCTCTCTCTACTAGTAGGCCTAAGTACAAAGGAAAACATTTTTTTTTCAATTCTCCGTCAAGTTTTTCACCCCCGAAATCTTCTATCTCCTATGCTCCAAATCGATCGGCGGCGTTTAAAGTAAAATTTCTGGATGCAGCACATGGTTGCATAATCATACCGGTGGTGTGCATGTGCTTGAGGGGAGAGGGGTAGTTTTGAGTTACAAAAAGAACTTACGATCTTTTAAATTCCGAATATTATTAGCCAAAGACATTCCAACTGAGTCCAATTCCCGGTCAAACATTAACCTTGGTGGTATTACGAGCCCAGGCTCACGGTTTTCACGTCAACCTGTGGGATTTGAGGTAGTTTCGGAGGCCTGTGCGCGACAGAGAGTCAGAAAAAACCGGAGTAAAATTATTAACGCGTCAGGTCATAAAAAATCAACACAAATCTATCGATTTTGCGGCTGTTTATTTTTTCAATTCACCCTATTTCCTGCGTCCTTCTTTCCGAATAAACCGCTTTTTCAGATCGTTAACACAAAACAGAAAATATCAAAGTTTATGAGCTACATTTTCAAGGAGCTTTGCTATATATTCTGACTGGGGAATAATGATACAATGTAATTAATTTTTGCCTCCGATCACAATTTTAAAACCTTAATTTTCGAGCGACATGATTTCAAGGTATGCAGCATCATTTTACTTAAACCGAAACAAATTAAATGATAATATTACATTACATTACAAGCAAGAACAACTAGGCCTAGTTAAACACCATGCAACATGAAATCTTTATGTATAAAACAACTTGAAGGATCACACTCGCTAAACGTGTGAAAGTCTACATTTGATCACGAAATCATGATGCCCTTCTTTGATGGGATCCCTTTACGTAGTTCAGTGTTCCACCTTAGGCTTTTAATTAAGACAGAACGCCGACTTAATTGCAACGCACTGTCGTTATCGTTTCACCGTGACTGAGTCAAGAGGGGTCGGGCTGCATACATGTCCATGTACAGTTCATGTACTAAATATTACAGAGTACGCATTTTCCTGCATGAATAATGCAAGCTCCCCGGCTACTGCATGACCTGTTCTGTCCTTTTGACCTGCAGAGTGCAGTCATGGCGCGCTGCAGAGGGTGCAGACTGGCAACAGTTCAGGCTATTTAAACCCCTGCTTGCTGATACATTCATTTGCGGACGAGGACCGTATTTCACTGCTGTAATATCCCTAAATCTGTCGAGTGACTGCTTCATTATTGTAAGTACGGTGTCTTTGCAATGAGAAAACGTTCACTTTTCCGTGGAGGAAACTAGGAAAGTCTCACTTAAGCTACGCTTGTAGCGATCACATACATGTACATGTACACATTGTACATGTACAGTAATGTACATGTACTTCTACACGTACATGTACACTGTACGTCTACGTCTGGGTACATGTACTGTACGCGTGCATAGACGTCGACCAGGCTAACAGGAAACGCGCTGTGTTTTGTTACTCGTTGAATGCACGTGTACAATGCAATCGCGTGTACAGTGTACCTTTACACTGTACATGTACATGCACATGTAGCCTACATGGTGTATTCTCCTTGGTATCATCTGGAGACATGCATCCTATTTTTAGAGTACAACACATAGAATGACATGTGTCACTGACCTTTGCATCTCTGACCTTATCGTGGGTGTACATGTATTATGCTGCTATTTCGCATTCTTATTGTGATGCTGAAAGTCTTGTGCCCCATCATAATGGGGGCTCGACAATCGCGTCCCACTCCATTGTCGATATAAAGGCTGATCACAACCGCAACCTTCACTATCGTAGTTATTTCCTATTCCATATTATTTGCATTGTGATGGGAAACATTCCATACATGGACATCTTTTTCCCTTGTAGTAACATATCAGCCCTTGTGAACCCATAACGTCATAAAAAGTCAGTTTCTTTGAAAATACTAATTTTTCAGACCGATGTCATAATGTTTGTGCACGGGGTGTTATTTGATGTCAAGATCCTTATCCTATTACAAAACTGCTGCAAACTACCTCCTGACTACAGTGACCTAATAAATACAAACCACAATATGGAGGGCGTGAAGTTTCGATCCTATAGCAGAGTCTTTCTCAAAGAGAATCCTTCTTTTTGTCAAGATATGCAACTCTTTCCCGGTGTACATTCTAACCTCTATTTCACACTTAAGCCTACATTTACATCGTATGCCAGAACTGTGAATCTCGAGGTGCAGATAAATACACCTAGAGAGAGGGGAATGGGGGCAGGTTCCTGCCAGTGGAATTCCAAGTCCCCGGGGTACCCATTAGTTGCATTTTTGAAGAGTATTTTCACCCAATGCACAGGCTGCAATTAAGCATTCAGATATTAGGCGAACATGCCCTTTTGAAAAATCCCCTCAGAAACGTCATCCTTGTATCATAACGCTACTGGAACGGTTACCCAGGGTTTCCTCTGGGGTACTGATATGTGTGAAGTGGTCGAACAAATTTTACCAAAAAGGCCTAAAATAAAGTAGTTCATATAGTCTAATAGTATACATTTACTCCAAAGTTCCCCTCTAAAATAAATCGGTCTTGTATTCAGTGCCCCTCTTTACCATTTTGATTTCTGAACGATTTTAAACTGATCTATTGAAACATTTCGAAGTTGTTTTGCTTTTTCCTTTCATCTTTTCTTTGTTTATTTTAACTTTTGAATTGATGCTCACGAAAATCAGTGAGGTTGGCCGCCTCACACTTATATAGGCAGGGGAAACCCTGATGGAATCTGCTGAAACCGGGCTTTTAACAGAAACTTAATCTGGAGCCGGTTTCAAAGGTTAATGTTCATTAATTTTTCACATCATTTTCACTGATGTAGGACAACTACATGTATTTAAAGATCAATTAGGTTTTTTGACATAAAATAGTTATTTAACAGGGAATTTGTTATTGTTACCAATATCATGACTAACGTGACAGCTTTTCTTTGCATTTATACAAAAAATCGTCATTTTGGTAGCCTCAGTTCCACCTCGAGAATGCTCAGAGTTAAGAAAAAATGCGTCGATGAGAGTGGCAAACAAATCTAGCGATTTGATGATGTCATAATACGGCTCTAGTCCCCCAGAGTTTCTTGACCTTGTGGCCGTAATATTGGGCTTTAAAGCGCAAGACCTGAAAAAACGGATAAAGTAAGTTAGATGTCATTCTCGGCAAATGACCAATGCCTGAAATTCATCACTGAAGACCCTACACAGGTTCAAACTGGGATGGTTCAAGTTCAACTTTATCATACGATCCAGTATACGTTTTGATCAACATTGTCGATGGAAAAGCAATTCCAAGTCACTCTCACTGTCCAACCTCTTTTAATTCACGCCCGCCGGCGCGTTCGCCCCGATTTAATGAAACACTCGTTTAATACGAGCGATTCACAATAGTGCTCCACCAAGAGTTTGCAACGCGTTGGCCAATCATGATGTGCGAAATTTGTCGACCCAATGCGCGTTTAGAAAGGGTCGACAGATTTCGCCCGTTGTGATCGGCCAATGCGTTTGACACTGTTGGAGGCGCACTTTTGTGAATCGCCCCCATTGCAGAGCCGTCATGTGACGTCACCAAAACAGGCTTCTATGGAATATGCTCCCGACGACTTTCGTTTTCAGTTTGCCTGATATGAAGGAGGACTTTAACTGTTGCTTTTTACGGCAATCTCTATTTTGTTTTTACATAATGGATTGTTTAAAATATAACCAAATTTCATAAAAAGTGAAAATCTGAATTACCAATTTGATTGTTTAAAGTAAACTGTTATAATTTCCCTGCACGTCATGCACTTGCGGACGAGTGGATAGTCGTCCCAAATCATGAACACGTGTGGCACTTACTTGATGCACCTCATGTGATATAATTAACCCCAATAGCACATGTTCACTAGCACCTACTGACTAGATTTGTCCCAAAATTATGAACACTTGAGGTGCTTCTGTGCACGTTAAGTGTTAGTTAATTGGATTAGCACATGTTTACTAGCACGTGCTGGCTAGCACGTATGTACATGTGTTTGCCCCCAAAACATGAACACTTGAGGTTCATGTACTATTTTTGCACCTCGTGTTAGTTGACTCCACTTGGACTTCTTTACTATAGCACATACCTACTCATTGGTACATACATGTATCCAAAAATTAAGAACATTTGAAGTACATTTACTAGTTAATATACCGAAGGTGCTGGTTGCATCCGTTTACCAGCCCTGAAGATGAATACATCAAATGAGTCTCAAAATCACACTTGCGTGGCCCTTTGTTATCAAAAACTATAAAACGCATGGTTTATTTCTTATTATTGTATGAAACGGATGTAATTTTATTCACGGTCGAAACAGACCCGTTACAAGATTATTATAAATAAACAAGTGTATGCCTTCAATCTGTACAGCATATCAAGTATGTGGTGCACACGTATACACCCACCTACCACTTTTATGTGAATCACACCTTGCCCATATGTGTAATAAAACTGGTCATGTTTTCGACGTCACCATGACGTCTTAAAATATCCACATGACATATCAGGTCGAAGTTACCCTATGAAGGTTACTTCTTGTGTTCATGTTGAACACAAATTAGTTGATGCTCTCAAAAGAATGACATTAATATAATGTTTTTGTTATTTCCCTCGTTGTAAGAGAACATTAAATATATCAAGAACCAAACAGTTTGTACCTCGACTATCAGCATGTATAAGCGTATTCCACTCAATTAAGGCGTACTGTTTATAAAATGCATGTACATGTATTTATCTAGTTTTCCTGCTTTGAATTATTTGTCCTGTATAAACTGAAAACTAAATAGAAAAAACCCATTTAAAAAAATCCCAAACAAATTTGAGTTACACTGAAAGGATGCTTTACGCAAAATTTCACTGAATTCCTCGCTAAGGCTTTTCTTGGAGTTAATACACAAGATTTGCCGATGATAAGAAAACTCCCCCACTTTCGTCTGAGCGGCTCTGTTCGATCCGAGCAGAGCGGTGACTTGCAATGGTGACATGTACTTCAGAATGGCATTACATTCAATAACAGTTATTACTCCATGGGAGAAATGTTACACTCTCTTGAAAGCTCAATAACTTTGTGAATTCCTGCACTGCTAATACAAAGAGAAAACAAAACGGGTTTTGTCTGGTTTATTTTCTACAGTCATGTGATTTTTCACCCAGACCGGGACCATCATCAGGGCAAGTCGACAACATGATAATCGAAACAGTAATTGAACCTATGACAGGTCATTCAACGCCACAGCCTGGTCCCCTTGCTAGGGGCATATATGCTCTCATCCTCGTCCTTTTTGAAGTGCTTATTCAAACAGTTGCATTTGCTGGCAGACATTTCAACACAACTAAGCAGTTCCCCATCTCGACCGCCACGCTCGTTCTCTCGGTGGAGCTGACAAAATTCGCACTTTGTTACCTGGCATTCTGCGTTCAGCACAGACGACTGCGTTTCATGCCGTCACCAGTGTTTCTCCTTCCTGCAGTTTTCTTTGTCACCGCTAACAACCTCTTCTTCCATTGTCTCAACTACATTCCCCCGCCCACTTGGAACGTTCTTCTTCAATCACGCTTGGTGTTTGCTGCATTAGCTAGTTATGTTATCGTTGGGAGGCCTTTGGGAAGATGGAAATGGCTGGCGATGATAACTTTTTTGCTAGCAGCAACATTAGCAGTATTATTATACCCTGAAGTTGGGAGATTCAAGCCTGCGTATGAAAAGGATAAGAAAGATGATACTGCGAGGAGTCTGTGGTGGGTTATTGCAGCGGTCTTTGGTGTCACTTGTTCTGCTTTCTCTCATGACAGCGCCGAGGTATTTTTCTTAAAAACTATTATGTAATATACTGGCCTCATATGAAAGTTTCCGGCTTCTGTTGGCTTCTGTTGGAATGTTTATTCTTTGGTATGATGGCATCTGCTTAATGTATAATTGTTGCTGGGGGGTAGTCATTTGCTTTAGCCTTAAAGGGCTAGGCCTTTTTGCACTCTTTAAAAAATTGGCTATCTCAAGCCTGATCTTTGACAAACCTCGCGTGGATGTAACAGCATACAATATGAGAACATTTGTGAAACTGCAGTTCAATCCAACATGTAGCTTTTGCTGATCAGGTCGTTTGAAGTTCAATTATAATGTTTAGAAATTCAATTCTTTTCTTGCACCTTCACAGTACGTCAGTAAACTTTGTAGTCGACCAATTACAGAGAAATACATTCAGCTCTATTTCTTCAGTACAGTTCTCGCTGTCACGTGGGCAGAGCTCAAAACCAATGGCAACCTGTTGCTGATGGATATGAAGGTAATATTGCATTTTAGTGCCATCACAATTTAGTTCAAAATAAAAATCCAAAACTGGACATGAGAGGAAAAAACAGTTAAAGAAAATGCACCTTTTCTGATGTTTCTATTTCTGTTGTAGCTTTTTGCGAGCCTATTTGATCAATGTGCTGTTTTATTTAAATTTGACTAAATTCGACTTGCACTTAGACTCGGACTCGACCCTAAAGACACCACGAGACTGTGCATTTACGGGTACGGTGGATGCCGCTATAGCGAACACCGCTGTACCGAACATTCGGCTTTACCGAACATCGTCCTTGGCTCCCAATATTTTGTGCATAGAACCTACCGTTTGTAATTCCCGAACGTCAACATGATAAAACAGTCAGTGTTTTTTTTTTTTATGTTGGAAAGTGACAAGTGGACTTTATTTCCCTATGGATTAGGACGGAAAGCCACTAGTTGTCAACGGTATTGAATAGACACTGGATTTGCGACTCCACATGATCGGGTGCGGAAGAAAACCTCGCGTACGGTGGCATTGCACTAACAATAGTCTTAAGAAGGCGCCGCTGATACACAAATCAACCGAGATTCGCTACGGCATGTATCAGAGATCGATCCTGAGCGGTAGTTTCAGGAAGTTTAGGATAAACTTGATATCAATTTTTTGACTCAAGTTTGAATAAAAAAACAAAAATAATAATCAGATACATTTCTAGAAACCTTAAACTGGAATGCAACGGCAAAACATCACGAAAACAGCAAACCAAGGTATCACAAGAGGGTGCACTTCGGTTAGACAAGAGAGGGCGCTATTCAACATGGCAACGAAACGTTCGGCAGTTAAAATCGCTTCACCGAACGACCGCTGTACCGAGCATTTAGCGCAAACCCCGTCTTGTTCGTTATAGCGGTGTTCCACTGGTACATGTGTTTAGAAACCTTGTACCCGTTTCTGTGAAGATCGAATACCCTTAAGAAAAATACTTGCATGCACATTCATAAATAACAACACTCTTGTCACTTAAGTTTAAACCACGCCCACTGCACATGCACTGCTCATGCATGTAGAATTACATGCATTGATCGCCGCGCCGTTAACGTGGACCCATGGACCGGGAAGTTACTGCGCAAATTTAGCGATCGTCCAATGAGAGCCTGAAAATGCTTGCGCGTCCGCCATTGTGGCGAAGTCATTTACAAATTAGTCAGTCTTGGGCCAATTAGACGGCAGAACTCGATAGCGGACTAAATCGAGCATATGGCGCGCGCGCGATTTCTATTGCGCCCTCTCTTAACTTCATATCACCAATCGACGGCTCGGTACGATTAGGACAGAGATAGATCTGCGGGTTGTTCTTTAAGTGTGCTTTAACTCAAATTCGAAGTGAAACAAAAACCTTAGCATAGGGTACGCAGAAGAAAAAAAGAAAAACAATGGGAACCGTTTTTCTTCATCGGCGGTCGTATATACTTATACGCAGTGCTGGCCCATCACGAATCCCCGCCCAAAATAATTTGTTTAACCTGTTCAGTGAGGAATAAGGAACTAATGATAAAACCTTACACCGTCGTACTGTTTTAAACTGCAGAAAAGACATTTCCTAAACGTATCCCTAAGGCTAGAAATGTATTGCGTGTATCTGTAGGCAGCTTGCATAGGTGTGAAAGTCTTGTGCATGCAACGTCGACGTGCACGGTTTTGCTTTTGAAATTCTGAAGTTATAAGTTGTGTTTGTAAACTCAGGACTGGCGGCAGTAGTAACTCATACAATATGGGTCCGACATCGGAAATATAGGATGTGAGATTGTATAGCTTAGCTAAACTATCCTGAAATTCAACTGAAGCCTTGATGTACGGTTATCAGGTATCTGGTAATATGCACCAACTACGTGGAATACATCTAAAAGTTTTATTTGAAAAACAACATGAAATTGCGATTTTTAAAATAATACAGTATAGATGTAACAGCACATTTTCAAAGGGCATTTTTAAAAAATGTTTTGTCATAATTTGCCTAAATTTCACATAAATGTAGTTGTTTATTATTTTGTTTTGCATACTGTTTTGATGTTTTCTTTGCAAACCATGAAGAATAATTTATGTATTGAAATAATTATTGCGGTACTTTGATTTTTCAACCCTCAATTTCTTTAGGACTATTTCTTGCATTGTAGTCATATCAATGTCAATGCATTATTTGTGCTTTTCATGTTGTCCAAAGCTTGGGTCGAGGACGGGCAAAATGGCAATATTTCTAAAAAGGACCGTCCAGTTATATTTTTCATCCGTAAAAGAATCTTACTGTCCTGTTTCAAAATTCCAGCGCTATATTTCTTAAAAATGGTTTACAGGAACACTTTGATTTTCGGAGACGGACATGGACTCAAATTAGGAGGACTTCGACTCGGAAATAGTGGACTTGACAATCGCACTGGTGCAAACATCCGGGAAAATTTCCAAATACACATTCGCATTTACCATTCGTGCTGTTCTGTTCTATTGGCTCGTTCTCAGTTTTAAATTTAAAATGCGGAGGATATAATCACAAAGGATCTTATAATACGATTTCCCTGCAGATGTTTTTCCCGTTGGATTTCTACCTGAGTATCTTAAACTTAATCGTGGGTACGTTGTGTGGTCTTGCTGTCACGTCCATCTCCACGAGTAGACTCTCCTCCCTTGCCGATGAGGCTTCCTTCATCACAGCCTGGATTTCTCCTCTTCTCTTCCTTGCTTCCACACTTGCCTGTTGGTTAGTGTTCCCCAAGCAGCAAGGCTACCCGTACGCTGTTACGGCGTTAATATTCGTGTTCATGGGGATAGCATCATTTTTATTTTCCATTCACACTTCGCCACTATCGCAGGAACAGCGTAGGGTAGGCCTACCCATAGGGCAGGAAGCATGACATGTCCTCTGTTTTTAAAGACTATCTATGATGGTTTCTTGTGGTCTTATATAAGACCAGTCATCAGCATTTTTTTAAATATGAAATATGCACTTCACTGAATACGTAAAAAATGCATCCCAATATTTTATCCCCCCAGAAAAAATGCGAGCAGGTGTGTCGTCAACATACATGGTAAAAGCAAGCCAAGGAGATTCGCAAGTTGTAAACCCAGTGTGCTTATGTATAGGCCTACCTTTAAGTGTGTCATTCGTTCACAGAGTCTGCATCTAACATGTTACTGACCCCATGACGTTTGACATAGGGGAATAGACGTACACAAATAGAAGCCAACTAAACCTATAAGAAGGCAAAGTCGAGATTGCAGTATGCAACCAATACAAACTATGAGGGTGTTGCCTGCCATCAATGTAAAGAAGGCGATCAAAATTGTGAAGCGAAAAATGGAAGTGATGTTAGCTTATATACTCAGAGTGCATTGTGGAGGTTTGCATTAAACACTCTATTGCACTTACCCTTTGAATTCTAACGATTCGTCTTCCCATATCCGTTCTGTACTGCTGTGTTGCATATTCGTTTTCGTCAGTAAGCCTGAATTATGATAGATTGCATATTTAAAAAAAATAGCAAACAGAAATACAGAAATTCACACCCAAACTTTCCGGGCGCAAAATTCTTTCGAGTTTCACAAAATATGAGCTATTTTGTTACCTTTATAGCCTTTTGAAAGGCCTAGATGTTACAATGGGGGCTTTCACTTGCTTTTTGGGAGCATTTTCATTTTCTGGTAAAATCACTGTGAACAAACTATTGCAAGGGTATTTTGCTGTCGTTTTGGTTTTATGCTGATTATATGTGCATATTCTTGAGCAAACACGTAATTTTATACCGGGAATGAAACCTCATAAGTGCATTTATTTGTTTTGTCGGGCTTTTTTATAAAGAATTTTTCACTAGATGGGCAAGTGTTAAAGTAATGTACCCATCGGCTTGGTTTCACCGAAGTTGTCAAGAGCGCTCAAACGTTTATGCACTTGCACCTTGAATTTGGCAATCAATGGGGGAAATTGGACTAGATGGGCAAATGGCTACTAACATTTAAGTAAAAAAGACTTGAAAAACATCTCACGGCAGTATGTGAGTCCAGGTTATTGTCACCAGTCATGGCAGATTCGCTTGTTGGTAACAATTTTTTTTGCATGCCCTTTGATGCCGTTCCCTTGATTATTTTTGTAATTTTCCCCTTTCATGGAATAGCAGTTTGAAATTTTATCACGCATGAGTTGCTTGAAAATAGGCCAATTAAGTGTGTGCATGCCCAGAATAGGTGACGAAAATAAGCACGTTAATATTTTATAAGATTTCTGGCTTTTCAGTGCTCGTAGTTTAGTTTTCTCATATGGGGCTATGGTGTATGTTATTTCATACATTAAATTTATAGAGAAATTGCACCTTATAGAATAATATTTTGCGTTGTAGACTTCTGTGTTGTATAATCTCTCAAAGAAACAAAAAGAAAATCAAATTGTTAGTCTGATAGTGGGAAAAGGTTAATCTGCGCTTGCGGTTGCGACTTGCAAAAGGTTAAAAACCTTTACTGCACGTTGTAGTCCAATGAAAGATAGAGGGCGGTATGTATGAGTCATGCCCAGAGCGAGCTGGACGTGTAACAAACTGACGCTGGAAACATTTAAAACATTTCCACTATCATTCCAAATGACATAAAAGAGCACTATGATTTGCAGACTGTTTTTGAAATAGTTCCTTGGTTCCGTTTTCACATCATTTTAATTTTAGTCTGATAGTGGGAACAGGTTAATCTTCGCTTGTGGTCGGGACTTGCAAAAAGTTCAAGACCTTTTACCGCATGTTGTAGGCCAATGAACGATAGAGGGCGGTATGTATAAGTCACGGCCAGAGGGGTGGACGCGTAATTTTTTTTTCCTAGAGGTTAGGGGTAATTATATACGGGATTGGATAACTGGAAGCTCGATCAGGTGAGTGGACACTTACAAGCTTAAGTGCTAAGGTAAACGCTGGGCTTTACTTTCCTATCATAAAAAAATCCTCCAACTAATTCCCCACCAAGACAAAAAATCACTACATGTGGACTAGAACCCTCGGCTTGTTGGTTCTAAGTATAACGCTCTTCGAACAGAACTGCCGTGCAAGTCGGCTAGAGAGGCAATTTTGTTGTGGCTTATGCTTAAAAGTTTGTGTACCCATTTGTGATAATTACCCTCAACCTTCCGAGAGAAAAACACTTGCACAACGGTTAAAATACGCCCATTTTATTATAATTACCCCTAACCTTCCTGGGGAAAAATTATGCGAGCTGAAGATTCCTGACGA
This sequence comes from Acanthaster planci, assembly GCF_054643075.1. Taxonomy (NCBI): domain Eukaryota; kingdom Metazoa; phylum Echinodermata; class Asteroidea; order Valvatida; family Acanthasteridae; genus Acanthaster; species Acanthaster planci. Next base: position 9,922,620 of record NC_141795.1, read on the forward strand.
CCCATCGTAAGACCTTTGATTAGGTATTGCCCACGGCTAAAAATAGTTCATAACGCAGCATGTCAGGGGTCACCGGGGAAGTCAGGTCGGGATGCACTTTTCATAATACACCATGGCACAAAACGCACTAGAGAAAAGAACTCATTTTGTTGACAAATGACAGCAGTATTTAACCAGCCATTTGGTCGATTGCCCTAAAGCAGGGCAGAGATTTCTTGTCACATGTGGGGGATGATTTCTGAGAGCTCAACACTGGCTCTATCCCAGTTGAGATTGTGACGCTGGCAAGTACAGAGTACGGTGGTGCAGGCTAAGGATGTGTGCATAGTCACTGCAGGGTTCTCCCCGGGATATTTTAAAAGTGTGGGCGGATTTCTGTCCTTGTTCACTAACAAATTGCATTCTAGAGCATTTCTTGAGCTTTTCACTAGTGATTTCAAATGGAAAAATGACAGATTTAAAAGTAACTAAGTGCTACATTCTAATGATTTTTTATTTTTATTTTGTTTCTACAAATATGTTTACATTGCAGAAAAGGTGGTAAATGACTCCAAATTGACATATCTCTTGATTGCCAGTGTCACAAAGTTCTATTTTAAAATTCCTTGTGTGATTGTGTCCCTCTCAAAAGTGATCTTGCTATTAAGTCATTGTCATCTGCTGTGGTAATTAAAGCAAAACGAAGTTAGTGTTTGAGGAAAATATTCCTCAGTGCATGATGTGCATTATACCGATAGGGCCTACATTGGTGTTTGCTAGTGCATGTGCTTCAGGTTTTTGAATTACTGTACGTTTAACAGAATTTATAAGCATGTTTGTAGTAAAGAATTGGGGGAAAAACTTTTAACTACTGCCCAGGGCAATCACAATTATGAACGAACGTTGAGACAAATTGAATAATTTTGGGCACAGGGAAACTTCCACTCAACCATGACTCAACTTACAGGCAAATGTATTAGGTCTTTCCCCCATTAAATATAATAAAAACTGAAAAAATTATTGCTCTCAACATTGTATTACAATACCCATAATTAGTCACATTTTTGAAATACAAAAAACACAACAGTATGAAGGTCAGGCACGTGAGGTTTAGATGCAGGGCATCAAAATTTATCGTGAATTCTGAAGTTCATATACATATCATAGCTGCGCTGTTGCCAAAATATCTCTTAAACCACGTAACTTTGTAAACTGAAATTGAGAGGAAAATTTCGGAAAAGTCATGAAGTAATAAAAAAGGGGAGAAAAGCGCTTTGGAAACAGCGCTTAATGCTCACCATGAAAACTGGAACACCACGGAGAAAATCGCAAAAGTCAATCCGTATCCACCCTTGTACAGCCCGCGGCACATGCTACCACGCACAGGCTGCTATGATGACCGGTCGCCGCGCAGGCAGGGCCCGCCGCGTCGCCTGATGGCCACTGCTTAGGCAGGGAGGGCGGCGGCCGCTCGGAAAATCAAGATGCTGTTCATCGCTCTGCGGTCACATGCGCTCACCTCACGATCTAAAAACCATTCTTTCTAAGGTATTTCTGATTCAATTTATTTTTTTAAAAATGCATACGTAGTTTCTTTCTCTCGTAGATGTCACGAAGAGCTTTAAAATGCCACTTGGAAAAATGCCACTTTTCACTGATGAAACCTCCATTCATGCAAAATCGACGGAAATAGCGTGGTCCCTGGGGACAGAATTCTTTTTAGCTGTAATCATTTCCACAGGGATACATACTGTAGAACTACGTTTTGGTACACGCAAACGATCCATGCGGACAATCTGCGCGCAGTAGCCCATTTCGATTCCTACTTTTGGACGTGCAATGGTAGGCCCAATACCGTGCACATCAGGGCGAAAAAAATAGGTATCGGGCACTTTTTTGCGTGTCAGCAATGATAGGCAAATAATAAATTGCGCGTATATCAGGCAGATACGCGGTTGTACGTGGGAAGAACCATGAGTGAGGGACTTGAAAAGTGTGTATGTGGAGAGGGAGATGATTAAATCAGTAATCTCGCCCTCAAGAGGTGGAGGACGGATGTATCCCCCATCCCACGGGATCTCCTTCCATGCCGTAAAGAAACATTTTAGACGTAGGCGTAGTATGTCATATCTGTCATGTTCCTCTATTCTTGCTCTATATGCTTTGACAAAGTTATCGCTGCGGCGCTTATCTTTAATACAAAACGAGCCAACAAGAGGATTTCAATTTAAGCGTTAATTCAAGAATTCCAAGACCCAGGTGTGGCCGTAAATACACCCATTACTATGACTCTTCACATTAAATTTTTGAGTGCGTCTTATACTTGCGCACGTGCGCTGATATGGTCCATAGTATAGACGGACGAAAATGAACAACCATCGACAATGCCATCCGAATGTTGACGACAAGTTAGGAATAATTGCCGTATTCGGAAAGGGAAGGAATTCCTCCGTTTCGTCACTTGACAGCGGGTGATACTGGACCCGTAGCCTACCCAGACTCCTCAGCTCAGGGATCCAGACTAGGACATGCCATACCGGTACCTGGCTTGTCCTTATCGCTCTTTACATGTACATGGTGCATTCCATTAAATTGGTAAATTTATGCCCAAGAGGCTCCTTACAATTTTTGATTCCTTAACTTACTTAAAACAAGAGGTGTAAAATCCGATCTGATTGTAGAAATGTTTATTAAGGATGTCAAGAATTTGGCCCTCCCTATTCCCAGGATTTCGCCTGTAGAGCCAAAGTTGACCTCTGATGACACGCTTCTAGAACCCTTGGATAGGAAAAATTACGTGCAACTGTATAAAATTTTTAACTTTTCCCCGTTTGTTTACTTCTTTAAAGAATCACCTCGGAAAAAAAAATAGAAACTGAAACAAAATAACAGAAATATCCTGCCGAAAGTTGACTTCTCACTTCCAAAAATCTAAAGTATATAAATTCCAGTGAATATAAATTCCAGAATATAAATTTCTAGCCTATGGGTCCCCTATACCCTTGACTATCTTCCCCACACTTCCCTCCATCAGACTGATACGCCTCATCACTGGTTTGCCGGCACTCTGCTGACCCCAAGTCATCGGTTGGATCCAGAGTTAACAGCGCACACGCTGAGTTACACACCCGCGAATCCCGTTCCACGTTCCACCGCTTCCGGGTTACCTTTATAACCGAGCTATCCACTTCTGTCCGGCACACTCTTCTGAGGACGGCCAGAGCTCAGTGGCCGAAACATCTAGTTAACACTCACCGGTTCTTTTAAGAACCACACCTCGCCTAAAAGAGATTGATTCCATGGCGTACCCGCAAACCTATTTCTCATCTTAAAATCCCGTCTCCACACCTCACTGCCCTCTATACACACTTAAGCTGCCTCATCACTGGACCCTCTGCAGTCTCCTGACTGTGCGAAACGTTGAGAACCACTGATTCTTTTTAGAACCCCCGTAAATCAAAAAGAGATATGCATGTATGTATAACCCTGGTGCTAACACAAACCTATCTAGTTTACTAATTGACGGAGTGAACCAGCTTCTGGATCACCTGTCAGATTCCAGTCTGGATGGAGAAAATTTTTAACTTTTCCCCGTTTGTTTACTTCTTTAAAGAATCACCTCGGAAAAAAAAATAGAAACTGAAACAAAATAACAGAAATATCCTGCCGAAAGTTGACTTCTCACTTCCAAAAATCTAAAGTATATAAATTCCAGTGAATATAAATTCCAGAATATAAATTTCTAGCCTATGGGTCCCCTATACCCTTGACTATCTTCCCCACACTTCCCTCCATCAGACTGATACGCCTCATCACTGGTTTGCCGGCACTCTGCTGACCCCAAGTCATCGGTTGGATCCAGAGTTAACAGCGCACACGCTGAGTTACACACCCGCGAATCCCGTTCCACGTTCCACCGCTTCCGGGTTACCTTTATAACCGAGCTATCCACTTCTGTCCGGCACACTCTTCTGAGGACGGCCAGAGCTCAGTGGCCGAAACATCTAGTTAACACTCACCGGTTCTTTTAAGAACCACACCTCGCCTAAAAGAGATTGATTCCATGGCGTACCCGCAAACCTATTTCTCATCTTAAAATCCCGTCTCCACACCTCACTGCCCTCTATACACACTTAAGCTGCCTCATCACTGGACCCTCTGCAGTCTCCTGACTGTGCGAAACGTTGAGAACCACTGATTCTTTTTAGAACCCCCGTAAATCAAAAAGAGATATGCATGTATGTATAACCCTGGTGCTAACACAAACCTATCTAGTTTACTAATTGACGGAGTGAACCAGCTTCTGGATCACCTGTCAGATTCCAGTCTGGATGGAGGATATGTGTGAAACTGGCCAGACAGGTCGACGTCTGGTACGGTGCAAAATCTCGGTATAGCACTGTGCTCATCCACCGCTGCCGATGCACCACTGGTCGTGCATGACGGGCGAGTCGCGTCTCCTACGACGCTTCGAAATTTGATCAAACGGTGAAGAGCCATAGCCATACTAGTGGCTGGTGTAGTCTCACATGGAGACACCGCATGGCGAGTTGCCAAATAGACACATGGCACGCAACATAAACTATTGAAAATATTTCTTACAGGAGTTTTTCTGGATGTTTTTACAAAGGACATTAGTCACGATATACACGATAAAGTGCCAAATTTAAAAAAAAAAGTGATACCAATTCATTTTATGTAACGTCGTCATTTATTGTCCACAGAAGCCAGTATCGAAAAATCACACGCAATTTTTATTGGTACTATTGAACCCTACTGAATTCCGTACCATATTCGACTGTCAACTCGACTTTTGGTTTTGTAAGGACTTGCTGTCACAGAGCATGAACCAAATTTAAGTTCTTCAATCTGGTTTTAGCCAGCTAATGAACATATTTGTAATGATGGCCTCTAGTGGCTGTAGAGGATTGATTGAAGTACATGTATAGGCCTATGTCTGACCATGGAGGTAGAATCACACCTCCATGGTCTGACGCGACATTTCAGGAGGCGCGACTGAAGAATATTCTCTTTTCGAGACTGGTAATACAATTATTTTCACAGAAATGTACATGTACATTGTTTATCCCCGGACAGTTACTTTAACAAAATAATCCAATCACATTACGTCATGCATTTGTCCTTCCCAGCATAAGGTGGCCCAAACTACTCTGCAGTGCCGGTGAGAACAAAAGCGGGCAGTACAGGTGGATATGTACGGAGTCAGTGTTGGACCGTGGTCAGTGTTGAAGCAGCGAACGAGAAGTGAAAATGGCGGCTACTGGTTCAAAGGCAACAGGAGGTATCTTGTTTAGTCTCGGGAGTGCTTGGCGGAGACAATCAATGACGACATTGCTTCGTGCGAGCAGTGCTTCAGTACCATCGTACGCGAAAGCGTCTAATGTCAGTGAGAATCCTTGGCCAGGGCACGCTCTCTGTTACACAGTCAAAAAAGAGCAGCCAGAACCACTGCCAACAAAAGTCAAAGGTTTGTCACTTTACTTTTGTGTCTAGTCTATCAATTGTTTCCCAGTCCATCGGAGGCCCCAGGACACTCCTATCCATGACATTTAAAGCAAGATATGGGACGGAGAGAACCCTCCCTCGCCTTTGTGTTGGTCATTTTTTGATCAGATTCTCAGGAATTCTTTACAGACTTCTAGGGGGATGTGTTGGGTAACAACAGTCTAGAGTGTGTATAGGGATTGGACAGGTAAGAGGGGGTACCCCTCCACCCCATATCTTGCCTGGCATAATCATTGCATGAACTGCAATTTGTCCAAATCAGCCAATTTGTTTGTTAATGCTATTTACTTTGTAACTTTCCATGCACTCCTTTCATTTTTTGAGTTTGCTGCTTGGAGAAAAACCGAGAAAATGCTGTTCATTTTTACCACTAAAATGCAGCTTGTGTAATTTGTCTTGCAAAAAATCCATGGGTGTATAATCATAATCATGGTATATAATGTAATGCCCAGGCGAGATCGTCGATCTGCAGACCAATTATGGCCCTCCGAAAATGTGTTTTAATCACGGCTTCGTGTAGTACTAGTGGTCGGCAGATTTGCTCTTAAGTTTGATTTCCTCCTTCAGCAATGGATCCTTGCTCTATGAATAACGCAACGTTGAAAAATTGCCGAACAATTCATTGAGCAGTGAAGCATGGAGCTACAAAGTGACTGCACTGAGTTACCACAGTTTACACAGAACTGGATAGGAGCGGCCATGATCGACTGTGTGCTGTTCCCTTTGGACCATACCATTGCATGCATTTGTAGGGGTGATTGTGAGATGATAATATACTCGCATGAGGTACATGTATAGTTCTTTTTTCATAGAGAAACCTTCATTTAAAACCAATCTAAATTCTCCTTTAGCCTATAATCAAAGTTAACTATCTATTTTATCAGTGAATAATGAGTTTGGGCGTACTGAAGGTACGTTGGCCGTTTTTAGTTTTACTTGTTCAGACTCTGCCAAAAGCTTAACGCACCACACCTTGCATTTTGGTCGTGCCATGGACTCTTGTCACCTTGATGTCATCAGCAAATGTACATATGTACACCGTAATCTCAATCAATGCAGGACTGGTAAATGCCATTTTATTGCGATACTCAAAAAAGTTGAACAGCAGAATATCGAGACTGTATTTTCCAGAAACAGTCAGCAAATAAGCATTTTTTTCAAATAGGTAGTAATTTTCCAATACTGTTAAAGTTCATGCACAGGCACATACTGAGGGCAATGGCTACAAGTAGGAATGTTTACTCAGACAGATACAAGTATATACTGATATATGCTCAAACAATATTCATATATTCTCTGCAGCAGTAAAATAAAATTAATTATTTTGGGTGTCAACATTTACGGGTTGCTTGTTACATTCAAAAATTATGCAAATAAAAGTGTGCATGGTTATATTTGGTACCACCATCAAAAATCAAATTTCAAGCTGTTTTAGTAAAAAAAAAAGACCCTTCTCTTTCAGCTTGGCTTGTCCAGGCCTCAAAGACTCAAAAGGCAGTGTCGGGGGACATCATTTTACACCTGTTAATTTACATGAAGTAGGGTGAAGTCATGAAGATCAGTGCAGTATGATGTTTAACATTCTGAGAATTTCCAATCCTAAATGTACATTCAGTTTACATGTATGTGTATTTTAAAAGTTACTTACAGTATTCCCTTCTATTGTTTCCGAGTCTGCTCACCTGATAAGTCTGAACCCCTTCCCCTGGCCCACTTGTTGCTTTATTTCTTTGGGAAGGGGAGGGAAAGCAAAGCCCCCTCCCCAGCCTGTGGCGCCATCACTGCTCACTACGTGACTTCAGTTTCTAGCCAGTAGAATGGCAGCATCTGCTGCATTCAGAGCTTTTGATTTGTTATTCAACGGACAAGCTACATTGTAACATCATGGTTCAACTATCAAAAGTTAGGGTTCAGCTTTCAAAAATTGGGATTCAACTTTCGGAATCAATTTAAAACATCATTAATTGCTTACCTCAAAAGCTGTTACTTGCCCTGTTTCAGTATGTGATGGCCGAAGCGCACATACATGTACATGTACCATCTACAACTGTTCTGGTGTAGATGTACTTCATTGTTCAAATGATTTTTCAAAGTGTACATGTATGTATGTATGTGGTGCACTGATGGCGCTATTGCATATTACCCGGTACTACGGGTGCAGAGGTATGAAATCTGCATCAGAGGATGTGGTGCCCACCACATTTCGGTGAAGGGTTCTGACAGACTTTACTGACCGCTATGTACATTTACTTTGCAACATTGGTGGTCACCCCACTACATGTATGTACTGCATCAACCACTACTACTCAAAGGTGGATCCAGAATCAAATTTTGGGAGGGAGGACAAAATTGTTTTGGGGGGCAAACATTTTATTTTTTACATTTGTGTATGCTTTTTGCAGGAAGAAAAGGAAACACAAGGGGGTAGACCATAAAATTGCCTTTCATTGTTTAAAAAGACTTTTGCTCTTTTTTTGGAGGAGGTGGGGAATGACACCCACTGCCCCCCCCAGCACCATTGATACTGGGGTCTATTCCAAATTTAGTCAGAAAAGTATATGGAAAGCAAGTCTACTATTCTATTGTTTAAAAGGCCAAAAAAGTCTCCGAGTCCGGTTTCTGGTCAGGAGCTGGCTCCAAAAGTGGTGTGTTGACGCAGCTTCCCCCCCCCCTTTTCTGGAAATGATGTACATGTACAATACCCTACCTGTATGCTTCTGTCACACGTATACACATGTACTGTCAGCTACTGAATGTTTCATGTGGTGCAAGAATATGCATGTACATGTATATCAGTGCCACATCAACATAAAAAATAAGTACATGTACAGTGCATGTACATGTATAGTACAGTATCAAGAGTACATGTATACTGTACAGGTACAATAGTACACAGCTGTAAGCCTTTTCTTTCCAGATTTCTCCCAGCAAGACTGTCATGCTAATCAGTCTGGCCATTAATTAGCCTGACATATGAAATCACATTTTAAAATGTTGCCGTTATTTCATGATTTATGTAACAGCTGTTGAAGTGCTTAATTGACCGCAAACTACTACAACTACATATAGTGGACATTTCTTACAGTATTTTAGAATGTTTTTTGTGACGTGTACACATTATTTGATTTCCATCAAACATTATTATGGTAGCACAACAGTTAGATACTTTGTACTTCAAGGCCCCTTCAAAAATACTTCAAAGAGGAACTGACTTGAAAAGTGAACTCAAACCTCGAAAAGCAAACTTGATATTCCAAAAGTTAACTTCAGATTTCTGCAAGTTAATTCACAGAACCATGTATATTAATCTCAGGTTTTATTGCTTGAACCATGCTTGTAGGTGTCGTGATGCGAGCATGTTTCCACAAAATTTCCTGCCGCAGCACAAAGTTTGTTGGCCGCATCTCAAGATGCATCACACATGCTTACCATGCAATATTCGACAGGTGCGTTCAATTAGCTTCCCTGAATACACCAGTGTTACACCAAGGGAAGCCTTGAAATGAGGCTAATCGAACGCTGCAGTGTATTCGCCAAGGCATTCTGGGAAAAAGGTCAAGTCCCCGCCACGTTCCATCACGTCCATGCACAAACAGTCCATCCGTGACGTCATTACACTCAGGCTGCCTCCAGAGACATGCTCGCTAGCCGAGGTAGTGGTGGCTGACACCAGGGCAGGCACGAAGACCAGTTGATGGCTAAACAAACGCTCTCTTGTTTGAGTAAGTAAGTTTGACTTACACGTGTAAGTTAATCAAACGCACCCCAAGTATACAAACATTGTTCGCCAGTTTCCTGTCGTGATTACTGTATATGACATGCGTTGTGCATATTGGTGCAACCCTGGTAGCAAGACTGTATGGGAACCAAATGGGTCCCAAATGGGTCAACATAAATCGTTCCTATCCTAAGAACGCTAAGTAGAACAGGGCAGATAAGACTTGAAGGTTTTCATGGTGAAAGAACTACATGTATATAAGTAAAAACGATTGCGGTTACACCGTGGATCAATCTCTTTCTTGATTATATGTGGTTCTGAGAAGAACTGGGGAATAACTTGACATTTCGAACAGTGTACTCTGTCTTCAGGAGACTGCAGGATTCCGACTGGGAGTGGAGCGTATATGGTGTAGAGAGGGATCCAGATGTAGGGATTAGCTTGGTGAAGTGTTGAGGCGGGAACAGTGATGTCGAGAACAATGGATGCTGCGCTGGATCCTGGTACTACATGACCTGGGTGTGTGCTTACTCAATTGTGTCAGTTGGGGTTTGCAGTGGGAGAGTGAACAGCTGGGTGCCAAGGGTAGAGAAGACCCATAGGCTAACTAGGGAGGGGGGAACCTAACTGGGGAGTCCTAGGGTATAGGAGACCCATTGGACTGGGATGTGAGGATGGGGCGCCAGATATCACTGATGTTGAAGCCGATGTCTTCGGGAACTGTGTCATGCTTGATGATTTCTATGGCTTCTCTGGTGCAGTGGGGATACCATCGTTCGATGCTGGTGATGAGTTCAGCTTGGTTCCAGTTGATGTGATGGTGTTCAGTGTGGGAGTGCTTAAGTATTGATGACTTATCAAGCTCTCCCTTCCTGCCATGGGCTTTGTGCTCATTGATTCGGGAGGTCCCTCCCCGTCTCTCCGATGTACACTTTGCCACATTGGCAAGGAATTCTGTACACCCCTGGTCTGCGCTGGGGGTCCTGCCGGTCCTTGTGCGAGGTGAGCAGGTTGTGCAACTGCAGTGGGGCTGTGTGGAAAACTCGGATACTGTACTTGTGGAGAATGCGCTGGATATAGTGGGAAGTACTGCCTAAGTAGGGGAGGGTGATGGAACTAGGGGCCCTAACTAGTTGGCTTTGGGTATAGGAGACCCTTCGGCCGGGGTTGGATCTGGGATCTTGGGTCTTGACTTGGCTTGGCTTGGCTTGTATCCGTTACATTGCAGTGCTGCGGTGATGTGGTGGAATTCTTGGCCGAGGAATTCTTCGTCGCAGATGTTGTATGCCCTACGGCCAAGGCCCGGTTGACAGACGACTTGATCTTGGGGTGATGGAAAGACGTGCTGTGGAGGTATCTGTTCGTGTGGGTGGGCTTGCGGTAGACCGTGCGGGCTAGGCTGCTGTCCTCCTTTCTGGTCACCTCAACATCAAGAAATGAAATGTTACGTTCTTGTTCCATTGTGAACTGGATGCTGCTGTGAAGCCTGTTGAGGTGTTCCAGAAATAGTCAGAGGTTGTCCTGCCCATGCTGCCAGATGACGAAAGTGTCGTCCACATATTGGAGCCAAACTTTGAGTCTGTGGTCTGTTGTGTTGATGGCGAGCTGTTCAAATTCCTGCATGAACATATCCGCCAGAACCGGGGATATAGGAGATCCCATGGAGGTTCCAGCTGACTGTTAGAGGAATTTGTCCTGCCATCGGAAGCTCGATGAGTTGACACTGGTGAGGAGCAAGTCATCTGTTCTGGAGTGAGGTCTGTGCGGTCCTTGAGGGCAGGGTCTGCTGCTAGTCTGTCCTTGGCGATGTTGGTGGCGTCGGAGGTGGGGACATTGGTGAACAGGGAGACGACATCAAAGCTGACCATGATGTCATCTGGTTGGAGGGTGAGGTCTTGGATGAGGGCAGAAAACTGGTCCGAGTTCTTGACGTGGTGTTTGGTGTTCCCCACCAAGGGGCGAAGAATTTTGGTGAAGTGCTTGGCTGTGTCGTAGGTGGAGCCTCCTCTGGATACCACAGTGGGGCATAGCGGAACGTCTTCCTTGTGGATCTTCGGTTGTCCGAAGAACCTTGGGCATCTGGAATTGGAAGGCCGGAGCTGTGTGTAAAGGGGCTGAATGATGTTACCGGTGCACTGGAGTGAGAGAAGCTTTTGTTGCAGCCTCCTCTCGATGGACGGTGTGGGATCTTTTCGGAGTTCTTGGTAGGAGGCTGAGTTGAGGATTTCCACCACTTTGCTGTTGTACTCTGTCTTGTCCATGACGACAGTGGCGTTGCCCTTATCTGCGCAGAGGATGTGGATGGTCTTGTCCTGACGCAGTGAATTGATGGCTGCCTTTTCCTGCTTTGAGATGTTGGGTTTGGCTGGCTTGTGTTTCCAAAGGGCTTGATGGACCTGCAGGCGGATCTCATCAGCTGCGGACTTGTCAAGGTGGCGGAGGATCGGTTCGGTGTGCTGGATGATGTCTTCAATGGGTGATGATTGGGGAAATAGGGCAGAGTTCATGCCTCGTGACAGAACTTTGGTCTCGTCTGCGGAGAGGGTGCGCTGACTCGTGTTGACCACGGTGTGACTGGTGAAGGATTCTTTGGAGCAGAGATGGGGCTTCATTTGGTACCGGTTGGAAGATACAGAACATCTCATAGGGCTGGAGGGTTGGGGGCGTACATAGGGATATAGAAGATCCCATGGGCGGGGTCAAGGGCTGTAGACGTAGGGATATAGGAGATCCCATTGCCTGGATGGGGGTGGGGCTGGAACCGCTGCGGGCCTTGTGCTTGGAGATCTTGAGAAATTTCTTGACTTAAAGAGGTCTACATGCAGCCTGTCGGTTGCTCGGAAAAGGGCACGGACCACTCTGGCTAAAGAGTCCATTCTGCGAGTGAGTGCCTCCTTGGCGATCGATGTAGGTGATAGCCATAGCATTGTCCGACTGGACCAGAACTGTCTTGCCTGTCAGGAGCAGCCGGAAATGACGGGAGCATTGAAGATTGCATGGAGCTCGAGAATGTTTATTTGGGAGTCCCACAAGGTTGGTTCCCACTGGCCAGAAACTTGATACGGCAGAAGGCTGGCACCCCACATGTAGGTCAGAGCATTTGTTGTAAGCACCACGTCCTGACCCAGAGGAGCAAAAGGAAGGCCGCTGGAGAGATTGGTCTTGGAAGACCACAGTGTTAGGTGGTGACTTAGAATGTGAAGGTCCAGAGAATCTGTGCGCGGTCAGAAGTGAGACACAAGTGAAGTTGGAAAGGTCTCATGCAGAGTCGGCACGGAGGGACAAGGTCAACAAGACTGGCCATGAGACCAAGAAGTTGTAGCCAAGCCCGAGCGTTTATCTGTTGACAAAATCAAAGTAGGGCAACACACTTTATCTGATTGTCCACACATGTAGGCATCCATAACAAATACCATGCCGTGGAAGAGATCGAGAACAGCTCCAAGAAATGTGGCCATCTGCGAATGAGTTGTTATTGACTTCTTGTGGTTGATTAGAAACCCAAGATGGGTTGTAAGAGCGCACACCATCACCGTAGCTGGAACAGCCTCAACTCTTGAGCAACACAGGATTAACCAATTGTCGAGGTACTGAAAGATGAGGATATTTGAGCAATGAAGATAAGCCCCCACCGCTTGGACCACACTGGTGAACACTCTCATAGCAGTGGAAAGACCAAACAGGAAAGCACGAAACTCATACCTCTGACCCTGATACGAGAAGCACAGGAACCGGCGATCGTCGGGATGAATGGGTACATGTACGTAGAGGTAGGCATCCTTGAGGCCTAACCGCCCAAGCTGGAGTGGAAATTGAGTGAAGAACAGCGTGTAAGGGTCTTCATCCGGAACTGCCTGGGGCAGATGAATTAATTCAGCAGGTAGAGGAGTGTCGAGGACCCCATTCGTCCGACATATTTCCCCTAGAACCCTGCTGAAGTAAGAAGACGGCAGACCAATGGGTTTGGGATTGACAACCTAAGAAGGGGTGGAACAGTCACCAACGCAAACCCCCGAAAAACCGTGGGGGCGGCAGATGACACCACACTGGAGGAAGCCGGAGCCAAAGAGTGTGACAGTTCCCAGGGGGATTGCAAAGGCCGACAAGCATGTTTAGGAGTCCCTGTAGGACAAGCTCTGGAGGAGCAGAGCGTGTGGAGGCCTTGGAGGAACACGAGGACTTGAGTCGGAAGGCTTACAAAAGGAGATCTTCCAAGTACGTACTGTCAATCCACTTGACCTCACTTTCGAGAAAAGAAGTAAACTGAACCTCACAGATATCTTTAGCAAACAGGAAAGACTCTTGATGTCAGAAACTGACTCATGGGGAATATTCATAGCCAGAATAACCGATTCCCTACTTGAAGCTGTAGCATGAAGATACCCAGGCAAACTGCTCAAGCCTTGTAAGCAAGGAATCGTCTAGGCAGTGAAAGGGAGGCTCTGAGCTATGGTGTAGCGCCGGGTTATCTGAACCGGGCGTTGGCCGAAACCGGACCTGACTATTGGGCCAGGGCGAAGACAGGCTGGCAGATGACCTCAAAGGAAGAAGGGTCAGACTGCTATACAGTTGACAATTTGTAAGAATTATGGACAATTCCCCAGGTGGCAAGCCTATATGCGGCCCATATGGGAAAAACCTGGGTGACGTGGGTCATCTGGGAAAGGCCGGGGATAACCCATGCCTATCCCTTATAGGGCCCATATGGGATTTCCCATATCAAGATCTACATGGGCTGACCCATTTTGGTGTCATATGGGTCAATCCTGGGAAACCCCATATGAGATTCCACATGGGCTGACCCATATGGGTGTCATATAGGAAAAACATGGGCACACCCACATAGGAACTATGTGGGCCTGCCCATGATATGGGATATACCTGGGCAGCATCGCATGGGTATTATATGGGACCAACATGGGCACACCCACATGGGAAATACCTCAGCCGATGCACATGGGTGATGCACATGCACATGGGAAAAACATGGACACATGGTCCCATATGAGTATCATATGGGACAAACCTGAGCAAGGCTTAGAACAGGAATGGACAGTGCTGTCATTTTCTCTTGAAGTAACCGAAAAAACCGGCAATGTGCACTCCTCTCATAACAGTACAATGCTATCCTTGCTCTCACATGATTTCATAATCTTAATGCAGGCTCGTTCCTTTGTGGAGTTTGGGTGGTGTCCTTCGACTTTTGGCTTGCCCCTCATTCGAGCCTGTGGGACACGTCTCCCTTCTTGACTTCCATATACATGGAGGTATTAAGCTGGCCTGTCTTCTAACTTTTGTCACTGCTCGCCGAGGCTGCGAAATTAAAGCTCTATCTATTGCTGATGGCGGACATATCGGAATAGATGCGCCCACTGTGGACAAATGACCAGTTTATATATGGTCCATATTGCCATTTCTGATACATTGACACATGTTCAATAAGTTCACGTGACCGTGTACATGTGATCAAAAATTTAGTGAATGGAAGTATTGGACTAGGAAATAATGCATAGGTAGGCCTATTGGTAATCTCCTCCCACTTTAGGTTGGTGAGGGGAGATTTAGTATGAGTAACAAAGCTAAAGCACTTGAACAACCCTTTTTACCATGTAATTACCCTGCAGCTACAACGTGTATATATAAAAAACTAGAGCGCTAACTTCTCATTCTCTGCACAGAGAAAATATGACGCTGTCCTGGGTGCAAATATTTTGAATCCATGTGCGTGCTTGTATAACATTCGAAATCATAATCAAATTATGTATTCTGAATGCAACGCACAAGTGCAACATTTGCGAATGTGAGTTCATCTTCTGAATAAGACACACCTGCAGAGGCACAATGGCGCACATTAATTTATATATTTTAAAGCGAACCATTCCCTAACATTCGAGAAAGGTCGTCCGATTTCGTATGCATGTCTTTCGATGGCTGTCATTCGATGAATAAGTTCAGCTAAATTAAAAAGTTATTCCCTAAATTCAGTCAGTGATTAATGAATTGACAGCTGTTGAGGTAGAGCAGCGACTGCCGTGTGCATCGGATACCATTTAAATCTGATTTGAAAAACGTCATGTCAAAATTCATGTGGAGCGCACACGTTTGTTGTTTTGGAGCAGAGCAAAATGAAACGCTCATTTATATAATTGTGCATTCATAACGTTGTGTATTGGCTTTGTAGATGTTCCGTTAAGAATACAGACACAGATACTGAAGCTGTACAAATGCCATACAAACTTGGAGTTATCCATTTGTGCACAAATATGAATACACCCAGCAGGCATCACTTTGTACATGAGTGCTAGTTTTTGTATCTCTATATCTGTATAATTGTACACTGTAGCTCTATGATGTACATGTATATTAACATCGTTATACATTGTATTAAGTGAATTTCGGAATAAAGATGAATGTTTCATAGTCAAAATGTATAATGCAAAAACTAGTTGTTATCGTTGCGTTTCACTATCTTGTTGCAAACAACCCCAAACAACGAAACTACATGTGTGAATCAAATGAATATGTTTGAAATTTTAGACAAGACCTGTAATTGTCTGTCAAAGTTTAAGAATTCCAATACCGTACATTACAATGCAAGTTAAGTACATGTATTGTCTTTTTTTCCTAATAAATAGTAGTTCACAACTGTATTGTTACCATAGTGTGCCCAAAACCTGAGTCCTACATGAGGTACATGTAGTTGTAGTCAGAGAGTACATGTACATGTTCTGAGAACTCCCAATTATGATACGTTGAAATGACCAAGCTACAGATATTGTGTTTTTTTGTCATAGACAGTGGTCAGTTAACATTGGATTTTCTTTTGTATCTTTTGTATTATATCTTCAAATAAACTTAAATAAATCTCTGAAAACAAATTTGGGAAAATACTCCTAACATCAAACTTGAAAAATGTATCGAGTATATTTTTTCTCCCCTGACAGATACAGAGTGTCTAAAAATAAATCTCATACTCAAACCAACTTCGGGAAACAACACATTTTAAAAAACAAATTTAGAAAAGAGAACTTTGAAAAAGTCTGCTTTTGAAAATGTAGGTATTGTAGGCCTTGATTCGTGTAGTTCTCAGTGCTAGTTTGCTTTTGTATGTGTGATTGTGTCCAAATTTAAAGAGGCAAAGCGAAGTCCTGGTCAATCAGACAACCCCAAAGGGCTATAGTGATATTTATGGGCCGGTATCAAATTCTTTCAGAAAATGTAGCCAAATAACATCTGTGTTGGACAAATTAATTAGGCTGATTAATTTGAGTGCACTCTTTAACCTTTGAAGTGGAATGCTAATCTGCATGACTCACTTTAAAGATGTAGTTGGGTATGGTGTCCATACATCTGAACAAGTATCTGAAGAGAATCATTATAAAGAAAGGTTAAGGTTTATAACATGGAGAAATTTGGTTAGCTACATGTACATGTTCCATAGGATCCAGCCTAAACCCCCCCTCACTCCTAATGCTCATTACTTTGAGAATGTTGGGATTTCCCAGTGTCATAAACGGTAATGCTGGAGTTACGTACTCAAGCTGTTGAAGCTAAAAATATGTATATTTTTTTGCAAGCTGCAAAGCAAATGCACTCAAGTTTATGGAATGCATCACATGTACATGTACTGTCCCTCTGTCCATTCATCAGGCAGGCCCGTATCAACATGTACATTGTACATTATTTATTTTTTTGCTTTTTGGTTCATGCAAGTGTCACCTGTGCTTGGTTTCAATCTGGAGTTTTACCAGTGTTAGAATATTGATTTGGATCGTTGTTTTGAAGTTTTGTTTACATGTTTACTGAATCTTGGATTTTAATCACAAGTATTATAAACATGTACTTCTGTACTGTTGGCACACATGAGGCAGTACACACATGTGTACATGTACAAGACGTGCATTCAAGAGGTGGGGTAGGAAACGGATTGGGGTGAAGGGGGAAAGAATAAGAGATGAATTGATGATGGGTGGGGGGTGTAAGATGAATTTGAGGATAGGTGGGGGCAGAGTAGGAGATGGATTGTACAGTATGTCCTCAAACAATGAGAGACTTTGGTTGCTGCTTCCAGATTTCTTGACCTTTTGTCCTCCTGTCTCATCTACATGTAGGTGAAGTTCCAAAATGGATCAATGGTAGTCTTCTTCGCAATGGTGGTGGCAAGTTTGAAGTTGGAAAAGACTCATACAACCACATGTTTGATGGTTTATCTCTGCTCACCCGATATAACATCAGAAATGGCAAGGTACATGTATGTCGTGTATGTATAGGTGCTGGATTTTGAAGGATTTTCATGCCAAATAAAACTTGCATACGTGCATGGTAACTTTATATCAAAACTATCAACTGTCAAAACACATTTAATGGTGAATCAACGCAGCTTGCCTTTTGGATACAGAAATCTTTGAAGTTGTTTGATAAACAACAAAATGCACAATGGAAAGTATACAGTTTTTTGAAGACGTATTTCTTAGAAGTTGAATTTTACATTACACATGAATTTTCTGTGTAGCATTTTCACCTCTGTTACTCTGGTATGTTTGCTTTCCTTGTTTTCTTTTTTACATTTGCAGGTGAGCTACCAGACTAATTTCCAACGTAGTGATGCTTATATCAAGGCCATGGAGCAGAATCGCATTGTTATGTCAGAGTTTGGCACTACAGCTCATCCCGATCCCTGTCTTGGTATCTTTGGACGTTTCATGGCACGATTTAAACCTAGCCAGTTCACAGACAATTGTAATGTCAACTGGATGGCTATTGGAGATGAGTGTTACGTGATGACAGAGACCAAAGAGATTCGGAAGATTGATCCCGTCACGTTGGAGACCCTTGACAAGGTTTGTGGTTGATGAACTTCATCATTACTTAGAGACATGTTTTTTTCCACCTGTATGTTGCACTAAGACCTGAACCTGGGCATACAAACTTACATGTACATGTACACATATGGATATGTATATGTATGTTGTTCCTTTTAGAGCCTGAAAGTTGACCCCTGTTTGCATGCCTCAGGATAGGGAAATAACATAGAATAATTTTAGAATTTGCAAATGTGCAAATGTTTCACACAAAGCCACCTACAGCTACATTATATTGTTATCCTTGCTTCTGCTTGATCATCACTTCACAGGTAAGTGTCACCCTTGTGCTATTTTTACAGGTTGCGTTTAAATATTTTTAAGAGCTTGCAAATGATATTTTTGCCCTATTCTGCCGCTGGAGAGGTCAATTTGCCAAGAATCTTAGAATATTTTCTGGTATTTACAATGTATGTGAAATGACTCTTAAACACTTGGATTTGTTTTAATGATGGCCAGTGATTAGACTTTGCTTTAGTACAGGTACAAGGAAGAAATGATCGGCCATGATGTAAATGAGATCTTTTGGATGAGGACTTGGTCGTGCTCTGCAATAAAAGTTGTCTCCAATGATGGTAAAAACAGTTCTTTGACACAGCAAATAAGCTGGAGCGTGGGGTGAATTCACCTCAAACAAAAGGCCGAAAGTACCTGTAGATGACATAGTTAGGGACGCAAGGTGACTCCTGTTGTAATATGGGAATAGGAAACCTTGCTTGGTCAAGACGAATTGGTTCTCCACAGATCCCTAGCAGATTGCTGGTCCTGATACGGAAGTGTCCATGTACAGATCAAACTGTAGTCCCATCGCCAGTAGTTGTACATGTACTTAAGCCCTTTAGAATTGGCAACCTGTGACCTCCAGTCTTTGACTTTTTGTTTTACTCATTCTTTGTGTGTTGCCCTTCTGCATTAAACTGTGCTGTACGTTTATGCGGATGTACGTTTATTCTGTGCGGACTCACAGTTGCGGCTATATTGTGTGTCCAAGGAATTGCTGTTGCCCTGGTAGCAGCATCCAGAAACTGCCGTTCACCATCAAAGACTGGGAAAGGTGCTCCAAACATTGTTTCAAGTATATAATGAACACAATTTTTTCTGTGACTGTGCAGTTGTTATACATACAGTTGGAGCTGTCGCCTCGTTCATCAGTGATCATTATTGGACTGCACCATGGCATCTTTGCTCGTCCAGAAGACAAAATCAATCATAGTCAAATACCTCAACCCCTCTTTTCTTGTCAAGATGCCGAGTGGTGGCTTTAGATTAGTCACAACCTTTGCCATTGTTGGCCGCTACAGCAAACCATAGCTGCCTCTATCGCTTGACGTCAATTCCACTGTAATGTCAAATTGCACATTCGAAACACATCGTTGCCACTGACCTCCCCAGTGCTTTCTTCCAGATTCCTCTATCCCGAAACTCCATGAAGGACTGTGGAGTGGCCACCCTCTCCGCATAGTTAGAGTCTACAACAGGTCAGCAAGGGGTGTGCCAGGGTTCTGTCCTGCTCTGGAAGAGCTCATGTACCGTGTTCTATCTTGGGGACCTGCCGAAGGAGGCCATGGTGGCCTAGATCGCAGATGACCTGTACCACTATGGCAACACTCATAGGGAACTGTTACACAAGTGGAGGTGAGTTCTGCACACCCTGTACAAGCGCGGCCTGCATCTTTCTGCAAAGAAGACCATCATATGCCCCCAAGCAGCTACCATACCCAGATGGGTTTAATTGAAAGGATCGCTCCCTGCTAGTCCTCATCATGTTGCCACTCTTTATGCTCTATCAAGAAGGTTGCAGGCCTGTGTTACTTAATCAGGACATAC
Organism: Acanthaster planci; assembly: GCF_054643075.1. Classification (NCBI taxonomy): domain Eukaryota; kingdom Metazoa; phylum Echinodermata; class Asteroidea; order Valvatida; family Acanthasteridae; genus Acanthaster; species Acanthaster planci. The sequence continues at coordinate 9,942,531 of NC_141795.1, forward strand.
ATGTACATGTACAAAGTTCTTGCCTGTGTCCTGCCTAACTGCGCCTCCATCATATGATGGCCCTTGATGCCATCGTGAGTGGACATCGGTCAACTGATTGCCTTCAGATGCCAGATGGCACATGCGCTGCCTTAACTGAGGCACAGGCTTCTCTTTCTAAGGCCTGTATGATTACTTTACCTCACCCAGATGACCAGTTACAGATTATCACCGACACGGTTGTCAAGAATCACGGCATAACAGCCACCCTGTACACGTATGTCACACGCCCATTTATGGTGCCTTGTGTGATATCCTAAGGCGTTTAGCTTAGAATGAGAGAGTGAGACATACACGCTGTTTTAGGTGGCTGTACTGCAGTCACGAGGAGTGCGTGACCCTTGACCTTTAATGCTTTCCAAAGTATATGTACGGTGTCCCAGTTTGGACATGTTTTAAGAATACTACACCTTGCACCTACATGTAGCTGGTTTCTTAAGTTTAAACCTTTGTGGATTCCAACCAACCTGGCTTTCTCGTGAAGTTGAGGCACTGTCCATTGCTGCCATCACAAAACTTTTCAGTCCATATATACTGTACACATATACGTGATTCAGATGAGGTAACGTTATTATCATGGGTGATTTAAATTGTGATGTTCTTAATGTTAATATGGACTTTGACCCCATAATATCCTGTTTGATCTTCCCCAGCTTACTCAGCTCATACAAAACCCCACTTGTGTGACCCAATCGACCTAAACAGCAATAGACCTGATTTTCACGACTTATCCAGAAAAAGTGGTAGAGAGTGGCATCTTAGAAACAGTTCTTAGTAATCATTACCTTGTGTGGTATGTGCTACACAAATGGAAGCTGCCAAAATCTTAATGTACATATACCACTATTCATTTCAGACCCATTAGGGATATTGATTATGAGACTATTGCACTTGATTTTATGGATGCATCATGGTAACAATTCTTTAATTGTGACGAGGTCAATGATGCGTGGTCCATCTGGTATGCGATTTTTATGAGTGTTATGCATGTAGATTGGCATGCCCCTACTCTATCTAACATGTCTAAATGCATTCGTAAGTGCCCTCTACCCTGGGTGGATAATGAAATTATTTATCTTATGCGAGAGCATGATTATGCACATAAAAATCACCAAAAGATCAGGTACACTCTTTGATTGTGCACACACTACAACTACGTGTATAAAATATTGCACAATAGGCTCACTTTGAATATTTGTCAGAAGAAATTAGGAAATTATAACAGTACTATAATTGAATCTAATAAAAATAAAAGTACTCTGTTGTGGAAAAATTAAAAGAGCTTCTCCCCTATCAGGCTTATTCAACTCCCAGCAATATTGTTTCCTTCAATGATTACATGGATATTGCAAATTCTTTCAATGAGCACTTCTCCATCATTGTTGAGCATACCAGTATGACCTCCAGTGTGCACTCTTACCAAAATCATAGCGATTTTAAAATTTTCAAAAATAATATGTGTGTTAGGAAAGTACATGTAGTTGAAGATGCTGGTTTTTTCTTCCCATTGTTACAGAGGAGTTTAATTGTTCAGAGAGAAATTTCCTCTATGACTAGTGGAAAGGCTACCTGTTCACCATGCATAGCATAAAGGAAGAAACTTTTACGTAACCCGGTACTTCTTTTAAGAACTGTAATAAGTCAGTAACTTACAGTATCATGTAATCTAAATTTCCCACCACTGGAACATGTGGCCAGGTGTAGCCCGTGTGGAATACGATACACAAGATAAAATCCATGTGGTTTGATCGCTCGAAGCTGTGACGAAAGTGGCTGGCAAAGCATGAGCGACGCATGTTGCTGATCAGCTCACTTGCACTGACCTAATAAACCCATAGAGCTGAATGGTCAACGAATTTGGCGGGCTGCCCCCCGCAATGATTGGAAATCTCTGGATCTTCGTTCTGCTCCACCCCATCTCACCTAGACACTACTATTACATGACAGGCACCCTTCGAATTTCAACACACAATCTACACTTGGCACAAACATGTTGTCTTTTTTCCTAGAGTATAATGAATTTTATCGCTAAGGTCGATAAAATATCATATCTCATAGTTTGGGCATATTAACCCCTGTCATCAGGGTTTGGGTTTTTTTTGGATACCCTGTATATATGTAACAACCTTGACGATAATAACTTGATACATCAGTGCCAATCTGGTCTTCGCCCATTACATTCTGCTGAAGGTACATGTACCTTGCATGAGTTGGGGGAAAACTTGTTTAAGAGCCATTGATAATGGGAAACCAGGTTCAGTTTTTATTGACTTAAGCAAGGCCTTTGACTCTGGAGATCACGAGATTTTGCTTAAAAAAAATATGTCTGTAAATCATAAACTGGTTTGAATCCTACAGGTACACGTACATGTGTTATCGATCTCAGTCTGTGAACTGTAAGGGAAGGATTTCAGAATCAATGCCAGTTAAAACTGGCATACCCCAGGGGCTCGATCCTAGGGCCACTGCTTTTTCTGATGTATACTGCTGTGTTCCCACTTTTGACTTTGTATTCCTGATAACACCTTTTATCAGATAAAAGGTGTTATCAGGAATACAAAGTCAAAAGTATTAGATAACTGATAAAAGTTATTATACGCAGCGAACATCTTACATACTTTCGGTATATGTGTGGCGTTGTTGTTGGCATGGAAGGACTATAAACAAGTGTTTGACCTATGACTTCTGCCATTTGACCTGGTTGAAAGTGAATCAGTGGGCAAGTCGCTGACGGGCATTTCGCTTGAAAGTGTAATCTATGCAGGCTTATACCAGTTTTTTTTTTAGGTTGACGTATCCGTATGCAAATGGGTTGAGTTAAAATTTGGGCCAATCAGAAAAAGAACCTGAGCGTTGGGACGCTATAATTTGGTGGGCTCATGCAAAAGTCAGTCATTCTGTCACAGTCTTTCAGAGGAGGCAGAGTAGTATAAAAATTTTTGCTTGGGAAATTCAGTGGAAATTTTACCCACCACCAACCCTCTCTCCTCCTTTCAGGTTTAACTACTCGTAGTTTCAAGGTTGGGCAGTTTTTATGCAGGCAGACAGCCAATAAGCCTCTTTGTTGTAATTAACAGTTGTTGCATCTGGATTGTTCTGGACTATTGTTGAATTACATGTAAATTGTATTTACAAGTGCCCCACCTTTGGAAAATTCGTAGTGTAAAGTGCAATGATCATAGTGCTTTAAAGTTTCAAAAGGCTATGCTCCCGACCAAGTGTTCAACATTGGTGGGAACACCATGTGCTATCTTTCACTTGTATGTATACATGTACCATAGTGTTAATGTCAACGGATGTATTCCAGTGCAATTATCAGACTAAGGTCCCTTTGTTTTACTCAGGTGTACCAATATTACCGGTAATTTGGGTTTGGCAGGTGTACCTTTCCTGATGGTGGTCCTTTGTACTGCCTTTCATTTGGTCCAGTTTACCAGTATTTATAGGGTCCAGTGTACCCTTCTTTGTTATGGTCCGGTGTACCAGCATTAAGGTCCGATGCAGGCATGCATTTGTGGTCCGGTGTACCAACATGTGGGTGTGGTGTACCTTCTTTAAATATGCATGCAATCTTAGTCCGGTGTACCCCCATTTTTGTTCTAAGCGTGCTCTATGAGTTAGTGAATACATGTAGCCGGCTTGCCAGAATCGGTATCCGGCGGAAATAAAAACATGACTGTGGCACATGCACATAAAATTGAGCTACATGTATTTGTGTAACTTTGTCATGAGTCTGTGTATAACTGTAAATTATATAACCTGCATATTATGTAATAATAATCTGCTGTTCTTCTAGCAAGGCTGCAATTGAAAGCAATCTTAATGCTGCGCTACATGTAGCTAAAGTTACATGTATGTAAATGGTCAGTACAAAATAAGCTGATAATCAGTGTAACCGAAACTAAGTGCATGCTCAATGGGACCAGAACTAAAACTTTAGATAATATCCTAGATGTTAGTCTTAACAGCAGTCCAGTTACCCAGGTCTGTTCTTTCAAATATTTAGGCATCATCATTGACAATGATTTTTTATGGAAATCACACGTCCAGCCAGTTATGAAGTCTGTTTTTGGAAAATTGGGAATGCTTAGATAAATTTGTGCATGCGTTCCTCGGCAGACACTATGCAGTCTCTTTATTATAGTTGTATTCTACTTTCATGTATTATAGACCACTCTTGCAGTGTACGGGGAAGCAGATTTCACAGTCATAATGATGCCATAAACTTATGACTAGAGCTGCTAGATTACATGTGCATGTAATTGTCGGATATCACTACCTTATGCCTTCGGTAGACATGTTTATAAGTTGAAATAGATGACATTTGCCCAGAGGGTTGAGTTTCAGAAAGCCGTCCTAGTATGCTTACACTCGATGTGCCCAGGTATATGGAGAACTATTGTCACTTCTTTGGGAATCGGCAAACAAGACAGGCATGAATGTGAAATCAAAAGTTCCTCATGTAAAACCGGAGTACATACATGTACATGCTTCCAGCTTGCTAGGCGATGCCCATATCTGTAGTGAATTGCATGTACGTGTACACCGAAAAGATTCAACAGGTTGTTGACGTACAGGGGATTAGGCAGTACCAGGCTTCTGAGAAGAAGGTTGGGGTGAGGGAGTGTGAGGGGGGTGAAGGGCGACTTTGAGTTCAGCCAGAGTGGAGTTGATGCTGGAAAGTGCCTCGGAAAATGGCTGGTCCGAAGTGGATGAGACAGGGGCAGGCTGTTGTGGGGGGCGTTGTACTTTCAATGGCCGTCGTGAAATGGACTGGGCTTCTTGTTCGCCCTTACGAACAAGGCGAACTAAATGATCAAAATCGGCGACAGTATCGTTAAGATGGCGGCAGGCATTTCGGACGTCAGGGTCGCGCAGTCCCCGCCAGTAGATTTGACGGGGGACAGTGTCCATAGAGGATTGGGTAATCCACCACGGCGACACGAATAAAAAACCAGGAGCTTTAAATGTCTGCCAAAGACTGCTGCAGACTCCTGGTCCTCCTGCTGGCTATTCTAGGCTTTTTGAAGGAGAGCCAGTCCATCTTGCACTGTACCATAGCTTGCTTCATGTTCATGAATGAGGTGGGGGATTGAGGCATCGGGGCTAAGTGTCTGAATAAGCCGGCTTGGCTCTCCACAAATGGACTGTCAGACATATGGGGCAAGGACTCGTTCAGAGTATGTGGCATCACGAAGGAAGGACTCCACTTCAAAATTCCAGGTATCAAAGTCCACTCCATGCCCTTTGGTTGAATCTCCCATGAATAATGATATTCGCGGGGGTTGGACATAACCTGTTGGCAAGAGGGGAGGAGGCAGTGGTGGGTAGGCGGGCATGGGGCGCTGGGAAAGGGGACTTAACAGCAGTAATTGGAGAGGGTGAGAGGGATCGTATGCCGAAGTCAGATTGTCTTCAACAGAGCCTGGTACTGCGGTATTATGCAAGGGTTGGGCCACATGTAGCGGTCCCATGGTTGGTGCTGAGACAGGCTCGGAAGATGGCACTGTAGAGAACGCAGACGTGGAGTGCACAATTTGAGGTGGTGGGGGCTGTATTATGTGAAGTGTTGGAGGTGACGTATTTGATCGCGAGACTGGGGTTGGTGTTGGTGGATAGATAATGGGGAGTGGAGAAAGCCTTTCCGCAGATGGAAGAAGGGCTGCAAGAGCGATCAGTTCTGTACACGGCAGGGGAGGTTGCTTGAATGAGCGCAGCACATGTGGGTGTCCATCGAGGAAGGGCTGTCTATCTAACAAGTAAATGGCATTAGTGGCATCATCCGGGAAGCGATAATGGCAATACAAGTACATGGATGTGCCATAGTCGGCTCTAGAATAATACAATTTGCTAACTGATTGAACTAAGCCTGCACGACTCATATGTCTCTGTACCTACTCTGCCGTGGCTCAGTTGACTGGGGATATTGGTTACAAGGACCGTGCTTCTAGTAAAGGGTCTCAAAGGTGAGTTTTCCATGATGGAAGTGATATAAAAGGGTAATGTACCGGCAATACAATATTAGTATCAATGTGAACGATCGGAAAATAAACAAAATGCAAATAACGAGATTACGCAATTACTGCAAGTAACTAATACTATAAGAGAACTCTGTGAACTACATGAAGAGATTTGAACAAAAAAATGGTTAAATCACAGGTGCCAGGTAAGGACTAGGTGTATGGGTAGCGAGAAAAGATCAGACAATCAAATATATCACAACAATATCAAAGCAATCAGCTATCAACAAAATGGAAGACAAATAATATCAGATAGAATTTGTGGGCTTCACTGCTTAGCCGTCGAAGGGTGCATGTGAATGAATGCATTCAATCAATATGAAAGAAAAGCACAGTGTAAACCACACATCGGGCAGCAATTATGTAGCGGGCATGATATGAAAACGATGACACCTGCTTGCGTTATTTATTTGTTCACTAGTTTACGCCATTTTATTGTCAGCCAACCAGTGCCCAGGAGATTAGTGTGTTTCCGGCTAAGATAGCGAAAAGTTTTCGCACGCTCTATGAAAATACAAATATCCTAAATCTAAAGGATACATATATTTAAAAATAACAAGAAAAACCCAGGGATTCTGTTTACAGAAGATAATTATTAATTAACAACAAAAATAAATAAAGGGCCTAGCTTGAAGATGTGTTGAAGTTGGGGATGACTTGTCTGGGCTTCACTTGGCAATAAGCTGGGGAGCTTGCAGTTAAAGGACTTGCAGTTCAAGGGGGCTTGAATGAATTCCGAGGATCGTTGGCTACGTGCAGATGGTGTGCAGGGCTCGATTGCACAATATCTCCTTGCCCGGCTTGAGTAAATCAGGTGTGGGGAACACAATTCATGCGACTCCACTCCAAGTCACTCACTGTCCAGCAGTACATGCAGCTCAATAGGCTCACTGATGTTACCCTAGTGCCTCAGTACTAGTGGTGTCTTTGCCTAGAGCAGGACAGGGACGAATTTGTAATTGTGGCAGGTTCAATGCAAGGAGAGATCACAGAGACAACAGAACAGTCTCTGTTGAGTCCAGTAGCCAAGTGGAGTGCAGGGTCACTGGCCACTGAATTTATCTGCTCCTCAAGGACTCTTGTGGTTGGTTGCAAGTTCTGCTACCAACCTGCCCACATGCGCTGCCAAGCAACCCACACATTTCTAAGAAACTGCATGACCTAACCCCGGGGGAGTTAGAATTTCAAAAAAATGGGGGCACAGAATTTATCCTATTACAATTCCATCATACTTTGCCAATAGAAATGCACGTGACCATACCGACTCATCTTGTCAGATCTGCGTGTTTGTGAAGTCTAGAGAGGACTCATACATTAACGAAAAACTATATCATCAAATTGTCATCAGTGTGCTGCTCTCCACAATGCCCCCACTTCAGTGACACCCAGACCAGCCTCTTCAGATCCACCAGATGTAGTTGGTAACCTTTGCTGTCAACATAATCAAAAGGAGTTGCCAGGTAATTCTTGTTATACGGGAGACTGTCATATTGTTGTGCACCCATGGCCACTAACATTCCCTGGAATACTATTAATAGACTTTGTAACCGTCAGTCATTCCCCATGATGATTGTGTAATGCCTTTTTGCACCCGAAACTAATACACTAGAGTTCTTTGTCTATTCTTCACCCTTTTACTCACGACAATTAGATTCTTGCATACCAATCAGTTAGAAAGTCATGTGACCTCTTGAGATGGAAGTTTCCCATTGGTTGAGCTCTTCAACAATGCTCTTATTTAATTTATTCCTCAGCCCCTAGAATCCTACAAATGGAGCTTATTTTGCCTAGCTCGTCGGTCAGGTGCGTGAGTGAAATGTTACGTAGTGTGGAGGCTGGACCCATTCCGAGAGTGGTGCAGTCATGGCAGTAATTCCAAAATACCATTCTTATGGTGAAGTGTGTGACATCATGAGTAACCATATGACCCCCCAGCTACCGGCAGCTTAGCTTGGACCGATGCAAGTGCGGTGTTGCCTAACCCAGGGTGCCAGTAGAGAGATTTGTAGCATCGTAGCAGCCCGTCACCGCTACATCTGAACCATTTGTCGAGCAGGCCACCACCATGTTCCTCGCCTCTCTGGTCCTGCTAACTTCCTTAGCCCAGATCTTCCCTGTCTCTACACTGAGCCAATGGTGCAGTCACACGGTGTGGTGATTCAATCATTGTGCTCACCACACTCTAGTCTGAGCAGCAGTGCAATCGGTACAGTACTGGTACATACACAAGTATAATGCTTGGCCCGTCCAGGTGGTGCTTGTCACCGTGGTGGGGCGGGACAGCTCCCGCCATGGCTTAGTGGGTCAGAGTTATGATATTTGGTACACCCATACGGTACCAACTTTGTTTGACTGGAATTTCCACTGGTTGTGCTGACCCGTAGTTTAGTTACTTGTATCAACTTTGCCTCTGACTTTGCATTTCAAGAGTTGCACCATTATGTTTAATAGCTACAGCTACTTCAAAACCCCACATGAACTTAAATGAAGCAATAGAAGAGAATTCAGAGCAGTAACCAGCTATGCAGTTTGACTGTTACCCAAACCCTTAGTGTATCCCATCTTTTTTGACCCCAAATATCACATCTTATTGGAACAATTAAAGTCCATGCTACCACAAGTCTGGTATTTAGGAATGCAACAATATTTTTCCCATAACAGATTTTTGATCTTTGTCTCTGACTGTGTGGGTGCTTATAGTAGTTTGCATAGGATTTGCTTTTTTTATGGAGTGGCATAGACGATGTAGCACATGCGCAGTTGGGGCAGAATAATCCCAAGAGCTGGAGGGTACTCTATCCCAATGAATGGCCCATTTTTAAAATGTTATCGTATTTGTAGCCTGTGAGTTCCTTTAGTTACACATACATGAAAGTACTAGTACATGTATATTCCACTTTGTTAGTAAGTTACTTGTGTTAATTCATTCACTAACAACCTCCTTCAGTCCTCTTATTAATATTCAAGAATTCTGCAACCTCCAGGAGTTTCTTCCACCAAGTTATGCCTTTGTTATGAGAAACAAAAAAGAGGTCACGCCAGTAGTCATGATTGGGCCCTTTAGATTTGGTGACCTCTGGCCTTTTGTTTCACCCATTCTTCATGTGTTGCTCTTGTTCACTGTTTACCCAACAGGGCAGTTTCACAGTTGCTGCTATTGTTTTTCCTCCTGTCCTCCCATAGTCTCCTTGTTTATATTTACATAGGTTTTTCCTTTCTCCCTGACATCATCGTTACATGTACTTGTAACCTTTTACATTCTAGAAACTTTTCACCATTGAGATGGCAAAAAAAAATCTGCAGTACACAAGAAAGTTCCTGTCGTTCTTAGGCGCCGGCAGCGGAATGATTTTCAAAGTGGGGCCAGTTGTTAGACCATCAGCAATTAATACTTGTACATGTATATAGGTCAATCCGTTATGCCTCACCCAATTATAGGACCTGCAAAAAGTGGGGCAGGCCCCTCCAGTCGAAAACTTGGGGGGAGGGGGCAGTGGCCCCCTACTTCCGCCGCCAGTGTTCTTACACCCACCCATTTGGCAAATGCGATGAAACACACCGATTTTTGTGTTGCAATAAAAGATGTGTGTGATGTACATGTACAAAGGATTCTTTCTAACAAATCTGTCTGATGCATTTACATGTATACTGTTGTGTATGTAGGTTGACCTTTCTAAAAGGATGGCTGTGCATACTGCAACTGCTCATCCTCACATCACAAATGATGGCATCATGTACAACATGGGATCACATTATGATAGGAAGTCTCATTACAACATCATCAAGGCACTTCCACCAGATCCAGGTGCGTGTACATGTACATGTCTATCCGTTGCTGGCACTCACTCCAGTGCCTACTTGAAGGACATGTCTAAAGACTGTCTTGAATCATTCAAATCATCTACTGTGATGGAAATCATGTGTGATCTTGTTATTGATTTTGTCATCAAGAAAAGAAATATGAAAATGGAAGGAGATGCCTAATTCACTCATGAAACTGTTCTTTTTTTGTGTGTTTGGCTCACAGGTGTGATGGCAGACCCAATGAGCAAGGCATCTGTTCTCTGTTCAATTCCTGCATCTGATTCATTCCCATCCTACTACCACAGCTTTGGCATGACCGACAACTACATTGTGTTCCTTGAGCAACCCCTGGTTCTTAATCTTCTCAAGTTACGCTTTATACGGATTTTCAAGTCAGGTGGGAATCCTTTTAAAGAGGCATTAATTAGCTTCTTATACTTCGACATTCAGGGCTTAGGAAATACATAGGCCACCAAATGGATTTGTCAAACGAAAATAAGGACAAGAGAAAAAAGTGGCCGCCTCTTTCCACAGCAAAGGACCAATTTTCCAAGCACACAAGGTCAAATCAGGTGTTTATGTTTGGCTTCTAATGCCACTAGGAGATGACATTTATAGGAGGCATTTGCAACTACATGTTTGCCTGATTTGCCTGTGGTCCTGCCTGTATATGTACCTATATGTTTCAACCGCTCTCTAAGTTGTGCGCATGGAAGGGAAGCCAACAAATGACGAAAACGAGTACCAATTAAAAACGAAGTGAATTAAAAAAAAGGTTTTCTTCCTATATTGTCCTAAAAGTTATCAATTTTTTTGTTCAAAAGAACTGACTGATCCCTGTTCACCACTTCCCAGGTTATATCGTGTGTAATTGGGTTGTGACAGACAAGTGCCTTTGGGCTAAGAAGTTAAGTGAATACAACAGGGATCACTGGTTAAATAATATGTATTAACAGACACAGTAAGTGAACATCCACTAAAGAGGAGACACCTTTGCATTTTTTTTTTGAGAGGAGCATGTTTGAAGAATGTTAGGTTCCCATAAAGCTGCATGATATTCTGGGAGTGGGTTGGAGAGTGTGTTTTATAATCTTGTTTGGTGCACTAGCTGTAACGTATTTCAGATCATTTCAGAAGTAATTATTTTTTTTGAAGTTTTCTTGCAAAACTATATGCACCGTACTATATGCATCTTGATAGGTTTTTCAACTACAATGAAGTATCAGAAGACACGCCCAGCACGATTTCACCTCATCAAGCGTGACACAGGGGAACTCCTCTCCCAAAGGTTCCTGGCTGATCCCCTTTTCTGCTTCCATCACATCAATGCCTATGAAGAGGGAGGACATGTGGTAGTGGATCTGTGTTGCTACACAGATGAGAGTGTCATCCAGAGTGTGGCCGTTGCAGAAATGAGGAATGGAATGAGGACGAATGCTCCACTCATAAAAAGTGAAGGCAAGAGATTTATTCTGCCGGTCGACAGAGAGAAGGTAAAACTATGCCCATTTTACTTGATAGAACTTGCATGAAGGAAGTCTTTAGATTCATCGTTTCTTTTCATCTACCATGAAGCCCTCAAATCTATCAAAATAGAGATAGTTTTCTTTGACTTTGGTAAGCTCAGGAGTGCACATACGGTGCAAACGTTGAAGACAGCATCAGTATGGCAGTGCTGTTCAAACTTGACATGATCATAGAACAAGCTCTGCTTTCCATAAGGCATAAGAACTGATGTTCTTGGGATATCAGTTGAGAGTGGGGTGTCCATGGGTATTTGCCCCCCCCCCCTTCAATTTTTTCTTAATAGAAAAAAGAGCATTATATACCCCTGTGTTTTTGTGCATGAGAACAAAAGGAAAGGCTCCACAAGAATACAAACTGGGGTGTACGCATGGACATGTATGCATAATGTGTTTATGATGCCTTGTGGGCAAGGATTTGTCAGGCTTAAACATTTCCTGATTTCAAGAATTTTTTCTTCTGGATTTTCCTGACTTAAGATTTTTCAAACAATCCCTTTCAAAATTTCAAAAATCCTGAATTTACCATTTCGGTGTTTTTACATAGAAAAGTTGAATTACATGTAGAACACAAAAATGTGATATATGTGCCCTCAAGCAAACACATGTACATGCCGTAGAACCACTTGACAATGGACTTCTGGAACTGATGCTCTTAGCGGTTCTAACAAGCCTTACATTTGTGCAGAAAGGTCAAGGGTCAAGGTCAAAATGGCTTGAATATAAGCAATCTTGTCAGTGCTTCAACTTGAAAACCACTTGGCAAATGGACTTCAAATTTGGTTTGTGGATTGCTGTTGGGGGTCCAAAAAGTCTCACATTTAGAGCAAAAATGTTCAGCGTAAAGGTCAAAATGGCTACAGCAGTAGAGAAATCTTGCAATCGCAAAGTTAAGTTGGTTTAGGCATTGACTTTGTGGGGCATTTTTGGTTGTTATTGTACCATTCTAATTTTTGTTTTCTCTTTTAGGAAATGCCAACACCTAAACTATGGTTCTGTACTAATGTACCTGTCTGTTAGGAGGTCTTGGATTATAGTACATATGCTAAATGGACAGTCATTTCCAGAAAAATGCCAATTTGTCCCCCTGCCTGACTCACACCTGGACAATCTGCTGGTAAAGGCCACTGAAGAAAGATGGGTTCTTGGGAGAAACAGGCATTTTGGTGAAAAAAAAGAGCACTTGATGGTGATGAGCGTTAAGTTGTAATGTTCAAGAGTTTTAGGTGTGTACTTTCGTTTCTTGTGAGCTCTCTTGAGTATTGTTTAAAGAATTTGGGGTTTTTTGCAGACACCTGGTATGAATCTCAATGCCCTGGATTACTCTAAAGCAACTGCTGTGCTCAATGATGATGGCTCCATTCACTGTACCCCTGAGGTTATCAGTGATAAGTGTAAGCATTTTGTGTTAACCTTGTGCATAAGAAGGGAAGTGAATTTGATATCCGGAAACATTTGTAGCAAAATTCATGTGGTTTGAAATGTGTCTAACCAAGTTTATGAATTTTCATAGCAATTATTTGATCTAAAGTCATAAATTCCCATTTCAGTTCACTCTATTGGTTGTGATCAATTATTGGTAGATGGTTTGTAACAGTTTTTGAAAAACTGACGGATTGCTTTGTTTTGACAGACGTAGAGCTCCCAAGAATAAACTATGAGAAACACAATGGGAAGCCATACCAGTATTTCTATGGTACCAGTGGTGACCTTTGGCAAGTGAGTTGATATTTTTCTGTCCATAACTGTCTCAAAACACAGTAAATTCCTATTTAAACCTTGCCATTCATTTTAAACAAGGCATGTGTTATTGGTCACAGAACTCCACATTTTGTTTCATTGTTTTCAATTTGTACGGGCTTTTAAATTTTGTTCTATCGAATTCTTTGATACTTTCCTTTAATTTATCTTCTCTAACTACAGTTACTTAAAAGTGACACAAGGACAGCAACATCTCAAGTGTGGATGGAGGAGGGCGCTCTCCCCTCTGAGCCAGTCTTCATCGGTGCTCCAGGGTCAACAAGTGAAGATGATGGTGAGTGTTTGTACTCGTGAGTGATTGAGCAGTGTTGGCAGAAAGCTGATATTGATCCATTGGAATCATCACTAATCCATGGATATGATTTTGCTCACCAAGCTATGTACCAAGGAAAGAACAGTTGTAAGTAGTGTAGATTGACTTCACAATCAGTTTTAAGTCAGTACTTCCTGTCTCTTGAAAATTTCTGTAGTTAGCAATGCCATGGGACCAACTTACTCAAGGACTTTAAAGGTGGATTTTTGGGTTAGGAATTGGATTCAATCCTTGATGAAAACCTTGCTATAAAACGGTTTGGCTGTATGTGAGGATGGTGTAGAGATTTCAGTAACTGATAACATGATGTGGAAGGAAAGAAATTTTAAGTTTGGATGATGGCGCTGTACTTGAATATATATACATGTACATTGTATGCATTGGGAGGCCCCAGAAATAAAAACTTTATCATTCACAGAAAATATCCCATGTTAACTTTTACACTCAAAAGATCTCCCTCTAAAAAGTGTCAAATCATGGCCTCAAACAAAAAAGAAAAAAGGAAATTTCATACGTGAACATACACGCATCTATAAGCGGATGTTGAAGTTTATTTAAGATGCCACTTCTCTTTCCTAACTGCATCTTTTCTATCTCTCTTCTGCAGTTTGCCTGGTATCCAGGATAACTAACACCTATTTTTCTTTTTGTTTTGAAGGTGTGGTTGTTTCTGCTGTAGTAAGTGTACAGGAGGGTAAACCTTCCTTCCTTTTGGTGTTGGATGCTCGTGATATGAAAGAGGTAGCTCGGGCTGAGATTGATGCAGAGGTCATTTTTGGCATTCATGGCATGTATCTTGCCAATTAATTGATCTGACACAGTTTGTTCTCTTTGAGGGAACAGTCCTATAGCTAATGTGTTTGGACTTAATTGCATTTGTTTTTTGAAAATGATGAAGAAAAATCTATTTCTATCTTTTAGTTGCCACTGTGACAGTGTTATTAGTTCTAGTAGTTCTTAATTTAGTATGCTCTATGGGATTTTTATTGAAAATGCTAAGGGAATAAATATGTGCTTGGTTGGTCTTACCTGCAGTTAAGACCGACCAAGCACATATTTATTGCCAGTCATAAATATATTTTATTCAGATTGTCAAAAGAAGTCGATATGATGGATTTCCAGCGTTTTTGTTCTAGACTTTTACTTTCATTTTCCCCAACACCCCTGTCTATTTTATGGAATTATTCCTTGTGCAAATTGTCTAGTTGGCGTGTGCGTGGCAAGCCGCGTGCACACACTCTCTTGACCAATCAGCATTGATTAAACAAGGTGACAACACATACATTTGTAATTTATGCAGCAGGCATTATCAAATGTTAATACAGGGTCAAGTTGCAAGTTGTTGGATAGGGAGACTGAGGTATTCATGAATGAAAGTTAAAAGAATGAATTTGTAGTTGAAACAAGAATGTTACTCTGACAAGATAAGTTACTCTGATAAAGATAAATCTTGAATGACTCTTCCATTGTTTGATTGAGTCCAGCTTGTGTTGTAATATAGGGTCCAGGGGTGTTTGGGGGGAAGGTTGAGGGAGGTCACATACATATGCACTCCCCACCTTCTAGATATAAATTTGATATGCAGAGCATGCTCTACAGGAATGCTTGAGCATTCCTTTTATTGGTGACCTGTGTAACAATGGACAGGGACTAAATATACATGTAATCTATCAGCTAAAGCGACCAAGCTGAAGTCCCCTTGATTGTTAGATGTCATTGAAAGTCACCCACTTTTTGTTGCTCATTTCATAGCTCATTGGCATGTTTGGGGTTATGGTTGCACCCTTATTCAAATTGGTATGCACAGACCTCCCCCTTTTAGTAGGTTACTGGTAAAGGGTACCTGGAGATATGGGAATACTCCGCATAAACACCAACAAATGCAGTAAAAATCCTTCAAAATAGTGAAACAAAAACTGGAAATGAGGTTAACTGAGACACAAAGGTTCATTCTGACGGTATATATTGGTAAGTCTATTAAGCTGCCCTTTAAACAACTTGTTTTCTGTGCTACTCACCCCTACCCTCCAGTCACCACTGCCACTGCCCCCCCCCATCTCTTGTGATGCCTAAACTCCACCCCTACCTCAGTGGTGTAGACAGCATGCAGGGTGGGGGATGAAACATATTGGACAGTCGTTGTGGAGAAAAATAGCCTCATTTCCCCTCTCAAATCATGGAGAGGTAACTTCACTAGTACCTATAGTTCCTGCCACACATGTATCCCCACGTCCAGTAATGTCCCTGTTGCCAATATAGAAAACGAGGTAAATGTACATGCACTTCAACATGTACAAAAATAAGAGCTAACTTACAAAACCAGTAGAAATATGAATATATTTGCTGTATATAAATTTATTTATTTCACTTTATCAGTGGCACTAGCAAGCACACTATTACATTGCTACATCTAGAGAGCGTTCATGAACCAAATATTGACGTCATATGATAGTGCTGAAGACCTTTCTTTTGTCTTGGGACATTAACATCTGTTTTGTACGATGAGCCATCAGTTCACTTAAATTAAGAAAAAACTATAGTCATCTGTGATGTACCAAAAGACAGGTTGCTGTCTTTGCCGTATCAGGAAATACACTTTAATGGGGAAAATAATTAAGATAAGAGAGCACGGTAATCGGAAAGTAGTTTGCATGCATTTTTCTTATCGTTTAACATTTTGAATTTTCGAAGTATGGTGCGGGCATTTTCCTACTTTCAACATTTGAATGTTTCTGCTCCATGAAATGATTTCGGAAAGGAAAACTTTATATACATACTTGTCTGTGAGTTCTGGGTACTTTTTATCAACGTGGTTAAGTACTCTGCTAATGTTGATGAAACAAGAATTTTGTCTTCAGTTAGATTTGAAAACAAAGAAAGACACGGCAGAATTTTTAACAATAAACGTCGTATTCGTGAAATTATTGCTGAGACGAGGGACTTTTTCTTCTTTCGTACTCTTTTATTATCCTAGACTTTCAAACCTTGAGGACTGTGAGGAAGCCGGGAAAGTATCCCTATCATCTTGGGTCACGTTTCGGAAGAGGCGATTATTAGAAATGGACTAACCTCAAAAGTGTGCGGGCCTTGTATTCCTTCTGTTGCAGAATTAGACTCTTGAGTGCTAATCAGAAAATTCGACAACAGGGGAAGATTCCTTTTGTTTTGCATGGGTTTTCACCCGATTGTGCCGGGAACAAATGACAAAAGTACTTAGTTGTGTCAAGGAACCTAAGCATGTCGAAGGAACTGACGACTGTTAAGTTGAAATAAAAGGGGCTGGGTTTTGAAACAAGTCATTTATACAATAAGTGTACAAAACAGTTCTGACTTGTGTTCGACATTGTATATCGTAGTCGGTGTAAAGACACACTCGTGTTTATGATTTGATTGATCGACAAAGTAAAATAAACTCAACGTAAATCAGATAAATTAATAAATTATTGAAAGGGCTACCCCCACCCAAGTGCTATCCCACTGCCTCCCTTAAAACAAAAGAACAAAAAAAAACTCTGCCGATAACGTAAGAGTTGTGAATAATAATCTCGGAGCTTTATAAATTGCACATTCCAGCAACTACAAGCAAAATAAAACAACTAAACTCCGTAATCTTCATCACAAAATTTATTAAATTTGAAACAAAATCATACACACGCTTACACGGGATTGTGAATTTCAGATGACGGGTGCGTGAAACCGAATGACCCAAGTGGCCAGTAGTGGGGGGGGGGACTGTTTGGTACACTTTTTATAGTACACTTTTTATAGTACACTTTTTATAGTACACTTTTTATAGTACACTTTTTATAGTACACTTTTTATAGTACACTTTTTATAGTACACTTTTTTATAGTACACGTTTTATAGTACAGTTTTTATAGTACACTGTGTAGAGTACAATAATGATAGTACACTTTTTTAGGGTACACGTTGACCCAAAATCTTAAAATGTTCCCCAATAGACCCATGGCCCGGTCAGGAAGTCCGGACGTAAACAAAGGGATTATAATCCTTACACAACAGTCCGTGGGTCGACTGCTCCGAAAGCAATTATCGGATTGGGAGTACTAATCCTAACAAACCGTGGGTGTTTGGTTTCGGACAATAGGCGGCTCGTGCCGCCGGTTAATGAGAGAGATAATCTCTAGATAATAGACTGTACGTAGTGGCTGAGCTGTGTCGGCGGACTATTGTGTTAATGATTACATTGTGTATGTTGGAAGTGAGCGTTGGTCTGACTTAACCTTTGGACACTAAAGAAGAGAGGGCGCCCACATGCTAGCGGTCTTTGGGTTTGGCTTACTGTGGCTACCGAGATTCGATCGATACGGGAAGAAGACTCTAGTGTCCCTAGCTGAATTTTTAATCCTTTGAACTAGAGTGTTTTACGTCTCGTTACCCTGTACATGTATACGTTTCACAAATTCAGTCACAGCGGAGCATTACTGTTGTTCGTTATTGCGGAACCTAAATGTAAAATACAGCATTATATAAAATTAAGAGTTCTGGGGGTGGCATGACGTCAGTTGGGATTTTTAATACGTAGCAAAGGGGTAAATTTATTCGTCGTGCTGTGGAATATTGTGCAGAAGTTCCGGCCAATATCCGACCTGAAAATTATCATTCGATAGTCATACCGATAAGTATAACACAAAACAAATTCAATGGACTTCACATATTGGTTTCTGGTAGGTTGGTACTGGTACCGTTTTATTTCCCGTTGTTCATCATTGATTTTTTTACAATAATTATCTTAGTAATTTTAAGAATTACTACAAAGGTGATTACCGGAAGTTTGTTAACTTTGAAATCAGGGTTATTACATGTATTCATTATTTTTGGAACAATTTGTCTCTACAGACTGTTATCTTTTAGGCATGCTCCTCTTCGTCATGAAACAGTCCGGCAAATTTTTCAGCATGTTTAGGCAAAACTCTATTCAAGGCTTTGTTGACGTCCATGCCTTTATCAAGTTTTCCATCGAGATCATCCACAATGTCCTTGTGAGTTTCATTTTCCCTCAAATATAGGTAACTTGACAGGAACTCCTTATAGTTGTCGAAAAAGTCTTGTTTGACGGCCCAGAGGGTCTTTCTGTTTGCCTTCTGCCTGGCTTGATCTTCATCCATGCCTTCGTTGACGTACTTGTCATATTTTTCATCCCTCATTTCCCTATGTGTTTCTCTAGCTTCAGTCAGCCAATCTTGGTAGGCGGCATTGTCTTCCAAATCTGAACTGTCTTCATCCGAGGTTTCGTCATCGATCTCCTCAACAGAATCCGAGTTTTCGTCAGCTTCATTCATGTCTGATTCCTCCTCACCATGGATATTTTCCATGTGCCTCTCTAGATTAAACTTCCGTCCGAAGCATTTGTCACACTGGTGACAAGCATATGGCTTGGCTGTATAAATACCATTCATGTTGACTCTGCGAAGGATGACCTTTAAATGACACGGAACAAGTGAAAGCGTTCCATATATCCTAAATATACACGTATTTACTACTTCTGATTTGCATATTTCATTGTTTATTTTTTTATTGTTTTATTGTTCAAATTGGTCTTTTTATCGCTCAAACTACTCTATGCATTGCTCGTTTACTCGTTTTATTACTCTTTTACTCTTTTCATTGTTCAAATTGTTCTTTTTATCGTTCAAATTGATTTTTTTTTTTTTTTTTAGGTGTAAATTGATCTTTTCATTGTTAAAATATATTCTTTTCATTGCTCAATCGGATCTCCTATTTTTATTGTTCAAAACAAATTTCATATTTTTCAATTGGTCTCTTTATTGCAGAGGGAAGAAAACGCCAAGCCTACACAGTCCAATGAGATTACCAATGAGATTTTAGCAATGAAAATGAAAAACTTCATTCATTGCTCAAATCTCATTGGTAATCTCATTGGACTGTGTAGGCTTGGCGTTTTCTTCCCTCTGCAATAAAGAGACCAATTGAAAAATATGAAATTTGTTTTGAACAATAAAAATAGGAGATCCGATTGAGCAATGAAAAGAATATATTTTAACAATGAAAAGATCAATTTACACCTAAAAAAAAAACAAAAATCAATTTGAACGATAAAAAGAACAATTTGAACAATGAAAAGAGTAAAAGAGTAATAAAACGAGTAAACGAGCAATGCATAGAGTAGTTTGAGCGATAAAAAGACCAATTTGAACAATAAAACAATAAAAAAATAAACAATGAAATATGCAAATCAGAAGTAGTAAATACGTGTATATTTAGGATATATGGAACGCTTTCACTTGTTCCGTGTCATTTAAAGGTCATCCTTCGCAGAGTCAACATGAATGGTATTTATACAGCCAAGCCATATGCTTGTCACCAGTGTGACAAATGCTTCGGACGGAAGTTTAATCTAGAGAGGCACATGGAAAATATCCATGGTGAGGAGGAATCAGACATGAATGAAGCTGACGAAAACTCGGATTCTGTTGAGGAGATCGATGACGAAACCTCGGATGAAGACAGTTCAGATTTGGAAGACAATGCCGCCTACCAAGATTGGCTGACTGAAGCTAGAGAAACACATAGGGAAATGAGGGATGAAAAATATGACAAGTACGTCAACGAAGGCATGGATGAAGATCAAGCCAGGCAGAAGGCAAACAGAAAGACCCTCTGGGCCGTCAAACAAGACTTTTTCGACAACTATAAGGAGTTCCTGTCAAGTTACCTATATTTGAGGGAAAATGAAACTCACAAGGACATTGTGGATGATCTCGATGGAAAACTTGATAAAGGCATGGACGTCAACAAAGCCTTGAATAGAGTTTTGCCTAAACATGCTGAAAAATTTGCCGGACTGTTTCATGACGAAGAGGAGCATGCCTAAAAGATAACAGTCTGTAGAGACAAATTGTTCCAAAAATAATGAATACATGTAATAACCCTGATTTCAAAGTTAACAAACTTCCGGTAATCACCTTTGTAGTAATTCTTAAAATTACTAAGATAATTATTGTAAAAAAAATCAATGATGAACAACGGGAAATAAAACGGTACCAGTACCAACCTACCAGAAACCAATATGTGAAGTCCATTGAATTTGTTTTGTGTTATACTTATCGGTATGACTATCGAATGATAATTTTCAGGTCGGATATTGGCCGGAACTTCTGCACAATATTCCACAGCACGACGAATAAATTTACCCCTTTGCTACGTATTAAAAATCCCAACTGACGTCATGCCACCCCCAGAACTCTTAATTTTATATAATGCTGTATTTTACATTTAGGTTCCGCAATAACGAACAACAGTAATGCTCCGCTGTGACTGAATTTGTGAAACGTATACATGTACAGGGTAACGAGACGTAAAACACTCTAGTTCAAAGGATTAAAAATTCAGCTAGGGACACTAGAGTCTTCTTCCCGTATCGATCGAATCTCGGTAGCCACAGTAAGCCAAACCCAAAGACCGCTAGCATGTGGGCGCCCTCTCTTCTTTAGTGTCCAAAGGTTAAGTCAGACCAACGCTCACTTCCAACATACACAATGTAATCATTAACACAATAGTCCGCCGACACAGCTCAGCCACTACGTACAGTCTATTATCTAGAGATTATCTCTCTCATTAACCGGCGGCACGAGCCGCCTATTGTCCGAAACCAAACACCCACGGTTTGTTAGGATTAGTACTCCCAATCCGATAATTGCTTTCGGAGCAGTCGACCCACGGACTGTTGTGTAAGGATTATAATCCCTTTGTTTACGTCCGGACTTCCTGACCGGGCCATGGGTCTATTGGGGAACATTTTAAGATTTTGGGTCAACGTGTACCCTAAAAAAGTGTACTATCATTATTGTACTCTACACAGTGTACTATAAAAACTGTACTATAAAACGTGTACTATAAAAAGTGTACTATAAAAAGTGTACTATAAAAAGTGTACTATAAAAAGTGTACTATAAAAAGTGTACTATAAAAAGTGTACTATAAAAAGTGTACCAAACAGTCCCCCCCCACTACTGTGGCCTCCGTTTTGAATATCAACAAGACAACAAATAAAATATACAGGCAAGATATGGGACGGAGGGGTACCCCTTTACCTGTCCAATCCCTATACACACAGTAGACTATTGCTTTCCAATACAAGTAGCATTGTTTGCGCAGGAAGACGACCGCTGGCGTGTGGCTACAGCTTTAAGATGAAACCGGAAATTCCAGATTTGGACAATTTTTAGGTCTTTTGTGATCCAATATAAGGAGCCTTGTTTGCGCGGGAAGACGACCGCTGGTGTGTGAACAACGGGAAATCTGCACTAAAAGAGAAAACAGTCAGAAAAGAACTCTTCCCTGCTTCCATGGATATTTCCCGAACTAAACCAAATATGAATAGGAAACTTGCATCAATGGATAGAGAATTATGTGAGCTTTAAGATGAAACGAAAAATTCCAGATTTGGACAATTTCCAGGTCTTTTTCAGGATCCAATATATGTAGCATTGTTTGCGCGGGAAGACGACCGCTGGCGTGTCGATAACGGGAAATCTGCACTGAACTAAAAAAAACACTCAGACAGCAATATTTCACTTCTTTCAAGGTCTTTTGTGATCCAATTTATGGAGCCTTGTTTGGGCGGGAGGACGACCGCTGGCGTGTTGATCTGGAATTTCCGGTTTCATCTGAAAGCTCACCTGGTCTTCTATCCATTGATGTAAGTTTCATATCCATACTTGCTTTAGTTGGGGAAATATCCATGAAAGCAGGGATGAGTTCTTGTCTGACTGCTTTCTCTTTTAGTGCAGATTCCCCGTTGTCTACACGCCTTGCTTTCCGTTATTTTCTAATGGGGGCATGTCGAAATCTGGTTGAGCGCAAGAGTTTGCTTCCGTAATTGAGCAATAAACCAGATCTTCTGGATTCTAAAGTTGGTATACCTAGCCCATACTGGCGGGCGGTGGGAGTCGCAGAATGTGCGTCCGCCCCCCCCATGCAACTAAAAGGTCGGCTTTCGAGGCAAGGGAAGATTTTGAGCTAAAGGAGAACATAACTGCACAAAAAAAATCACATGCTTCGGTATGTTTCGCCTCAGTCAATCCCCTCTTCAGGAGTTTATTTGTAACCCCCCCCTAACAATTGGTATGACCTCATGAATCCTGCTGTTTTCAAAATAAACAAAATATCTATGAAAGGTCTGGCTTTGTTTATTTATTTATTTTTTATTTATTTAATTTCCCAAGATGAAACGCCGGTAGGCACGCCGTTGAACACGTTAAATAGAATTACTTTGCTCAGTATTTATTGATGTGTGCCAGACTTAGCAGGCAAACACAAGAATCGGTCTGATGTAGCAAAGAAAGACTTTGAGCATATCATCTCCAGGAACATTGACTCTCTTTAGTATACACAAATGTAGTCTTCGAGAAGTTCTGGAGACAGTGTCAGAAATGTGTAAATTCCACTTCAGATCCTTTTGAATGATAACACCTAATAATTTCAAATGTGACACATCATTCAAATTGATCAAGTTAATTGACAAGTCTTCTCTTGGTATTTCCCGTCTAAAAAAACTGTCATAGACTGCCATTTAAATGGAATATCCACATATTTCCGTGTGCAAGAGCTCTCAGACACATCGTTGACAAGCACAAGAAAAAGAATCGGACCGAATAGACAGCTAAATCACGTGACATATAGCTATGGTGGGTATCAAGCCCATAATAACCTATGTTTTGAGTGTTGTTTATAAATAATACAGCCAAGTTTCGGCATAGTAACAACCTCATTAGTAACTGAGTATGGTACCTACCGTCAGCTTTATTTTTGGGAAATGATACTTATGAAACACTTTGCTATTGGTGGACGCCGTGTTTGTTGGTATTTAATACCCACTAAAGGTCACGTGACTTAGAGGGCGTAATCAGTCTAAGCTATACGTTTAACTATGTGGGAACAACCGAACTTCTGACACCAAGGTTTTTAAACTTTCGTATCACAATTGTATAGTTAACACGGTCAAATGCCTTCGTAAAATCATAATAGGCTCAATGCCAGATTCGACAGATTCCCCAATCACTGGACCGATGCAAGAATTGTTTGCAACTGTTCAATATTTTCAATAAGAAAGTACTTGAGTTTTGCTTCGTTTTTCAGCTCTTTTCTTGTTGCTTAATTAGCTTGTCATCTTTTTCTGTTGTCTTGCTTAAATTTTCTTGAATTAAACTTGGCATATCGACTTTAGGTCTTTATACTTTGGGACTTTCACTTAGGATAGAGCTGAGGCACACAGGTTTAGCAACTGTGCCACCAGTACCTGAAATTAGAAGCGGTAGTACAATATGGCTCTCGCCAAGGACCTCATCCATGTAGCGCCCATTCTTCTGGCTCTCCACTGCCTGTTGATGGATTGTTCATCTCCTGGTTGAATGAAGAAGAATAATGAGGGAAATCTGTAGACCTTAGGAAGCATTCAAAAATTCCTGGTTAAAATTAAAAGAGATTGATTTCTGGTATTTACATTCTGAATATTGTAGAACTCTTTTGACATTGAAAGTTTCACAAACCAATGTTCTAAGGATTAGCCTAGAAAATGTTTCGAAAAGTGAAACCAATGATTTGCAGGCATGGATCAATTGGGATGTTTGAGGATCCCCTGCCCCCTTAGATAAACTTGGGAGGGGTTAAATGTGTATGTATAGTTTAGAACAACACAAAGAAGTGAAACGGTTTTACCAACATTGACCAATAGTAACTTGCTTATCCCACCACATTGTATATCAGAAGAAAACTTTGAGGGAAATTGTAACAAAAAATGATAAATTCAGCACATTTTCCTCATAAGCTCTTCTTTTATTAAAAATGTCGTATATTTGCCAACAGATTGAATGCAAAAGACTTCATATTTGTTCACATTATATTTCTGTGTTCTTTTTCACAAGGAGCTAAAGGTTGAACATAAGTATTTTCACCACTTGTTTGATGGGAGTTGGCAAATACAAGGACTTGATACAATTACATGCATAGTTGATCTCTAGCTTACCTTGTATTTTCTGCACAAATTATTCCATTTTTTGCGCAGCTGCTCCGGTGTTAGATCCACTTCCAACTGCACTGAAAGGATACAAAAATCTGCATATCTTCTTTGTGAAAATATTGTTCTTTTTTAATGTGAATGTATTTCTTTTAATGAAGCATTTAATAAATCACAAGTGTTTTTATATAAAGATGTGGTCATATTTTCTTCAAAAGCAGAAATTTGTACACGTGAATGAGTTTGTAAATAGTTTTATTGCAGGGAAGGGTTTTTACCTTATCTTTGTTCATTAGGCCTAACTTTTAAAAACTGACATATACATTTGATTTCCGCATGCGGAAACTTGTGTGGAAACTGGCTGCAAACCCGCCAGTTTCCAGCGCGTACGCTGTCCCTTTCCGCTGGCCGCTTCCATGCCCGTTTCCTGGGTACTTAAATGCACCCCACGTTTACGGCGTTTACTGCCCCACGGAAACTGGCGGGGAGACTTTTGGGTCGTTTACCACGTTTCCGCAATATCGGAATCGCGACCGAAATTATCTGGCCTAATTGATCCACTGGGTACTTTCTTGTTAATTAAGATGGTGTATGAAACATTGGAAATCCAAATTTGTCTGGATTATTTGCAAGGATAAACCTGGTGTGGGGGCACAGTGTATTTATTAACTGGATTGTCATGAGTATAGATTTAAGAACCAGAACATGATTAAATGGAAGGACACAAAGCCAACCATTTACGCATCTTTTTCCCCGATGTTTTATTTTATTTCAAATCCAGGTACATCCAATCATCTCATAAGCAAGTGAACCTACCAAACTGCACAAACTTAAATAAAAATCTTTTCCAAAAATTTCGTTTTAACTTTGTGGGTACTTGTATATTTTGTTTCATTCATTGACAATGGTACCAATGCATCAAATTAAAATTTATTTGTAGTTATTCATGTTTGCGCGTCTTAAGATCCAGTGTACGCGTGTATGCCTGGGTGTGTGGGGGTGAATTTTGTTAAAGCTACTGGATGACCTCCAGTTTCAGCTGGGGTCAGGCTGTCCCACCTCAGTGCTCTTGGGAGTTAATATGTCCTTGTTCTGTCTCCCAGTGGTCGACTACGGGCCGTTTCTGTACCAACCTGCTGGAACCACGTGCATTTGTGCACTTCCGTTATTCGACCTCATTTGCACATAAAAGTACACTGTACATGTACATCTACAAAGTTATCATGCATTAGCAATGCCTTAATAGAGTCATTTGTCCACTTGCCCACTTTTTGTGAATGTATCATAATAGACCCATGGTATGAGTTAATTGAGTCGAAAAACATGGTCTGACATTTCATGTGATTCACAACACAAAATAAAGCTATATACATGTAAACGAACATAAAACACGGCGCACCAAGTTCAAAGGAATAAAATACGAAGCGGACACCTAGTGCTCATCGTTTTTTAGAAAACTTCAAATAAGAATGGAAACTAGAAATCACAAAGAAAATTTGGGGAGAACTCTTTCAATTCAGATTCAAGGGAATTATAAATCCAGTCCCAATTTAACAACAGTATATAAAAAAAGAAATCTTTTTCCAGATTTTTCACTTGCCCTTGATCATAAATCGTTTTTTTTCCGATTAAGTGGCGTTTCCAATGTGTAAAACAAAATCAAATGGCTTTTTTATTTCCAAAATCCTTTAAATTACACTGAGGTTGGCGGAGCGCAGAAGAGGTGAATGGTTTTAGAATACAATAAACCCGAAAGTAGCTTAACATAAAGCAACAAACAACAAAAGCTTTTATTTTGCCTGTTCTCTCTAAAAATCGAGTTCAATCTTAATATTTTATTTAACGATTATGAATAGACAAAAAATACAGGAATCGTTACTAAATATATGTAGACCTATAGCTAATTTTGCGGCGTTTGCACTGCCCAGGAGCCTCGATCAACTGATGGCGGAGGGCGAGAGGAAGGCACATTCGAGATGACAAATTCAGGAAGCAACCTTGAAACTACTGCAGGAGCGGTCTTTGCAAAGTGTGCATGTGTGCAAACATCACTTATGTTTAAGTGATGCCAGCTTTGACCGCTCCCATGGCAGTTTCAGGAGCCTTCTGGTTTTACATCCAGATGAGCGATCCTCCTCGCCCTCCGACATACTCTCCTCGGAAGACATGTAGTCTATTGTCAACACCTCGAGGGCTTCCTTTTTGAGCTCTTGGGAAGCCTGTAATGTTTTCAGGGCGCTTTGTCGCCTGTGTAGTTTCTGTTTAAAAGAAAGAAATTGAAGGGAAATTGCTGATTTCCCTTCAAGTGCTGATCGTACGTTCCACGCTCCATCCGGCGCTGCTTGTCACGAAGCGACATACAGTACATGTAGGTTTTGGCAGCTTCTGCATAAAGACATTTTAAACACAATAATAGGCATGAATATTTATACTGTCAGGTATAAGCATTGATATATTCCCTGACATACAGATAACAGACGTCAGAAACAGATATTGCCAAACACCACTAAAGCTGGGCTATTAGCCAATTATGTCATATAAATTTTAGGACTATGCGTAGGCATACGCTGCCCATTTCTAAACTCATCTTACAGAGATTTACTAAGACTAATGACAATGTTTTTAACACATCCCTGAGGACATTTCGTTTAACTTTAATACTAAAGAGTGTAAACCTTTTCCGATCTCATTAGTTGGGCTTGTAATGTGACAATATTCACAAAATGCATATCCAAAATACTGCATTTTCACCTACTTCGTATATGAGCAGAACTCCACTTTTCTCGTCCACGAACAGTTCTAACTTCTCGGGTTAACGTCGAAATGGTTGCTTCATTTTCTCTGGAAGTTTTGCTATGAAAAGTAAGCATTTGCATATGATAATTTACAGTGTAAAATCATCTCTATTTTAATTTGCAAAGTCCGTTGGTCAATTTTGGTAATATCAAAATGGTAGCAAACTGTGAACCACTAGTTTAAAGAGGAAAACAAATTGACGGAAATGTCACATGTCGCTTGTATGATAAATTCGATACGTATACATTTGTGCCGGGTTGAATCCTCCAATCCCATCTCTGTACAACTTTCCGT
The DNA here is from genome assembly GCF_054643075.1 of Acanthaster planci. Taxonomy (NCBI): domain Eukaryota; kingdom Metazoa; phylum Echinodermata; class Asteroidea; order Valvatida; family Acanthasteridae; genus Acanthaster; species Acanthaster planci. Next base: position 9,970,080 of record NC_141795.1, read on the forward strand.
ACACGTCCCTCACAGATTGCTATGAGGAAAAAAAGTTGATATAAACTTGTCAAGAACATTTATTGTAACCACAGTTTTCCTTACATGTACTTATCTATTAGTGCCACCGTTTTTCTTCTCCCATAGAATGTCATGCACAAAAAGTCGCTGAAAAAGTTAGTTAACCGCCCTTCCTCGTTTGCTCGTTTCTGGTTCTGTTTTCACATAATTCTTTGTATTCATCGTAGCCTCATTTTAAGTCTTATTAATGAGTACAGTTTCAATTTCCTCACATAAAGATTATTCAATGTTTAAAGTTGCGGTGCTTATCCGAAATTGACGGAAATCGAAATTTCAAGTTGATTTTCAATCAATATGAAATTTCGAGAGACAAACTACCAAAAAAAAAATCATAATCTCACCGAACATTCACGAGGAACAGCAACACGTTTTCCTCTCTAATTTACCTCCCCTTGTCGCATATTTTGTCTTATCTCTTGGAGCTCCTCATTTTGCTTTTTGAGTTGTTCCTCGAGTTTCTTGTTTTCCATGTACAACATGAGCAGAATGATCTCAGATGGTGCACTTGAACTTGAAGCCTAAACCAGCAATTTCAGATAAGGACATGTAGGTTAACACAAGCTGGCTGTGCCTCTGCATGCTGTAAAGTTAATTTACTCAAACTTTAGCAAATAAGCTTGTTTCGTTTAATTTAAAACAGTACAGTTTCGTCCCCTCAATCTATAAATAACACCTGGTTGAAAAAGTATGTTTACAAGGTATTTGCGTATACAAAACAAAGTTTCGTGTACCCGCAGTTGAAGTGAGCATTTCTAATGTCAGAAATGTGATGAGGCATTGAAAATGCACTTGCAAATACATGTACATGTTTAACATCAGCACTTTTTATTGTCCCTTACATACAGGTACCACAGCAAAATGTTTATTTTCGAGTAATTCTTAAAAGTTGGCTCATACAAATTACAATTTTCATGCATCGCGAATCATTGCATAGATGTAACAGGGACATGCTCAAAAAATGTCTTCCATTGTCATACTGCTGAAACTCACCACTGAAATGTTTCCTGCCGAAGTACCATGTAACGATGAGGTCTGTCCACTCCTCGCAGAAAGTAAAGATACTATGGATTCTTGACTTTCTGTGTCACTCTCATCGGTACTCGGAGATGGCGAAGAGGTGGATTGTGGAAACCTGAGTGCGTTGAACGAGGAAGACCCACTGCTGCTGGGCCGAGGATGACCACGATGGCCAAGTGCGTGTATACTATGTGATATATCGACAATTGTTGAACTATTGCCGGCTTGTAAACTGTCATGATCCTCAGAAGAAATTGTTTCTAATTCAAGAAGTGTTTCTTCTCGTGTAAACAGTCGACGCTGCGGCAAATCTTCGATATTTGGAATCTGTCTCGTTCCTCGGTTCATTTTTCCTGTACGTGTTGCTAACATCAACTCCAGATACACAAATGCGGCACGCAATGCCAACAAGGGTGTATGGCAGACAACAGCGGTTATGAATTATCAAAAATGGCGTGCAAAGCAGTGACGGGCCAATTGGAAGGGAGCAAGCTCCGTGATTACATATGCAGACCCTGAATTATGCCAAGACTATCTCAGTCTGGTAGGGTGTTGTGTTAGTTATCACATTTTGCTGCTAGTGACAGTCTCAGAAAAGCTTAGAACTCCATGAAACAGTGAAAGGGCACGCTGAGTCTCCGAAGGCCTCTTTAGCCAGTAAGAGCAGCTGGACGCTCACTTAGTTTTCAGAGGGTGATTTCTGCTACTGAACAGACAGCTCTTCTTTTAATTTTAAAGGCTTAGCAAATCGTTGGATTTTCAGTACTTTTAAAACACTGCAAAGAAATATAAGGCTGTATCTTGTAAATTCCAATCAAAAGTGGATATTTTAATATAAAAGTTATATGATATCAGGACTAAAAGTGTCACAGCCACGAATGCCCTATTGAAGTTTGGAGAATAAAAAGATCATTAATTTTACTAATGCGATTAAATTTAGTAGAGAGTGTTTCATGATTAAAAAAACTGCCTTTGGGCAAGTTATGGATTTTGTAATGCTAATTGTGGATATTTTACAGCTGTGAGTTGTTATGTATGGAAAGATTCAGAAGTAGTTAAAACATAATGGAGATGGTGTATTTTCTCATATTTGGCATGTATTCTACGAAATATCTATACACAATAAACCATTTAGCATCCATTTTAGGTGACATGTTGTCATGAATATCAGTGCTTTAAGGGTACAGTCCACTAATTCAAGCCCCATGGAAAACAGTGTAAAATCAGCACTGTTCAGGGCCCAATAGCATGCACGCCAACATCCCTGAGATTTCTGAAACACAAATGAAATTCTTCTCTGGTGACTTATCTTTCAATTTCTTTTCAATTTTTTGTGGGTTAACCAAATCACATTTTTAATTATTCCCACAAAACATTACCCTCCAAAAAGTGATTTTTCCGAAGTCTGATTGCAGCCATTTTTCAAGTGGCAACCCTCAACTTTCTCAGGCACTTTGGACCATTTTTCAACCGTAGTTTTTAGCCATTCTGCTCTCATATGAGAGCTCAAAGACCCAGGGGTTGATCCCGGCAACGATTCACACAATCTCACCATTTTGGGGGCCAAACAATCTCCTTTTTCAAAAGATACTGTGGAGGGGGGGCACTTTTAATGCTAATGAGCTGGCCAGAAATTCTCACTTGAATAAGTGGTCTGCACCCTTAAGGAAAGAGTTATGTGTTTTAAGTTCTCTTCAACTGGACTTTGCCACCGGCATAATTAGATACATAACCATATGATCGCTCCAAAGGGACCGAGTAAGTATTTATTTCAAGAACAGTCGTCAACGGTAAAGAGCTGGATCCAGGCCTGTCACTACTGGCATGCCATCGAAGTGAAACATTCCAGCTGACACACACTCACCCTTTGTTCGATTGCACAATTCTTGACGAATACCAGCCTTGAAGTGCTCGCGATCACTGGCTACTGGGGGTCAGATGGAATGCGCTCTCGCTCCAGCTGGCTGAAGGTGAATGGGTTTGTTGCCTTGCATACCTTACTCTCCCTTTCCCATCGGACTCGCCTCTTCTCTTCCCGCCAATTTCATTGTTTTTAACGGCGTCTTTATCTGACTTTCATAATGACAAACCACCGAGCAGACTAGTAGCGAATCGTAGCAGCGTTGAACGTTACACTCTGAACTGAAAATATACGTCTAATTTATTCGAACCTTTGCAGTAGCCTTCAAAATGAAAAAGAATTACCCCTTGATTATTTTTCTCCTGCTTAGAGCTAAAGTAATGCTAAACTTTCAGCCCATATACCGTCTCTAGCCATTTCCAAGGCTGATCTTCACTACATGGTAACTTTGCAAACAAATTTTCTATGGCTTAGTTAGTTAATAAATAAATTAAAAAATGGCAATTTAATTTGAAATTTTCCTTGAACGCATAAAACGCTCATTAGTCGCCTTTCAGCCACCTTAACTGGCCTTCCCGAACACAACTTATTTGCCATGATGTCAGTCCCCAAAAAGTAACAAAACAATCTTCCTGCAGAACCTAGTGTTGTATGCAGTGCAGGCTGCAAGACATGCCATTATCCCTTCCACTCTCTACTTGGAATGTAAGACCAGCCTGGGGTGACAAGGGCCACAATTAGCAGGACGATTTGTCTGGCGGGAATACCAAAGCTTGACCCCATGCGGTCAGCCGAAGTGGGATGTACCCGCACGGTAAAAAGGGACACGGAGAATGAACTGAATAACCGCAGATAGGACAGAGATAAAAATGTTTAGTAAAAAGTTTGAAGTTAAGTTCATGTGACAAATGTTGATTCATAAAATGGGAGATAAGTGTGTTAATTAAACAAAAGATGTCGCTGCGATGTTTATTTTTTATCATGCCATGATTACACATACGCTTTATCGGTCAGTTTCCAACGAATCACTAGCCAGTTTCCTCGTGAGTAGTTTCCTTGTCACGTAAATGCTAGCCTGAAACTCTGGAAACTGGTCTCCACGTTTCCGGAGCCCATTTCTGTGTCGGTAAACTGCCAGCGGAAACGATTGGGTGCAAACACTGCACCCGTTTCCGTGGGTATGAAATTTCCGGAAACTACACCTTTCGCTATATTGATCCATTTTGTTTCTGCTAAATGGTTAATGGGATTCCAATTTATTTCCACTGAGTTACACTCATATTAGTTCCACTATGTACTTTATATTGTCTTTACTAGTTTTTCTGTTTCCTAAATATTTACTTTGTAAATGACACTGTAATTTCAATGTAATTTCTTTCCCCTTCTGCTCCCAGGGTCGTCGGTGAGTGGGTATAGTCACCGCCAATTCAACAGGGGGGGGCGGTGTCTTGTCACCTCCCACCCCGTGGCCCTACCGTTTCCCAACAGGGTTTCTCCGGCAGTTTAAGCCCACGTCCAGAGACGGTAGTGGACCCCACTCCTTTTTCCCTTCCCTCCCTTTCACTATGTCCATCCCATCTCCCAGTAAAAATCAATTTTGTTTTTACTAATTTTGCCATCGGAGCATCAATTACTGATTTTCGTATTTTTGTATTACCACAATCACAATTATTTGTCTGTGCTCTCGTGTACCGATTTTTAATTTTCTCTATACTGTTAATCAGCTTTCTCCCTGAATTGACTCCGTTTGTTTCGCTTTCTAAGTAATCTTTCAATTTTGTGCACATAAACTTTATTCATTGTATTTTCTTTGATTTCAAAATAAAGTTTCCTCTTTGAAAATTACAAAAGTATTTACTCTGTTCATCCACAGCACATTTAGCGTAGGTAAACGGGTGAAGTGATAACAAGAAGACAACGAAGAAATGTTCAGCTTTTAGAGGTAGGGGGAACTCGGGATGAATATTCCATGGAAAACCTAGAGAGTCAGGCAGGGACTGAAACTCCAATCCATATGCTGACTTACGATACGGGATACGAACCCAGGTCGCAGAGGTGGAAGGCGAGGATAGAGCCCCAACACCAACCGTTTGTCCGGTAACTAACAGTACAGCTAAATTACTGAATGAATCTAAATGAATGACAATTACATCTTCATGGCAAAATATCAGAAAAATGCGCCCACCTTTTCCAGAGACAGAGACCGCCGTCGTGACCAAAATTGCAAACCCCAGTGTGCGGAACAGGGTGCTGACTTTCGTCAATCATGCTGCGTAATACAGACGGGAGAGATAGAGCCAATACGGGCGTTTCACAATAGTGCGCCTCCAAAAGTTTGCAATGCGTTGACCAATCACAGTGCGCGAAATCTGTCGACCCAATGCGCGTTTGGAAACGGTCGACAGATTGATCAACTTGTTGCAAACTCTTGGAGGCGCACTATTGTGAATCGCCCGTATTGGCAATAGACGCGCCGAGGCTGAGACTTCTTGGGACTTTTGGCTTAGCCAAAGATTGTATACACTTGGTTTCCAACGTATTAGTCAATAAGATCAGAGCTTGTTAGCTTTGCATAAGGGCTAAGGATACAGAGCTATCGAATTTCATTTTTTGTATATCCATAAATTATGTTAATAATTATTGAGATCACATTTCACATTTCCATAATTAGATACATACATTTTGAATCGGTTCTGACAGGGGCATTTTATTGTCCGAGGCTGATATTTGCTACCCACCGTACACTGTCAGAAAACGTTTCAATTTTCTGCAAATTCTAAAGGAAAATGCCTGGATTGCTGAGCACAAAAATATTCATCAAAGCCAGCTTACTGATTAAAACAAACAAACAAACAAACAAACAAATGCCACAGCCCTGGCATCACCCTGGCTCCAGGGCCTAGTTCGGCTGGGCCAGAATTTGGGACTCCCTTACCCAGTCGATGGTCGAGTTCAGTCATTTTGGTATTTGCACCAACCCTACTGACCTGTTGATGGGTGCTGGAATTAGGCAATCATGCCATACTGCTGGCTTTGAATAAATTCGGCCTACTAAAATTTCGGATGGAGGGAAAAATTGGAATTTTGATAAATTTTCGTTGTCTTTCTAATAAAGGATAAGGCTCAACTGTGGGCTTTTTACAAGTTTTGTGAAGGAAGAGAAACGAATTCATCCCCAGATCATGTTTCAAAACCAAACAATTTGCCCCTTTGCATTGGGGAACATCTCCCGTTCACTCCCACCTTAAATACGCCAAGCTTGCTTAACGTTCAGCAGAATCGAGTTCAGATTTTACACTTGGTGTGGCGAGTAAACCAACAACCTATATTAACTTGATCCGAAATTTATGGGAATGCCAATTCCTTTGTTTGTTTGTTTGTTTGTTTGTTTTTTTTGGTTTTTTTTTTTTGGTATTTCACGTTGAGAGGCATGAATCTCAAGTCACTTTTGTTGGTGTTTTGCAAGGTGCTGAGCGTCGTATTTCAGATTCCAAAATGCTCGCGCGTAACATTAACTCTTGCGATATGCGTATGAGGTTAGTACCTCAGCAGTATTGGAGTCTCCCCGGTACCGGTCAGTCGTCTCTGCATAGGCTGCTTATTTTTCTCTTTAAGACCGCAGAGAACAGTGGCTCGTCAAAATATATGAAGGCATGCAAGATAACCCCCCCCACGTGGGTTCTACGCCATTGGTGTTGCCGACAGACTTACGTACTCAGGCTACTCCCGTGCAAAGCCAGTCGTTTCAGGCAATTCTCCGGTTCCACAAACATCTAAACATGTTTATCGGTCAATAGACCAACTCCTTTTGCATGTATACAGGAGGTTCAGTTGCGCCTTGTGGTCTAGTCTCCTTATTCATTTTCTGGCCTCAGTTGGAACGAAGAAACCCTTATTTTTCACTTGCAGCATATCGGACAAGCGCATTACGTATAAAGGCGCATTTCCATATGCGCGTTAACACTCGTGCCACCGAACGCAACGCACTTGTGTTTTTTAAATTTTAAATGATGCAGTCGTCACTTTGCAGAGGACACTATCTAAACAACCTCCGATCCCTGAGCCATATGCAGCAAGGTATGAGACGGAGAGAACCCCCCCCCCCTGCTTTGTGTTGGTCATTGTCTCGCAGGAATCTGGGCAATTCCTTTCAGACATCTTGGGGGTCGTGTTAAGTAACAATAGTCTGGAATGTGTATAGGGATTGGACATGTTGAGGGGGTACCCCTCGGTCTCATTTCTTGCCGGGTGTACCCTGAGCACTGAAGATGATTTTGGGAGCCGGCTCGGTCCACGTGTTGGGTTTTCAGTCCCTACCTGATTCCGTGGGCTTTACCCAGAATATTCCTCTGGGGTTTTCCTCCCACCTCTACAACTGTAACTGCTTCTCATTGTCTCCCTTAATTTCTACAGGTTTCTTCAGGCTTGCGAGCTACAGCGCATGGCGAGCTTTTGAGGAATCCTTGGTGTCATTACCAGTGTGAAGAAGTGACAAGGTTCACTTGGAAAGAGAGGCGTGGCTCAAAAGGGTAACACAACAACTCTATGGCAGCGATTTAACTGATGAGCAGGATGGTTTAATGAAGAAACTGTCTGTTTATTATACCCAGATAATTAGAAACAGGGGGTAGTGACTTGCAATTGGCCTGGATACAGTAGCAATCTTGAGGAAAGTGCGATTTGTAAATGGAATGGTGGAGCTGAAACCAGTGATGAAGTCTTGGAAATATGGAACAAAAAACCGTGGTGACTGGGGAATAAACAGAAATAAATACTAATAAATTCACTGGAATGCACGTTCATGTGCCCACTAGACGACAACACAATTGTACATGTAACGTTGCAACAATTGTCCCCGATTAAGGCTAAGGTTTGTACTCTAAACTTCTCTTTTTTTTTTTACTAACACAAGAGTCACTATATGATTTTATACCGTAAACACTAAAGAACATATAGCTGTACTCACAATTTTCAGTAATGCACGGTAAGGGCAAATTTGGAGGTATTCTGATTGGAAATGTGCTTGGAAACTATTGAGCGGTCAGTCGACAGTGAGGGACTTTCTTACAACTAGGAATGGTTAACAATAATAATAACATAGAGTGACTGTAAGGGGAATGTCACACACGAAACAAAGGTACATTTTGAATTATTTCAGAAAAATGTTTCTTAGAATGTGTTTTTCCACTGTGCAAAGTCTCAGTTTGTCTTTAGCTTGTAGAAAGGGTTGAAGGCAGTGGCGTAGCCACGGGGTGCCTGCCCCCCCCGCCACAAATTCCCGGTAGCCCCCACTGAAAAAAACGGAGGAATGAATATTGAACACGGCTAACAAAAACTTGCCCCCCAAAACACACCACTGAAAGCTGGTGCCCCCCCTTTAAGACGCTGGTGCCCTTTTGTGCCCCCACCAGTAAAATTCTAGCTACGCCACTGGTTGAAGGTTTCATTTACCCCAGGAGTTTGACTCTGTTCAAAAGTTCATATATAGTATCCCAATCAAAAGTAACATCAACAACAATTACATAAATAAGGGTAGACTGACATTTAACTTTTTCATAATAGATATTGCATCTCAGGAGGTGCCCCTAGTTTAAAATCTATCAGCACGTCTGGTGCATTTTCTGTTTTCATACACATTTTCGCCTCATTAAAAAGTAAAACAAATCGCCTGCCCAGAGCACCGATGCCTAATTACAATAATAAAGTACCTTAGTCATAGTTTAATCCTTGATAATTTTAAAACCACTGGATTTTGTAATAAACACTCATGTGAATATTCTTATTCTTTGTACATTTTGAACAATAAATTTGCCTCTATAAATCATCACAGCCTCTTTCATAAATAATTAGATTTGAAAAGTTGATGGAACACAATAATTATTATCCTGAAAATCTTATCCAAATTAATGAGGTCTTAGAAGCACTGGATTTCTGAATATACACTCACGTGAAATTTATACAGATTTTTGCTTTTTCCACATTTTTGAACTAGAAAATTTGTCCCATTAAATCAACATAGCCTCTCCTTCAAGCATAATTAGAACTCAAACTTGTTACAACACAATTGTCCAAACGTGATTAAAGTTAACGAAAGTAATGGCTATCTTTACATATATTTCTGCCCTTACTGCCTCCTCACATAAGATAACGAGTACTGGGAAATTTTACTCACGTTTTTTTATAAATGGAATGCATTTACTGTTTGTGAGGCATGAAAATGGTGGCATTTCTTGTAATGACTACTTGTGGAGAAACATTCCGTGGTATCCAAAAGACACCTCTGCCTCCACCTCGGCCCGAGCAACCTCCGTAAAATCCCGTGCATCCAACACCAGAAGAAATGAATGTTTCCCTTTTCTGAGATCAACTACCGAGGATAGAACAACTCCTGTAAAATAAATCATGAGGAATTGAGAATTGATACTGAACAATCTCTAAAAAGAGAGGAGATAAAAATGAATTCAACGCGTACATGAGTTAAGGCATACTTCACGAGAAAGCGAACACAAATGCAATTTTGTGACGTTAGATCAAAAATTCACTCTGCGAATTCGCAAAAGTTGAAATGAAAAAAAATTGAACTCCAGCAAAATTTCGATGCAAATCTTTCGTGACGTCAAATTCGCTTCGCTTTCATTCGCCTAGAGTATGAACATGCCTTTACGTGGTCAAGCCACGACATAACTAGAACGTACAGTTTCTTTAATTCCTCGCGATAGGATATAAGTAATCTCATTCCATTGATCTGAACACTGGATGCAAAACATGTAGTTGGAAGTCTCGTTATTTAACGTAGCACCGTAGGTTATAACCATTGGACTGATTAATATTTGGACTATTGAACTTCGGGCAACGAACCCTCGGACAAACGAAACCCTCGGACTATTGACTGTTTAGAGAATTGAACCCTCGGACTATTATACCATTGAACTCAGAATCGAACCTTTGGACAATTGAACCATTGGACTTCTTAGCCCTCGGAGCGTTGAACCCGACTGTGACCCACTGCGCGCTGCATCTAATGATATATCTTTTACAAAAAGCTTAAATACACTGTCTGGAATTGTTTAAAGCAACTGGCTGCATGCGTTTGTTAAACCACAACCGGAGCCCAATCAATCTAACGCCCACGGAAAATATTTCATAATTATTACACGATTACTTTAAATATTTAGAAAAACACAACATCTTCCTCAAAACAAAGAGCAAAGGATTTAATTGCTGCTGTTGTAATGTCATTTAAAGCAATCGTTCTTTCATCAACGTCTAACTCTTTTCATTACTGTGTCATATATTGATGCTGAAAATTGCAGAAGACACTTTGGCATTAAAAAGGAAGGGGCTAAGGGGGAACCTGCCATCTCCAGGAGAAGAGGAGGGAGGCATGAGGGGAGGGAAAAAACTTTGATCTTGTGCGGTTTCCTTTGGAGTAACTTCAATACACCTGTACTTTGCTTGGCAATCCGAATGGTATGGAGTACACCAATGTGCACATGATACCTACCATCATCTTCACTCTTACAATCCGGTGACCTGACAAATATTGGCTCTGACGGAAAGCAGCCATCTTCAAACCACTCTTCAGACGTCACACTTTTGGTGTCTACTTTCAGCAGCTAAATGCCAACACAAATGCGTTTATTACTAATGACAGTACGGTTGGTATGTGGAGAATTGAATTATGCATGATGTACTTGTATTACTCATTAATGTCACTTTGATGATTCTTGTCTTCGATGCTTAAAGTCGTTTTCGAGATATTATGTTTTTAAACTCTGTTCGACAGAGCGAGGGCAAACTTTTAACCCACCACGTACAAAACATATAAAACTATAATCCAAATAGCGTCGTTAACCGCTATAACACTAACATAATTTTATTTCTTCTAATGTCAACATAATGTTTTCACATACCTCTGAGGGACTTATGTGAATTTGTAATTTTTTTGGAAGACGTTGGTTAGTTTACCGTCCAGATTTAAGTGGCGTATAGGGAACACTTGGGAATATACTTTTGTCACGGGGAGTTTCGCTACTGCTAGGTTTTCTCTAAAACAGATTGCATTCGATACAGTTTAGTTCAGATTGATCACAATACATGCACGTCTTCGGGCAAGTAATTTTGACTCCGAATGGTTTTGGTGCGTTTTACGTTTGTCTTCATGGGTCGCACGTCGTCCAAGGCAGAGTTTACAAAGCATACAGTGGAGAGAACAAAACAAGCCTGTCTGTAACTGCCTGACGTTGTTCTGTTGGCGGTTGGAATACTATCAGTATGGATGTGAACAAAACTTGGTTAGCATTTCTGAAATTGAACTATGAAAAGTTATGAGATTACTGAAATGAAAAAAAAAACGGTTTGCACGAACTCTGCCGATGAGGCACTCACTTTTCTGCGCAACAGAATGTGGGCGTTACACAATAGCACCCCCAAGAGTTTGTAACGCGTTTGCAAATCACAATGCGCGAAATCTGTCGACCGAAGAATGCGCGTTTGCAAAAGGTCGACAAATTTCGCGCATTGTAATTGGCCAACGCGATGCTAACTCTGGGAAGCACGTTATTGTGAAGCGCCCGTTTTCATTGCAGATATAGTACAGAAACACTGAACATTGTTCAGACGGGTCATTTTCTCCAGTATCACAATTTAAATTGTGCATAAAAACCACCAGCGGTCCGTCTACCAAGGGAAGAAACAGAGAAAAAGAGGGAGAAAGCGTGAGAGTTAACTTTATCCTTTTACCTTTTGATTAAGTTCCCCGCCGTTTGCGTAGAAGAACCTGTATGGCTTGCCATTGTATAACTCGTAATTCATCCGCGGAAACTCAACATCTGCAAACAGTGTAATTGCAACAAATACACATCATATTAACTAAATTGACGTCAAAAGGATAAAAAGCAAAACTGTAACAAAGAAACGTCTTCATTCATCAACTTTATGTTAATTTTGGTCATAGACGGGCTAAACGTGCCTATACTCGAAATTTAACTATGCTCAGCTTTCATGTCCATCCCTACATTACACCAATCCATTTCATCAACCCCAAAGTCTTTCAGTTTGTGATGTATGCATTAAAGCCTGACATCACTTATCTTCATCTGGCCCGAGCTGAAATAAAAGACTGTAACAACAGTCCTTTGGGACCATAGAGATCACCACAGTAAAACTAGAGGTGACAGGCGAAGTCTTTTACGTTACGGAAATTTGGTTCCAGAACAGAGTGACATGTTCTATTACGCTACCATGTTAACGGGCACGCGATTACGCACTCATGCAGTCCACCCGCAGATATACATGTACAGACCACCAGTGTAGCGCGTAAAACCATGATTTTGCAAAGCGTGGGAAACATTAACTCCAGTAATGGAGATCATGGGCGGGCAAGCAGTGGACGAAACGACGGATGGCAGCGCGTCAGTGCGAATTGAGCATGGCGCACTGGGAATACATGTATTGATTTACATGTGCTCTCAAAATACGTTCCCTTTTTTACTCTTTAGTACTGCTGTCTCTTCTTTTCAAATGTAGCAACCGCATTGTTTCGAATGCGTATGGACCAGATTAAGTAAACAGAGGGTTTTTTTCACAATCGAAAATTGGATTCATAGAATTTTATGGCTGGAATTCATCAACGGTGTGTAAATTCCCCATACCGAGGGGTGAATTTGCCCACGCTTTTTGATTTAGTAGGATGTCGTCTCGGCTACGGTACCCCGCCACTGTTTTGAATGGGAGCTGTCTATCTAGCCTATGGGTTTATATGTCTGTGGGTCCACCCCAAAATGTTCAACGCATGTGAAGCTTACTGACGTCATCAATATTCATATGCTCTTGCGTCTCAGTGCGCTTGTGCGTATGGTGTTCTATCCAGATTAAAGACGGATGCGCCACGATTTGCAGGCTCCCATTACAATGGAGATCCAGGAGTTACATGCATTGATCGCCGTTTACATGGAACCATGGGACTGGAAGTTAACGTGCAACTTCAGCGATCGCCCAATGGGAGCATGAAATCGTGGCGTGTTCGCCTTTGTGACGAAGTCACTTACGAACCGGATGGACGACAGATTGCGTCGCGTCGTCCGGTCACCCCGACAGCACGACGAGACGCCGCGACGCCTCCTTTCTCATTACTTGTGTGCATTGCGTTGTGTCGTGCCATTGTTTTTTGTCGCCATGCGTGTTTTACACGCACACGTACGCGTCCGCGAAGTTCCAAGTTGTTGGTGCGTTAAGGGACAATTTACTTGCTCTGTGCCTTCTCTGGTTCTATCCCAATGTTTGGGACTCACCACGCATGTGTGGACGCTCGTGCGCTGTTTGTGTGGGAAACACTGAACGCAGGCGATAAATTTGTGTTTGTTGGAATCATAATAGACATTTTAAAGGTGGTGTACACCATTGGTAAAATCCCAAAATCAGACTACCGTATTATCCTGAAATATCTTACTTGAAAGAAAGTAGGCCCCCTACACAACAGTTTCAATCAATCTGTAAAATGTTTCCACCCAGAATGCTGTAGTTTTCGAGAAAAACAAAAAGTTTGTTCTCTTTTATTACGATGGTCGGCCGACCATCGTTGGAGAGTTAATCCACTTCGCTCATCACATCCTTTAACAGGCGCAAAATTTCCTATAGCCTATGTAGTGTTTGCAGATGTTGTGGGAGTCTCCATTAATGAACGGATAAACCTAAAAGTAGCTAAAAATATACTAACATTCTTTCACCCAAAACATTGTGAACTGAAATTATGGAAACCTGAGTATTAGGCATAGAGTAGAAAATAAATGGGATCCCCGAGAAGTTGAATTTTATTTAAGGAAAGGTTTTTTAACGGAAAACTTTCCGAATTCAAAATAGGCCTAACCCCTAGATAACAATAGTATGATCCGATATGGCGGCTGTTTCCGAGCACGATGATTTTCGTCAACCAAAAGTACAATTTCCATTTCATTTTTTATTTCATTTATTATTTCGCAGGTCAAATTTACAATGAATAAAACAAAGTAAGTAAAAAAAAATTACATAAAGTAAAGACATAAAAAAGACGAAGGGTAAATATAGCGTCAAACCTTATAAAAAGACTGAGACCCAAACATCAAAATAGTTGCATGCCCCTGCGGGATTACTAACGAGTAAACTAAATCACTAGCAAGTAGTTCTCCTATAGCATGACTAAAAACCCTAAATTGCAAAATCGTGTTCTGGCTCATTCTGCCGAATGCAACAACGAGTTGTTGCTCACTGAACCGGCGAATGATATTAGCCACCCGCTTGTCAACAGTTGCACAGCTAGGCACTCTGCAGACTGAACGCGATAAAACGTACTGCTATCAGTGGCTTGAGATATGTAGCTGCCGCCGGCAAATTTAATCCAGGTACACAATTCTTACCATGACAAATCTTAGCCTAGTTCTACGCCAACACAGTCGGGACTTCGTATTTACGAGGTGGGAATCAGACCATGCCAATGTACAATTTCGGAAGTTTTTGCTGAAAGAAAAATCCGCCAGAGCCAGGAATCAGAGGCAAATGTTAATACTCTTTAATTACATGTTGGAGCCAGTTTATAACTACAAGAGAAGGATAATGTTAACTTTTGGGACAAAAAAGACACCAGTTGGAATTGAATCCAGCTGGGACCGTACTATGCGATATCAAAATGTGAACATCACGTCCATTACACATACACTGTACTATGGAGCTTACTTGGAATCTGGTGGTAATTTTGTAACCTTCACAGCCTTACTCATGCAAAAGCATCAATAAGGGCGCTTTATAGTTGTAGCCGGCTAGTAAACACCGTGCAGTTGAATTTAACCGGCGACTGCTAAATATCCACTCTCTTTCAGAATCAAAGTGTTATGCCTATTTCCGGCAGTTTGTGCGTTTATATTGTCTGTGCCTTACGATGTTTGCTGAGCTAAATGGATCGGACGGTCCATTCATTCCTCAATGGACTTCCACGAGATCATCAACCCACAATGTAGACTGAAAGTTCATCAATTTTGATTTAAAATGCATGGAGAGTTCAATTTTGAGACTACTGAACTGCCCTTTTTAACCTTGAATTATTCTTGCCTTAGTGTGCATAATACTGTATAAGTGTAAACTGTAAAATTGCTGTTGCAAACTACACCCCATACTTCGATCGGCTATGACTTGAGGGACGCAGTAAACTGATCCATCTTCTTTCAGGGTCACATCTGCCTTGAAGATCTCAAGCCAGTTTGGTCTACTCCCGCCACGATAGTCCTCAATTGTCTAGAAAAAATAGGGATTGAGGAATTAACAAATACATGCATTTCTTTTAGAAAAGAAACATTTGTTTATGTCTGGAAACGCAACAAACTTAAACTCAAAAATCACCTCTCCAACTGGGAGAACGAAACGTTTGGCTTTCCCAAACTGTGCTGGTTTAACACCGTTTCTCAGATCCTTTAAATTGATATCACGAAGAATGGAGCCGTCTTCGTAAATGCACATGTCAATCACCAAATGCCCCGCCTCCTCGTATGCATTAATGTGATGAAAACTCAAGAAAGGGATTGATGTGTAAATCTGCGGTAGGAGTTCTCCGGAGTATCGCTTAACCACGTGAAATCTAGTGGGCCGTTCATCATGGAATTCCATTCCGATGATGTAGCCTGTTGAAATAGATAATGACATTGAACTGGATTACAACCATAAATCAATTGGCCTTATTCACAAGTCTCACATGCTGAATTGAAAGCGGAGTCAGCTTTTATTTTAGATTGGTAACCTGAGAATAAAAATGAAAGCAATAAAATACAAGTTCGTTACAAATTAGTGAATTTGTGGTGTGTTAAAGCCACATTAAAAAAGTAAAGAAAAGCAAAGCCTGGAATCCAAAACTATAGTCTGGCAGATCCCATATAACAAAGTACACTGGGTAAGATTCTTTGAACATTATCAAAAATGGCTTCCCTGTAAATACAGTTCACTGGCTCATCATATAGGGGATATAGTTTATAGAGTCACAGGTAATAATTAGCCTTGGATGCGACCCAACCCAACCAACACAATGAAAATGACGCACTTTTGAAGAAGAGCTGTGCGTAGAGTACTTTAAGCAGATTGATGACGGCAGATTGCTCCACAAACACGAAGTAATTGTCCGTCATTGCAAAGCTGTGATAGAAGGTAGGATAGGTACCAGATGCAGGGATGGAACACAGAATCGAGGCGTTACTCAACGGGTCTCCCTTGACATCTGCGTAGACATGATGAGAAGCTGTTAGTTACCGTATGATCAAAGCCATAATTATCATCAACCGTCCTCTGTTATGTCCAACCAACCATATAATTTTCAGTTGAGTGTGAAGCAATTAAAGGCATGTAGCTGGCTGATATGTTTCTGCCAAATTAACGCGTTTCCTGGACAGAGCCATCAAATGAAAAAAAAACCATCAACCAAAACTACGGCACGAACACAAATCCTACAATACTACAGCATTAACTCAGGCGTACCTTGGTCATGTGGAGGTATCTTAATGATGTTGTATGAGCTACGATAAGAGAAGCGAGATCCGAGACCGTAGACTGTACCGTCCTTAGCAGTGTGTGGATGAGAACTGGTGGAGTGTACAGCAATCCGATCCGATATATCCACCTGTTTATCAGCGAGATAACATATTCTGCAGTGATGTGACGCTGCTGTATATTAAATATACTGTTCAAAAAGTTGCTGCTGATTACAAAGTTTTCTTTTGAAGAACAACTCTCTTTTACATAAAGGATTTCCGTAGTTTGAGTAGCTTTTTGAGGTTAACAGTAGCGAGTGTAACCACAAGAAGACTAGAAATTCAAGAATGGAATAATAATGATTATATTTATCATATTTGACCTACTGACCTTATGAAGAGTCTCCAAACTGTTGGGATTCACCTTCCGCATCAGCGTTCCGTCTGTGACAGCGTAAAACTCATCTCCATATTGTGCCCAGTTGATGTTACAGTTGTCAGTGAACGTTCGAGGAACAAATCGCGACAGGAACCTACCTAAATAGCTCTGACAAGGGTCTGGTTGTGCCACCGTGCCGAATTCAGACATAACAATGCGGTTCTGCTCCATGGCTTTGATATAAGAATCACTTCGTAAGAATCTACTTTGGTAGGTCACCTTGCAAAAATGAAGAATATAATCCGATGTAAGTGCAGGGTAATTTTGTCTTAAAACATTTGGCATTTCGCGCTGTGATATCAGAGCAACGCTACGAAGTCTTTCCTCGAAACAGAGAAACACCCTTACCGAATCAAGCCAGCATAAACCTAATTGAATTCGTCTCTTTTTATATCAATGAATATTTAAGATGTCGATGTTGGTTCTGGCGTAAAGAAAAAGAATAATGAAAAATAAAACAAAATAAAGGGGGGGTGCCCTGAACGCTCAAAATGAAGGTGAACCCCAAGCATGCGGGACATATTCTTCGTGATAATTTCTGCCTTTTCAGGAAACATACATACATTTAGCTCAATTTTTTTAAATACATATTACTCTATGCTATAGAGGGATTCCACATTAGCTCCATCTGCGCATATCCGCATCGAAACCGAGGCTCTCTGTGTTGAACTTCGTCGCACGCGCCCGCGGAGTCGACACATTACATGCAGTATCCGGTTCGTAAGTGTGATGCCACGCCCACTGCACATGCAGATACACGACCATCGCAGGTACGTTAGTTCGCGGTAAATTGCCGTTATTTTTTTCTTCTGATTTTACGTGTTGAGTGATCCTGAAAGACTCTTCCACAAAAAGTTGAAGGCTAAAAAGTCTTACTTTAACATTCCTTTATGTATTTTGTGTCTTGACTCCTTACTTTCCATCGTCTGATCGTAAAAGAATTGAAGCTAACACATACAGCCTCGTTTTCAAACGTGGAAATGCGCAGATCGACGTTAAAAGCGTCGTATTGGGATCCCTCTATAACAATACGCACGAGATCTTAATGCTTCTTTTCATTGGAAGCGACAAGATGCAAGTAGTTTTCCCAGTTCTCAGAAAATCCTGTCATCAATATTTTTCTGAGGGCTGTTTTGCTTTCTTCACACAACGCACTCCTTCTCAAAAAAGCAAAAGAAAAATAGCCCCCAGAAAGTCCTTCATAAGTACCCACTAACAAAGATTAGAAGGAATATTGGTGATTATTAACTGCCCAAAGACGCAGTTTAACTCGATACACAAGTAAAAAGTGGAACTTACTCAAAACCGAAAAATCAAAAGTATGACATAAACAGTTATACACAAAGCTATGGAGACACTCCTGATCTCCTTGTATGACTTAAAGCTTCATAGAGGTTTTCATCAACATAAAATAAAAAAAAATAAAGTTTCTTCCTCCTACTGCTTCAAAAGAGGTGGAAAATGTTAGCAACATTGAAGGAAAAATTCCTATATAAATTGAAACAATAAGTTAGATTGCACGTCTCCTTTAAAAATCATCAATGGCAGGTGTGAATGGGGGGGAGGGGTAAAGATGTATCTCACTACAAAGAGAGGGTGCTGGGTGTGCTCACACGTACACGTTCCTGTGACATATCCATTAATGTTTCTTTACCATGCCCTTGTGGATATTATAGCGCAGTAAAACTGCCAATCCATCGAACCAATGTTCGTAAGTGTCCGGTCCGACATCAAATTTTCCGGGCCCGTTGCGAAGCAAGCTACCATCCACCCACTCAGGAACTTTACCTTGTTCAAGAAAAAAAGAATCCAGGAATGACACTGAAAAGTGTGAGCAGCATTTGACTCAAATTAAGATTGTCCAAATATAATGTATCCTCAGTGTAAATTATTTTCTAATCTTGAGGATATCCTACTGGCGAGCAATTTAAAGATTCATTTTTCCATTAGGTTGCTTTCTCATACATGCACACCTGCTATTTTCGCAGTACATGATTTATATCTTTGCTGATACACAAAGACGTTTTCTAATTCCCGCAAACTCTTATCAGATTTTAGTCAGGGATGATCAAGATAGCATATGTTATGATTAATTTATAGATATTCGCTTCAGTGAATACATCTTTAAAGAATTTTCAATTTGGCATGTTCTTTAATTTCTCTTCTCTTTCTCACAGCTGTTTTTACCCAATCTTGTCATTCTTCACCTATCCTGCGAATCTCGTGACTAAGATGTATTGTGGAAGTCATTTCCTTATGAAAAGGCTCTAAATATAGACCTGCGCAGCAGGGGAATAAACAGCTGTAGGCATGCGGGCAATATTGTGTCAAAGATGACAGCCTGTCTCCTTATTCCCAGATTAACTGAAATAACAGTATGAAAGGACTAATTCCAATTCCATAGAGCTACAGAAGACAAAAGCCATTGGCAAACTTCCTGCCTTTGCGATATTAGTTACAGGTACTTCGGACAGGCGTTATACATTTATACATGCAGGTCTGCCTTGAGGCACCATGCATTTGAAACAAACACAAAGGTATCAATGTAAACAAAAATGTATATATAGAGGTGAAAGAACCATTGAACAGCATCGCTCAAACTACAAGACAAAAAGACCTTTCAATTCTCTTCATTAATTGCTGTTAATAAGAATGATTGACATTTCATTCTTAGGATCTTTAAAAAAATTCCTACGGGGGGAAAATTCAACGAGGCCGAAAAGTGCAGTATTGAAATTTAAATAATCTGTCCATAAAAATATTATTTCAGTACAACCAACCTTCCTCATCTTTATAATTGCTTCTTATGAGCAGACTTTTTGATGAGTTATTCTAGATGGGAATTAGGTGAATGAATGATAACTGTATTTAACGTTCATCTAAGCAAACAAAAATAAATAAATAAAAAAATAAACACGATATCAAGATATAAAGCTTACACTCAATCGTTTGTGGGCAGTACACAAATAAGTCGAGAACCAGGCTTTTCACATTTCTATCTCCTATACTCAACGTAAAGAAGCTCTTTGGCTGATTACACAGATGGTCTGGAATAGATGCGTTATAATTCTCAGTAATTGCTCAATTATTTATTTATTTAAATCTTTGGACATTAAACAAGGAAAATCATCGTTGGCAGGGGATGTCGAGGGAACGCAAAAGTTAAAAGAAAGCCCTGTGAACCCCTACCAACAGTAATATATATATATGTATTTATAAGAACCAATATGATAACTAAAATAACAGTTATCATCAGTCGGTATATCAAAATGTCGTAGTCATTTTGTCAACCTAAGTACACCGCTTAAATGTGTTCCCACATCGCACATCACAGGCTCAGCGCAGCGCGCTACAGAGCACAATAGATAAGGGTCCAGTCCACTAATTCAAGCCCCATTGAAAACAGTGTAATATCAGCATCGTTCGGGGCCCAATAGCATGCACGCCAACATCCCTGAGATTTCTGAAACACAAATGAAATTCTCGTCTGGTCACTTATCTTTCAATTTCTTTTTAATTTTTTGTGGGTTATCCAATCACATTTTTAATTATTCCCACAAAACAAAATCACCCCCCAAAAAGTGATTTTTCCGAAGTCTGATTGCAGCCATTTTTCAAATGGCAACCCTCAACTTTCTGGGGAACTTAGGACCATTTTTCAACCGTAGTTTTTAGCCCTTCTGCTCTCATATGAAAGCTCAAAGACCCAGGGAGTTGATCCTGGCAACGATTTACACAATCTCAGCATTTTGGGGGCCAAACAATCCCCCTTTTCAAAAGATACTGGGGGGGGAGCACTTTTAATGCTAATGAGTTGGTCAAAAATTCTCACTTGAATTAGTGGTTTGCGCCATAAGCTCCCGGTTTGTGTTTAGCGTTCTCGGAGCATACCATTCAAACCACAGGGGTGTGTAGCATGCTTACATACATGTAGCTTGCTCAAACTCCATTTTCCCCACTTATAATTGCCGCAAACATGCAAATATCTGAATGTACATGATCTTCAAAACATCGCCTATATACTGATTAAACAATGCACAGAATTACGGATGGTTAAGAGAGGTTTTTACCATGGAAATGAAGAGGCGAACCCGAACATAAATGACACAGATGAAGTCCACGTACGTGCCATAGGTCGAGTTCGGGCGGCCTGTTCTTGACGCGGGTTTCTTGTTCTCGCGCTCGAACGGCGGGAACACGACTCAAGAACACTGTTCCCGGAACAGGATCACGCACCACCTCCTTGTCAGGGTTTTACAGGAATACACGGGAAAACTCGTGAGATTTTTTATTTTTGAACAGCCGCAAAAAATATCGAGATAGCACACAAAGCCAGGGACAATGGGAAATTTTTACAAAATTAACAATACTCATTTTCCATAGCAAAGAAATAATAAATGTTCCTTTTTAAAAAGAAAAGAATTCAGCCCAGCTTTCCAAAGTTTACTCTGAAAGAATGTACATGGATGCCGCCATGATGCCACGGACGTGTATAATAAAATCTGGATTCGCAATGCCCTCAATCAGCTCAATGAATCCACTCGCGGCCATTTTCCGAGCCGAATACAAAGCTTTCCTGGCAATGCCCGCCTTTATTTTCCTGACGTCAATAGAACGGAGCCAACCCACGCTTTTGTATTCGGCTCGGTAAAATGGCCGCTGGTTGGCTTCTTTTAATTTTTCATACAAAGGCGTTGCAAGTCCAGGTTTTTCTTTATATACGTCCGTGCATGATGCGTGCAACAACCAGCAATAAACGGTTGTACGTTCCCGGTGTCCGAGCGGCCGACTGACGAACAACAAATCGAGCGGTTCGTGAACATAGGAGAACAAGCCGCCCGAACTCAGCCATAGTGTGCAATGTACTATGTGTGAACACGTGGCCGGCAACTAGCGAGGCGCTTGGTCGAAGTTTAAAAGAGCTTCTCTGATTAGATCACAAATTTGACAGGTCAAGAATTTGACCAATTGAAATTGAGCTTATATGACAATACAAATTATTTTATGAGCTTTACAGACGCGTGGGAACTAGTTTTATACGATGTGTAGTTCGTGAGTTAGGTCAGTGTACAGTGGTGCCGGTCACCAAGTTGTTATGAAAAAAAAAACACCTCCGTGCCACAGAAAACGTGAACATTGCACAATTGGGGGTGAATTTTGACAGGTCTGTTCTTTCAATAAAAAAAAATAGCATTATATATGTGTATTTACATTGGAAACCAAATAATTACATAGTGAAAGAACTGTTGTGATACGTTGAGCTCAGTGTTTTGGAGTTAAGCCCTCATTTGCTCCCAAATGGCAGTTCCCTGATTTTCCAGCCCAGTTTTGACTGTATTTTGTAGTGTCTTGCCAACGGTGAATAACGTTACATAACAAACTGATATGGACGGTAAAATGAGTCGCGAGGGGCTCCATTAAATGGACTAGTGCTCAATTACAGTGAATGAAATATTGCGTGTAATATCACAGGAACGCCGGGGTCCAGGATTTTTTTGTTTTGGAAGGGGTCGGAATCTGCCGGGGCCGGTGGGGGGGTTCTGTAATAGTCGCCATTGTTGAAACCATTTAATCTCTTTGTTTTGTCGTCAACCAAATACACAAAAAGGCCCTCAAAGGGTTTATGTTTTAGGGGACTTTGAACTTTAGACGTACGCTGCTAAGCACGAGAAAAATAAAATTGGCTGTGAGCAGGGGGCCGGGAGTGGACGTCGACCCCCAAACCCCTCTGGATCCACACCTGTATCTGTGATCCTGTGCGGACAGACCTCTGTCAAATGTGTATTTATTCACATTACGTACATGTACAATGTAAATCATCAGAGGTCCAAGATCATCGACAAAGGTACATGAAGCTTATAGGAACTCAGACAAGGTTAGGTCGATCAAATATTAATACAGGTGTGAACGACAGGACAAAACAGGATGGATGGCACATACTTCACCCCTCATCCTGAAACTGCCATACCCTTGTACACTGCGTCAGGTTTTCTCCCGCTGCGACAAATATCTGCTTTCAGAGAATTTCAAACATGATTTAACGGGAAAGGTGGACGACTGACCAAGAAAACGGTTCTTACCTTTAATGTTTGCCTGCAAAGGTTCTACTTGTTCCCTGCTAAACGAACGAAAGAGCCCTGGGAATCCAGTCTCGCCATCTCTCGGAGTCCATGGTTTTGCATCATCACTGTCCTCCGATGCCATCATGTCGCCACTCTCTGATGAGAATAAACCAGTGAAGGAGGCACTGTTTCCCAAGGCGACTGGTGATCTACTGCAGTGATCACCTTGCATGCATATCAGCAGGTTAATACGTCAGTATCATAATCGAACCAAACAGATGTACAGACAATACATCGCACGGTCATCTGAATAAATGTGTGTGGGTGAATGACATCCTTGACAAAGAGATGGCCTTTACGTATGCCAAATAGGCCTACTGTAATTTGCAAATAATGATTTCAACATCCATGATCATGCATGCATGAGCAAGCCTGGTTGTGTTGGTTGGGTATGTTGATGAGGTGTTTGCCACCCATGCCGTCACGACCTCACTGTTTAAAGTAAATGTTCTTATTTTAGTCCGAATTATCCTCTGAAATACAATATAAAATAAAAATTTAAAAATAACAAGAAAAAATTAAGACAACCAATGCTCACCCCACAACCAAAATTAAGCTCAATAAATACATGAAATAAATCCAACAATTTCTGTCCGCCAAGTAAAGACGGAAGGCTTTTGTGAATTTTAGACTAAAATGAGTAAACTGGGTTTGTTTGCGGTAGCACCCTGGATATATCTCTTTTTGAGGAGGTGGGATTCTGAAAAGAACCTGTGAGTGTAAATGTCAAACGTTTTAACTTTCCCTTTATTCCTAAAAGAGTTCGGTTAATCCTTTCACAAGCTCCCGACTGTATGATATAAATTTTCTCCCAGAAATTATAACACTTTGGGAACTAGGCATAAAGTGTTTCATTTATTCCTAGACTATTCCAAAGGGTTTTTATGGGGATTGCTGAAAATATGTTCTGATTGCTTTTTTTCGATCTTTTTTTACCAAAGGCTGTATGCTGTGTAAGGTTATAGTCAGTCAGAATTTCGTGGCACATAGGTAATTTGAAAAGGAAGGTGATTTATAAACTATGGAAAATTATGATACAGTCAATAATGATGGGAAAATTATTATGCTGCTGTCATTTTGAATGTTTGTCTTTTTCCAACGAACAATCAAAGTATTGTTTCATTGTAATGTATTGGTGATATTATCAGACCAGTAATTGTTGAATTATTCCTTCGTGTCATAATCGTGCCAACGTTTTGCAGGTGTTTGGATCTTGCTACAAAAAGTAATAACGGTAAACACATCGCATGTCACAAATGTTACACTACAAAGGTGACTATCAACATATCAAGGCTTGCCAGCATATACATGTACATGTACATGTCTTTATCTCACATATGTCGAGGAGTCCTCACGATGACTCTATGATGATTTCACAGTTGGTAACCAACTTCTGGTACAGGAATCTTATAGGGCACTAAGTGAACTAGGCACATCAGTCACTTCCAACGCGCGCACATAATGTTGAGACCAAATTGTCTCAAATGGAGTTTGTCGTAAATCAAACGGGAACACGGGAACAAACGAGAAGTCCCACTCTTATGCTTGAAACACCGTGACGCACTCATCAAAAGTCACACGGCAATACTATGGTGCACTATTTACGACACACATTTCTCTCTCTCTTTAGCCTCCCTCCAGGTGACGCAACTAGCAAACGCGACAGCACAACGGCACCGTCGCCTTCTTGCTATTAGGTTTGTACTCACATGACGTGTCGCGGTGTGTGTCGCACTGTGCCATCGTCCGTCGCGTCGTGTTGGCTTAGGTCGTTTCCTCGTTGCATTTTTTTCTGCCTAAACGTCGACCCTTCCGTCGCCCGTCGCGTTGCACCATCGTGCGTCGCGTCGTGTTTCAGGTGACGTAATAGGCAATGTGACGCACGACGCGAGGCGTCGTGTGCGTCCAAACGTAATGGCAAGAAGGCGACGGTGCGCGTCGTGCAGTCAGGTCGCGTAGTTACGTCGCCTGGAGGGAGGCTAGAGAGAGAAATATGTGTCGTAAATAGTACACCATACACTACAGCTGGAAAGAGCGTAAAAAAAATCCCACACAGGCAGCTCCACAACTCAGCCCTGTAAGTCACAAGGCTTACCAAGGTCAACAAACTATCTGTTTACAGCGCCGGCTCCAGTCAAAAGCTTCCAGACACATTGCCGTGATCCAGTGGCCTGCTACACTTTCTAAAGAGGGGGAGGGAGAATATTTTACAGCGGAGAAGAGATTGCGAGTATTAACACGTAACAGTGATTTTGTGCACAAACATATGAGGATGGATATTTGCCCCCCCCCCGTTTCCGTCACTGCCAGGACGATCCCATGATTGACACCCCTCTCAAGGAGAGTGAGAAGTCACGGGATCTCGATGAGGTGACGCGTGGCAGTTGGCAGAACGATCAAATCACGTGATTTTAGAGGCATTTCGGTCAAAACGTCCCTTGTGCATGTGGCAGGGAGGGTTCTATGGTCATCCTATATACATGTAGAACAGCAAAAAACCTTACGGGAATTCTATAGGTATCTTATAGAACGCAAAATTGTCCTATTAATCCTATAGAAATGTTTACAGTCCTCAGTTAAATCATGGTTAAATGTCCTATAGGACTCCTAAAAGATTCCTGTAGGACTCTTTTGTAAGGGTTTGTCTAATTACTCCGAACTTTCAGGCATGACACTGTACTAGGACAATGTAAACGATAGACCTGCATTTTTTATTTCTGTTTTTCAAAAATCAAGTTTGTTTTGAAACGGATTTACAAAAGTATGAGTAGGGCGCAAATTCAGTGGGCGAATGGGGATGGGGTAAAAGTGGCAGTGGGGCGCCGGTGGTTCACCGGGGGCGAAGTGACATGGGTGAAGCAGAAACGGGTTAAGCAACCTCGATTCCATGGGCTGCGTGTAGGATATTTCAATAGAAAGTTTTACTTAAAGGTACATACAACTTAAATGAGTATGGAAATTAATTGGCATAATCTACCAAACTAACGATCTCACATGTGGACAAAATTGAGGACATCACGCATCAGCAAGATCACTTTGATTGTAGTTGATCCTCCACGCTTTGAAAAATGTTCATGAAATTAAAATCAAACATCTTTATTCAAAGAATGTTTTAAAAAATGAGCAACAGTATACCCATAATAAAAAACTAAATAATAACACATTAACAGATTCAACAATTAAAAACAAATCTATTTGAACTGACGCACTCTAGGCAGTGTTCCGAACAAATACGACATCACGGCTTCCAACCTTGTCTTTACCGAGTGAATTTGCCTCAGTCCTCAAGTGTTTGTTTCTTGGAATTCTATACATAATACATACAGATAAACAAGTAAAACAAATATATTGCCAATGAAAACTGAGGAGCATACAAACTGAATAGTGTCCAATAAAAAGATCATGCCAATAAAAACAACCTGAGTTCCGAAATTTGACTGGACTCCCGCTGTATTAAGCATAATGTTCAAAATCACTTTCGCATACATGTAGTTAGGTTGTAATCGGTATGATTTTGTTTTTAAAAAACCTGAAACTTACGACTGCAAACAAATCCAGCTGCACGGTTATCAACAGTCCGGACTAAGGGCATTTAACGGCTGTGCAATTCTAAACAATTTTCCAGCAATTTTCCCTTTTAAAAGAGAGAGAAATTGGACCAACAAATTCTTCAGCCAGACTAATTTCCCCGTGCGCAGCATACGTGTAGCGCAAGTGCCGGTCTGGTGTGACGACCACAATTAAAACTTTTAAACCGTCAGGATGCACCGTGGTAAATATGCACAAGAGCCGTCCGCTGAGCTCGTTAATGAAAGTTATATACTCTCAGGGTCCTGAGAGCCACGGAACTGGGGAATTGAAGAATTATGGCACTGAACCTCTGGGCCCGATTCGGGCTTCCAATTCTGAGGAATTTGGATGCAGTCGGGTCCAAAAGTGGCACTATTTAGCCGTTTTGCAGAGGGATGCATTTTCAAAATGGCTACTTTTCCGGGTAGTGAAATTTCCTTCCTCATAGGGGTGGCCTGCTCTGGGTGAGAATTTCTCAAAAATTCATCGGTCAACCCACTAAAAATTGAAAGGAAAATGAAAGAGGACATGTCGAACTTCGTTTTTCTTGGCAGCCTGAACACCTGTGAGAATTGTATTTTTAAAAATATTTGTGAAGTATGGGGATTTATCACTGCTGTCTATGGGAATTTATTTGCCGTGGTGCACCCATAGGTCTAGAACGGTAGCGGCCATGTTGTTTTGAACGGGATTTAAACATGTGCTCTCTGTAGCTGTCTCTGTCAACTAAGCTGAAGTGGACAAAACTGAAATAAAATAGACGTAAAACAAATTATTTGACACTCTGTACCTCCGAATTTGAGGTTTTTATTGCAAAACACGACAATGGAATAACCATGTACAGGTGGCTGTACTGTTGGAAAGTTGTAAACGCAGAGTCTTTTACCTCAGTCACTGCTTGTTCTTTTTTGTCTTCTTTGGAAGTTTTCTTTCACAAAATTGTTGACTTGTACACAGAAAAGGCATTTTTTTTCAGTTAGTGAATTTTAATTTTCTGTTCGTGGCAAATATTTTGTGGGGACTTGACTACGTTTAGACAACATGGAAAATAATAGCATGGGTGGCATGTCCAAGGTAGAAATTTTGAAAACACACTGCAAAATGGCCGAACTGGATTTATGGTGCAAACGACTGCATGACATTCAAAACATCAGTCACTTTCCATTGTCCAATACCTTACTTCTTGGGAAAACGTTTGCAGTAATTATGTTCACTTTGGATGAGGAGGCAGTCAGCCTGAGTGCTTGTGTCACATTTCAAATCATCTTTGGCTTCTTGTTGGTCACGTTTGTACAACGGATACGTGGTATAGTACAGATGGAACCTTTGTGAACGCAATTGCGCCCTGCGTGATTTGTACTGCTGACTTTTCCCACGTTTGGCATGATACATGTACTTCTGTTTCTTATCCATTTCAGTAAGGGCTTTGGCAGATGGTGAGCCACCAGTTATTGGGCAACCGGCAGCTCTACACTTTTGGACTACTGAATTGGCGTGTCCATTATTCACCAAGCGCACTGGGATGCGCTGTGATCCCGACAAGATCCATTTCTTGAGAAGGTTAGTGTTGCCTTTGGATTAGTTACTGCAAAGGCATAATTCATTGATACAGCTTTCTGAGTACTGGTACCATATTTAGTTTTGTCCAGGGTTTCTTGTCAAAGTTTCTTGCTTAGTACTCTGAGAAGAGTCTGTTCATCACAAGTTGACAATTTCAGTTTGCCACGGGCATCGACTGGCAGATATGAAAATTTACATTTACGCTTCCACCCCTACAAATTTGGTGACCACTTTTTGCAAAGGTCACGATTTCCAATGTAAGACTCAGCAACTGCACTTGCTGCATTTTCAGACATGGTTTTCATTTTGGAAGAGTTCCTGCCACTGTTTTTCAGTATGGCAGCCAGCAGCAGCCTCGGCCTGTGCCCTGTGGCTGACATCATCGGCAAATTGATCCTGCAGCTTTATCTTTTCCTTTTTATTTTGGCCTGGAAACATCTCTGGACTGAATTTTGCACGACTTAGGGCTGTAGAGAGGGATCGGTTTAAATGAGGAGGGTCTAATAAATGCTCGGTTTCCATACCTGCAGTCTTACTTTGCATATGGAACTTACACCTTCTGCCAGACAACCGTCGGCATCGGTTGTCACTCTATTTACAAAACGACGTTCTTTACAGTTTATCAGTTTTGGGTACATTGAATGCCACCTTCACGTTCATCTCCCATGTTGTAGTTCGCTGGGCGAGTGGCCGTACATTTCCGGCGTGCTTGTGATCCTCTTCTTTGGAACTGTCACATTTTTTGCATAGTTTGTTCTCGTGGTGATACATGATGACATATTTGCTGGTTGTGACATTTTCACAGACAACATCTCTTGTCTGCGTTGCTGGGATAAAGGGTGTTTTCTTGCGACAGTTTCGAAGAGGGTTGTCATATTGTCTGTCGGTCTCCACTGCAACTGGACTTTCTCGCTCGTAACCCTGAAGTTCCTGAATGTCTTTCACGATTTTTCTCATGTTACACATGTCTTTTTCGTTTTCTGCGTGATACGTGATGACATATTTGCTGGTTGCGACATTTTCGCAGACAATATCTCGTCTGCGTTACTCGGATGAAGGGTGTTTGCTTGCAACAGTTTCGAAAAGGGTTGTCATATTGTCTGTCGGTCTCCACTGCAACTGGACTTTCTCGCTCGTAACAAGCAGTTCATGAATGTCTTTCACGAATTTTCTCTTGTTACACATGTCTCTTTCGTTTTCTTCGGTGCTAATTTCACCGCATTTGTTTGATGTTTATTGCAGGGCACTCGCCGGAGGAACAGTCGTGTCCATTGCTAACAAGAGCCTCCTTGCACCAGCTGTTGAAATTCCGGTGTTGCGGGCCCACTGAGAACGCCATGTTTGGAGCGGCGCGGCGGTCCGTCGTCCCCTGGCTCCATCTGTGGAATCTCGGTGAACAGTTTTCTCTTGTCGCTGCAGACCCCACACTTCTGCCAGGATATCGTCTCGGACACGGCCAAACCTCGACGCTCCCCGGCCAGCATCTGGCGTCAGCGTGGGGCGGCCATCACAATCTGGATGTTCCCGTTGGTGATCTACGATAGCCTGCATGCCCGAGTCGACTGCAGAATTGAAGTAGACAAACTGGTATGTCGCGCAGACACCTCCTTCGGACTGATCAGCTGAACCCTGGCACTAGACTTCTGCACTTTTCTTGTGTTGGAGGTTGTCAAGAGGAGAAGTCTCTGCAGCTTTTGAACGGAGCAGCATGACATCCCTTGCCGGCACTGCATTGGGCGTGGTGCAAAAGAGCCCCCATTCATCTCTGGAAACAGCGAGTTCCATCTGCTGTTGTGTTGGCCTTATGTAGGCTTTCGGCGAGTCCAGCTTTAGTCGACTGTGTTTGGGCTAACATTTTGCAGGGGACAAATTATTGCCTATCTGGAACCAACTTGTCTTCCTTTTGTAGACTGTACGCCCCAAGCGATCCATTTTGCTGCAGAAATAGCTAACACTGCAAGTTCGTGCAACTGTTTCCTCTGTGTGACCATTTGGCACAATAAGTGACTCTTGCGGTAGAACCCCAGCATGATGGCCAAAGCACAAGGGAGTTTATTTCTTTTGTTATTTTATGGGAGGGTGGGTGTGGCATGGGGGTTAGAGAGAGAGGAACGTGGGTCTCAAGAAATCTTTGGAGACAGTAATAACCAAGCTTGGACAATGAAGACTGGGCAGTGGAGAGGGCTCGGCCAAGGAGTCATTGTACAAGTTGTCAATAAATCTTCATCTTGGAGTTGGAGGCAAATGGACAACCACATCTAAGAATTAATACATGTCATCAACGGCCCATTGTGCGCAGTTGTAGATCTTCCAAGAATGTCACTTGTTACAGTAAACTTTTAAAAATAGCCTGTAATGTAGAGAGGCAAAATTTCTCCCAATTTGATATGTGGGAAGGACAAAATAGAGTGCCCTCGTGAAGCCCACTCAAGGCATGCAAAAGTCCTGCTTTCCCATTGTTAAACACTGGGAAACACCATAGCCACATCCAACAGTTTGAGCCCTGTGGTTTCTCTCTAATTTATTTGCAGCGGTGCACCCCTCACTGAAGAAACGCGTGGGTGCACAAGATGGAGGGCGGCGTGTCCTGTCCAGTTTTTATCAATATCAAAGGTTATGGTGGAAGCAGCATAAGATTGAAGTGACCGACACCCGTGTATATACCATGCACATGTACATGTACATGTATGTATCCCAGACAGTTGTGTAATAACAAACACGCGCGCAACGTAAGCAGACAACGCGTAGAGCCGTTTTCCAATACACGACTTCGTATCCTGTACATCGTCACCAAAATCGATTTCCTACTGTAGGCCTGAAGTGCTGAAACTAAATTAAAGTACTACTATTTGTTGATCTTTTGTATCTTATTCGATGTTTCTGTGATACGCTAGCACGTACTTTTGAGCTAACAACTTCAAAGTCAGGTGTTAAAAAGCAGATAGAGCCTAGCAGGTACGATATATCGAGTATTGAAAAACGGCTTTAGCTACAGCCGGCCGGTATACGGTGTGCGGAAAGCGTGTACCCCCATCGCTTAATTACGTGGTATGATCGTGACTTCGATTGTGACAGAACTTGGTGAAAAATTTGTTAAGGGTTGTGACAGAAACTAAAGATATTTCAGCATGTCTTTTGTCACAAAAGTGATTCACAGGGGTCTCACCACATCGGCATTGAGACTGGCAGCAATAAAAAATGTTACTGTCGTCGGTGGTGGTCAAATGGGAGCAGGAATAGCACAGGTAAGCACCACCAAAATGTGGAAACTTTTTGGGGGCTTGCAATTGCCAATGCTGGCAGTGAAGCTGGGTAGTGTTGGTCTGTTCAATGGTTTTATCAATGGTTTTACTAGGCTTCATGCAGTTTTTGGCCGAATCCTAGTTAATTCGTACGTGTCAAGTCGTACGTGCCAACGCGGATTCCGACCAACTTGTACATGTACGCCAAATTGTACCATTACAATTTACATGTAGGCTTACTTTATGTTATAGTCAGCTGATAGTACGACACGTGCGAAGACATGGAAGATATGTGTCGTTGTGTTGCCCTTGCCCTGTTGGATCCCCCCCCCAGCTTGACGCCCACCTACATGACGTACATGTACTGCTACTAGTCTGGCAAAAACTAATGTCAATGTATCCTGTTGTGTCTTTAAGGGAATATACGTGTATGATGTAGGCCTAGGCCCTATGTGCTGACCAGTCTTAAACATGTACGTTTAAGACCAGTCAATTGAACGGCTAGCAGTCACTTGTTTTGTTTGTCTGCTTCGAGTCGACTCGTACCTTGGATGACTTGTACTTTAGATGACTCATAATGGGCAACCTGTACCTTGGATAACTCATACGGTAGGCCTACAGTACATGTACCTTGGACAACTCGTACGTCGAGTTAAGACCCCTCGTACCTTCATGTTTGCAATTCAGTTATAACTTTCTTGCTCTTCCTTTTCAGCATGTTTAAGATCAGATTTGACAAACATATTAAGGAAAAATCTTCATAAATCTCCCGGAGAGATCTTGAGCGCCAGCATGATTTTCTGCATAGTGCCTGCCGCGGGCCTTTGTGTCGTCGGTTTACGTGACGGATGTCGAACAACCTGACTGTTTACCAACTTGACTTCCTTATTAACTTTTGTTCTTGGGGGGGGACTTTACTGAACTCTGAATTTGTTTTTTTGGGGGAGGGGACTTCAATTTATTCTTATGGCTCTTGGAAAACGTTATTGGACTTTTTCATTTTGTGGGGAATGATGGCTTTGTTTAGTAACTTTTTGGGGGTGTTTTTTAATTTTTTGGAGGGGAGGGTGGTTGCCTTCCTTATTAAAAGTCTTTTGGGGGGATAAGTTACAACTGACTTTACTTTACAAACTTTGAAATAAGTGAAAACGTGACATCACTCCATCATCACGGTGGACTGCATGGTGAAGATTCCAAATTGCATGCAACAACGGCTAGCCACGTTGGCCAGCACCAGTTGCCTTGCACTTGCACGACGTTGATGCGTCTCACATTAATGTCACCCCACCAGCATGTAGGAAAGGCATTGTAGCGAAAATAGCAAATTAGGAAACGAACACTCAAGTTAATTACAACTATAATAAGCCCTGAGCAGGGTCTGATTTCTGTGAACATGATGAAAGTACAAGTTGTCTCGTACACAAAGGTACGAGTTGTCTTTCCTGGATGTACGAGTTGTCAAAAGTGCAACTCGGCAAAGGTACGAGTTGGTACAGTTATGTTTAGTTGATGGTCCAAGTTGTCCATGGTACAAGTTGTCCATGATTCGAGTTGTCCATGGTACAAGTTGTCCATGGTTCGAGTTGTCCATGGTACAAGTTGTCCAAGGTACATGTACTGTACATGTACATATACGAGTTTACCTGTTCCCATCGATCTGTGTTCAAAAGTTTTGCAAAAAAACCAGGAATGCTGGAAATGAATCCTGTAATCTTAGTTTATGTGTAAAAGAAATAAACAACCCTTTTTTGGCTAATTTTCCTACAGATACTAGAGTTTGTGTCATAATTCCCCCCAAAATTCAGAAGTCTTTATGTCATCTAAAAGTTTGCCCTTTATTGTTTATGTACCGGTACTTTTAACGTGTTGTGATGTCATCAATATTTTTTGACTCTGTGAAGCATTACAAGGGTGCAAATGGGGCCCCTTTCTTATCTTCAAAATTTCAAATTATTTTTTTTGTCAAGTGAGTGAATATGAATAAAAACTAGTGGTGGATCCATTCTTAATTTTGTTTCTCATATTTCTTCCCAGAAGAGAGCTAGTTTACCTGGGTTGAAACTGGGTTGCCATGTTCATGAATAAAGGTAATGGTGGGATGGGATATGCACCAACCTGATCACCATGGAAAGGGCACAGACAAGTATAAACCCAAGGGTGTTGAATGGAGAGGGTGTGGATGGGCAAAATGGGACATTCGGTGGTCCAAGGGTGTGCAAATAACAAAGAACATGGTTGCTAATGTTGGAGTTGCGTTACATGTAGGTCTGTAGACCAGCCACAGGAAGGTGATTTTGAAGGAAATTAAGATATTTGTCTTAGCTCTTAAAACTATTTGTTCATTAGTATGATTGCAGACTTATTGTGGAGGGGGATTTACTGATAAGGTGGATGTGGGTGGTTAATATGGAGTCACAGAAGAGGGGACCACTGGAAATACATGTATGGGGTGCCACATTTAGTGTTGGGCTAGTGAAGAAACAGTTTACACAAATAAGCAAAAGACAATTAAATTAAGGGACTTTCCTTGTAATTTATTATGCAAGAATAATTAATATTAGCAGAACAAGGAATCTCATGTTATGGTAAAATACCATACATGTACTTTATTAAAATTCATTTCCCTGTTACTGATTTAAGAAAGTTCTTCAAATGAACTGGAAATGACTACTGGAAGATTTGAAGTTTAAAGCTGTCAAATTGCTTTAAAAAGTAAAAAAAAAAAATTTGCACTGTTTCTATGCCAAACACCAGGACTCGGCTTTTCAATAAATTTATCTTGTGTAGCCCATCTTGGCCACCTTAGATTTCAAAGAGCGGCAGCTGCATAAATTTCAGCAGGAATTTTTACACACGTGGTCAAACCCACTAAAAGCTGCCTACTACTGGTCACATGAAGTTATGTTCATACATGTACATGTACAGAGTAATAAGGCAGTCAGCAGCCATTTGGTGGAAACATTAGAGCTACATATACAATGTACAGTTGAACAGACCCTGTTGTGTCTGCAGTTGAAGAATAGTGCCGAGTTGTATGAAAAGTGTTTCTAAGAAATACAGGTATTCCTCACCTGAACCCTCTCAACTTGCTCCTGTTGAGTATTTAAACATCTAAAATCTATGTCAAATTAATAAGTGCCCCTCCTACAGGTACATTGTTCATCGTTTTTGTTGTTTTAAGTTTATGACATAAAATTGTGATTGTGAAAGTTCCCCTTGGGAGCATGGGGTGTGTGATGAATATTTCCAGAACCATCTGAACAACACGTATTGAAAAGTAGGTCTATGAAATCATAGGTTTACTTCCATGAGTAAAAAACTTTCATATTGGAATGCAGGTTGCTGCCCAAACTGGACACCATGTTACTGTGGTTGACCAATCAGATGAAATTCTTGCACATTCCAAACTGACGATTGAGCGGAGTTTGGCTAGAGTTGCCAAAAAAAAGTTTGGAGAAGATGCCAAGGTATGTTAACGTTTTCAGTTATGTCTTTTTGCTTTACTCTTGTAGTCCTCTTTTCTATTATTTTTGTTGCAGCCAGGCTTAGCGTGCAAAGATCGGTGACATAGCCATACAGGTGCAATGACATTTCCTGTCTTGTTGCAGGCAGCTGAAAAATTCACAAAGCAAGCAATGTCATTAATTGACGTGAGCACAGATGCTTCTTCAGTTGTAACAAAGACAGATCTTGTAATTGAAGCTATAGTAGAAAACATCAGTGTAAAGCAAGAGCTCTTCAGTCGACTGGACAAAGAAGCCCCTCCGTGAGTTTGAAGCATGTTATTGTTAATAAATTTTTTGGCAAAATGTTTACAGTACATGTAGAAAAGGATGTCTATTTCAGTTCTGTGCTTTTCTGTAAAATTTTATTCTGCTAATTAGGTAGAAGTTGCATATTTTACAAATTAACTTTCAAACAAAGTTGAGATAGAAGATCAATGCCATGGACTTGTGAAAGCTGTTAATAGATCATCACAAGTGGCCTTTTTACTTTCAAAAAATGTGTAAAAAAGCTATAAGGAAGCTCTACCAAAAGTGGATAAGTAAGGCTTAAGAAGTGACTCTTGTGGACTTTTCATTTTGCAAACTTTGTTGTGTTGGAAAGTTTAATTAGTCTTAAGTTCCCATTTTACATTGCAGGGAGACCATCTTTGCTAGTAACACCTCCTCACTTCCCATCTCAGATATTGCCAGTGTAACGGAGAGAAGAGACCGTTTTGGAGGCATTCACTTCTTCAATCCAGTGCCTGTTATGAAGCTTGTAGAGGTAACCAGAGGGCGAACTATTAAGTTCAGTTAGCAGAAATCTAAACATTGTTTACTATCAAATTGGATCAAATTTGATTTAAAGGTACATGTAGGTGACACCATTGGTAAAATCCCCCAAATGAAACTACCGTATAATCCAGGAATATCTTATGCGAAAAATAGTACAAAACAGCCTCAGTCTGTAAAATATTTCTGCCCAGAATGCTGTAGTTTTCGAGAAAAACTAAACTCTGTTCTTTTTTTTTAACGATGGTCAGCCAACCATCGTTTAACAGTTCGTTTTATTATACACACCACATCCATCAACAGGTGTTGCAGTAATTGCAGATAATATGGGAATCTAAATAATGAATGAACGGGTAATATTAAAAGCAGCTAAAAACATACCGGCAGAAATTTAGCAAATTCCTTTTAAACTGAAGTTAGAGGAATCTGAGCATAAGGTATAAAGTAGAAAATAAAAAGGATGAGCTTAAAGTTAACATTTATTTTAGGAAAGGATTTTCTTTTTGCAAAAATGTTTTAAATCTCATATGACCCCCAATGCATAATGGTATGGGCAAACATGGTGGCCATTTCCAAGCTCCATAGCGAGAAAATTTTCATCAACAGAAAGTATGATTTCCTCACGTTAAACCTCCCATGTTTCAAAAGATAGTCCCACTTTGCCCATGATTTTTAGTTAGTCAACTAAGAATGGAGATTTTAGACTTTCATTAATGTGTATACTGACGTGAAAGAGTGGTCATTTAGCATGATCGTGCACACATGTGCATGATACATTTTCAAGATGTATTTTTTTTTTTTTTTTCAAGATGTATTTTTGCGTTGGGAGATGTTAATTTTATATAACAGGTTTTGCCCTTACCCAACGTATATTAATAAGCACTGTATGGTCAGTGCTTGCGAAAAAAACCTCACAAGCTTACTCGCGTGGGACTCGAACCCACGACCTCCTGCTTACTTACCCCGGCAAGCTCGGTGGTCGAGTGGTTAAGACATCTGCACTAGTAAGCAGGAGGTCGTGGGTTCGAGTCCCACGCGAGTAAGCTTGTGAGGTTTTTTTCGCAAGCTCTTGGACAAGCACTGAGCATACAGTGCTTATTAATATACGTTGGGTACGGGCAAAACCTGCATGATACATGTTATTCTCTTTGCATCAGTGTCATGGATATGAGTGGACTGCATGATTCATTCCAGGATGAAGTTTTTTCCATGAGTCGGCAATAATGCTATGTATACATACATACCGGTATAATCAAGGAGGTGCATTACCCCTTGGTAAATTCACTGACTACTGGCCTTTGAAAACTGCCCTTTCTTAAGAGGGAAAGAGAACCTGTCATGCCTGTTCTCTACCCTGATCCTGCGGGTGTTATTTGCTTACTATGATTTGCAAACACCCTGTAGTTCATGGATTTTTATTACAGTTGATTGTTCAGTTCCACAATTTAGCCAACTCCGCAGTTAAAAAACGGGCTTCATTTTCAGAAAAGGAAAATTGCTGGGGGCTTGATTCATATTTCTCTGAAATAGTTTACTTGAAAATCTTGCAGAAAATATGAGTTCTATACTTTTTCAAATGTATATGTTTTAGATACAAAAGTAACTGCAAGATTTTTTGCCAGCTCCACAAACAAGTTTTAGATAATGTTACAGTGCCCACTCAGTGTGTGTGTAGTGCATGTCCTGTGTCAGAAAAACAAGACCTTCCGTACAGATGGCATTGTTTGTAGAACTGGCAAATGTTTGTGGAACCGGGCAAATAACAGTCCACCAAAAAAGCTCGCTAGCATTCGTCTTTCAAGTGGCCGCCCCAAATGGTAGAGTATCATGTGTAGCTGGATAATTTCTGGATATTTCTGGAGGAAAACCTTTCCATGAAAGTAATTTTTCAAGGTGCCAGGGACCTTGGACTGTTTCTGTTTACAGAACCGGTCAATCAACCGTAGAAGATCTTCAATTTCACCATAGAAAAATGCCATTGTTTTTCTTGATTTTTCACAAAGCAGTTGACTCAAACAAGAAGTAAGTCAGTGGAATCTTAAAACCAGTAATCAGCCAATCTGTCTTGAAATTACGGCAAAAAACCAAAAGTGTCCCCTTCCTTTAACCGTAATCATTGTACTTGGCAAATTGTCAGTCTGTTTGGCAAATTTGTTGTTGCTGTGCTGTGTCTGTTCTCTCAACTGAAGTGACCTTTGACACTTGGTCAGTCTGATATTGTATGCACACAGGGAAGCCATAAGGAGAGACTAGATATGGATCTTGTGTGTTGAGTAGTATCCTTACTTTAGTGTACTCTCCTTGAACTTAACATATACGAAGTAGAACCAGTCCATACATGTACTTGATACTGGGTGGGATTATTTGTGTTGCAGCATAATGTTTTTTGTAAACTTGCAGTGTTGGTCCTTTTTACTTCTGGTCCCAAAGTGGCAGTCACAGGGTGGTGGACCCCTAGTTGTAATGAGTTTGAGAGAGCTAGAAATGCTCAAGGTGTCATTGATTAATCTGGTGGGGATCAAAGGGAGGGGAGGTCAATCCCTCCTCTAACATAAAAAATTGAAGAAATAATTAATCAAAATAAAGTAATACATGTAGAGGTGCATCAGTAACAATTTAAAGCATTACATATATGTATCCCCATGTTTTCAACAATCAGACATGGAAAAAAATCTGTGATCCTGACCGTCCCCTTGGACCCTACATTATACTTATCACAATTGTTAGTCTTAAAGTCAGTGTGACAGTTTTGAATCATCAACATTCCCTGATCACTTGATTAAAGATACAAATTACGGTGCTGCCGTAGATCTCAACCTTACTACATGTACATGTACCATACTTACCAAATCAGATCCATAACCTTCAGGCTTCCTAGCTTGTGCACTTACAATTTCAGATTGACCTGGTGTCAAAGTTCACTTAAGTTGAAAGAACAGATGCAGCATAGAATGATTACTTCACCAAACAGAATGTTGATTTACAGAAAGAAATGAAGTTTGCCGAGTACAGTGATTATACTTACAGGTAATCAAACAGCTGTGCTAGATCTATAGGAATCCATTTTTCCAAATGTGGGAAAATCATCAGGGTTTTCTGAAAAAAGCAATGTTTTCATGAAATACTTTGATAAATATAAATTAGGCAGATGAAATAAGGTTTTAAACAGCAGCAGATATTTAGTCAAATGTGGGGGTAAACTGGGACAAATACTAAGAATCAGACAGATGCCTTGACTGGCTGCCCCACCTCCTCAACAAGGACATTACCGGTCTATGACGATTTGGACTGGCACTTTGACGTAAAGACCAACTCCATCGATGTTGATTTTTCTCATATTGAATCCTATTCAAAAGAACCAAGTCTAAGAAAACTGGCACATATCAACATCTCCTTTTCAACACACGTTTTTGTGTTAATAAAACACACTTTTTGTTCCTATTTTTCCTGGGAGTCCAGTCTGCAGTTTTAAAAATGGACATGTCGCCACAACTTATTAGCATCTAATGAATATTGATGTATTACATGGAGAGGAAATACCACAGTGCACGCGCTATATGCATCCATAGCACACATAGCTGGGGGCGCGCTATATGCATCCATAGCACGCATAGCTGGGGGCGCGCTATGTGCATCCATAGCACACATAGCTGGGGGCGCGCTATGTGCATCCATAGCACGCATAGCTGGGGGCGCGCTATATGCATCCATAGCACACATAGCTGGGGGCGCGCTATATGCATCCATAGCACACATAGCTGGGGGCGCGCTATATGCATCCATAGCACGCATAGCTGGGGGCGCGCTATATGCATCCATAGCACGCATAGCTGGGGGCGCGCTATATGCATCCATAGCACGCATAGCTGGGGGCGCGCTATATGCATCCATAGCACGCATAGCTGGGGGCGCGCTATATGCATCCATAGCACGCATAGCTGGGGGCGCGCTATATGCATCCATAGCACGCATAGCTGGGGGCGCGCTATATGCATCCATAGCACGCATAGCTGGGGGCGCGCTATATGCATCCATAGCACGCATAGCTGGGGGCGCGCTATATGCATCCATAGCACGCATAGCTGGGGGCGCGCTATATGCATCCATAGCACGCATAGCTGGGGGCGCGCTATATGCATCCATAGCACGCATAGCTGGGGGCGCGCTATATGCATCCATAGCACACATAGCTGGGGGCGCACTATATGCATCCATAGCACGCATAGCTGGGGGCGCGCTATGTGCATCCATAGCACACATAGCTGGGGGCGCGCTATGTGCATCCATAGCACGCATAGCTGGGGGCGCGCTATATGCATCCATAGCACACATAGCTGGGGGCGCGCTATATGCATCCATAGCACACATAGCTGGGGGCGCGCTATATGCATCCATAGCACGCATAGCTGGGGGCGCGCTATATGCATCCATAGCACGCATAGCTGGGGGCGCGCTATATGCATCCATAGCACGCATAGCTGGGGGCGCGCTATATGCATCCATAGCACACATAGCTGGGGGCGCGCTATATGCATCCATAGCACGCATAGCTGGGGGCGCGCTATATGCATCCATAGCACACATAGCTGGGGGCGCGCTATATGCATCCATAGCACGCATAGCTGGGGGCGCGCTATATGCATCCATAGCACGCATAGCTGGGGGCGCGCTATATGCATCCATAGCACACATAGCTGGGGGCGCGCTATATGCATCCATAGCACGCATAGCTGGGGGCGCGCTATATGCATCCATAGCACGCATAGCTGGGGGCGCGCTATATGCATCCATAGCACGCATAGCTGCGGACGACAGCACAAACTTGAAGAATGCTCTCATTCTTCAAAAACTCAATTTCAATCCTGGTTCTTTGGCAGAATTTCTAGTACGTCCACCAAGATGCACAATTTGGGCATTCTTGTAAGTCATGAAGAAAGGAGAACAAACTCTTGACGGAAAAGAGATAATGCGGCACAGTAGAACCTGCACACAGGGGTCGCCCTGACATGCACATGAAGCTCCATTTACATGTACAGTATATGTACGTTCATAGCGGAACCAGTCATGCCACGGATACCAGTGTCAGTGTTTTCTCTGGTATTACATCACACAGATTTAGTTTCTCAACAGCACCACCAGCGGTCAGATTGTGGAAATTTTTCATAAAACTCAAAGACAAGGTTCAAAAGTTTCGGCAAAATTACAAGAAATACAGACGCAATGCAGACATGATTTGGTAATGAATATATGATTTATTAAACACTAAATGCAATACAGAGTTTCTTTTCAAAACTTTTAAACAGTTGGAGTTGGTCTTTAAATATGTATGACCATTTTGCTTGAACCCTGGCTTGATGAAAATCCAGCATGCGATTTTGATTCATTGCCTTCACCAACTTGGTTTTCAGGGTGTATGCTTTCTTTAGTTTTTCTACTGATTTGGGTAGAGCTATTAATATTCATGACCGAAAATGCTATTTAAGTGGTGGAGATACAGGTGACAGTAGGGGCAGTCTTGACCTGTTGATATTTACATATGATCAGCATTCGTGGGAATGGTCTCTTAATGTGCACATGTGATTTTCTTTTATTACTGAGTTGTTCAGCATTAAGCCAAGAGAAATAAATGAGCCAGCTGTCATTTGCACCTGCAGGTCTTTTGTTGAAGGTGAGCTTTCGCCATGGGTGTAGTGGGGGGGACTACCCCCCAGA
Source organism: Acanthaster planci (assembly GCF_054643075.1). Lineage (NCBI taxonomy): Eukaryota > Metazoa > Echinodermata > Asteroidea > Valvatida > Acanthasteridae > Acanthaster > Acanthaster planci. The sequence goes on from NC_141795.1 coordinate 10,011,424, forward strand.
ATGAAACAGTAAAGGCAAAACAGAAGGAAAAAAGCAACATGAAACATGTAAAAAGAGATAAGGGGATGAAAATCAACACCAATAAGCTCCCCCAAATTGGCCCCTTTCCACTATTAATTATTTAACCCCTAACCCCCACTCCCTGCTGCAAATTTGTCCTGGGGAAATCCTCGCAATGCCCATGGTGTTGAAACTAAAATTATCACATACCGTACACGTACTGGACAGCAATTACTGGTATATGCTTTTGCTGCTTGAATGTACGTGTATGACTTTTGGCCAGTGAAAGACTCGCATACATGTACATTGTACCAGTACGTGCAGTGGTTTCATGCGTGGGTGATGAGGGGGAACACAACTTGTCTTCATGGTCTTCCAGTGAATATGTACAAATTAGAGGCATCTTGCCATCTCTGTAAAAGAGGACCACATGTACATGTATATTTAAGTGTTGGAGATACATGTAACAAATGCTACTGCCATGCAGGGTTTATAGCCAGCATTTGAAAAATGGGTGTGTACGCTTTACATAAAAAAGAGTACGTCCAAGTTACAAAACAAGGTGTCCAAAATGGCCTCTAGGGAGTGCAAAACGTGACCAGACAGATGTCCTTTGGTTAAAACATTACTGCAGCATACGTGAGTTACCTTGAGTAGCCATCATGAAATCTTCCTTACTGCCCTGCCACCAGTGTCCTAGCTTGTGTGCTTATTTGACATTTTCAAAAAAATAACATTCATGAACTGTAAATGGTTATGAGCAGGCACAAAAATTGAGAGTACTTCAGTATTTGAGCGGACACACTTTGTTCCTTTATGAGTGTAAACCCTGTAGATATGGATGGAAATCCAAAGAGCCAGTTTTGTCGCATTGTTTCTGTAGACACACAAATACTTGCAGCAGAAGGCACACTTACAGGTGTGACTGAGTTTGTACCAGATTCTGCATATGGAAGCAAATATACATGTACTGGTATTGCCTTTCTTTTGCAGGTTGTTAGCACGCCAGAGCAGAGTGAAGCTACAATCAAGACACTCACAGAGTTTGTTGTAAAATTAGGCAAAGTACCAGTCGCATGCAAGGTGAGTACAGGACTGGAATAGGCTGGTTTGACTGATCAATAGGTAGATTCAGAAAATTTGACAGAAGGTTTTTCTGATGTTTAAACACCAGGTCAATCCAGTTAATAACGTTTGACATGTGATAATGAGACAGAAACTGCTGGGGCCGCTTTAGAGTTAATGGCTAGTACATCATAGTACCCACCCATGTACAGTGCAGTGTCCACTTTCATCAAACAAAAACTTGAAATGTGGCTATTGCAATTCCAGACTCATTTTAACAGAGACTTGCATTTACCTTTGTGTTACAAGAGGGCCTTTTCCATTCATTGAGGTGGTCTGCGTAAGGGTTTAACGTACATATATTCCTTTGCCCATGTAAATGTAGATGAGCTACTACAATTATGGTCTTCATTTTGTGTATCTTCATTAATGAATGGTCCAAGTGTGCATCATTGCTTTCAATTGACAAAGCTTTTATGTTATGTTTGCCTTCAGGACACTCCAGGCTTCATTGTCAATAGACTCCTTGTTCCTTACATGATGGAATCCATTAGACTTCTTGAAAGAGGTACTGAAATTTGACCATCCTCGGAAGATTGCTCAATACCAAAAAAAGTACAGTTGACTCTTTTAGTAATACAAGCTCCGATGGAACAAGATTCTGGTTTAGATGAGCATATTTGGCCAGTCCCGACAGAAGCATGTACATGTACATTCCTGTGAGGAAAAAAATCTTGGGTGAAATCAGATTTTGGTTAAGACAAGTGCCTTTACCGGTCGGTTGAGTGCAAAAGTATTGTTATCTATCTATTTAGCACAAGCATTTTCTAAACAGCTCGTCTGTCAACAAGCCCATTCAATAAAAGTGCTGTTGTACTAGGCTCACTGATAATGCTTGCTAATCGAGGACCACGGCTTTTAAATTCCCAAGTGATCAAATGGTGTTCTTTATGGGGGGTTTTCATGCTGCCCTATCCAATTGAAAAAGACAGACGGTGGGCGTTTGTGATTCTCGGGCTATCTGAGGGCCTACATTGTATATAAACAAAGACTCGTTCCAAACACCCCACCAAAGCATGGAAAAGAGAAGAGAAATATATCCCTACCCAAGTTAAAAACTAATGTTAAATGCATGTGTCATTAAAATCCGTTGTTCTGCTATGAAATACTACCCAGTCCCTGACCAACATGTACACCCTCTTATGTCCACACACAAAAATTCACTGGTTTCTTTCACTTTGTACATGTGTACATGTGTACATGTAAATTGTAACTCTGTAGTCAGTCACCAACTAAAATGTTAACATGCATGTATGGTACGTGCACATTCCCCGCAACATCAAGGACAGTGCAGGCCACATCGCTTTGACATTGATTGTGATGAGTTCGCGTGCCTTGTCATTGCATTTGATTAATTTTCTTTATTAATTTTTCATTATACAGGTACAGTACATGCGCATTCCACTTACATAAAGAACATGTTTAAATTGTTTGAAAGCAAATTCATTACCTATCAAGAATACATGCGTATGAATCGGCCACATGCACATGATGAGGGTGATCGACAAACAACACATACAAGTGGGATAATCTGCCCCCTTTCAACATTGTTTCCAATATTTTCTAAGGGAATTTCTGTCAGGAGCTGAACTTTTAGGAGTTTGAAGAAGTCCCTTTCCTTTCGTGACACAAATTTTGTGAAAATGCCCACTATTACACAGCGCACATTTTTCTGAGACAAGTCAGCCAAAATTGTATGCTTTTCCACTGCCCTGCTTAGTGCACACAGGCTGGTATATGTGTAGCCTTGAACTTCAGTGACTGTAACCAAAAAAACCCATGTCTGATTGAGATCAAATTTATGATGAGGATTGTCCTTGCATGCATACCAGGTTTCAAAATAATCAACTGTGGCACAGCGGAGTTCTTGCTGCCGCCATCACCCTCACTCCCAGTTGTGAGATGCCCTGAACTAACCTGGTTGTCTGAGGGCCAAGTACCTTTCCAGTAGTTTTGTATTCATATGGACAGTAGTTCAGATCTGAGACAGCAGGACTGTAAATTTCTTAAGAGTACATGTATTCTGAGCTTTAGTCGTAATTATGGCACTCAAAACTGAGCTTTTATCTTAAAATTTTAGGTGATGCTTCAGCAAGAGATATAGACACCGCAATGAAGCTTGGTGCTGGCTACCCAATGGGTCCATTTGAGTTAGTGGACTATGTAGGCCTTGATGTCACAAAATTCATCGTAGATGGTGAGCTTATGAGTCATTGGTGTGTTTGAAATCAACTGAATCATTGAATGCACTTCTTATTCACATTACTGCTGTCTTATCAACAGCTTGATTCATTATCTTAATCATTTTCTGGATCACAAGAAGATACTGCTTGTATCATGAACTAATTTTACAAAAAGATAATTTTATTGTTGGTACTGTATTAGGGATAGAGAACTTGTTATTCATGAAAATTTGTTGCAATCTGTAGAATTATTTACAGTGTTTTTCCTTTCTAGACATCCCAAAAGCCCTATGATAACAGAACATGTACATTGTGATTGAAAGTCAACCTGTGAATGGTAAAATCTGTTCACACTTTCTCTTTTCCGAAGGCATTTATTTTTAGTTCACAAACTGTAAAAATGTTTCTCAAAGTGGGAAAAGATTTCCACAGATTTTCTCACAAGTGGAAAGGCATGTTCACAGTGTTTCCACAAGTGGGAAAAAGATTTTCCCATCAGTGGAAACAGGTGGATAAAGCAGCTCAGATTTTTACGCGAGTCTAAAAAGATTTCCGCATATTTTCACACTTAGTTTTTCAATACACATATTTGTTGATATTGAACTTAAATATGTGTTCTTTGAGCTTGAAGTTATATGATTTCTTTGCTTTCACAAGTCTTTAAAAATGTGCATCTCCCAATATGGAAAGCAGAGGATCATCAAAGACAGAGGTACAATCTTTCATTTACTGGAATAAGAAGGCAATTGCTACAGGAAGACAGCGTTACAATTATAAGGCATTGTACTTCTCGGTTTGTCAAGATACAAGGCAAATGGCCATTTGTTTTCAATATTTGCTGGGTTAGCCGGTTACATTGGTAATTACATGTGTTTTCCTACAACCCCCCCTCCCAAATAATTTCCAAGCCAGCGTGCAGCCATTTTTCAAACGACATTCCTCTCCTTTTGAGGCATGTGGGACAATTTTTCAGCCAAAATTTAATCAACTCTCCCCTCGGACATAGCTCCTGTGGCCAATTCATGGAGCTTCTTAAGCACAAAATTTGCTTTAGCATGAAAAAAACGTGCTTGACAAATCAGGTTGCCATCCAAAAGTCTGTGTGATGTATATTGTTTTAGAATGGTATTCACCTGTGTTTTGGTGAGCATGACAATCACATAGATTTTGAGCTGGTAACCTTTTTTTTTGAGCAAGGTTTGTTGCACGTAAGCAGCTCTATGAGATTGACCCCTGAAATTAAGGAGTTGATTCAGGCATACAGTTATATTTACACAATCCCTCCATTTGTTGCAGCCTAACAATCTACTTTTTTCAACAGAAACTTGGGCACTTTTCATGCTAATGTTGCAGCTGAAATTATCCCTTGAATAAGGGTACTGTACATTATGTACCTTCAGACATACCTGAATATTCATTGAGTGTCCTTAGTGTATTATCCTGGAGCTAGACCAAAAGAGGTTGCAATTTTCTAGCAAGGGAGGCACCTTTGGACTGCATTTTGCTGATTGATGAACGACAATGAAATCCCGCATTACAGTCGCATTGCTACAATTGACATGAACACTCATGACCAATATGGCTCTTTTCAACTGATTAAGAGGTGCTTCTGCTTGAGGTGGATAACAAATTTTCATATTGGCAAAATGTCACACATATTGCTTTTAAGGAATTTCCTATTGGCTCATGAAGGTCCATCTCTTATAGCATGTATAGATGAATATAGCTATGCATAGATTCATGTGCTGCTCAGTTCAGAATGCATCCATGTTTTGTTATTTGATTAATATTCTGAGTGTGGAATTCAAAATAATTTATCCTTCTCAAATTTCTTTCAATTTTCCATTACTCTTATCATTATTACAAGTTTCCATGACTTTGGGGCCTGGAAATGGAAAATCTGATTCAAAGACTGTCAATGACGGATGGAACCTTGCATCATAGGTGTGGAACACAAAAGCAGAATTTGTTCTAATTTGCATCTTTTGCAATAAGGTTGCATCAGTTCTGCTACAGATTTCGCATCAATTTGCACCTTTTCTCATGTTCCCACAAAAGTTTGCAATTTTTGCAGTCCGATTTTTCTCACTGTTTTGACTAGTGTTCCATGTCACATTTGCAAACATTTTCCACCATTATTACATCATTGTCACACTGCTTCTGCACTTGTCGTATCCAATAGCCTGCATATATGCTGGGTCAGGCGGGGGAAAGTTGTATGCAAATGCGATTGTGAATTCCTTTCACAGTTTTTCTCATTCCTAGTGCTAACTTTCAGTTACAGTGTACTTAACCTTCATGGATGTGAAAATTTCAATTTACTGACAGGGTAGGGTTCCATAACCGTTTCTTTTGTTTTAGGATGGCATGAAAAGTATCCGGATAATCCACTGTTCAAGCCCAGTCCTCTTCTAGAAAGGAAGGTGGCCGAAGGTAAGCTTGGTACAAAAACGGGAGAAGGATTCTACACGTATGGAAAGAAGTAAATTTACAACACCGAGGAAAATGGTCTCTTTCGATCAGGTTCAGCAGGGTTAACGATCATCTCACTCATAATGGACATGATCTCAGCCGAAACTGGAAAATTGAAATTATTATTCAGCGAGGGTTTGGGCCTGGGCAGCAGTTAAGACTGGTTTATGAAAGACATGTACATTTGATTTACATATTTTTCAAAGAGATGCAATTAGGTATTAAAATTATATTTGTTTTGTGATTTTCCGTTGAACGACAACGAAGTTGGTAAACTCTTGAAAAGCATCCGAATGAATAAAATCGCTATTAAAAGATAGTGAGATACATGTATCTGAAAATTCTGTGAAATATAGCAATATCAAACTGGGAACCAAGGAATGATATTCAAAAAAGAGTGTCGAACCCCCCTCCCATTTTCAGTTGCAGACAATAATACAATTTGGCAACATGCAAGTAACTACATGCATGATGTTCATAGAAAAATTGGAAGCTAACCCCGTGGATCACTTTAAAACTGCTTTTGAGAAGGAAGGCAAAATGCTTGATATAGGTGTATTTTTTAATTTGGCCTCATGTTTGGATAAAAAAGGTAGGGGAAAAACTGATTGTTAAACTAGTTGACTATAAGTTTATACCTTCACTGATAACCTTTCTTCCATAATGATTGGACAGTTAAGTAAAACCCATACCAGCACAACGTACGAGCTGTTAAAATTGACACACCAATTTGTTTTTTGATGTTTTAAACTTCCAAGCCTTGGAAAGGCAGCTTCATAGTTCAGGCGAAAGCAAATAAATGAACCTGGGCTGCATTTTGCCTTGAGAAACATTATCCTAGCTAAGGATAGAAACGGCATGCAGTAACTTTGGATTTAAGTTTGTATATTTCTGGTTTCCGTTGCCAGGAAGCAGTTTGCAGCAATGTTTGTGTTTCACAATTCAGAAATCTACTTCAGGTCACTCAAAATATTGAGCGTCATTGGTTACATTCTGCAACTATCCTCAGGATAGAAATTGTGTTCCAGATATCCCAAAGATAGGTCAAACATCGACTTTCCATCGTTGATGAATTTAATTGAATTACATGAACATGAATTTGATTGTTACTGTTTCAAGGTGACAACATGAATAAAATAAATCGGGATTTGAATGGAATTTCTGTTCTCTGTTCATTTGACAAGGGTATTGCGTGAAATTCTAGTAGTAGGTAACGGGTGATACCAGAGCAGACCCTCCTCCCCATTTCCCAGATCAGAATGGACTTTCCAGATCAGAAGGGACTTTCCCCAACCTCAGGGAATTCTCCAACTGCTCGCGGCCTTGCACAAAATTTGGGCTCAACTTACGGGCCAAAAAGCGAGTGACAAAACTCGTGACTTCTTGTCTACAATACCCCGTGACCTTTTGACCCCAAAAGGGACTTGTCCAAAACCGCGTGACCCTTGACCCCAACCAAAAAAGGGACCTTCCCAAAACCGGGTCGAAAATAAAAAACCTCATTCTCCCAAAGAATAATGAGGCTTAATAAAAATTGAGATAATTTACCTATATATAAATAGAGACATGAATAGAAAAACCAAATCACAACGTAGTCCTGTCTTGGCAGATTTTAGGCGATTGAAAAAATCGTTTCTAGCCGACTTTGTCACACAATACAACATTCCATTACCATTCCATGCCAAGCCCGAGCTCGTAAAAGCAATTCAAGCGAGTCAACGGCAATTTAGAAATCTCACCCGACAATCATATCACCAGCTTTTAAAGATAGCACAAGATAATAACTTTGAATTTACGGCCACGGGGGCCAAAGGAAAAGTATTGCGAACAGATTCGATCGTTTGGGTGCAGCCGATGCTAATGCCTCTTTTAACGGAACACGGCCCTTTCTATCCCTTGGGTTTTAAAGAGCCTTTGATGTATCAACTGACTTTTAATTCACACGGCAAAGTGGTCAAAAGCACAGACACGTCAGCCGAGTACAGCATTTCAGATTTGACTTTGGAATATGAAGTTGTCACTAATTGCGACTTGGCTAAAAGTTTGCGGCAAAAACATAAGGGACTAATGTACTACTTATTTGACAGGATTCATTCGTGGAAGAAGCAGACGGTAAACAAGTCGCATACGTTTTGGAATATCAACATTGACCAAAAAAGTAAAAGATTGAAAGGCGTTTTGGTACTTTTCAAAGATCCCACGCTGCCAAACCCGCAAAAATTTTATAACCTACACATCACTGAAACGAGCGTAACGGTCAAAGGCAAGCCAAATCAATTATATTCGCAAGGACTGTTCGAATACCAGCACTTTGCAGAAATTTGCAAATAGTTTGGAGATTCAGACACAGAAGCGGGACGAGCGGTTGTAAAAGACTTAATTTAACCGGCGTCGACATGGCCAGTTGTTTAAAAGACAAATATGGCTTGTGGCTCGATTTCAGGAGTTCCGACGACAATTTGGCTCACGGATCAGGTAGGCCGCTTGGAGGGGGTGGTGATATTTCGATTCAAATGGAAAGAGCTGTAGAAACTGCGGGACCCTTAATTAATGATGTACGTATTTTTAATAATGGATGCACAATTGACGGTTGAGGACGGTAATTTTAAGAGTCTAGTGTTTTAAGTATTAAAAGCCGATTTAAGTAAAAAGTATGAGTCAGAGTGGCAACATGTATAAAAATCCACATTGTGCCTTAATTGTGGGCGATACTGGAAGTGGCAAAACATAATGGGTGCTCGATTTATAAAGTATATATTTACGTATGAAGTTGTAGTAATAATTTGCCCAACCCTTTTAACAACCAAATGTATTAGGAGCGGCTATGGATATATGCCAAAAACAATGTTTATTTATGCGACTTGGAAAAAGAGAAATTAGAATTAAACGAGGTAATTGACTTGTATCAAAAAGTTTTTGAAGGAGTAATTACGCTGTTTATCATTGATGGTTGTGCCGCTAATCAATTTATCAAGTATAAAAAGAAATCTGTGCCATGAGTCAATTGGCTTTCAATGGCAGACATTATTTGCATTCCTGTTGGTTGTTGACGCAGAAATATAATGCCGTTTTGAAAGACTACAGGAGTAACATGGATGGGTGGCCTTTTTCTATTGTAAAGATAAATCGTCCTATGATAAAAATGCTGGACGAAACCGGGCGTGGTACCATACGAAGAGTGTGATCAACTGAAGCAGCATTTAAGAAATTTTAAATTTAGTAAATTAGTTGTCAATACCAGGCCGCCTGTGTCATATTTGCTTGAATAAAAATGAGAACATGTATTTATGTAATGTTAAAATTAAGATGGAAAAAAAGTCTGCAATCGCTGCCATAAATTAAAAGATTTGAATTCTTTTAAAGTTAAAGACGATTGTAAAATATGCGTTGGTTGTATCAGCTGTAACGAATCCGCAAAAATTTCCAGTGACCAGCACAAATGCACTCGCGGAAAATAAAAACGTCAATGTATCGAATGCGGTGGATCTTCAATTTGTGAACATGGCAAGAAAAAAAAAATGACTGCAAATTGTGCAACGACCCAATTAAAGTTACAATTAACAAACGGATTTATCATTGCTGCTATGAAGACAAAAACACAACCGATTTGACCCTAGCCATTTCATAGACACTGACTTCTGCTGTGGTTTAATTAGAAGGTTATATGTATTGCTTTTATCCAGATTGTAAAGTGAAAATGAAGCTTTTAGAGAAGAAACCTAACTTGTGTACCATTAAACGGTTAGACAACTCTATATGCCATATTAAAAACAACTGCGTCTTATCTTGCTGGAGTTGCAACTTAAAGAAAAAATCTAACAAACTCAAATTAACTGACGAGCTAGAATAAATTACTTATTATTTATTTAAAATTTGTTGTTAATTGCTTGAACTAAGATAATGCAGCTTAGTTCAAGCTTTTTTAAATTTTGTTTAAACTAAATAATAACTATGCTGGAGTATATTCAATTTGTTATTGAATTAGTTGTAGCAGTTAACTTTACCTATTACACTTTGGAACACCTACGTGTAAAACACGCGTTAAACAAATTTAAAATCCATATAATAAAATGGACAACATTAAATCAATCCTCAGCAAGTCAAACGTCGACACACAAAGCTCCGAATTTAAACCCAATGTAAAAGATAGACTCCGTTCAGGAGTAGCCTCTGGCGAATCAAAAAAATATTTAGGCAAAGAATACACCGTGAAGGACATTGAAACTCTAACTCCGGCAGGCCAAGAAAAGCTTTTTAATTTATACTAGGTCCGTTTTGGACGAGAAATTGTCAGTACACTTGGCAATGCGATTCTAAGTTTATACGCGCGTCTATTAGGCATTGCTACACCCATAAAATTCCTAGGTTTTAACGTCGACCTGAAGTCGGAAGAAGACCCAACAAAAGATTTAAACAACGACCCAATCATTAGCCAAACAATGAGTCACGGCGTATATCCATCACCCCTGGTAGCAACCTTAATTGTGACAAAACATTTAGCTGTGAATAAAAGTTCATATATTTTAAAAGAACATGTCAACAGAACAACAGCCCACGACAGCACCGGAGGCAGCACCAAACCCAGCCCCGAGCCAGGCCAAAACACAGTTGCAGACGGTGACAAAAGTTAAATCAGAAATAAAATGTATAGAACAGTCGCAGCCAACAGAAATGTGATATTAGGCGGTTTAGGTGGCATCGCATTAATTTTAATTTTGAAAAACAAGTCAACGCCCCCAAAAGTTCAAACTTTTCAAGCACCGCCAAAAGTTCAGGTGACCGTACCCATCCCGGAATTTTAGACATGGAATAGTTTTTAAAGCGGGTAAATTTAAAAACTGAATACAAGTAATAAGATGAGTAATGCTAAAGCTGTAGACATAAATGGCATTGCCAATACCTTGTATTACGAACCCGTGGTTAGCCTTATTTCCATGGGATATGCCATGTTGAGTAACAAAATATTTAAAATTAAACCGCCCGATTTAAATAAATTGCCGGTAGAAGACGCGATAAAATTGACCGCAGTGTCGAGCGGTACATTGGCCACACAAGGCTGGCTCGTGTCACAGGGAATTTTACCTGCAAGTTTGCCAATGGGTTAAACAGCAAGTTTTTAATAAAGTAAAGTCAAAATAAGAACCAGTTAATTACAAAGTGCCTTGGCAAAAGGCGGATTTTACCCGGAAGAAATACCCCTATTGGACAGAGGGGAAGCAAATACAATTTATGACGACGATCAAAATTTTGAAGACTCTTTAGACACCATTGACATTGACGGTAAACTCGATACAACTTTTTTTACTTATGGCTCAGTCAGACCAAAATTAGCAGTTGATCCGAGGCCAGATACATTAGAGTTGGATACGAGGCAATTTCAAACAAATCCCACGGTGAACCAATTTACGCCCATTATAGATAGCGACCGGACGTGCCAAATTCGCCCCAGTGCGAAATTTTTGAATATCGGCCAAATAGTGGATTATTTCTCACGGGCACAGATGAATATCCTAAAGAACTATTATTAACGAGCGAAAAAAGTCCATACACATTAGTAATCTTGAACACTATAGCAGACCGCGCTAGAAAAGCCGGCTACTCGGGATCGGCATTTGTGAGAGACATTTTGGGATTAAAAGATTACGGCCGAAAAATAGCAAAGGCTGGCAAAAGTTTAAAAACGATTCAACCCAAAACGAAAGTGTTGAAAGAATTACCCGGAGCGGCCGAGCAAGTAAGCGAAATCGTGCAAGACGCTACAGAAGATGAGTAAATGCAGACCGAATTTAATATGCGAGAATGGAAAGCTCTAAATAAATCGCTACGGACCACAAAAGGCGCGCTGATTTTAAACCAGGGTAAATTGGATCAGTTGGACAAAAAAATTCAAGTAGTCAAAAATGAATTGGAAGAAGCTGGAACCGATGCCGAACGAACGGAATTGTTGGAACAACTGGAAGACGCTGCAGACTAGAAATCATCAATAAAGATACCGATAAAATTCGAAGTCAATTCAACTGCATAAAAGATACCATCGAAGCTGTAATGGACAGAAACTTGACACTGGGCGAAAAGATCCGACTGTTGTTTACAGAACAGGCATCACGATAGCGAGAATTTTAACGGCTATTGTGTAGGCGGTCAGTACAATCGTAGCTAGCATGATTGCCAGTGTTAGGGCCAAAACCGACTCAAGTACCGCCCTCAAAAGGTGGTATAGTAAATTAGGTAAAACGGCAGTTGTGAAACGTGGCAAATGTGTTGAAAAAACTGGGCCTTAAAGCGCTTGCAGCATGGCCCGGATTTATCGGCAGTATTTTAGGTTGGATATTAAATGTGGTGAGTACAGCGGTAGGTTGGGTCGCCGATCACGTGTGGACTTTATTTGTGGGCGTGGGAGTTTTAGTCTTGACATACGTGCAAAAGATGTAAACAGTTTAACGGAACAAAAATTAACCCACCTTCTCAATTTGGAGAAAGTGGGTTATAGTTTTTTTTTTTGCCTTTTTGCCTAAGTTAACACATGGTACAACATGAATGCAACTGCCACAACTGCAATTGTTCCGACCGTCAACGACAATTTTTCTTCCAATGGTTTCCTTTCGGGAGTGGGTGTTGAAATTGGCTTTATATTTGGTATGGGATCTGACTTCAAAATTTTTGGACAAGGTCCTTTTTCTTCAACTTTTTCGTCAAAATCGAATTTAAACTTGGCACGTAGCCCGTCTGCATGCCTTTGGTCGCAATTTGTAAATTGTTGTTGTAGCCTTCAAATGTGCCGATTCTCAGGTCCATGTCCGATGGCACCTAATATAAACCGGTGCCACTACAAAATTTAAAGGTGTTTTAGCGTGCTGTAGAGAATCTTGAAATTGGTCTATACTTATTTCTAAATCTGGAACCGCGTTTAATAAAGATTCAACTATGGTAATAAATTGCCTTTGAGCGTCTAACCCAGTGCCGGGTGCCATTACACTAGTCTTTGTTTGAGCTTGGGCTCCAAGTAAGGCGTAAACATAGGCTCGGATCGACTCCTTTACTTTTGTGATGCCTACATCTGTTGAACTTTTTTGGAATAAATTCCCACCAGGCCAAAGTAACCACATATGATTGTTGGATCCAAGTTACCGTATGGGTACTCGCGTGAACAGAGCCTTTAGGCGGTTTAGCCCAACCAAACCCCATAAAAGTGGATCCCGCATATTTGCCATTTGTCAGTGTAAATCGTATGGGTCGTAGTTTTTACCTGGGACCGGTACGTAATCGTCATCGTAATAACAAACCGTGCCTAGCCCATTTGATACGTTGTCCCTCGTCTGTTTATAAGATTTATTTGGATCGACGTTGTACAATATTCAAGTGTCTGTACATTTCCGATGATCGTAATTGTTGTGTAACGCGTTAAATACATCGTCGCTCGGTATCGGCATCAGACAGTCGTAAAATATTTTTCTCACCGTGTAATAAACTTGTAAATTAAATAAAGCAGACACGTACAGGTTCGAATCAGATAGTAAATCAAAAACCACCCCACATGCCGCCGTTGCAAAATACACCGCGAAATTAAATTGGTTTTGGTAAAACGAAATTGGGTCAGTTACCCAACGATTTACCGCTTCGTCCGTTTTAACTTTTGGCAACTTATATGCTGCGGTTAAATTTGGAAACTCGGCTGAAAACCAGTTGTTTTTATTTACCACGATTGCCAAGTGAGTAAAGTTGTGTCCCATCTTTTAAATAAAGCTTTTCTAAAAAGGGGGTGCGGTGGGGTAAGCCGGAGGTGGTTCCTTATACTTGACCGACTTGGTGAAACTTATTCGACAACTTTTTCATAAGATCTTTTTCAAAAACTGCCGCCCTTTTATTGGCTAGTGCTTCTGCTTTTTCGTTGACTTTTCGATCAAATTCGGCTTTACTCGTCGATTTACTTTCTTTCAATTTTGTCGTCGTATTTGCACGAATCTTTTCTTTTATTTCGTTAAACTTTTTCAGCTCGGATAAAATTAGTACAAACTCTTCTTGGGATATGTCACCGTCTTCAATCGCGTGAGATACGTATTCGTCTATAGTATTTAGCTTGGCATCTGCTAGCACGCGAATTTGATCGTGCTTTTTAGTTTTGTGAGCCTGTCGGCGAGAGGCGTACTTTAAAATTGCATAAGCGCCAAATGCGCCGATGGCAAGGCCTTCCATCACTAGTCCTACAGGTCCGGTAATTATTCCCATAATGGATGCGATGCCTATAGCGACCAAGTGGGGCCTATCTACAGAATATTCCACGTAGTTTAGCGCGGTTAAAAGCCTTTTAATCTTTCTGTTATAAGTTTCTCTGGCATCACGTTCTCTTTAAATTTGGCCGCGAATTTCTTCGATTTTTTGAAGCCGGTAAATTTTGGTGTCGTTTGATTCGGTTTGGTATCCAGTCAAATCTGGATAGATATTTTACTCGTCGTTTGTAGCCATATTTTAAAATATAAGTCTATATGTCTTTTACAGCTTCAGCAGTTATGTATGTGTCTTTTACAGCTTCAGCAGTTTCTCTTGTCACGTCTTGATAACAGACGGCAATTAAAGCTCGGAGCGGCTTGCCGCTGGAAATCTTTCCGCTAAAACTCGGTTTACTTTATATTCGATGAGATTCGCTTGTTCCGCGGTTAACTCGATGTCCAGCCCATTGAGCGTCTTGCTAGTTTTAGATTGGGGCTTTTTAAAGACAAAACGCTGGTTATATTTACCGCCCACATTTTCTGCTTCACCCGATAAATGCGCGTTAATACTAGTCGGAAATCTCGGCAGACTAGTTTAAATTCGGCTTCCATTCTATTGGTTTGTGGGCACATGTCTTCTTGTTCAATTTTTGTTGGTTTTTGGCCAAACAAAACGAGTAAATCTCGTTCGTTTGACGATAAATAATTGTCCATTTTTTCAATTGTCGTTATTTATTTAAGTGGCGTGAAAACAACCTCAGATATTCCCGGGAATAGCTGAGGTTGACATGGTTCTGATTTTTCTCATTTTTATTAAGCTAATCGGCCGCGTCTACAAACTCAGCTGGAGGGATTTCTACTTTAATTAAATCTTCAACGTCGACTTCATATTCAATTATCAACCCAATTTCATATAAATCGGAATCGAGTTTAGACGCGGGATTAGGCGGCAGTTTGTCGTCTTTTTTGTGCCTCATCTTTTTGTGCTTGCCGGCCACGAGCACCACGTGATCCATGCCTTCCAACTCGACATAATTTACGCAGCATGTACAATCGGTACAACCAAAACATTCGATACACTCATAACAGTCTTCACAACTGTCCAATGCATTTGAATTCTCGCAGTCGTATGGATTGAAACAGGCCACGCAATTTATACATTCGCCGCATTCGTCGCAAGTCGAGCACTGGGTACATTTCCTGCAGTCGTTACATTTGTTGCAGTCGTGGCTTTCTTTACAGTCGGTGCATTCAAATAAACAGTCCGAATTTAAACAGCGCAAGCAACCGTACGAATCTACCAAGTAAACCGAGTTTGTCGTGTCTTGGCAAAAGTGGCAATGGACGTTTGTTTTTGGTCTATCATTTTTTTTTAATATTAGTCTAATTTCTATTTATTTTTTATTTTTTTATGCAACGAGTAAATCTTTGGGAATAAATATTTCCTTTGGCTTGTAAACTTGTTTTCCGTATTTGGTCTTTCTAACTAAACAGACTCGATGCCTTTGATTTTGCACGTCCAACTTTGCTTGCTCGATCAAATCTCTTTTAGTTTCGTAACCGTTTACACTTAACCATACCGCGTGAGTGGTGACTAATTTAGCATATTCAAATTTAGTGGCAAAAGTTGAGGGCATTTGACTTTTATAGAATCGTTGAGAAATTTGTTTGGTTTTTCCGACCCGGTTTCGGGAAAGTCCCTTTTGGGGTCAAGGGTCACTGGGTTTGGGGGCCAAAGGTCACGGGGTTTGGGGTCAAAGGATCACGGGGTTTTATAAACCAGAAGTCACGAGTTTTGTCGCTCGCCTTTTGGCCCGTTAGTTGAGCCCAAATTTTGTACGCGGCCGCGAGCTTGGGGAAAGTCCCTTCTGATCTGGAAAGTCCCTTCTGATCTTGGAAAAGGAGAGGAGGGTCTGCTCTGGTATCACCTGTTCCCTACTACTAGAATTTCACGCAAGGAGAGGGAAATTTAAAACAACAGAACAGAGGGCTTTTTTCGTATTCCTTTGTTAATTTCAAAAACCAATCTGCATAGGTACAAGTTTGATGAAGATCCAAAGTTGCAAAAGTACTAAAGTCGTGCACAGAATAAAAGTGCACAAAACAAATGGCCTTTTGAGCATAAAAAGAAAAAGGAAATAAATAAAACCAGAGGTCTCTGTCTGTGTAACAGAATAGAGGGCTTTTTCGGTGAATTCAAGTCATTTACTATAAACAAGACAGTTTCAGGCTCTTACGTCACACTTACATAATTATTTAGGCATAATATTTTTATGGGGTCTTTGCGTGGTATAACTTTGATGACGTTTGAAGTTCGCTTACAGACCAAAAATTGTGCATTCAAAACTGGTAAAAAGTCTACTGGACGATAAAAAGAATTGAAAGATCAATAATGAATCACACGATGATGTCGTCTGACGTCAGTACGATACAATCTTTTGATAAGGGCTGTTACTTGACACTTGGTGACAATTCAGTTTTGCAAAATCGCCAAAATAGTGTTTTGAAAATGAATACAAAGTCAAGGGGACGAAATAAATGTTAAAAAATTAATAACAAATTACTTGATGACGTCATCATTACGTCTTTCATTTGCAATAATCCTGTACCAGTGTCTTTGTTGGCTTTCACTTTGGTAACGACAAAAGATCACAAAGATACCAAAATTGTGGCTCGAAAACGTGTACAAAGTCAATGGGCTACATGTATAAACCCGGTTGCAGAAACACTTCTCCTTTAAGTTCATGTCACATGTTTTGCGCTGAAAGTGAATAATTTTAATGAAATATTACTTAATATTCGGACTCTTCGGTACATTTTAAACCAAACAACAGAGCGTAAAGCCCACGATGGACGGCGCTCGACAATTAGGTGACCTCTCCAGTAGATAATTTGAAAAATACTTTATCCCAGCAGACTAACACCGTTGAAAACAACTCGATGCCTATTACGACAAGAATATAATATCAAAACAGTACTCTGAAATATGTGATTGCTGAGCCTTCGATAACTGAGTATTTTCTTCAAGGCAACCCAGATTTAGTTCTGAATAAATGCGGAAAAATCACAGTGAATTGAAGACCACGTTTTATCCTTCTCTTTCAAGTTATCTGCAAAGTTTCAACCTGATAGAACATGCACTTCAGGAGATACAGGGCTTTAAAGAGTGCACCTTTAATGTCAAGTGACTTGTCTCCTGATGGCTTCATCATCACATGAGGTCAATTTTTCTCTAAAGCAATCCCTTTTCAAGATATCTGCAAGATGTGAACCCGATCTGACATCTGCTGTAGGGGATATAGTATCTTAAAGGTTGCAGCCTTAATGTCACTTGACTTGTCTCCTGATGACATCATCATCAGATAAGGTCAACATTTCTTTAAAACACTCCCTTTTCACGATATCTTACCAACTTGCCCCCTAGCCAACTCGCCCCCTAGCAAACTCGCCCCCTGACCGACTCACCCCCGAGCCAACTCGCCCCCTAAGTTTGCCAAGCACGTATGGCCGGCCCATTCACCATTTAATAAAAAATACAATCAGTCAGAGATGGAATCGGTGATTGCTGCCCTTAAAAATAGGTTCTGGGGTTTGCAGCTGGCACTCAAATTTTTTTTTATATTGGTAAAACTAATTCAGTATTATCGTGTGTATGGGCCATGGCGCTGCGTTTCCTGTGTATTGTCTATGGGATTTTGTGCGCCACAACACCAACACCCTACCATATTAATATATGTGAGGTCCCAGTCGAGTGAATGAGCAACAGAACACTATAACTAACTAACTAACTAACTGGATATCGGGTCACTACAAGAAGATGCAATCACATACCCAAATATTAATGGGAGTACTCCCTTTTAAAGATATCTGCAAGATTTGAACCCGATTAAACATGTACTTCAGGAGATATGGGGTCTTAAAGAGTGCACCTTTAATGGCACGTGACTTGTCTCCTGATGTCTCCAAATTCCCCTAAAGCACCCCCTGTTCAAGATATCTGCAAGATTTGAACCAAATTGGATATACACTTCAGGAGATATAGTACTTTAAATGAGGCACCATTTAATGTCACGTGACTTGTCTCCTGATGGTATTTATTGTCATCACCTGAGGTCAATTTCCGTTTGTAAAGCACCCCCTGTTCAAGATATCTGCAAGATTTGAACCAAATTGGATATACACTTCAGGAGATATAGTACTTTAAATGAGGCACCATTTAAATGTCACGTGACTTGTCTCCTGATGGTATTTATTGTCATCACCTGAGGTCAATTTCCGTTTGTAAACCTTCCCTTCTTAACTGCCTGCAAGGTTTCAACCCACTAAGACATGTACAATACAATATACAATACAAAACATACTTATCGCAGAAACGCACAGATTAGATATCTGAAACATTTGTCCCATTTGGCGTTCCATACAATACGATCCGCTCTCGGCAGCACGTGGTCGGCATTTTGCCAAGTCCCGAGTATTATGCCCTACGCACTGTGCGCCGTCTGTTGCAGGCAGATATTGGGCGTCTACACACCCACACAAGCATCCTTACACAGCTATACTTGTGGGGTATTTCCTTTGTTCTCGTGTACAGAACTCCCACACAAACGCAAAAAATTTCAAATCACTCCAATTCGATTCAAACAAATTCACTTTCCTGGGTTGAAATTTCGACCGTATGTCGCTTATATAGAACACTTCAAAAATTTCCCTTTTTTGTGTTATTTCCAAATATCAGTTTCCTGAACTTCTTGTGGGGTTCCAATTTTGGTACCCCACAAGGTAAAAACTGGCCTTGTGGGGTACTTCCCATTGTTCTGGTACCCTGCAAGCTCCCATGTATAAGCGCAGCCATACACACACGGCGACCGCGCCGCGCCAATGCCACACAACACGGTCCATGGTCTGCGTCTGCATACA
Source organism: Acanthaster planci (assembly GCF_054643075.1). Classification (NCBI taxonomy): domain Eukaryota; kingdom Metazoa; phylum Echinodermata; class Asteroidea; order Valvatida; family Acanthasteridae; genus Acanthaster; species Acanthaster planci. Next base: position 10,030,328 of record NC_141795.1, read on the forward strand.
CAATCTGAGTCAGCCTCGCATCGACAGCGGAACAACATGGCAATCATCTTGACGTCGACGGTTGCACAATCCGTCCTTGCTAACTGCACATTCACGGGCAAAGTCGTGGTAAAAATGGCCTGCCGACATCACAATTGTCACCAGTGCCCCTTCAGATGACGCTAAACAATAATTTGGCAGCATTTATCGAATATTTTTTGTAAAAATGAGCGTGATGTAGCACGGTCAGAAGACACGTAGTCAGAGCTTCTTGTATATAATTTATCTCTTAGTAATTTATATCGACGTGTCGTGATGCACATAATACGGCTGTTTACTGTAATGCTTACACTGGAAAATATATCAAAGAAATTTTGATTTTATTCTATAATTTTCAATGGCAGTGACAACTGTAGTCTGGTATCCGATCTTTTTACCATTTTAAATCGAGTTGATGCAGACACAAGTCAATTTGGAGTGGCCCGTGAACATGAATGAAGAAAAATGCACAAAAAACAAATGTGAAACGACAAATTTTACGGACAAAATTCCAGCAAACAAATTCTACAAAATCGTATTTATGAATAGGAATTCGGCTCCGGCAATTATCAGCCTTCATACTCCTGAGCCGGTCTTAAACGACCTTTTAAGACCGACCCGGCAGATATTTATTCCCTTAGTAATGATACGAATTACCATATCAAAACAATTCGACGTCATGCCCGAGGCTTCTGCATCGACAGGGAACGAGTCACGTCGATGTCGTGTTGAGCGAACGACAGTGGTAAATATCCCTGGGCGAACTCTGCAGGAGCAATCGTTTTGCTGCGTCTTTAATTTCACCATGAAAACTATATAATTGATATCAGAACACCGAAACCGACCTTATGATTCATGGTTGTTTTTTCATCAAAATCCAGATCCCTCTCAAACTATACGAATCTCTGAGCTGCATTTTTTAAAAATTGTCCTTTCCTTGCAATTCCTCCCAGAAAAAAACAAATCCTGGGACAAGCCTTAATTTGAATAAGGGTCATTCGGGCACGAGGCGCACAGTGCGAACTCCTGACAACGTTGCTACAGTTCGACAGCAACTTGTCGACCAGTCAGGGAACCAGTTGCAGGAGGAATGGACTTGGGCACGCGGAAGGTGTCGGTGCATAATTAACTGTGAATTACGTAACGTGTAAATAATCTGTGCGCCCCTGATATTTTATTATATCGTTCCACAGACATATCTACTGCCCTCCAAAATGAATTTTCCATATTTGAAGTTTTGGAAATTTCATTTTCAAAACTTGAGGTGCAGTATCTTCTCATGGTGCAAAATACTTCATGTGTTCAAAAGCCAGAATGAGACGAACTTCTGGCAGTGTGTTTTCGTGTGCAGTTCTATACGTGTCACAATTTAGCTCCCGCAAGTGTAGGCTTAATGAGCAGAAGTTCTTTTGACACCGAGAAAAAGACATAAACCACTTCGAGTTCCACTCACAGTATTAAAACTGCGTCTGAACGCTCGGATCGTTTTAATTTTACGACCAACTTCCTTGGTTAGCAACTGTTTTAACTTTTGCAGCTGTTCTGAACATAACCGTAGAGTTGAGTTAGTTCATCATGAGGCCATCTTGGTTGAAGATTAACAAAGGTAAAGTAATGTGAGGAATTTCGTTATTATGATATTACAAACACTGGTAAATATCAGTGCTCCTTTTTGACACATGTACCTCTTTGAAATTACTGACCCATTCCCTGCGTTGTGTGTACCTCAACGTGTCGATTTGTTATTTGTACAAAAACGATCGTAATGTACCGTATGAGAACATTTGGTTTATTCAAAGACTTCAACTCAGATTTTTGGAAACCAACTTTTCTGGCTTGAAAACCTGGACCCAGCTATAGAGGGCACGATTGCAGTACTATACAACTCTACCAATAAAAACTGTGCTGGTTTTGATGGAAATCTTGAAACATACTTTTTCCTTGACATGCATGACTATTTTGACTTCAATTGATTTCGAGACGACTTTTAAAGTCAATGTTCAGTGTAGATTTGCAGGCCGATTCAGAATCTGACAGTATTCTAATAATAATTATAGATATCGCAATACAGCGTTTAAATAGGTTGCAATTAATGCAACTGAAACTTGTAAATACATTAATAAACTTCAATACTACAATATTCTTCTGACATGCATAAATTTATATTTACATTAAATTGCTACAATAAATACCTCTATACATGTATTTGCTCAATGATTAAAATTATAGAGATTTTGTTTTTTAATGCTCACAGTTATTGCACGTAAGATGTCAACTTTAAAAAGAAAAAATAGTTCAAAATAGTGTAACATAATTTTTGATCTCCAAATAAAGGTTGTAAATCGACAGCGTGTGAATAAAAAAGGCCAAAACACCAAAGGATCGGTAAACATTGTGATCTTTATGTGCATAAAAGGTTAGCTTATACATCCAAATCCCTTTTCCCATTTTGATAGAACAAAACCAAGCGAACTTATGGCATCCTAGTATTTCTTTCCTACTATAATAGTCTACAAAATGATTGATGTTCTTACAATTAACAAGAATTTCATAGAAATTTGTAATATCGTTCATTTCTTTGGTTTTGTGCTCCTCTTGTTTGTTTTTGTAAGAGAGCCGATTAGATATAGCTATGTAATTGAGAATTGTTTTAAACCTCCTAAAAATGGCTTTGCTTTATTATTGACACTGTTAAATACCCGGTCAAATCTCCATAATAGATTGTTGTCTTGCACAAATAGTTCGTTTATATGAAAACGGAACAGGGTAGGGAGTTGACCACTCATTAATTCAACAATTATTTGTATTTAATTATTAATACATTAAGCACCCACTTTTTCCAGCTTCATGAGCGACGATTACCTTTTCCATACAATGGAAAGTATTCTGTTCCAAACAATAAAATCCAAAGCATCTCTCTTGATCTAAGGTCTGGACATTCAGGGGATGTGTTCTATTTGTATTTTGGTAAATACGTTTACGTTCACTCAGATGCTGTTCCAGGTTTCGCTGTCAAAATCTTTCAGCAGGATCCAATTATGTTAAAATACATAAACTAGTATAGTTTATGAAAATTCTCAAATCTCACCTGTTACCTGCAAACAGAGAACCTGTAAAAACTGCTCGGAAATAAATTTAATACCACTATACTTTAATTTTGATGAACAACACAGCAAACGAAATGAAATCTGAAACTCAAACTACTGCGAAGGAATACTGGCTTATAAGTCTAAAAAAGCCGACCATTCTCGTTTAATGTTCTAATTTACCACATCTGCCAACTCTGAGAAAGTTTCATTTTGAGGAGGTGGGAGAAATACTCAAAATGCTTGGCTGAATTTTATTTTATTTAATGATGAGGTTGTTATTAAGGGACGTACGAATGCATAACGCGTGCATATCATTCAGGCTTTTGTACAGTTTATCGCGGAAGACTTCTGACGATGTAGTAGGGCAACTCTTCCAGGATGTAATGGCAAAAAGAATGTAGTCCTCATGAGGGTTGTAGGCCGCACCATAGCCGTCTGGTACTACGGCACCGTAACACATGAACGTATCCAGTTTTGTCAAGACCTGACCAACACGAAATGATTGAGAACATATTTTAAGATAGCTTTACAAACGTCTGTTTAAACGTGAAATCTGCAATAAAATGTGAAATGCAGAAGGCCATTTTTTTAAGAGAAGCGCCATACCTGACTTGTGCTTAAATTGAAGTAGTTGCTTATCCGGTATGCTTCATCTTTAAAAATCTCGGGCATTGGCTCCCCGAGTTCTCGTGAAAGTTCACGAAGTCCGAGAAGATGACAGTCGAAGCCTTGCCCCATTATATTCTAGAAAGAAGAGAAGACTGTTTAGGTTCGAACCTTTTGAATAAATAAACTACCGATGGCCACAATTAGCTTGCCTTAATTGACTCTAATACGACACCGTGGACCTCTTACGAAGGAAAGAGAAAATCAAAACAAAACGTACTGTAATGCAAATATCCGTCTGTCGTTGTATGGCCGCCCGCAGGAGATCCATTTTTTCCAGTTCCTGAAAAAAATACAAGCAGTTAACCTTCCTCAAAATTGATTCTCAGAGTAAATCTCATTCCCTTACCTTCCTAAACTGTGCAAAGCAAAAACAAGTTTTTAAGATTTTTGCAAACATTAATACAGAGAATCTGCGTGTGTTAATTTGGCATTCACATTACATACAGAGAAGAGAAAATTCGTTGTTTTACTGACCGTAGCTGGTCGATCACCAATCATGGAACGCGAAAATTCAAGAGCTTCCGCTGTTGCTGCACGGATATTATCTACTCTTCCCTCAAGAAATCGCCGTGTGGAGGCGCTTTCATATGTAGAAGTTAAGTGCCCGTAGATCCTATGGGTGTGAGCAATAACATACCTTGAGCCGTTCATTAGGGCTTGGAAAAAATTGTAGGATATCTCCGTAATCACGTGTCCAACTGCATTGAAACTTGGCACAGACACAACTAAGACTTATCATATAAGCAAATATTTCTTGTGTGACGGTGACGTCACATTGTTATTTTTCATGAGTTTGGGCTTTGTTGGTAATTTTGAAATCTATTTAGCGTATTTCCTTAAAGATATGCAGTATTTTTGGAAATGTATTTTCCAAGACCCTAAACGTTCAAAGTAGACGGGTCATTGTCTGGAACTTTTTTGACATCATGATGAGTTGATGACGCAGTCAAAATAGCGATTTTTAGAAATTCTAGTCAACTCTCATTGATTTATAAATGTGAAGACGAACAGAACTTATTTTCAGGACCGACCACGTTTGCAAATATATGTCATCATGTGATTTATTATAAAATATGAATCATCATTGTCCTCTAACAAGATCACTACATATCTCAGTGAGTTCCTACTGGACGTAATGATGGAACCATTACCTGATTTTTCATTATAAATTAGCTGCCTTTTTCTTGTTACTAAAATCCCCTTCAAAATAATAAACTTTTTTACGCTGGAAAATGTGGAAAAGCCGTAATGTTGTGTTCCATGTAGCCATAGGCCATCTCTCTTTAAATATTTTTCCCTTTGTGGTTTTTGTCCGTCTATCATTCTCGTCTATTTGGGCATTAGAATACCTAAACAACCCTTCCAGTCCCCCAGGTGCCTGAGACCATGTGCATTGGAGCAAGGCGATCGTGATTTTGTGCTTCATTACCTGAAGTAGGTGAATTGTAGAGCAATCTGGATAAAGGCATCCGGACTCATGTTTTGTGACTTCGGAAATCCTTTACCAAATTTTGTGTACCGAAGAAGTTTCAAGTCAAAGTCGTCAACATGCCTGCAAAAGAAAAGAAACACGGTGGGCATGAAATAGTTCAGCATCTTTGGCTTACTCTCAGTGCATGGGGTAAACAATCATAGCAAAAATATGCCACCACTACTCATCAGTTTTCTGGGTCCATCAGCCGCACAGTTTCATTTCTCAACAATATGTGCCTTAGAAAATAGATGGAATTAATTCTGGAGCGACGACACTCTATTCACTTTCAGAGTTCATTCATGATGACTTGAAATTCTCTGAAAAAAAGGAGAACGGCATGGCATTGGAACGGTCTCAGCATCTCAAACTACTTAAAGCTTCAATTTAGTTTTGTTTGTTTGGCCTGCCATACCTTGGACATACCATGCTTTCTCTTTTTCACCTCGCTCTTTTTTCTTCCTTACTGGCATTTCACTATAAGTTGCTTCCGTAAGCCAATACGTGCCACTCAGGTCTTAGCCCCTACCGAGTGTTTTCGATTCGTTGACTGTTTTCCCTGTTCCGTTATTTTTTCACGTCAAGAAGTTTCTCAGATATAGTTTATCCCACCCACCCGCCCCAGCACATGTTGGTTCTCTTTTGTTTCTGATTTATACTTTTTAAATTCTTCAGGCTGTTGCTGTTGCTGACAAATGTCACACCTGTGGCATGTGTGGCCATAGGGCCAGGAATTGCCTCTACAACATTGGATTCAAGTCTTCCAACCGTTTCCAATCACGTCCAAGAGCCTGCCCCACACTCTGTTCCTTTACAGTCATAGATGCCCCTCCCACTGGCACTCACCAGCTGCCCAATCAACTCTCCTCGCTCCATCGGGATACGCCTACTCCCCAGTCTGTCAGCCCTGTATGCACGAAGGCCACCCGTTTCCAGGATCAGATGCTAAGTCAACGTAGGGTATCCATCTGTGATAAATTTCCCGATGTTCTAAAGGTACTTGCTTGCCTAAAGGATCCAATTTTCGAGCCGTTACAGTCGGATTAATTATCCAATAAGGGAAGACTAAAACAACATGTTCAGTTTTGGCGTGAATTAGATGCTACCGGCAATTATGTACTGTCTATTACTGAGAATGGGTGTTGCATTCCTTTCACCGTTGACCCGCCCCCGATGTTGTTTTTTTTGAATGACAAGTCCGCATTGCGTGAGGCTGATTTTGTTTCTGAAAGTGTTCTAGAATTACTCGCCTCTTTTCGCATTTCTGAGAAATCGTGTCCATCCTTTGTAACTAGCCCACTCTCAGTTGCTGTCTCCTCGGCCATTTTCATTCTTGACCTCAGTGCCTTGAATAAATTGCCCAAAAGCACTTCAAAATTGATGATTGGAAGATCGGTCTTTAGTATTTGTCTCCCAATGCTCCCATGTTTTCTTTTGATTTAAAATCGGGTTTTCGTCATATCGACATTTCTCCGTTTCCCAGTGCTATTTAGGTTTTTCTTAGCGTATTTATGGTGTCACTCAGTATTTTGAATTCCGTGTTCTACCATTTGGTCTCACAACAGCTCCCTACATATTTACAAAATTACTAAAGCCTCAAGTGAAACACTGGAGGGCATGCGAAATTTCGGTTGCTGTATATTTGGACGATGGGTTTGTGTCCATTCCCTGTTCAGAAGATGCCTCTATGCGCACCTCATATGCCTCTTCTATTTCTAATCATGTTCGTTCAGACTTACTAAAAGCAGGCTTCGTTTACAACATCTCCAAAAGCAGTTGGAATCCTTGTAATAGTCTCATTTGGTTGGGCATGAAATGGGATACAAAGGTAGGCACACTGCAGGTTTTGGAAAGAAGAATACGCAAGCTCCGTACAAGTCTATCCACACTCTCCCTTGGCAAACCTCATGCCTAACTATTAAAGATTTGGATTCTTTTGTTAGGCAATTCATATCCTTGTCGCCAGTGCTGGGTAGTATTACGAGGCTGATGACTTGCCATTGCCAAATGGTAATTTCTCAGGCGGCTGACGAGTTTGAAAACTTCACTCTTAATTAGCTGGTTCGGCAGTTCAGCCGAACCAGGTATTGAAATCGTTCTGTTTTTTTTTTTCTTTCCTTTTTTTTTTTTTTTTTTTTTTTTTTTTTTTCTTCTTCTTCAGCCACGTTTTTCTACCCCTACACTTTGGCACTTAGGAAAATCAAAACAATTTCAAACTTGGAGGATAGTTGTGTGATCATCCAAGGACGGTCCTAGAAGAAATTCACAGTGATAACTTAAGTAGTTTATTTATTATTGATTTTTGAAGAATTAATTTTTTCCCATAGACTTTGTACACAGATTGCACACAGTTTTCGGACTGTCCTATATCAGGCTATGAGGGCGCTATTGCAAAATTACGGTCACACCTGCCTGGGCTTTCAATTTTCAAGAAACTGTCCCATATTGAGCCATGTATGGCGTTGTTGCACAACATAGGGTTTGTACACACATTGTCCCGCATAATGCGTGAGCAGTCCTCAACTTCGACCCAGAATTACTACCAGAACGAAGAAGAAATCAGACTAAATTTTCCCTTCCGTTCGATCGCAAATATACCCAAGTGTCCAAATATTAAATAATATTTCATAAGTTTTTCCCAGTTTAGACAAAAATCACGTGACATGAAATTAAATGAGCAGTTTTCCTGCACACGTGTTTCTAGCCCATTGACTTTGTACACGTTTTTGAGCGACAATTTTGGTAACTTTGCAGTCTTTGATCGTTCCCAAAGTGATAGCCAACGAAGACCCCGATGCAAGATTTATTGCAAAGGGATGACGTCATGATGACATCATCCCCTTATTTTATATTCATTTTTGAACATTTAATTTTTCCCCATAGGTTTTGTACACGTTTTTCTACTTAACACAAGTGAACAAGTAGTCTTTAACTTCGGCGCAAGATTACTATCAGAACAAAGGAGAAATCGGGTACTTTACGCTCTGTTATTTTATTTGAAATATGCCTAAGAGTCCGAATATGAAGTAATATTTCATAAAAATTGTTCAGTTTAAGCGCAAATCACGTGACACGAACTTAAAGAAGCAGTGTTCCTGCAAACAAGTTTCTAGCCCATTGACTTTGTACACGTTTTTGAGCGACAATTTTGGTAACTTTGCAGTCTTTGATCGTTCCCAAAGTGATAGCCAACGAAGACCCCGATACAAGATTTATTGCAAAGGGATGACGTCATGATGACATCATCACCTTATTTTATATTCATTTCTGAATATTTACTTTTTCCCCATAGGTTTTGTACACGTTTTTCGACTTAACACAAGTGAACAAGTAGTCTTTAACTTCGGCGGAAGATTACTATCAGAACAAAGGAGAAATCGGGTACTTTACGCTCTGTTATTTTATTTGAAATATGCCTAAGAGTCCGAATATGAAGTAATATTTCATAAAAATTGTTCAGTTTAAGCGCAAATCACGTGACACGAACTTAAAGAAGCAGTGTTTCTGCAAACAAGTTTATAGCCCATTGACTTTGTACACGTTTTTGAGCGACAATTTTGGTAACTTTGCAGTCTTTGATCGTTCCCAAAGTGATAGCCAACGAAGACCCCGATGCAAGATTTATTGCAAAGGGATGACGTCATGATGACATCATCCCCTTATTTTATATTCATTTTTGAACATTTAATTTTTCCCCATAGGTTTTGTACACGTTTTTCTACTTAACACAAGTGAACAAGTAGTCTTTAACTTCGGCGCAAGATTACTATCAGAACGAAGGAGAAATTGGGTACTTTACGCTGTGTTGTTTTATTTGTAATATGCCTAAGGGTCCGAATATGAAGTAATATTTCATAAAATTGTTCAGTTTAAGCGCAAATCACGTGACACGAACTTAAAAGAGCAGTGTTTCTCCAAATGGGGTTTTTTGCCCATTAACTTTGTACACGTTTCCAAGGCACAATTTTGAACCCTTTCGGATGTTTGATCGTTTTCAAAGTGACAGCCAACAAAGATGTTGATACAGAAATTATTGTATATAAATGACGTCATGATGACGTCGTCATGTGATTACTCTTGTTTTTTCAATATTTATTTCAGCCCCTTGACTTTGTACACGTTTTCCAGCCAGCTTTTGGGTTAGCTTGAGAGCTTTGATCAGCAATACTTATCTTGTTGGTAAAACAGTCCCGAACCAGCTCTGTGTTTGTTTACAAACACTTTTCTCTAGTTGTCCTTGTTCTTCTCAGATCTGATTTTGGAAGGACAACGTCAGCTAGTTGAATGTTCGTTTTGTGTTTGCTCACTGAGTTTTTAGTTAATAAAGAAGTTACTTCCACTGACGCAGGGGCTGTGGTTTGTAATGAAAAATACATAGCTCATAAACTTTGGACCCCGCAAGAGTCATCCAAAAGTTCTACTTGGCGTGAGCTTGAAGCTATCTGATTTGCTATCCTTTCATCTCTCTGTATAATCTCATCTTCTAATCTGAAGCTGTTCAAGGATGGTGAGAGTGCTGCTAAAATCATTAATTGTAGTAGTATGAAACCGGCATTACAGGAGATTTCGTTGGACTTTTCTCGAATTTGTCTCTGTAATTCTATCTGAATCGACGTAGACTAGATCCCCAGATCCCTAAACGTGCAAACTGACTTCATAAGCAGATTGATCGATCCAGACGATTGGTCTCTTTTTGGTGATTTTTTTTCTCTCGACTGAGTAATTTGTGGGGTCCTTTTACGGTGGATTGTTTTGCCAGCTTCTATAACACCGAGTTGCCCCGTTTTATTCTCGTTTTTGGAATCCCAGCTCACTTGCAGTAGATGCATTTGCACGGGATTGGTCAAATGAAAATGCCCTTGTCGTCCCTCCTGTCGCGCTGATACCAACCGCTATTTAACATGCAGTTATGCCAATGTACTAGAGTCCTTGTGTTCCCATAGTGGCCATCTCATCCCTTTCGGCCAGTGTTGTGTTCGTACAAACATTGGATGGAACTGATTCTGCTGTTGTTGCCCTACAGCAGGGTCGAATAAGAACTCCCTTCTAAGTTCTAGGCTCTCCTGATTATGACGGTGTGGTAGCCGCTGCCTTTTCCAATTTCACCACAGTCGTATCATTTACATCCATTCTCGATTTTTTTTCTTTTCTCATGTAGAGTTCGTAGTCATCCCTTCTGGCTAACCTTCCCGACCAGTTTCAAGAATTACAGGAAGAGATTCTTCGTGATGCTATTTTTGCCAAATCCGACGGCACAGTCGTCTCTTATTTTTAGAAATGTCGACAGTTTCTTTCCTGGACAGAGTCACGTCGTCTTTCCCTATGTCTGCCGTTTTTTGCCCAATTCTGACATTGTTCTCACAACTACCCCCGCCACGCTCAAATGGTTGCACTCCTTAGTAAATACTAAGCACAACCCTGTTGATTCTCCTGGGGTTCAACTCCTTATTGTTAGTGGTTGCCGAGCACAGCACCAACCCCCTGTACAAGAGCAACCATTAAGTCTAGTTCAAGTTAAAGCTATCGTTGATACGTTCGCTCCATCCGGAGGTTCACTTTTGGACTTCAGCACGGCCTGCTCTGCCTCAAGTACGCATTGTTATTTCGTCATAACGAAATGGCGGCACTTGAAGCCAGTCACCGTTCATATGTCGACGACAACAAAGGCATTTCAGTTTTCATCCCCAAGTCTAAAACGGATGTATGCAGGGAGGGCAACACTGGCTGTCTGTAGGTCACGTACCTTAGACGCCTATTCCCCCGTTTCTACCCTTCGTCGATTCTTAGCCGCTTCGGATGTTGCTATGGGCCAACATGTGTTTTTGTTTTCCCCTTTCTTTCCATTTGAGTGCTAATTGTTATAAACGAAGTGTTAACAGACCACTGATTTATGCAAGATGTCGGGAATTATTTATCCTAGCCCGTCAGCGTATTGGTGTTGTTAGTAATCCGTCCGCATACGGTCTCCAAAGTTTACGTTCCGGGGGTGCCTCTTATTTAGCTAATAAAGTAAACTTGGCTGATGTGTCACATGAGTTGATTATGCAACATTGTCGCTGGAAAACCACAGAGGCAAAAAATAGGTTCATCAAATGGATATGGAATATCCCTGGACGTTTGCAGTCGTTCGGTCACTCCTTTGTGATTAATTTCTCATGTAGTTTTTGCCATATATTTAGGTACTGTTGTGTTGCAGTTATGACGTGTAATTAAACTCTTTGATGTATTGTGTATGCTGTTAATTTCAGACTTAATGAAATGTAACAGCGTGTTCCGATGTCGGTGGTCATTTTTAACTTAATTTGTTTGCCAGATTTTTCGTAAAAGCGAAAGACAGAATTAAACAAAGAGTCAAGCCCAGGGTGTTTACCCTTCCTTCTGCAAGCAAATTATATAGAGAGAGAAAGTAAGACGACCGGCAGTCAGTTTACTTGATGCCAAAAAAAGAAGAACCGGATGGTCAATTTACCCCCCCCACACACAAAAAAACAGCAGAGAAATAGACTGTGAGTCAATTTACCTGATGTCAAAGAAATAGAGAGAGGGCAAGATTGAAGATTAGTTAGCCTAACATTAAACAGTGAAAAAAGAAATTAGTGGTACAGGCCGAGTTTATTACCGTGCACAAGTAGTGTGTGTATGTTTATGTTCAATTAATCTTTGTTGATGAAAATTAATACTGAATCGAACACTTGGATCCAGGCTCTGACCACAATCCCATGCTATCCAATAAACCATGAGCATATGTAGTTTGTATAAACTAATTGTCCATGTGTTTCCTTGAAGCAGTACATCCATACCAAACTATTTTCCATGCGTATGAGCGAAGCATGAATATTATCTTTTCTCTTTGACGTCAAATCTGGAAAAAAATACGCCAATGATGTTTGGGACAAATTGTTGCTTCTGAATTTCAAGGAAGCTATTAACAACGGGAAGTGTTTGACGTTTTTGCCTTCTGGAACTGGTAATCAGGGTCCTAAAATACTGAGTGATCCCAGAGAAAAAGAGAAAAAGGTGAAAATTTCAAATACCAACCTGTCCACTTCTGTTCTGGCCTTTTCAATATCTTGGATCGTGTCATCTGACAATTTCCATCTCAGTACTCGCGGACAAGGCAGCTCACATATCGATTGGGCTCGTGTTAACTTCCTTTTGTGGGTCTCAGAGTCACTGAAACATAAAAAGAAACTGTTTAAGCACGATAAGACATCCAAACATAGGAAATTATGTATTAGCAAATGCCATTCACCGTGCGTAATTGGTTTCCTGCTTCATGCAATATACATACATGTGAGCCATATACATTACCTCCACAAGGTTCAAATCACAGTTCTTTTGAGCACCTGTTAAGCCATTTCGTTTTCATTTTGTTTTTATTGGATTTAATGAATCCACAAAATTAGCCTTACATCTCGACACCCCTGCATTTTTGTAACAGGGAGGTGAAAGGCGTCCATAAAAAGTCGGTTATTGTTAATTTATTGAAAATCACTTACATGTATCTGAGCAAATGTTCCACAAGCTGGATAACCGCTACGCCCTCTGACGGCGAGTGTTCATAATTCAGTCCACAGGTGCCATCATCGCCAATTATAAACTGTAGATCAATAAGGGGGAAAAGGAGTGTCTAACTCTTCAGGGAACCAAAGTGTCTACCTTTTGTATCGCAGTAACACTGTAATATTATAAAACGTGTAAAAAATTGTATTTTGTACATCTTGTCTTACTTAAAAAAACTGCAAAATCTCATATCAGAGTTATCATCGCAGGATTACGGGCTGATCTATGATTTTTGTAAGAGGTGGGCATTCAGAACGTTTCTTGTTCGTTGGGGAAGGACTGAATGCAGTTGTCGCCGTTGGCGAGGTCATGCATTGAATCTCTCCGGTTTGACCCTAACCAAAATAAGACCTCTACATAGCACATGTTTTCAGAGGGTCCTTCAACCTTTAGACAAAGGCACCTTAAAAAATGGTAATTAGCAGGGGCGTCGGAAACTGGTTGACACAATTATTTTTTTATTATAAGAAAAAGGTCTCTGTGTAGAGGGATAGGGTCTGTAAATAAACATGAGATTTGGGGGATTTTCATAGACCTTTCTCATAATGACAAGCAAGTCTTTCTCTGAATACAGAAAATCAAAACATAGTTCACTTTAAACACTTCGATTCTTGCCATTTTCAGATTTTCTGAGTTGAATATGTTTTCCTGATGTACGTATTTAAAAAGTGCAAAAAACCTTGGCATAATACTGTGTACACAAACAAATAACTCAAAACCAGCTATGAAGTTTTGTCCACCACTGACCAAAAGCCCAGGGCTTCAGCAAATAAAGTCAATTCCTTTGCTATTGGAGACTGTCTCGGCCCTTTGATGCAGCGTTCCACTAAGTTAATTAAATCATTACACGGACAACCAGGTGGAAAATTGATTATACCACACTAGATTTGCAAATTGGAACTCCCTCTGGAGAAAATCAGTGAATTCTGTTAAGTAGGATGATGGCATGCAGTTTGGAGCTGCCACCTGAGGTCACTTTGAAAATTGTGGACGGGTCAAAGGAACTGAATTTACATCATACACATCAACATGCCGTAGGCGATTAGCGTATCGTTATAGGATTATACTGTGGCATTTTTATCGCCTTGAAAGGCAGGGGAAAACATGCTTCAGTTGATTTCTTGTGTGTACCACCATGGATAAAAGCTTGGGCTTGGTTTATGTAAAAAAATGGTGCTAATGTAACAAAGGTTTACCACAACACCATGCGAATTTCGTCTATGAATGCTCCGTTCGACGGTCGTAAAGAACTGAAGGGAATCCGAGCTGTTCAAAGTTGGGAGCGTTAGTAGAATAACTGGGAGCAGTTATGCTCTGAGGGGATGGCAAGCTAGTTGGGCCTTTAAAGCTGTCTTGGCGCCAGGTTATTTGGTGAAGACCTATTTGGTCACCAAGCTTTTGGGGTGCCGGGCTGCTTTGAGGCCAAGCCATTATGATGCCAAGCAACATGGGCTCTACGCGACTGGAGTGTCGAGCGTTTTGGTTGGCAACCTACTTGGGCTCTTCTAGAATCATGTGCTCTTCGAGCGCTAAACAATTTGAATTGTCCCCCACCTGCATAGTTTTGTCGAACCACCTGTTGCCGCTGTTGAGTGCCGTCCCGCCCCCGTGTAGCATCTGATGGGCTAACGGCTCGTCGTCTGCATCCATAGGTTTGCCCACCTCGGCCGGGGGATGTCCCATGTTGGCGTCCAGACTAAGAACGAATATGCAACGTTCGATCATGTCTAGGGAATCGCGGTTTGTTGAGTCTAGATGTGGGAAGAATAGAACCTAAAATCTAAATCACGACAATAACGGTTAGCAAAAGCAAAAGTACACGGTAAATCCTGTTCACAATTATCACTACTTATTTTCGATAATACAGAAGTAACTTTCAGTCATTCTCAGATGACAGGGCAGAAACCGGTAGGGCTGTAACAGGATTACACCAACTGCATGCTCTTATATTTTATAACAATGACGTAAAGCTTGAATGAAGAATGCCGGAATATAATAAAACATGGCAGATAATGTATCATTTCAAATCAATCAGTTAAGTAAGAGGCGAATAAAACAAAAATCAATTCCTTTGTGATCCAAAGTCGCCCGATACGGATTTGAACGTTAACTGTTCTAACTAATGAAGAGAAAAGTTACAGAGCGCCCTCAATAGTTCGTTTTTTGCACCTGAATGCCTCCCCAATCACGTTTAAAGACTATATTTTTTACTAGAATGCCTGTCAGTTTTGCTGTTAAAGTGCGTTTGGTGAGATTTGGGAGTACAACCTTTGGCCTTAATCTGGGACAATCGTCGTTACACGTTTATCTAAAGGGTAGCTGCAATCAGTGTTTTTGTTACAAACCTGTAAAATGCACCTTTATACCTCAATAAACCTTATTTTAAACTTTGGTTTCACTATTTCAAAGGGTATTTTAATGCCTTTTTGGTTTTTATGCTAATGAGTGTTTGCATATTTATGAACAAAACGTCATCTCAGGAAGAAGCCTCAATGTTACATTGGTCTGTACACAAAAAGGTTCTGCGTTTTTTGTAGATTTTCCTGGACTAAGTTTTCTCTTCTTTGCTGATTCATTGTATTTAAGAAACCATCAATCCCTCTCTCAGAAATGTTTTGAGTAAGTAGATTCTTGGTTCACAATTTGAACAGAAATACCTATGTACTGAACCGTGTCTCCCCAAGATGACTTCACAGCAAAAGTACCCTCAGTTGTCTGGGAAAACATGGATAATTTTGATTGTTTAAAAGTGTGCACTTTTCAATGCATTTAACCAAATAAGAATGTGCAAGAGTTTTCATACATTGAAGAAAAGTACAAAGATGCTGGAAAATTGTGTCGAAGAAAAATTCATTGCAGCTACACTTTAAGTCATTGTCCAGTGGATGCATGTATGTGCATTCCAGTGAATTTGATTACTTGCGTTTTATTTTCTTTTTATTCCACAGTCACCATGTTTCCTGTTCCATGTTGCAAAGATCTCGCCCCTGGTTTCAATCCACCCTTTGTGTTATTTATTCACAGTTTCTTCCAGATTAGTATGTCACCCCCAAATTATTATGGTCAATTGCAGGTCTTAAATCTCTGGATTTCTGATTATCAGGGCATCATCTATACAGACAGTTTTCTTCATTAAGTCATCCTGCTTGTTAGTTGCTATAAGGTTGTTGTGTTACCCTTTTAGGCCATGCTTCCTCTTCAAAGTGAACCCATTCACTTCTTCACACGTATGCACCTGTAGCAAATCTCTTTTTTTAGTTTGTGAGGCTTTGAAAGCCACCCTGACGAAACTCAAAGTCATCGACAGTATGCTCTGTCCGAAACATGGTGGTACCAAAAACTTCAATACAATATACAAACTCACTTCAATATACAAACGTTCAAAAAATCTCATCTTATAATGACTGCTTACATTAAAACTTCTGCACCAATTACACGAGTTAAATCGGGACTTGGTACCAGTCCCTATAATTTTTCATAATTAGGATAAGTTCCTTATGCGTTTCTTGCTCATGTGATAATTAAGCTGTGATATGAATTTGACACGTCATAAGAAACATTTAGCGAGAGCCAGCCGAGACAAATGTGTGACTGAGGGGCAAACTCAATTGGCATGGCTATTCCCCCCTTTTAATATTCATTTTAACTTTGGGTTTTCATATTTGATCCTACTAAAAAGAAGCATCAATTTTCAGCTCAAACTGTTCAGTTCGTGTAAGCAGTACATGAGGGCCTTCAGGTATTCAACGTGTCCACACGCAAAGAAGTTTATTGAAACTCCATCGCCTTATATGGTATCATTACGACAAAAAGTAATCGACTGCAGTGAAGCCAGCCACGTCGTCCACTACTAAATACAGTAAATTCACATAGTAAATACGAACGATGCATGAACAAAATTACTTAACCAATCCTTGTGCCGATAAAGCTTCTACATCACTCCCGCCTAATGGAATTGCCAGTACGTCATCATATCCCCAAACGTGATTTATACCGATCTCTTTGCTTCCGTGTCTCCTAGTAAAGTTTTCCGTTCACAGAAGACTGTAAAAAAAGACCCACGTTTGCATCGCCTTAAGCACCCGCAGCATGACTTGATTAATATTTGCTACTTCCGGATCCTCCCTCTGAGCTTATAATATATAGCTTGCTTGCGGCACATTCAATCAGCAAGTAGCCTGTCAAGGTAAAGTGGTAGGGATAGTAGAATGTAGATAAATATATTGCTATTTGTCTTTGGCACTTAAGCCCGGGACGACCGCGTGTCCTAGATTCGTCTTTGTCAAATGCAGCAGCTTAGCAACTCACATACCCCTGCGGTTCATTTGAAGTGTATCGCAGGCTTCAAGATGAGGAAAAAAATTTTCCGATGACAGTGCCATCATAGTAACACAAAACATGAGAAAGATAAGAAAATTAAGAAAATAAAACTAAATATATAACTAGATAAGACAATTTATATATGAAATTTTATTTTTAAAAATACGGGGAAATCGCAAAGCCATTGGCCAGCACAAAAATTCCAAGTCAAATTGCATACAACACGTAATTCCTTGGGTAATCTTGGCTTTGGATCTTGGCTTAGAGGTTACTTAAAACCATGCTCGTGGAGACCATTAAAAACACGAGAGCTGCGCCTTGTTTGAATCTAATCTGGGTGACCGTGATGTATCGAACTCCACATTTTTCCCAGACCTTTTCAATCGATCACACAGGTGAAAACAAACCCAGGCTCTCATGCGTTTGTGCTCCTTTTCAAGTGATTATCCAGAGAAAACACGCTTTGACACAGATAAGTTAACTGCACGACATACAAAATGAACAGTGCCATACTGAATGTGCATTCATTAGACAGGTAAATCACGTTAAGTCTTCGAACAGAATTATTCCGTGGTCATAAATAATTGTACAGAATAAAATTATCATGCTTACGAAAGCTTCAGTCTTGAAAAAAGCCTTTGATTTCCATTTGTTTCCCTAACAGTAACGTCAGTACCGGTATTTTTCTTCCAATTTATTCTATTGTCATAAACTGTGAAAGAAAATTGCCCTTCACAAAAGCTTCAGTTTTTGGAAAAATTGCCTTTGAAATCATACTCGTTGATACACAACGTGTAGTCTATGTGAAAACAGCGCGCTCGAACGCGGAGGTTACACAGAGTAGAACGGGTAAATACTCATATTACACAATGTGTACATCTGGATTCGAGGTATCACACATAGTTGGTCAACAGCATGTTATATTCTGAGGGAATTCTTTCTACCTGGCAACCTGTAACGGCAAGGCTGTTTTAGTCCCCTTTTACATATTTCTCAACTATTTTTCAATCTTGAGTCATTGCCGATGTTTAATGATGATGGGAAAGAGAATTCAAGGTTGTAAATCTGTAAATTGTAAATCTTGTGGCACGAGTCAACTCATTTCGATATAATGACTCGAGTTGAGTCATTTACCTGTTGGGTCTCGAGTCGCCAGATATTGTGGCTTGAGTCGGACTCAAATCTGGACTGGACGGATCCAGACAGGCTTTGCAAGAAGGCTGTCATTCATCACATACAAATTACATACTAATTACTGGAGTCAATGACTCGACTGGAGTCCGACTTGAGTCACAATTTATGGCGACTCGACTCCAGTTCCGACTGGTACATGACTCTAGTCAAGTCCCCTATCAGAAGACTGGATTCGATTGCAAGCTAACAAGACTCAAGTCGGGACTCGAGAAAACCGCTCAACGAGAAATAGTTGCCATCAGACGGTGCTGGTTTATCGTGCTCGCGTTGTCACAAATACAGTACGGTATCCTACCCATACCCTACATACCAATAATAGCGGCTGTTGCCCGTCCTCCACAGTGCAACAAACAAACACCATGTCCTGGACCAACACCATGTGGTTCAGTAGCAGGTATTGCTAACCGGGAACCTGACTTAGAGAGCATTTCTTAATTTGTGATGTCATCTTTGTCTTGGCAATTTCTTATTATTCTAGACTCTTGGTGGAACGCCGGCTACATTTTACCGCCTGATTCACACAATATTGTGCCTTTATTTCAAAACACAAATGGACATTTACATACAAGAAATTGATGGGATTTCAAGCTATTCATGGTGACAGGCGACTAAGATGGAAAGCTTGCGGTAAGACACGTCTCCTGACGACGGACAGAGCACACTGTCCGAAACGTTGAGCCTCTCCGGTTCTTATCAGAACCACACAGACTCAAAAAGAGATATTGCATGGTGCTTACCGCAAGCTTTCCATCTTAATACAAGAAATTGTCCGTCATTGAACGGCAATAACTGGCACCTATTTTATTTCCATGAGGAGTAACATGTGGTGTCACCAAATGTATTAGCTCTGATGAGAATAGAAATACCCCCAAAAGTAACATGTTCTTTTGTGTTTATATGTTGTATTGTGGTTTTTTTTTATTTATGACTCTATTTGACTCGAGCTGAATACTTGACTCAATTGACTTCTTTACATTATGTCTGGTATCGGCTCGAGACACTACATTAACGGACTCAATTTAATCGACTCCTGGCCATTTCACCATCGCAAACATTCCAGACCGGTGCATGCACTGTTCAATTTGCATATTCTCCTCTGCTGCTTTGGAATTCATGAATTTTGTACCAAACTGCAATACCCTCATGATCACTTTCAGCGGTTACACGATACATGTATTTTGTTCGCCCGATTTTCTTTTTCAGGTACTTTGAAGCTCAATTACAATCAATTAACAGGGATGCAGTGGTCGCCCACTTACCTTTAATTAGCCTTTTTCTAGCCTTGGCCCACTCTATTCGGCCCATTGTCGTCAGCAAACCCACAGGGTGAGATGCAGGGTGCTGGTGCGATACATCCACGATACGTTTCAACTGACTGAGAAGGTCTTGCTCACTTAACCGCTTGAAATTGACAATAACGTCCAGTACAAAAAACTACGAAGAAAGGCACAAGACAATGAAAATGTCATCGACAACATTTTGCCAGCACCAAGAACACTTTGTGCTCGTCTTGGTAGTTAATGGGAGCGCTAGAGGTCATTTATCTGGAAGGCGGAATGCCTTACATTACATTAACTTGAAAGCTCCATTCTTAAGTCTATGTACTTGTCAGTTGCATTTGTATTTGTCGGTCTAGTTATTTTATCGGTAGATTTTTTAAAATCTCTCTTGATGAGACGCTATATATTACTTCAAAGAGACTTTCATTACAAAATCCAGAAAAATACATTTGACAGTTTTGTATACTTCCCAAGATTTCGATATGAATTAAACAATCACAACCAAGGAAAATTCAGCTTATCACTTACTAATCAAACCTGAGTAAAAAGGTGTATGTACTGTGTCATACAGTGAATAAGTGAGGAAGCTGTACCTAGAGGCTTCCTTCACAGACAGGAAATAGTTCTCAGAATACAATTCTCAGATCAAAATATAAAAATGAGCAAAAAACGCTTTGCATCAGAACAAAATTTGTTATACCCAGCAAGAAATGAGACCGAGGGGTACCCCCCCAACATGTCCAATCCCTATACACATTCCAGACGATTGTTACTTAACAAATCCCCCAAGATTCCTGAAAGGAATTCCCCAGATTCCTGCGAGACAATGACCAACACAAAGCAGGGGGGGTTCTCTCCGTCTCATACCTTGCTGCATATAAAATTTGTCCACAATTCTTGACGTAGATGGGTGCCGTTACCTCCAAGATATCCTGACGGCAATGTCTATGAAGCTGAAAGTCTATGCGTTTATATGTCTCTGATAGCGCCGTACTAACGACATTGACATCTGAAAATTGACCAAGATCGGCGTTCATTATACTTTTACACTGCCAGTCTCTTTCAACAAAACAAGCCATGCCACGTGACTGCAACGCCATTTACGCCAATTATAATTAATTCTTACATACCCAACCCTTTTTGATGTTCGATACTTCCAACTTTCGGCAAGTCAGCCGAAACAGCTATTGCTTTCCTTATTATTGGCTTTTTAGAAGGGAAGTGCTTTAGACGAGCATTGACTTGGCATGATGATGACGTCATAATGTGACAAGTCACGTGACATAAAAAGTGCACTCTTCAAAGCACTGTATCTGGTGAAGTACATTGTCCATTGGGTTCAAATCTTCCAGATATCTTAGAAGGGGTTCGTTTTAGACAAAAAATTGATTTGATGTGAAAATGACGTCATTTTGTAACAAGTCACGTGACAAAAGGTGCACTCTTCAAAGCGCTATACGTCTCGGAGTGCATGCCTGATTGGGTTAAAACCCTGCTGATATCTTGAATGAAAGTGTTTTAGGCAAACATTGACACCATGCTATAATGACGTCATCAGGTGAAGTCACGTGACATTAAAGGGCACTATTTAAGACTCTACATTTCCTAAAGCGTATTTCTTTTGGGGTTCATACCTTGCAGATACCTTGACAGTGAAGTGATTTAGACGATTATTTACCTTATGTGGTGATGACGTCATCAGGTGACAAAGTCATGTTTCACTGTTTAAAGCCCTCAATCTTCTAAAGTACATATCCCATCGAGTTGAAACTTTGCAGATAATAAGAAAAGGAAGTGTTTCAGTCGATGTTTTTTTTTTACCTGATGTGGTGATGACGTCATTTTGCAGTGCGACAAGTAACTGCACACTGTATTTCGTGACATACATGATCTTGCAGATATCTTGAAAGAGGAGGGCTTTAGACGAACATTGAACTTATGTGATGATGACGTCATCATGTGACAAGTCACGTGACATTAAAGGTACTTCTTTAGAGGCCTATATCTCGTGAACTACAATACTACATGTCTGATTGGGTTGAAATTTGATAGATAGCTAGCATGGAAGTGTTATATAGAAGATGACATGATGTGAAGGGTGCAAACTTTAATTCGTTTTATCTCCTAATGTCCGAAAGGGTTTGAATATTTCGTCGTAACAGGGTTGCCCAAAATATTATTAGAAACTTTGGGAATTTTGTGTAGCTCTTGGATAGATGTTTGATTAAGAAGTGAGAAATCCGAATGTGGTAGTATCTCAAATGAAGAAATGCCCTTTTCTTAAGAAAAAAGGAAATGCCAAAAAGCCCTTCGCTCTCTTCTTCTTCTTCAGACAGACAAAACTTCCAGTTTGGTCATTTACGTTTTGGATAACTAGAATAACGGGCTGTAACTTTATGATACCTATGAGTTGCAACGACACACCGTAGGCATGTCGTGTTTCGTTGCGTTTTCGCGGAATGAGTATACCAGGCAAGATCACGGAAGGACACGGAAGGAGTTACAACTCTGGCACATCAAAGTGTTCGATGATCATCACCGCCCGGTCAGACGAACAATAGTAAATATTCCATTATAAGGAGTGATCGTACGTGAGAATTCATAAAATACCTTATTGTGTAAATTCCGTAATAAAAATGATTCAAATAAAACACAATGTCTTGTAAACAACTTGGCTATTTATTACCAGAAGAAAGCGTTCGATAACTGCACATGAACACTTCGGGTACACAGCTAAAAACGCAACTGTGCATGCATTAAATTTGATGTTGTCAGACCAATACCGAGCACCAACGATGGCATGAATATTCAACATCTTATACTGCAGTACACAACATTTTAAGGATGCAGATTACCAGCGAAAAAAAATCGTCGATGGTCTTGGGGTAAAGGGGGTTGTATGGTTGTGAAACAGATGGTGGGTAGCATGCCTTCGCTTCGCTCTGGCGGGCATGCCAGAAAGCGGTAATTGGCCAGATGTTATAGCCCAGGAAGTTCAAGCTCCTTCTGTGTCCTTCCTCCATGGCAAGATATGGGTCCGAGGGGTACCCCCCCACACACACCCATATAACCCATCCAAGCCCAAAAGACACTCTAGACTGGTGGTACCTAACACATGCCCCTAGATGTCTGAAAAAAATTCCCGAAATTCCGATCAGACAATGACAAACACAAAAGGGGGTTCTCTCCGTCCTATATCTTGTTAGATTGTAACCTCAGGCTTACCTGATTATTGCATGCGACGATGATATGTTCTGGTTCAGGCATTACACTGCTAGAGGGTGAAACTAGGCTGTCTTTTACCTCGCCTGGAACGCGATACGACGAGAACAGCCGGTAGTATTGCTCCATACATAATGGTTGACCAGGCTTGTGATGCCGTACCCTGTCAACCGGCAGAGCTCGTCTAGTTATACAACAGAAACAAAAACTATCACCGATATGTCTATTAAAAGGTTTTACCTTATCCAGGTCTTGTGTGGGTCCATGGGAGCAAAATGATTTTTTTGAAACGACTATACAACTTATTCGTAACAGAATCCCCTGCCAAGGAAGGTGGTGGCCCGATTTTCGATATTTTGTCGCTTTAGATTTCAAAAAACAGTGGGGGCCGAGTGGCTGGCTCGCTGGGTTTTTTTTTTTAGGTCTTTTTTTTTTACAATCGTACTTAGATTGCTTCGTCAACAAATCCAGTCTGCCGATTTCTTAAACGTCAAGTGCGCAACACTTCATCTACCGCGGACTGCAGCTCCAACCAGGCAGCCAGTCGTTAATCCCATAAATTAATTGACTCTATGAGCCGGAAAGCAATCAATAGATTCAATTACAGTAATGGGCTGAGAAATGCTACGCAAGATTCATAATGATTTTGGGGGTCGTTTCGAACATTGCGATGCGTCATAGTTTGAAGGGGTTTTTAGACGAGAACATATGGCTCCTATATCGTGCGTGGAATAATTGCACTGACACAAAAAGTGAATGGGCAAACAAGTTTACTTACGCATCAATTATGACTTTGTAATCCAGTATGCCAGATATTAGTTTTGCTGCAAATCTACAGAAATAAAGAAGCGGTCAAAATCTGTTGTCAATGTCCTTTTTTTAAATGTTAAATTAGGCAACTCAAACGCACGTCAACATTTTCAACTGCGAGATCTTCAAAAATCTTAAACGTCTAATCACGCTGACGCATAGGGCAGAGAGAGTGAGTTTAAAAAAATGTCATTTGAATGCCCACTGAAGATCTATGATAATTAACATATTTGTGATTTTAAATAACCTTTATCAATTAATTAACAATTGTCTGTAATCATGAAGACTGTACACAAGGAGACAATTAGATTGTACATGAACTAGAGTAGTAAAATAAGTCACTTCCTTTTAAGTGGAAAGGCGGTTTTAATTAGTACGTTTAAAGCCAGACAAGGTCCTTGGGACCAAAAGTAACCGAGCCCAAGCTACTTTTGTTTCTATTCATAAATACCTCTTAGGGTAGAAAAGCGAAATAAAGTCGAAAATTAACTTTCTGCAATGGTTTCACTCACCACTAGTATCGTACATTTTCGAAAACACCCCTCCAGCTTTAGAAATAGTAATATGCCTCACGCGCGCAGGACTAATCTCCTGAGAGACTAGTCCGAAGGGACACTATTTTTGAAATGACACCTCATGCAACAATGTCTGACAATACACCCTCATACGCTTTCCCCGCCACGTGGTTGGCATTTTGCCAGGTTCCCCCAATGTAACGGAGCTCCGATCCGTTACACGCTTTCAGCCTGGTTTCCATATCGACGTAAAAAACACAGAGGGCAACACAATCAAGACACAAAGTACAACGCAGACAAATGGAAACCTGTCAAACGGAAGTGTCGCCGATAACGCAAATCAGCCCCAGACGGATCAGCAAAGTTGAGCCCCGTTCAACTTTGCCGACTGTCTGCGTTGAGTGGCTGAGTAGGCCTGTGCAAACACGCACACTGGCATGACGGGCGTACAACGATGTTTCTCTCGCTGGGTATAACTAATTTTGTTCATTTTCTCCTTATTACTAGCACATGCAGCCCTAATCGTCAACAAAATAGCTGACCATTAACAAATTACATCAAACTAGACTATCAGTTTGGCTTCAAGATGAGACATTGCCACCTAAAAAAGGCATTTTGGGCGAAAATGTTCCGAGTTTCGGGCGCCATTTTGTTATATTGTTTGGGTAGAGTGACGTCACATTGCGTCTCATCCACATCTTGCAAACCGTCTGCATTACAACTGACCATGTGGAAACCAGACTTTACTTGTACAAATCATGTGGCTCTTACCGCTACGGCTCTTACCCCTACGGGCATTTTCAGCACACGGCAATTTTTTTTATCATTAGCCGCACAAAGTGTGTATGAACATTGCAACGAGCCAAACACTGTAGACAATGGATGCATATATTTACTCTAGCTTTCGGTGGGCAACTGCAGACTTAAACGGTTGGGATTGATTTGGGGAGGATTTCTGATGATTTGAAAGTCTTTTCGCTATAACTTCCGGTCTGATGACGTCATTAGCCCGACTTTTTTAACGAAAAGTTGAAGACGTTAGGGTTATTGTATTTACCAATTTTCAAGCCATTCCAACAAACATTACCACCTCTTCAAAATAGATTTGTAAAATTTTTCTACCAAACAGTAGAGGGCGCTCGAGTGTTGCATGACGTCACAGGTGCACGTTTAGAGGAATATTATTGGTTCGGAGACTAACACCGTTGACGTGTTTAGATAACTTGTTCCATAGGGATGAAGCACTGAAGCAAACGATCTCTTTCTCCAAGATCACTTAGAGGAGACATGGCCCACGAGGAGTTTATTGTTAGATCTCATGTTATCCCGATTAGACGAACGCAGTTGAATGAGGTCCGAAAGGTAAGAAGGGAGTATACCGCCACTGTTTTGAAAGTAATTAGGTCCTTCAAAGGCAGCCAATGAAGATTTCTCTAGACTGGAATGATGTGTTGGGTTATCTTAGTCCTAGTGACAATCCCAGCCGCAACATTCTGGAGACAGTCAGACGACTTGACTGTTTTTGCGGTAAATTGTACAGTAATGAGTTTCCCATACCAAGGCGATTGGTGACACAGACGAGGGTAAGCTTCTCATTGGCGTCCTGCGTGAGATATTTTCTGGTCGGTCCCATATTGCGTAAATGAAGTGATGAAGTCCAGCAAACTGAGGAAATGCTGGCTTTGTATGACACTGTAGAATAAAAAATGGCTCCCGGATTGCGAACTTCAAGTGATGCACAGACATGAAAATATCAATTTTATTGCGTATCAATATCAATTTTATGAGCCAACGATGATAAACTCAGTTTATTGAACCAATAATGATAAACTTCATTTAGCTTTAAGAAGTTGATACACATCCAGTCACAGATCTCATCTATAAACGGCTCCAGTTGATGAACTGCCATTTCTGCTCTGCTTTGAGTGGGGGTGAAGTGGACATAGATTTGGGTGTTTTTTGCATAAAGATGGTAAGGAAGACCTTACATGTTGATGATGCTTCCAAGAGGAAAAATGAGCGAAAAAAGCACAGGTCCAAAACAGATGCTTGAGGAACTCCTGATGCGAGAATCTTGGAAGCGGGGATGAATACTTGTCATGAATCTGTAGTCATTGTGACCAATTAGTGAGGTAAGATCGGAACAAGCTAAATGCTGTACCATCAAAGCCAAGGTGCTGAACTTTATCCATGGCAGTCAATGTGTCGTTCTGAACTCTAATCAGTGCAGTTTCAATGCTGTGGTTAGGCCGGTAGGCAGATTGATACTTATTAACAAGACAGTTGTATCAGAGGGAAGATGACAATCTGACAAGTACCACGCGTTCAGTTTAGAGAAAGAAAGGGAAGGTTGGAGACTGGACGGTAGTTCTCATATCTCTTTAGGTCAAGGTTGTTGTTTTTTCAAGAGTGGACGTACAATGGCAGATATTAGTGATAGCTTTAGTGGCAATACCAGATGTGAGTGATTGGTTGACTATGCAGGATAATAATGGCACAATGCAATCTGTGCATTTCTTCAATTGATCTATTGGAATCGGGTCCAGACAACAATAATCTGGGTGGACATGCGGAGCTTTCAACTCCAATTCCAGTTGAGGCAGTCGTCGGAAAACTGTGACGGATCGCTTGCATCTTCTGCGTAAAGTGCTTGGAGAACCCGGAGGCAAGATGACCCTCAAATTTCATGGAAGCAAGTACATGTACATTCAAATTTGTCTACGTGCGTGCCAACCGTCAGGCTCTATATACTGTCTAATACCAAAAATGGTGTAACTACACTTATCTTTACATAAATGGTTTGTAGTTCGTATAGTACAACATTACAAAATTAATAATACGGCATAATTATCTCAACATATGTTGTTGTTGTTGTTGATGTTGTTGTTGTTAATTATCACAAGAGCGAGTGGAACATGAATAACGTAGTGCTTCTGTGTCCCGTATCCGCTCCGAGTGCAACAAAAGAGGGCGTGTTTTTGTACTCTCTGTGCACAGCAACTTCAGCCGTGCATTTTGAGGGGGTCCTTTTGGCACAAAAGGTTTCCATATGAAGATAATATTAAACAATTATGTTATTTCAAAGCACTACGTTTTATTCAATTAACAATTGACCAAACGGGCGTAACAACAGGGGTGTGTGTGGGTGCGGCACCCCTGCTCCGATAATGAATTCCAGTCGGTAAATAAAGCTCCAATCGGAATATAATCCAAAATTAAAACATTAATGATATACGTTGGTCGATGGTATTTCCCCTATGCATGAAATGTATTGTACCACTGATCACTTTGTGACAAATCGGCAATTTGACGACACATTTCGCGCGTTATGATTGGCCAACGCGTTACAAACTCTTGGTGGTGCACTATTTTGAAACGCCCACAATGGCGCACGCGGCGTGTGCTACGAGATGTACCATAAAGTTCTACTTATGATCTCTATGGATATATAACCATTGATCTTCAGTCCCACAGACTGTATCCGACATCGATCACACCTTGCAACAGAATGAATTTGCAACCAAACTCAGGTGGCGCGTTTTGTGCAAGGAGGGTAAATACGTACTGTTCTGGCGGTCCTACCCCCTAACTTTTTTCCGATATGCCCACAGTGTTTTGTTTTTCACATTCTGGCCTTGTAAGAGTTTTTAAGTGATCTTAAAGGCTAACAGAAATAGAAAACGGTTAGTTAGTTGGTATTTCAAAATAAAAATATTCAACAGCATCATAAATTCAATGTTTACCCCAATAATCCTGACCCCAAAATGAATAAAAAAGATCCTGTGTTTCCCGCCCAGAAAAAAATCCCCTTTAGGCCGTTCGCGCTCCCCGGCTGATTTGATGACGTCATCGGCATCGTTTCAGTTTAACGTAGAAATTAAAAGACACAGTCTTAGCTAGTACAATGTTTGTCTGTGGGCCAAGCTACATCAAACACAACGTAGTCTATTGCAAGCGTGCAGTACTGCACGTACTGTGTGCAATCTTGCAATGTACATGTACACTGTACATGTAGGCGTTCTGACTTAAGGGTTAAGTCATGATTTCAAATGAAATGTCATCGCGCAAAAATGTGGCAAGTTTTCATTTGCAACAAAAAAGTACAGAAACATACCGCGCAGTCAACCTGATGAGAAAACTGGAGGACAGGGGTGAATTCAGGAATTTTTCATGACTGGTCAGCCCCATCAGATTTCTTTTATATCTGACAGTTGTAAACAGGCATGTTGTCTTTTTATGGTTACTATAATTATTTAATTATTGATTCTTACATGGAGGATTGTCACCACAGACTTGTCAGTAGCATCAAGAGGTTCCTAATTAACGCAAAGTGTACCTCTTTCTGTAAAAGCGAATGAGGCATCTACCTACCTTAGCCTTTGGCCCTCATCTTTGAAGTGCTGCTTCGGAAACACCATCCCTGGGTTCGAGTTGAGTGGAAGTGGCACATGATTGTTCAAGTACATGTCATCCAACCACCATCTGTTTGACTACAAAACAGGCGAAATTATTAAATGATACTTTGGGTGCCTGAAGATAGATAGTACACGTCCCCGCGAGTCTGTCTCTTTTTTTGTAAGGTATGCTTTGTGTGGACGAGTGTTGCAGTGAGCTGTCTAGAGTTACAACTAGCAGGGCGATAGACAAAGTAGACTTAACGCCGCAAGGAAATATCCAATCGTACGGAGTCCTAACTGATTATAAAGTTGGGAGTTAATAGAATTTTTCTAAAAGGGGATCCAAATTTCCAAATAAAAGGTAGGGAACTTTTCAGAACAACTGCAAAACAAAACCCAAAAACAAAGACACATGAGCAAAAATTAGAACAGGAACAAGAACGTAACACCAAACATATCAAACAATAATTACAAAGTCTACAACTAGAACTAACAAGAAGGACGTGAACATAACATGGTAAGAGGAAACCAGCTAAACAAAGACGGCACTGTAACTTAACTCACCCAGTTTGTTTGTGTTTCTGTATACTCCAAAAGCTTCTGGTGCAAGTACTCCCCCTGTCCTCCCGGCTTGGCAAACTCTTGCACCAGGCTCTTGGTGGTGGCGTACTGTGTCCTAGATACCGTTGCCGTTAGCGACTGCAGGTATGCAGCTAATGTATTGTGCAGAGGCGGCACCGGAAGACGTGGAAGAGGTTTCTGTAAGCGGTCAGAAAAAAAGTCCTTCTACCAAAAGATTTGTGTCAAATATATTGTAAGCTCTAGGTTGGTTCTTACCTGCAATCAAACTTTTATTAAATGGTACATCGTGCGCAAATCATTTTCAAATACAGTTCCTGAAGGAGCTGTAATTATTCGATTAGTAATTACCTGTTAGAAAAGGTCATACAGCAAATTAAGTTGTCATGTATAAACATGAATAAGCGTTGTGTGGTAACCAATAAAGACGCAACCTCATAACTTAATTGTTTAACTTACAATCAGAAGAAACTCTTCTTCCCAAATTTAAATTATCTAATTATGATACTCAGATCTTAGTTTGCTCTGATATTTGTAACCTTATAAAAAATCATCAGTCAAAGTGATCTTTAAAAGTGTTCCTTCAATGTTGTTCCTCAACTAACCTCTTGAAATGACAAAAACGTTATTATCGATTAAACTATTTTCTTATCCCTTGAAGGAATTACTTAAACTAGGGTAAGGCACATCAAGTGTGAGGCTTCAGGAAGGCGTCATATGCTTTGCTCACATAGAGCTATCCCACTCAGAAAGTAATTGATCAGAAAATGAGTTATTTGCTTCATTGCCACGTAATAGGGTTTAGCACCTTAACTTTCGCTTACTAATTGCTTTCAGATGCTTGGAGGTCGCTGTCATAAAATCTAAACAGACGAGTACAGAAGGGTAAGGTAGTAAGAATGTATAGCATTGAAATCACGAAAATTTCACTCCTTTCGTGGGTATTTGTCTCAGGAGGCCCGGCTTGTTGAGACAAGGTGAAGTTTATCACGAGGTTATCAATGTCTTGAGGAGGACGTTTTTATGGGACGGATCATTTCACATTAAGACAGCGACAGAACACATTTAATGAGATACCTTATGTAGTCAATGATAGAGGATAAAAAGGGTTAAAGACACCAGAATGACAATGCAGCTGCGTAATTGACATGTTTTCATTTTGTACAACATAAATATTTGTGATTCCTTGATTAATTAGTACACACAGGTGTGGAAGGTTTAGCGTTTGCAAGAAAGCTCAACATTCATGTTTTTACAGTAGGACTAAATTAGCCTTAATGTAGATCCATGGAGCATTTCAGCTAATTGTTTCCAGTAGTATTAAAGTTTGTGTGAATTTTGGTGGTTAAAGTGAAGAACACAAAATTGTGTTAACAGATGCCTAATGAAGAACTAAAAACAAACACAATCATTAGAGTTTAAAACACATCACGTTCTTAAGAACGTTTTCACTGAACGGACGGGTTAAAGTTTAACCTGAATCACATCTTCCAATTATTACAGAAAAAGAACAAAATGAAAGTGTTAATCAACCTAAACAATGGTACATGGTTATTAAAAACAATATTCATGTCTTGCTACTTCTAGATACAACGTTAGTATGACGTACTGCTTTCATTACCGAACTGGACCACGATGGCTTTTTGGTTAACATTTCCGTATTCTGAGGTGAACTATATTTGAAGATAATTACGAAAACACACAATTAAATCAACAGTAATAGCAAATATCGAACCTGTAGTTGTTTGCAAAATATCAGTAAAGATTTAGAACATCTTTAATATTTTTTCATATGGAAAATAACTTTTGAATGATACTCGTAATCATTTTGTTTAATTCGTTTTTCATTCTAGATGTTAAAATAATAAACTAGTTCCATGGTGTATGGACTAAGTATAGAATTTAAATAAAGTATCTAACGGACGCTTGTAAAAATCACACATTAGATGTACCCGTCTTTTTGACACATTTGTTTAAAAATGGGGTAGGTTCATTTAATTCATTTCATTATTATTTCGTACATCATCTAACAGCGCAGGCGCCAAAAACGGAATTTCATGAATGTCAAACATTACAAAAAAAATTACGTACAATCCTTACCCGAAGGGCTGGTTGAATCATTGTGAAAGAAGCCAGAAAAACCCGAAATAAACCCCACAAAAGAAACAGATCAGACATTCGAAGATGAAAGAGGCGTGTTTTCCCCAGTAAATTAATTAGTATAGCCCAACCAGAACTTTTTAATAGATACAACGTGACAGTTTTGAGTTCTCGCGATAGTTTTTCCTCAAGAATTCAAGCAATGTGGATAGGTTCAAGCAAGCACAGTTCGCTTATTGAAAGATCAAAGGCAATCATAATTTAGACGGGTTAGCTATAAACCAATCAAAGACACTTTCTAGTTCTTTATTAATATTATTGTAAAGGGAACTAAAATCTTTGTCAAAGTGGAACAAACTGGAAACATCTGCATATAATATTTAAGATAGCGCACTAGATGACTTATCATTATAAAAAATACATTGAAAAGGGTAGAAGCCCGAGCAAAGAGCCCTGTGGCACTTGACATAATTAAATAAGTGCCATTGAGGTAGAGAACCCATGTCGAAAACCATACTTGTTGTCCGAGATTAGGGAATGCTTTTCAAGAAATTATTGTGTTCTATTGTAAACAAGTTTTTCAAAATTCTTAGCGGAACAATATGTAAGCGGAGCCAGATCACCTGTTTTGAAAAGGGGGGTGACTTTGGCAATGTTTAATTTATCTGGGAAAATTCTTATTGATAAAGAGAAGTTGAAGATGGTACAAAGGGGATCACTTACACTGG
Organism: Acanthaster planci; assembly: GCF_054643075.1. NCBI lineage: Eukaryota > Metazoa > Echinodermata > Asteroidea > Valvatida > Acanthasteridae > Acanthaster > Acanthaster planci. Next base: position 10,062,283 of record NC_141795.1, read on the forward strand.
TAGTAATAAGTTTGATTAACCCAGGTTTGACACCATCCATGAATTCGGAGACTTTGTCATTAATTTCAGTTTTACTTCTAGGATTAAGGAAAATAAAATTTTCGTTGGGCTCAGTCAAGAAATTTTGACAATTAACGTTAGTATGGGGAATTACTTTATTAAGAGAGGGACCTATTTGTTTGAAATAGTCATTAAAAGCATCTACTATGTCTTGAAAGATAGTTAAATGGTTACCACGAGTATTAAATTCGGAAGGGTACTTTTTGTGATCATTCTTATTCAGTAGTGAGTTGATGATGCACCAGGTTTTTAGCGCTTCTTTTAGCTTTTTTCAAAGGTTTCTTCATAGATTTTTGTGTTAGTAATTTTGAAATTAGTATTCAATTTGTTACAAAAGAGCTTGTACTTATTGGAATTGCTACGAGTCGGATTGCTTCGACATTTGTTTGTATTACTTATTTTTATACTTGATGGAGTTCAATACTCCACTAGTCATCCACGAATTATGCTTTCTAGGCGGCTTGGGTTTCTCTAAAGGAAGGTTTTCTCCGTATATTTTCGAAACTTGATTATTGAAATTATTAAGAATAAGGTTAGGGTTGTCTGAACGAGCAATGTTCCAGCTTGCATTGCTTAAATCGATTTTAAACCTCTCCAATATTTCCGGTGTAATGTGTCTGTCAAGAACGACATGCAATGTGTTTGTCAATAGCCCTAACGTTAAAGGACGATCGGGACTTGATACACAAGTGTCATTAAACAGGATACCACTCTCTTTGTGTCCGATACCATTAGATATGTTACCTATTAGAGTAGCGTTGTAGACGTTATACGAGTTGGTCTGTCTCTCAGTGGTAAATGCTGAAAAGAGCGTTTACGAAATTTTAAGTTGAATTATGATTATTATAATTCAATAAAGCGATGTTAAAATCACTCATGATGAATGACATTTTGCCTTCCTTATTTAAATAGGCTAGAATTTCGTCGAAAAAATCGTATTTAACCAACTTCAATGTGTCAGCTCATCCTGAAGCGCCCTCCTTAGAAGTATTCAACGTGTCCCATTTTATTTTGACAGAAAATCTCATTAAGTCGAAATGTAGGCCTACTGGCTCTTCAGCTCCCTTTAATCCTCCTACTGTAGAGTTCAAACGGCTTTTTACGTCTAAAACTACAGACTCCGCGGTTTGCTCTGTTGTGCATGTACATGTACACTATTTAAACAAAGTTATCATGCACGTGGACATAGAGACGCAGACAGCAGTGCCCAATTACACTCCACAATGATACGAAATCATTGATATGCATGTGAATGTAATGTACTTCATCGCGACTGACGCAAATACAGACGCAGACAAAGTCGGATCAAGTTCAAATTTAATTCGTCGATTGTCTGCGTTTTGGCCTACAAACACGCGCTGGAACGGTCCAACATGCTTACAAGGAAGTCTTCTGTCGCATGAGAATGGCATATTTAGCTCATTTCCCCTAACAAATAAGTGGAACTCAAAGTAGAACCTGAAACCTAAATCCTGATGGCACTTATTTAGGCATCCTAGAATTTGAAAATGATACCCAAAAGTTGAGAATTTCCACTATATTTCCCCACGAACCTTTTTAAAACTTGAACTCCGAAAAGGAATGTGTAAAATATTTGCTAGCTTATTAATTTATAGAAGCTGAAAACGGCTGATCTGAAAGAGCTCGATCGTGCCAGGAATTGACCATTTTCGCTAAAAATTCAAAATAGATGATTACCACGGCAACTAGATGTACTCCTGCATGCAGATGATAAGTTATGGCATGATACATGTATTGTGTTAATGTTTATGCAAAGACTTATTTGTTATAAACAATTTCAGTTTCAAAGACTAAAATGAAAGACCGCTTTTCAGTTCAATAAAAATTACACATTTAAAGCGCCATCTATTCAGAAGACTATTCTGAGGCGCTAATTATCAATATCCCTACACAAACACAACCGTGTTTGCCCTCACAGGTACCTATTTTTATAGGTGGGGAGAGGCACATAGGGTTAAAGTGACTTGCCCAAGATCACAACAGGCTGCCACCTGCGGAATTTGAACCCCTGACCCTATCATCGAAAGCTATAAACCCTAACCACTAGGCCACATGCCCTAAACAATAATAATCAGCACTTAGGAACAGTTTTAAATAGTCTAACTACTCAGTATTTGATTTGAAAAACAAACAAGACGACATGGGAACAATAAATATCGGACGTGAAAACAAATAAAAAATAAAAAAAATAAAATCACAATTCACAACATCAATCACCCCTCCGATGTCCAGTATCTCCATCCACTTATCAAGCACAGAGATAAGGTGCAGCACAGTAAATCTACTACTTATGAACCGTGCCGTAGTAAGTTTCAACTTGCTTAGCCAAATTGTTGCCATAATCGGCTTTGGCTTTTCTGGTTGGTATCAGATGAGAATCTGATTTCTCAGTGAGCAAAAGTCGTGATAAATATCACCCGACGTTGATTTAAAAATTTATTCCACAGTCGCTTCTTTTTAATTTACCAAGTGTTTTTCGGTCGAGGAGAATTTATAATATCTTCGTGCTCGACGGGTAACCTTCTTTTGTATACACTTGCTCTCCGCCTCCCTGAATCCGCAGTTGAACTTTTCCCATTGCCGGTTCACATTGTTTCAACAATCCTCAAACTCTAATGCCCAATCACTGTCCAACATTTCCTTCATTTCCTCATAGTTACCCTTTTCATTACTTCACCTCATTTGGGAGTCAAAGTCCTTGCGGATATCTGGAAAACTCTGAAAGTCAATTTCAATGACAGCATGATCACTTTTTGCGAGCGGTGCCGTACTGTTGATTCCTTTCTTCTCTGTCTCCCGTTTACTTCATGTTTACACCAATAAACTGGTTTGCTGCCAAGGCACCTAACCGGTAGTGACTCTTTTTTCATGTTTTGTTTGTTCTGTATATGTGTAAGTTTGGAAATTTTTCCATACATGTACTTAAGGGGACCTCAATGGAAATAAGTAAAGTAAAGAACTGTGAATATTATACCAGGGGCTATCTAGTTTGATTACCCACGGTTATGAAAACTTTTACTTTGACTTTGTAAACACTTGATGCAATCGCAGAAATTCTGAAATGATGCCGTCAAAGTCTTTCAGGGACAAGCTCTGGTTTCACCACCACCAACACATGCTCACACGTTGTTGTTCTTACGTAAGGAAACAATTTCGACGTGTTTTGGAGAGGGTTTCAGTACGAAATAATTCTTCCAAAAATAAAAGAACGTGATAAGATGAGCCCTTGTAAACTCCCCACAGGCAGGTAGCAATATCCGGAATCTCGCCGAGTGTGGTGTTGCCACAAAAAGCAAAAAAAAATATAAATCATATAATAGTTTTGGAGATCTGAAAGCAATTTTGAACATTTATGAAGGCAGTTTTCCTCTAAATAAATTTAAGTGCAAGGAAAACGTCATGTCATGGATGACTGATGGAATTATGAACTCAATTAAACTTAGAAACAAACGATACAAAAAATACTTCAGGAAACCAACCCCCTAATCGTTTTGTTACTTACGAATCAGTAATTATCATAACTGCTATCATTTAAGTAAGTAAAGCCGACTTTTCTAAGGATAAATTTGTAAAAGCTAAAAATAACGCTACAGATACTTGGGATATAATAACCTCATTACTGAAAAATAAAACATGTGTAAATGCTTCCCCAAATTAAAAATTCAGGGTCATTATGAAGATATCTGCCAAAACATTGCAAATGCTTTTAATTATTAATTAATTCAAGGAGGTAGGGCCTTCTCTGAACCGAAAAATTCTTTAAGATAAAATTTATTTCAAAACATATATGACAGATCCTTTTTTTTTAATCCCATACCTGAAACTAACGTTTATGCTATTGTCTCCAAATTAAAAAATAAGTCACCTAGTATTGATGGTATAAAGCCAAAGCTGATTAAATTTGTGATAACCCACAATGGCGATCCTTTATCATAACCCTATCCAAAATTGTCTTCCACAATTGGACAAACAAGTTCCCAAAGTCAATCCCATATTTAAAACTGGAGATCCCGCAGAGCTCAGTAAGTACTGCCCATTTTCTGTACTTACCTATTTCAAAAAAATCTTGAGAAAGCTATATATAACTGGACTATGGAATTTCTCGATAAATACACTCTTACTTCAGACAATCAGTACAGTTTTCGATTAAATTTTTCAACACCAATGGCTCTAATTGACTTCACATAAAAATAGTCAAAGGATTTAAAGATAATGTTTATTCTATAAGCATATTCTTAGATTTATCCAAAGCTCTTGACTCTATCAATCATGATATCCTTCTGATTTAAACCCTTTTCCTGTGGGGTACCTCAAGATTCCTTGCTAGGACCATTACTTTTTTGATATACATGTATATCAATGGCATCTCAAATATATCCAATTTGTTCTCTCGTTCATTTCATATGCAGATGACATCACTATTTTTATCGTCATAAAATATCTCGTCTCCCTCCTGAAATAGTCAACAATGAACTAAATAATACCTGTGACTAGTTCAAAGCGAATCTTCCTTCTCTAAATTCATCTATATGTAATTACTGATATTAGTATAACAGGAAAAATCAGAGTAACCTACCACACCTGAACATTGTATTAGACAAAACAGATGTGGAAAAAGTAAGTAACTTTCTGGGTGTTATTGTTGATGACAAATTGACTTTGAAATTTCACATTGATGAAATTGTGCCTGAAGTGTCTAAAAGTATAGGAGTGATTCTTAGACCTAGGCATATTGTTCCACTTGAAGTTCTGAAAGCTATTCCTACTTCACTAATTCTTCCTTATTTTTCTTCTTGTATTGTTGTCTGGGGAAATACTTTTAGAACGTACTTAAAAATTAATTGTTCCCCAAAGGAAAATTGTTCGTATCAAAACAACCTCATCATTTGGGCTCACAGTCAACCAATCACACAAAATTTTAGTGTTTGAGCGTTGTTGACCTTTACAAGCAAGCTTTTTTTTAAGTACAATTTGCAACATACTGCCACTCTCCTATAGCCAAATGTTTATAACAACTTGCAGTTTTACACAATAACATAACCAGAGCAACATTTAATTTATCCTTGCACATACTTCAACACAGAAAGACTGTTTTTCAAACAAGCTAAAATTTTCTGAACCCAAAATATGGAATTCCTTGCCGCTGTCTCTTAAACAGTCAACTTCCCACCATATTTTCTAGCGCAAACTGAAGTTATATCTCCTGTGATTTCCTACCAGATGGAAACTGGTCCTATAAGTGATGGCGCATTCATAAATCCAAAATGCTTTCATTTTCAAGAAAAAGCATCATACTTTTTCCAACGATCTTGCAGATGGACGAATTTGGAAATATCACAACTATTAATGGGTGCAACTAAAATGTATGTGCTGCTTGCATCCGGTGCAGCAGTCTATATCAACGGGTAACAAAGTTGCCAACACGCCTTCAGTACGCTTGAACACTGCCAATTCACAGAACAGAAATAAAAACTGTAAAAATGTACCCAGGAATGTAGTGAAATTTGTCTGGTAAATTCCAACACTGGTTTCACTTTAAAATCTGTATTTGGTAATCAAACACAATCTTGCTATCACTTTGTAAACAATGTTAGATGCATTTAATGTTCAGTTCTTGCACATCACTGTCAAATGGCTACACACTATCCATCAAAGCCCTAAACACAGTAATTTAGCAAGAAAGTGTGTAGAGAAGTGTTTAAAGGCTGAACACAGTTTTGCAGTGTTCACAAAATACGTCTTTAATGAAAAATGGACCAAATTTTTGTCAGTAAAATGCATTCAAAAGTTGGGAAGACACTGTCTAATGAGGGCTGTGCGCCCTGTCACCGGGTTTTATATGGACCTTACACCACTGACACACCACTGAAATTTTGTGTCCGTATGGTGTATCATTTTTATTTCGTCAAAAGAAATACAACAAAACTTGAGTTTGACAATTTTAATAAACGGCCCCACAAACTGGCTTCAAACCTTTCGTATCACTGAGCTCACAGTTAATAACACGACGAGACAGTCCCCTTTCAGCGAAGCGTGGTTTATGAGGAATGAAACAAAATGTTCCCAAATGAATAGAACTTATTTATGAGGCTCCTCGCTATGGTCATCTGAGGGAAACGTTGATTCGGCAGACCACGCTGTAGTGATCACAGATTGACCCTTCAACATGGTGCGGGATCGGGCAACTGAAAATCTTTTTCCACCGATCGGTTGCCCAGGTTACGGGTTTTTGACTTTCAGACGAACCACTCGAGTCGTGAGTGCGTTCCGCTTCATGATCACCCACTCTCGACCTATTTTCCCATCCATACCGACATGTTTTTTTCCTGTGCACGTTATAGTCACTGTAAGGAAGTTTATATCTTACTACCGCGCTTCGCAGAAACACTCAGAGTGGAGTATTATTACTGAAATATTGGTACAGCTCATAACAACATTTTAATACTAATTCCAGTTAGCTGCTTTTACGGGGAAGAAGGCTTGGTTTAAATAGTCTTAACATAAAAACTGAATTGGATTCGCTGAAGTAAATAAATAAAAGAGAGGTAGGTTGGGTCACTGGCTTGAGCAAATGAGTTTAAGAAAATGTTCTGCTCAATAATTTCCGACGGAACACATATTTCTAAGAATTCCTATAGTTTGCATCCTGCGTGGCATTTAAAAAATCTTACCATGAAATCATCGGGATTTTCGGAGAGATTTGATTTAATTGTCGATGCAAAATACGCCCTCTGTGGAACACGGCAAAGTGCAGTACAAAGACTGCAACGAATGATTAATAGCCGAAATGAAAATCATATCCTCGATAGAGTAGCGACTCATTCAACCCCTTTCCTAAAATACATAGGGCCCCCTTTTGGACTTTTGTCCAAAGTTTCATTACAGATTTCTTTTGGGGGGGGGGGTTATTTCCAACGAATTTCTGATGGTAATTTTGTTTGCATTTCCTTCAGTGTCCTACTTCTTGCTGGCGTTTCCACAGATAATGACTGTAAAAAAAATTAGATAGAATTCAATTTCAAAGGAATTTCTTTGGGTCATCACCGTGATAAACAAATGCAGTGTAGTAAAGACATCTCTACTGATATCACGAAGGAAGCGCCAGTTTGTTGAACACGAACGGAAACGTTGTGAACCAGCCCAGAACCATTCCAAATTCAATGCTCATAAGAACAGCTATACTGTCGTATTAGTAATCAACATGTTGCACTGCATGACAAAACTTTAATTCATTGGGCCCGAGCGGGACCAAGAGTGGGTGCAATTTCCCACGAAGGAAGGCTCCTTTGGCGGGAACTCCACTTTGCTGGTTTCCGAATGACTATGGGATACATGCGTTGTGTATGCGTCCGGCCCTACCAACAAAACAACACTCCCCACCAGCATGGCTCTTTTTAACCGATAAGGGGATGCTTCTGCTCAATGCGGAATTTCGAATGCCACCAGTGCCTAGGATCATTATTTAAAACACCGTAAGTACGAAATAGTAATCCGTAAGTACGGTTTAGTAATACGAACGTACGAAATAGTAATCCTTACGTACGAAAAGGTAATCCGTACGTAATAAATAGTATTCGGTACGCACGAATTGATTTTTATTGTTACCATGTCCTGAATATACTTCCATAAGAATATCTTGTTAGTATAACATAAAAAATTGACAGTAAAAGATGCTGTCCCAAAACAGCAACTTTTGAATTGCCAATTGACAATAATCTACTGATAAATAGCAGACATTTTTTAACACCTTAGGTGAGTAACTTCAACGTAAAATCATTTATTAACTTGAATAATTTCTGCACGGACACATTGAAACTACTTTCATCACAAATAATGGGAACTTTCGAGAATGGGAACAAGTATATACATGTATATACAAATCAATCTTTATATCACTGACTGTGTGGGAACTTTCAATTTATGAATGCATTTATGTATCGAGTTGTAAAATTTAATTCTATAAATATGTTTAAACGGAGTAATTTAAGCAAGTCAAACATCACAAACACCTTTGACTTTTGTGTGCCTTTCTTTCTTTCTTTCTTTCTTTCTTTGTTTTGGGTTTTTTTGGCTAAATAAATCAATCTTATTTAATTTCATTTAATTTAATTTAATTTAATTATGCATCTGAGAAGTGAGGGACTCTTTCGTGTGAGATTGCTTTGATTTAGCCTGTGACACAAAGAATCGATCCAAATTTGTTAAGGAGATCATCTATTCTGTATAACGGAATGGAGGGGCATTTTTACTCTATACACTGGAAGCTTGAAATATTAGAAAAACAACATTACACACAAACTTGCCGACATGAATAAATGTGGCCATACACCACAGCCCAATATTCCTAACTGACTTTGGATGGTTGGCAAGACAACGTTACATCTAGCAGGTACCGACTGCGCATTCCCTCGTGCCTCTTAGCAGAATTTACCATCCAATTAGCCAAGCGCGGATCAGTTACTTGATTTAATTCAGGGACGCGTTGGGGCCGATGCGTCAATTTCACGCGGTGGTGGCTAGCGATTAGGTAGTGCGCGGCCCCCGAAGAATTTAAGCACGAATGGAGATGGGCTGCTCTTTCCACGCCGATATAAAAAGCAATGTTTCAAAGTACAACCTGAACTGAATATTACCTAGGGAAATATTATGATACACTATTTACAGAACAAAAAACATTTTCAATCAAATGTACTAGTACTGAGTCATTCATAGTTTATTTCGACTGAATCTAAAACCTGTTGTGCATTTCCTATTGGTAACAAAACAAATTCATAATGATGATACGTTTTCATACAAAATTTAATCACAACTCGTTTTCAACTGCCACTCTTTTTTCTGAACAGTATCAATTAGTAGCCTTCCTGTCATTTTTTTTGGAAAAAGAACTAAAAGGAATATTATTCTTTCCATTTTGATTTTCAAGGAACTGATCATGTCAGCATTTCCCAATATGTGCATGATTACTGCTGCATCGGATGCACTCTTATTAAAAAAAATACAAAATCCAGTGGAATATTCAATTTAATTTCGTATGGGTAGAGAAACCGATAAAGTACACCACAACGTAGTCGAGGGTTTTGTGCTTGCCGAAAGCAGAATGGCGATCGTCTCGCCTTATTTCAAAAAAAAAAACAGTATGAAAAAGTTCTTGGCTTTTCGTGGTTAAAAACCTTTTTCTAAAAAAATGAGATGATGAGGATCTTTGAAAAGAACGAAAAGCCTCCATTTATCAGCTCTATAATTCCTTTCCACTATAAAATATCTATATCAATGAAATCAGATTGATTTCAGTAATGACAGTAAATTTCTAACATATGCGCAATTATTTGCATTTTGATAGAACAATTTTAAAGCAAGGCTACTGGGTATGGTCAATACTATAGATTTAGAAGAAAATGTACTTTCGTGACAGTTTAAAAAGGTTATGATACTGTCAACAAAGGTAAAGGTAGACAATACATTTAATATTTGAGCCTATATGCCGTTATCATTGTGCTCTTTATGTAAAGAATTCTTTGATAAAATACAGATTCCACACAGTCACTGACTTTTGTGACACTCTTCCAGATTACGAAATACGCATTACAAAAAAAGACTTACCAGCTGGATGGGATTGTTGATGTCATCATCGATGTCTCCATTGGTCACGTACCTTTCTGCGGTCACGTGGTTCATGTGCCCACCTGGTGCCTGTTTTGCGTCTCGCCGGTTCCCAGTCGCGACACCGTTGGTTACAGGCATGGATTGGCAATGTGTGATGGCTACAAGTGAACTCATCAATGCTCAAGGTCTGAATTGTACCTGTTTGAGGTCCAGCACCTTTAAAGTTTGGAGGGAAAGTTAACTCACACTTCAAATTTGTGCATGTGAACCTATCAACAAGAATGTGAACGATTATTTGTTAAGCCATAGCTCAGCTATCAGAGTAATTTCTAGAACTGATAATGCCAAATAATGTGGAATATTTGTGGTATTATTAACAGTTTACACACCTGTTGCAAATTCTGAGGTCATAGGAACTACTACTTCGTTGCTTGCATTTAGCAACAAACTCTAAGAACGAACAACGTCTCGAAGAACATGCAGAATGACATTGAGATATTGGTTTAGACGTAGAATGGAGTAAACGATATCTAAAATAAAGAATGGCACTGCTCTTTCATAGTTTGTTTGTTTCTTCGTCAGAATTGTGTGGAAAATGTTTCGGTAATTTCCGGTTTTCGATTTCCCCTAAGAATTGACAATACTGTGTTTCCACTTGCCCAAGTAGTGCCTCTAAAGAAGTGATATTTTTTAATCAAGAGGACGTCTGTACATGTACAATTTTGACATCATCTTACAGGAAAAATGGCATTATTTGATGAGGCCTGTTTTTAATCACCACCTAAAAATAAACGGAAAACACTATTATGCATCCGAACTGCTCATAATACCTCCCTTGTATGCATAAAAAGCACCTGCATTTATCCTAATTTTTTTAATTTGCCACATTCGATGGCTATAGAACAGTCTCAGAATAGGAAATTAAAGTCTGGTTTGTGTTGATATTTAGACGTACATCCGTCATTTCAGCTGCGAAAAAAAGACGGCGATTCTTTCCTTTCATGGCGCCACGAGATGGTAAGGAGAAACCTGAATTGTTGTTTTCTCCGGAACGTTGTGGGTAATTTTACGCGGGGAAATATTCCATAAAAATGGTGTCGCTCATTGACGATTTCTGACTGATGGTGTGCGATCATGTGCCCAGAAAGGTCCAATATGGGCTACAGGCTTGAAATGAACGCACAAGCATTTTGTAGTGAAGGCTGAAGTGTTGCTTATTTGGGCAAAACTAGATCATAAAAATCTGATTTGAAATCGGAACTTTTCATTCTTTCCCAGAGTGAACGTAACGGCAAATTATAAAAATGACATTTAATCATCTCTCTGATATGGCCCAGAAGATCTTTCTTGGTATCAAATGTTGTTAAATACAACATCTATTCTAGTTGATTTTGTACAAAAGTTTATAGTTCTAATTTGTAAAGCTGAAATTATAACACAGATAATGCAACCCATCCCTCAGTTCACGACCTTTAGCATAAACTTAATAAAACAAGCGTCTGTGCTATTTCAGATCGGCAGTCCATTGCACGTTCCACAACAGGAGCTGGTCATTGTGTATATGCCTTATAGTCCTGACCTTTTACTCTTGACCTTATCAATTAAGATGGCGCCAACGCAGAAAACTGAACTGTAGTTGATCGCTCGGAGACAATTGTTAGACAATTCGAAACTGAGAAGCAAGTAACCACTTGTTAAGCAATTCTCACAATCACATCTTCTTTATAATGGAATTTGGTAAGTGGCTTTGTTGTTTAACGATGATAGCTCCCTTAAGAACAAGGAAATGTATGAAGCGATAGGGTACAGTGACAGCTATGCGTCATTCGTAAAGATTCACAAGAGTCGGGAGCATTTTCAGGGAGCTACATTTCGGCGTGAATGACGTCATATCTAAGTGATTGACGCCGACAAGTCTGCTTCAACCCTTTTCGATGTATTCCAAGACACACTTGCGCCACTATTCATTGTGAAACAAAACACGACAATGACTGGACACTGTCACTCATGCATTATCACATTTTGGGAGGAATCCCTCTCGACTCGGCTTGCGCTCTTTTCCTTCGTATCACCAACCATAAGTATGCAAGAAGCCGGCCAAATCTCTAAACATGTTAACTTCAGGACGAAGCCACTGGCTAAAATCTGAAGAATTTCTTTCAAGCAAAGCTTTGTTCCAGGATTTTAATTAAGATGGTCTGAAATCTCTTTCACTAGAATAGTGATTAATAAAAGCAAATCCAACGGTCGGCAACTTAAATTACCAAAGGGCTAACTCAAAGAAATTTCCAGACATTTTATGCTCCGGAGCAAATGTTATTGATGTCACAGCTTTCAACTGAATAGTTATGCTTGGACTGAAAGGTATCATAACTCTACTTGCCATGAAACCCAGATAGATTCGTAAAGCCACATTTTTGCCGCTGCGGCTGAAGACCAAGCGTTCCATTTAAGTTTCCGTATCAGGTAGGATAAACCATTCCAATGTAAGCAAAACCAGTATTAGTAGAATTACTTGATTATTGTTTAGGTAAAACGTCTTAATGAAAATTAACGACAGACACCGGTGTTTTATTTGAGAAAAAGAAAGATATTTTCTGTAATTTCCCTCGAATAGGTTCAGCTCAGTGCACGGAAGGGATTGAATGCAGCTCAAACCAAACAGTTGCTTCCGAAAGAGCGCCCCCGTAATTGATGGGAGACTGTTGCTCTGATCGATCTTGCGTCAGGGCAGAATTGGATCAACGGAAGTGTATACGCCCCGACAGGCAGCAATTTGATATCAGTTGCCTTGATGGCAAAAAAGGACAAGAGTGAAGAAGAATCTGAGGTTGCACAAAAAATAATTCGCCCATGTTTCTTATCGTTCAAAAATAAAAAAATATCTGTACTGCGACGCCTAATCCAAGTTTTCTATAAATTATTGTTTTTTTCTCAACACCGCTCAGAATCATACTAAACAACCATTAGGTTTTTTATGAAGGCAGGAAAAACTGATGTTTGATTGATGTATGCATTTTATTCTGCAATCACATTTGAAACTGGCACATTCTAAAGAGCCGAAGTTAAAACCTGGAGCATTCAATTCCGTCCTCTTCTAAAATCTCAGTCTAAATAGAAAATGGAGAATTTTGTGGGGAAAATGATTATAAGGTTTCCTTATATTAGTATAATGGCTCCAGAGTTAACTAGTCATTGCTACTTATTTTGTGTCAAAAATGTACCAAATGAAGCGTTACTCAGGCTAATTGGGCCATGAAATTCGAAATCCTCGTGACGTTTTAAAGTCATGCATTGACAGAATTAAGACTTTGTGTCTTCCATGTTACAACGCATGTTTTTTTTAAACCTACAGGTAGGAAAGGCCCCTAGTGCTATGAAGTATACATTTTCAAAAAAGAAAGTCTTTTTAACTGCATTTTACATGTGTTTCCATTTTTGGAAGCATTCGTTTCATGAAAAATATTTTTACATTGCGCCTCGTGAGTTGTAGGAATACCCTACTGGCTTACACAAGTCACAGCACACGGCGTCAATTCCCACCTCATCTCCTGAATTTACCCTTTCGGAAAAACAGTCTCATGTTTTTTCCTTATCAAACACTTCTGGTATATCTCCCCAAACCAATTTGAAAAATACGTATCAAAAAACAAACCTGACTAAAAATTGCTTCATTTTTATCTTAAATCACAAACAGTGCTTTTCAAAATAAATCTCGTTAAAACCAACTTGAAGAGATGTATTTCGTGAAAACAAATTGTGGGAAAATAAATCTAGTAAAAATGAACGTGAAAAAAAATAAATCTCGTAAAAATGACTAAAAAAACAAACTTCAGAAAATACTTAATTTAAAATTGTATACATCATGGCATTAGTGGGGTTTTGTATTTAGGTCTATTCTTTCAGTAGATTTGAGTTTGTTGCTCGTAGACTGTAAATGATACGGTCTTGAAGTTAGTACATACGTGAAGTTAAAAATTTGCACTTGTTTCTGCTCTGAGAGAGACAAGTTAAGTGCAGCCACCCCTTCTTTACGTTTGCAAAAAAGCGAAAGACTAGTGGAAAAACCCAGTATACTAAAATAACCGTGAAGCTGGAACATCAACCGGTTTGTTCACAGTTTTGTTGAAACTATTCCGAGCCTTTTGCGTAGCATTGTGTCTTTGATCAACACTGACTATGAAAATTACTACATTACTATGAAGCACGAGTTAATCCTATAACTTTATTGACCATGGTTAGCGGTTTACACATAAAACCCCACAAGTCGCATTCCCTCCCTGTCGTTCCCATGAACAGAACCCTTTTGTAACTCGGAAACTTCTCAAACTTTTACGCCTGTACCGTGCGTGCTCGCCCATTACATGTTGCAATTATCTCGTTTCAACATTATCGATTTCATTAATGTCTCGGTGCTGGGTTTACTGTTGCTATGGAACCTTAAGTCCGGAACTATCTCGTTCAAAGAATTTTGTTGGACGGTATGGGCGAGACTTCGTGTCGATCTAATCGGGTATGAGCAGTACATTGAAAACACAGAATACAGTATAGAGTTGAGCGTCAAGTGGAATTTTTGACGTTTTGCTGATAGTACATAAATCATCTGAATCGTTAGGGACACTGTGGGTTTTGATTTCGACTCTGTTCATGTTGAATACAGATATAAATTTTATAATAGACTGATAATAACGGTTCTACTAAGATCGCCGTGATACACAGCCAAATGTAATGAAATCAACCAAGGCATCTCCTGTGGACATACATTAGGCAAAATATTCACACAGGACATACATCAAAAATGACGTTTTGCTTCTTTTCATCAACCTTGGTTTGTCACAGACTGCTTGGTACAACTGTTCCTCGTCCAACCCCTCATTAGACAGCGTGCGCGCATAATTGCTCTCTCAGAGACCCAGTCCTGGACGGAAGACACAGAACCAGAACATTCGTAATAATCTATGATGATCTGTGGCATATTTATTGTTGTACACTTTATTCCAGACTCTTCGCGCATTATTTCGGAAGTTCACTGTTAAATTCAAAGAGCTCTCTTTCAGAAAGCATTTAATTGCCGTTGCTTTTAACCTTGTTCTTGAAATTCAATTGCGTGTTCATAAGCAAGACCCTTAACAGCACCACGGTAGGAATTGCCCAATTTATGATGACCCTCAATATTACGGTAAAAATGTGTGGTTTCATGTGTACGTGGGTTACCAGCGTCAAAGTTCAAAACAGTATTTAGTAAATAAAAATCAAGCCTAGGAAGCTATGATATTTGTGAGAAAATTCTGATGGATGTACGTTGGCTAAAGTTAGGTCTCAGCGTCACAGCGGGGTCTGTCCTTAAATAGGCCTACACACGAACTGGTATACCCATGAGGCAAATGATAGTTTTCAGAACATGGTAATGTCCGAGTGCACTTCTCGAGTGCCACTCGAATTCCCGTCAACACGTAACGTACAAAGGACACGACTTAACTTGGAAGGAATTTCATGAATGCTTCTAGACAGCCCTTTTCCAGCACGGCTGTAATTATGCAAATAATGAAACCAGATGTTTGCTTGTGGTGGCGTGACCTTATTTCCGATTGGCGATGAGGTCATAAAGGTTCCAGACCGGTAAATAGACCCAAAATTTCCCGAGCGGAACAACCACGATCCCCATGCTGTCAGATTCTCTGGTGATCTGGGTAATCATCTCTGGAAAGAAATATCTTCAAACGTTATTGTTTAAGCCACCAAAAATTGCAAGGAAAATAAAGATGAGCTTGTATTTTTACGGATTGTTTTAAATGCAGGTATTTATCATTGTTGTCTGGGGCAGCTTATTTACTTGTCTGCAACCTCATAGCACAAAAAAGCCCCCGTTGTCATGCAAATAATTTTGCTATTGGAAATTATGCATTTTTACGTTGACGCAAACAAACTGCTCAATGTTTTTTCCAGAAATATGCGTTAGGGGATACCAAATTGTATGCGATTTTTTTCCCCAGAAGGCCTGTGTTACAGATAAAAAAGCAACGAGTCATACCTAACAATGCACGACTACAAACCCTCAAAACCGGTTAAATAATACAATACCAAAATCATTCAAGGTTGTTTGCATTGTATCAGTTAATCAATCATGCCATGGTTTTGTTGCACAGAGAACCAATATAATCTTTTACACCAAAAACAAAAAACCTTCATTTCTGAGCTTTTAAGACGGATTTATTTTGCCAAAGTATGTCAACACTCTAATGCACATGCAGATTTAATTAAAATGCACTTCAATGGGCTAAACCTACTGCAAGCAATAATTAATACTTTAATTATTGATAATACTACTTGCCTGTAGCAGATTTACGCACAGAAAATGTACTTTGAATTATTTGTACCACTAAAAACAAATATTATTAGTGAAAAAAAAAATTAAAGAATACATTCAGTTTAGGTTGGGAGGTAAAGGTCATTGTGGTTAATATATTGAAAGCTTTTAAAAATGCACTGGTGTTTTTCCGCTACCACTGAACAAAAAATGGTGTAGTTTTCTTTTTCAGGAAGTAAAACATCTTATTTTAATTCTGGATACTTCTTTTCAGTCAATAATGATATAAACTTATGCCTATATAAGAATGTCAGTTACACCAAGAGGAAAAGTGAGACGTATTCCTTACAAATGGAGTATACATGTAAATAAATTCAGCAAAGTGAATGCAGGTCATCTATTTCTATTAGTTATATTTACCTAGTTTCAAAGTGGTTAAGAATGAAGTTATTTAAAGTTCTAAAAATTAATACAATCTGAGCACTACGTTTTATTGCTAACTTAGCTGGAAAGACGTGTAGTGTTCCATAATATCCAACCAATCCGTCTACCTAAATAACAGCAGATTCTATTTACCTTGAATGACTTTCTAATAACAATAGATTCCATTTACCTTGAACGAAGACAAAATATAAGTAAAACGACCTGAAATACCAATGTCAAACAAAAGAGCACTGCCGATACTAAAAGCGGGCAACAATAACTATACATGAATGAAAGCTACATGATTAAGCAGCTTGCTCTTTGGGCACAAATCTAGGCATTTTGTGTGTGTGTGGGGGGGTCTCATTTGATGGCTCAATGCGCCTAAGTGTAATACGATTACCATTATCCCCCTCGGCGCTTTTTGAGCTGTCTCCAGAGAACAATACCGAATTGGCAGTAGATGGAAGAGACCGTAAAGCTTTTTCATATATACATATACGACCTACATTTGTACATTATACACTCCCCTTAAATTCCACCTGGTACGACGCAGACGTTTCCAATAAGCGTATTTGTGACATATTAAATAACACAAAGGTATTAGTTGCCATTATTTTGGTTCTATTTTAGGTAATTACAGTCAACATAGGATCCTCGTGAAGAGAATTTGCAAGAGGGATAGCACTATACTATTTTGTAAACTTCTTGTGGTTTTTTATTTTCATTCCCGGTATCTACTGCGATATTTCCCTTTTGTGTTTACATGTTTGAAAGAGTAATATTGATGTTCAGAGAAAAACGCCCACCAAAAATGCCGTATAGTTAACACAATGGCCAATAATAAGCCGTAACTTGCTACAAATGGCTGAACACGAGCAAGGCAAATTACCACATAAATTGCCAAAGGAAATTGCGACTCTTGTTACAGCAACATGCCCTTAACAAATGCAACAAGCAGTCGACTCTGTTGGAAAATACTGACATGAGGGCAGGGCAACTACATTGGTGAAAAATGACATGTCACGTCCAGGCACAGTCATTTCCTCCAAAGTTACAATTGCATCGAATTTAGGTAACAAGCTGCTACAGCCTGCATTTTATTGATCCCTGTTCTAATGGTATCGAAGAAGTAAGTATATTAATGACACATGCCGTGTTTTTAATCTTCCTGTCCAGAAAGGGACCCGTAGCCCTGTTGCCGGGCTACGGTTCTTTGTGCATGTTCTTCTTGTTCGGAGCCTCGGCTAACCAGAGCACCCATTCCTAAGCTCCTGCTGTTGGTGGAGCTTCCGTCGTCGCTATCGGTTAGGTTTCCGTTGGGTATGTTGCCGTTAACCTTCTGCATCCTGAAAGCGTTGTGGTTGACATAGTAGCGACTGCCTTCTTTAGCTTCGCGTTTAGCCTCAGCTTTGATGGTATCATACAGTCCTGTGGCCGGCTCCTCTGTAAGAAGTACGGTGTCTTCAAACTGCATGGGCTTCAGGTCATATACCTTTCTTAGACCAAGGAGGATAGGAGCGTAGGCAATGTTCAAGACACCGATGATGATATTCAGGTTGGTGAAGCCGAGGCTTTGGACGATTTGGCCAGCTAACACCGGACCTATGGCGTATGCAAGACAGTAAGAGATATCAGCTATAGCATAAACGCTTCCGTATACGGGCACGTGTCGAACATCGACGAGGAGTCCAAGAGTTGGTAATAGAGAAGTGTCTACCAGCGCAATTCCGTAGCAGATCCCACAAAGGGGAAGGATGAGAACGCCGAATGTCTCACAAGCTGGGACAATGAAAGTGCATATGCCGATGACAACAAGTCCGATGGCGGCGTAGAGCCACTGGTAATGAGGGTAGCGTGTAGTGAGTTTAACCGTCATGACAACTCCGATGACATGGGGGACGAAGGCAGGCAGCCAAATGATTCCTGTTTGCCAACTCACGGCAGACATGGTGTCCTCCATCCAGATTGATATGGTGGGCTCGAGGAAGGCAAGGGACACGTTGGACATGGAAAGCGCCCCAGCAGCCACGGCTATGTAGGGATCTATTATCAGCTTATAGATCGGCGTTCCTTTTGGCATCTGCCAACGACGTTCACCGTAAGGTTTAATGACGAAGAGTAGCAAGAATCCATCGAGGACTGCTACCAGGGCTAGCGTGAAGAACGGCATCTTTTTACCGACGAATTCATACAAAACACCGCCAAATGGAGGGGCCACGAGGCAGCCAAAGGATATAAAAGCTAGAGCAATACCAAGAGCTTTACTTCGCTCGCTTTCTACCTGGAACCGATCAGCTATCATTGCAAGACCTGAGGTGTCTGCAAAGGCAGATCCTACACCTTGCATGCTCCTTGCAATGAACAAGACTCCGTAGGAGTTTCCAAAAGCAAAGATAGTGGTAGCTATGAAAAGAATACTGAGCCCAAAGACCATGGGGATGTCATAACCGATCTTATCAATGATTGTTCCAGAGATAGGATTTATCAAAAGCTGGACGATGGCCTTCGAAGCAAAAAGGATACCGATGTAGACGTCTTCGCTTTTAAAACTCCCGTTTGCTTCGATGGTGGAGTTAACCGTAGTGTTAGTTATATTGTCGCCACTGGTCACAGACGTTGAGTCTGTGTCATTCCATGCACCGATGAACCTCAAGTAGTCTGGAATGATGGGTACTATCACCATATACAACATATTGTCAAGTAGTAAAGCAACGCAGACAATTATTAGAATAAACCGTCGCTGAATCACTGGATTCTTAATGCGTGACTTTGCAGTTCCTATGAATTCAGACATGGCCATTTTTGCGCTTTCCATCTTTTCTCTAGCTGCTTCAGCCGTCTCCATGTTATTTTGTATGAAGTTCAAACGGTCTCCTTTTTTCTGATGTTTGGTATAACAACAGGTATTAATGTCCCCTCGATAAAAAGATCGTTTCAGTCTCAGTTATGCGACTGCGTGGCGTTTTCTTGATCCGCAGAAGCTGGATGTGAAACCATCTACTAACTGCGCACTATCACGGATCCCGTAACATAACGTGCTTTCAGTAGCGAGCGCACATTGCTACCACTGACATAAACCTTGCTGGGCACCAAGCATTGGATATTTTGCACCTGCAGAGGGACACAGAAGGAGAAATTTCTCGATTAAATCTCGTTGCAAAGTGCTCTTATCTCTTCTAAGACGCTCGTTAAAGAACATTTATTTAGTATTCGTTCTGGAAAAGTTGCATGCAAAATATCCGCCGCCGACACCGCTGCAAGTTCACCACATTACATCTACATTCTGGAAAATAAATCCAAAAGAACTCGAAGTCCATAAGAATATTTGAAGCAAAAATGTATACTCTGTACTAAAAGATACAGAGGTAAAAAGCTACTAAGTCAAATTACCTCACAGCTGAATGCCAATTCGAAGTTGGGGGCAAAATGTTAAACCTTTTTGACTTTGCATCGCGAATAATTGATATGAAGTCTCAAACTTCTCGCCAAGAACAGCACTGTTTTGAAACTACAGTGTAGGAAATGTTTCTTGGGAACTTTTCTTATTCTTAGTTTCGTTTTTATATTTTCTCTCCTTTTATTGGAAAAACTGATACAGTGAATGAACTTGGTGAAATAAATCAATGCGGTCTATTTGGTTGGTGTATATTGCGATGTCAGAAATTTCGAATTGAATTACCTCTCAGTTTTGGGATATTGCCTTGCTTTAACACAAACACCTGAAACTGCCCACGCCCTATGCACAAAGATAAATCACAGATTATAAGCATAGTTGCCATGATCAGTTGAGTTATTAGCAATCCACAGGATGATTGTTTACATAAGTTCATAAATGCTCGTAAACGAGCATTTTGAGTCTCAATCACAATGTAGGGGTTTAGACGAACAACAAACCAAGAAGGTATAAGCATTTCTATGTGTTGATAAAAAGAGACTTTAACAATATTACACAAAAGTAATTTGTGGACTGTTGATGCAATGGGTTTTAACAGTGCAACAATCAATGTTTATGAGTGCAATGGTAAGGAAAAAATTATGAGTAGACAAAGGGAATGTTCCATTTCAATAAACTTTATTGTTGCCGAATGAAGTTATACTTTCCTGGCGCGAAAGGGAGAACATTCACTCTACATTTTAATTAATGCTTGATATTACCATTCAGACATTGTAAAGTAAATTGTACCAGAAACTGAAAATGTGTAAATGAATTGTCACAGTAAACTGTCAGTTAAAATTTGAACAATGCGATTTTAATCCCATAGATAATTTAATTAACCCAATTGGCATGTTAAAGCAATATTTGACTCGGCACATCGAAATAAGGAATAAATCTGAAATTGACTTTTTCCAGAAGAAAATTTAATAAGCTTTCAAAGGGTACATATTACAAGTGTGTTATTTCTCTGGTTCTCGAGTTATGATCTGATGAACATGACAAGCCATTTGAATGCTTATAAACTCTCTTTATAACCATGTACACATTTCAAAAAGTCAATTTCAAACTTATTCCTGATTTCGATGTGCTGGGTCACATGTGGGCATGGCAAAACGTATTTGATATTACTGTCAATATCATCGATATATTTAGCGTGATAACGGTATTTTTGAGGGTCGTGCTTAGGAAGGTAAAGTTTTACGTCGATAAGAATGACAAAACAGGAAAGGACATCAACCATGATAACACATGGGAGACTCGGGGAATCCATAGAAATGATACTTTATTTACAATTTTGAATGTAACTATCGAATCACAAGAGAGACAGACATACGGTTGAGGGGTTGAGCCTTTATATTCCATGAAAGTGTACCAAGATTATAGAAACCTATATTACAAGGCTCTAGACAATCTTTTTACAGAGTTTCCAAGCATAATTTGTCGAGACAAACCCTCAAATCATTAGCATGTATTTATGTGTGAGCAATTTTTCTCCTTTCTCTCATACTTGTTTTCAAACTTAGAGCCTTCAAACTTGTTTTCACATACTGAATTGTGTTCTTTCACACACTCAATTTTGGAAGTATTTTGATTCAATTAGACGGTGCATACCCGTCATTCGATTTCGCGCTGGGTGACTAAAACCAGAACTCCCGATTTTTTGTTATTATTATTATTGTTTGTGGTGGTGGTGGTGTTGATGGTGGTGGTGGTGTTGATGGTGGTGTTGTTGTTGGTGTTGTTGTTGGTGTTGTTGTTGGTGTTGTTGTTGGTGGTGTTGTTGTTGGTGTTGTTGTTGGTGTTGTTGTTGGTGTTGTTGTTGGTGTTGTTGTTGTTGGTGTTGTTGTTGGTGTTGTTGTTGGTGTTGTTGTTGGTGGTGTTGTTGTTGGTGTTGTTGTTGGTGTTGTTGTTGGTGGTGTTGTTGTTGGTGTTGTTGTTGGTGTTGTTGTTGGTGTTGTTGTTGGTGGTGTTGTTGGTGTTGTTTTTGGTGGTGGTGGTTTTGGTGTTCTTCGTATTATTATTACTATTATTATTGTTATTCTTATTGTCTTGTCCAGGGGCAAGCATGTTTGCATTTTCAGCCCTCAAACTGTATATACAATGTGTATGCAGAACATTAAGAGAACAGGAATATATGACAACTTAAGACAGAGGAGGGAATAGATGATACAGATGTGTTCCGCGTATTGGCTTTCATATTTTCATCACGCCAAACGATACATTAGAGATCTTATTCAGTGCAATAATGATTGTCCATTTCATCCAACTTTGGAGGCGATAAAGGCCTACTCGCCCTGCGGACCTTCACCACAGATATCTTGAATTGGAGATGATTATAACTGACTAAATTTAGGTTACTTATTTGTATTTATACATACAAAAAAACACGCACTCCCTCAGTACATATGTATATTTTATTTATGTTTGTGTCAATTGGGAAAATTTGGAATTATTTTGTCTGTATTAATCACAGTTTGCCCTCTCGTATGATTCAACGTTTTTGGAGAGAGGACAGAGCAAACTCTTCCTTTGACAGCAAGTTATCAGTGTATTAGAGATCTCTGCCTGTGACCTAAACTTTCATTCTATAACTTGCATATATATTTAAACAGAAAATTACCAATTACAAGATGAACAGTAAATGAAAACAACGCATAGATTTCACAAATATTTGCCTATTCAGTTTGAATGGTAATCTAAATCGCTTATCTATTTCTGGCTAAATTTACTGAAAATGTCGCTAATTCGGATGCAAAGTTTACGAATTCACAGGCGTCGAGTGCTGCATTATGTGATTTTTTACCGCATCTTTTTATAGCGTATTTCATTTTTGTGGCACCATTACATTACGAAGTACATTAGAGGCTACGTATGGTGGTTGTTGTTAGTAACTGTGAGCTATACACTATTAATTTTCGAGCGTCTGACACATCACCGTGTAATTTAGAGGGCAGACCTGAGACTACAGTGCGCACGCCGACGAAAGCAGAGCGAACAAATAAACAACGCGCGCGCGGAGGATTCCTTAATTAAAAGTAAGCAGGTATTGATGCATGAGTAAGTATGACAGGGTCCTGCTTGATTTTTAAAAAGGCTGCATCAATTATTTTGTGCAATGCTATCAATTACAAAGCTATCGTAATCAATGTCCTCACTCTTACAATTAGTTTGGTTCACAGGTAGTGATGTGTCACTTGTTAGTCACTTGTTAAGTTAAAAGAGTATAAAGGTAAGAAAGCCGTAAATCAAACGTAATTAAAAACAGTCTTAGATTGGGGTTTAATTTCGACTTTAAATAAACCTTTGTGAGATTTATGTCGGCCAGTCTGCTCACATAGGCTATTTTCAAAGCAAGACTGGTGCTCGGTGTCCTGTTCTAAAAGGTAATGTAATAAATGTGTTTCTGGCATTTATATAAAGATGGTCACTGTGTTTGGTAATCTTAGCATTAACGGTGCACGATTTCGAGCTAATTAAGGTTTTCTGGTTAACTTTGCACATCTTTCATTTAAAATTGATTAAAAGAAAGTTCAATGTCGTCAAAGGAGTCACTCGGCCCAAATGTTGATATCAATTTCAAAACAACACCATTTGATTTCACTATCTGAGCACTGTACCGTCACTCCAGGAATGGCGTTGCATTGGAAAAACAAAATTCGTTTACTGTTATTCATTTTACCGATTTATTCATTCAGTTTCGTCTGTGGCATGATTGAAGAGTTTATGAAAGACAGGTCATACCAGTCATCTTCTGATCGTTCTTGTATTCGCTCTTACCCCAGCGCCCGAACAGGGCGCTGGGAAGGACTGGTGGCTTTGCTCTGTGATTGGCTACATTGTGCAGGACCTGCGACTGCGAGGTTATCCCTTCCTGTTAGCAAAGGTTATTTAAATTTGTTGGTCCGCCAATGGCAATGCTTTGGCATAGGCAAAGTGTCGGCTATCTGATTAAAGCATGGCCTTGGTACAATCACAGTGTGGTAATTTATCTCACTAAGTATCACGGATAATATGTTTCAAATCATTGGTTATTTGGATCAATTTCGATGAACGAATAAAGTGTAGGTAAGTGTACGGAATAAAGTAAAGGTATCAAGTTGGTAACCACTGGTTATGTAATGCATTGAGGGAGCTAGGACGCTTGGCAGAAATTTACCTGCAATGCGCTACGCGTCGTTAGCTGTGACCCCGTGTGAAGTATTTCCTTCACTAAAATTTGTGCAAGGCCATCAGCCCTGGTTGAGCGACGTTTTGGAAATTCGGTAAGGTTACATAAAATCCAAGGAATGCAAGGTACTGTTATAAATAAAAAGAGGCGTCAAAATAACCGCTAATTCAAACCATCTTAAAAAACAATTCAATGACGGGAAAACCTATCTATAGATACACCGTGCATAGAGATAGACTCATTGGACTAAATGAGGGTAATAATTAGACTTACACTAATTCTCACTTGCATCAACGATCTCGCTTTATTACGCCAAACAAAAATTACCGAACATTAGGCCTAATCACGCGCAGAGTGGGCGTTTTCAGCAAGGGTTTGTAACTGAAAATCGGTAAAGAGTTGACTTGTGTTTTCAAACTATTTAAAATTTTTACTTTTTTCTTTGAAATTTTTCACACAACTCCTTGTGAGTGTCGACACTGCTGGTGACCATTGTATGTTAATCATATTTTGTTCTTCATTCCACATCTTGTGCCTTATCTGGGCAAATTGATTTCAGCCTTCAGTTGGTTTTCTATCCACAAGGAAACTCGCTCATTTTTACAGCAAAACGAAACCCAAAATTCTCTCAAAATGAAGTACACCAGTACACAGGCCAAAGTATTAAGAAACGCATTTTGTTGTCCTGAGCAGACCATTCCAAATGTTTCGGGTGTTATTCATATTGCCCAGGGAATTATCTTACAATAATTGAATATAAAACGGGAAGACACGCGGGACATTTTGTAACTACAGCTGCATCGGAAATCCCAGAGCGAGTAGAGAGAAACTTAAAAAGTAGAATCCCTTGCGAAAGGGAAGAGCACAGGTGACCGGCAGGCAGGTGTACTTGCTGCCCGGCCAACGGCTCTTACAGGAGAAGTATTGGGACTATGAACGGAGCACACTCTGAATTCTTAACTGTAATCGCGCATAATGAGACGTTTTTCAAAAACAAAACGTCAGTAGTTGCACAGACTCTAGTAATGAAAAAGCAAACAAACAAATGGAAGAACAGAAAATGCTTTTACCAAACCTGTGCCGAATTACAGATGGTCTTCTCATTCAAGCACTATCTAGTAAGTGCTTTGAGGATGGAGTAAGATAATACGTATATCTGTTCCAACTACATTTCAATTCCCTATAGCCGTTTGTACATAAGCGCCACATAGGAACCAAAGGTTGCTAAACTATTACCATAGAATAGTTTGCATGGCCAAGGCTGGCCAGGACAGCTGCCATTTCAACTTAACTGTCCAATATCCAGCGCCAGATGTTGCAACATGCTTATAAAAATGGTATTTACTATAACATAAATGCGCTTTGGAATTTGAGATTCCTGACAATCTCTCACTTTTCTATTCGAGAAGAAAAGCGCACAGAGTTGTCTGCAGCAACTGTTATCACATAGGTCTATCCCAACTTTTTTTTCAGTCGTCAAGCTGTTTTCACAAATATTGTTTTTCCTCTGCAAAATATTATTTTCTCCAAAGCAATACAATAACTACTGGCAGATGCCTGTAATAAAAAGTTCACGTGAAAGAGCTAACCTTATCCAAAATTATCTGTCGATTGTTTTCTCGCATAGCCCATTCCCATGTGTATAACGCCCTGTCATCATAAATTACTGAAGCAAAGTATAAACCCTATAGTACGACCCCCACGATTACGTATTTCTTGTCATTTTGTTTGTCTCTGTTAAAACGTCACATTTTAGAAGCCCTGTGGAAGAGATTGCACAAGCATTAAGGGGGTAACTGTTGCCCTGAAGTCAAGATATAACTTTCTTAGTATACCATTCCTCAATGGCCTCGATGGGATATTATACTCAAATAATAACATGACTTAAATATTGCATACATCCAAGAGCCGTAGGTTTGTCTGTGTAAAGGGCTCAAAGTGAAAACTATATTGTGAAGTTTTGGGACATTGCAACGTTTGGTTTACTGAAGTAACGAGGCGTTCAGTATAAGGCAGAATCGGAACACAAGTCTCAAGGTTTAGTTTTAGAACGGCTTTAAGGCTTCGGAATAATTCGAGCTGGAATTGTTTCATGTGGCAAACATGTGCAGAAAAACTCTGACTTTCAGACTACTCCTTGTCAACTGGATTACAATAAGGCATCAAGATGCTTACATTAATTTTTTCAAGAGAGAGGGCAGATTTCAAATTCAAGCCGCGCAAAAGCCTCCTGACTGTATCTGTACTGGTGTGAAACTCCTGATGTCTCTTTAGTTAGTTGTTTCTGAAAAAATGCAGCTGCAAAGCATTTGGACGAGGCTGCTTCTCCAGAGTGATTCTTAGCCATGATTTTTTTTATCTTCTCTTATTAAATAAAACTGGCTCCCTGTCTTGTCGTTGGGTGGCCAATGACCACATGCACAAATAAGAAAGACAACGTAACAAAATCAATGACAACCTACTCATTATTAAACAACCCACGGTTAAACTAAGCAGACGTATTCACGCAGTTTTCTGGCAGTCGTCTGCATACTTTTATTGATGTTAGCCAAGGGCAGAAGCAATGACGTCAACTAATAAAGGATACACTCTATGGTTTCAAGGCAAGCCTCAGTAATTAGCGCTGTCTTTAGAAACTACTGAGCATCGGAATGACGCCATAAAGAAATTTTAGGGAATCATTACAAAAGCAACATTTTTCTCACCCGTGCTGTTTTTACTCCATTTTTAACATTTTTCCAACCCTTTCGTACACAGACTTATCTTACAAAGTCCCGTTATTTTTTTCACTGCAATTGTTGTTAAATTACAATTCATTTCTTCCACGTGCGCATAATTTGGCGTCGAAATTCCCTGTGATCTGATCAGGTATTTGCACTGTATAAAACAATCAGCTAACTAACTTTAAAGGAAGCCAAAATATTTCAATCGTACATTTCCTTATAAAATTTCCCTCCAACGTTCTCTCCTATATAGAAACATTTTATGTTGTCGTCCTTATTACACAGATGCTTTCCGTTGATACAGTTTTCCCAACTGCTGGGCTAAACTGTACGCCTGGCCTTAATTCCCCACTTAGCCAGCGTAATATCGATTGCAAAATTAATTCCAGCAGGCCCGGAATTTTCTCAGTAATTTCAAATGAGTAACAAGGGAGAGTCAAGCTTGCTGTGACTTCGATTTTGTCGATTATTTTGTCTAAAGAATCTATCCAAATTGATATTGAAACGTAATTTTCACATAATTCTGTTTGAAAGAGTTTTCCAAAATTCCGTATTAATTTTTACACTGGATAGACCTAATACAAAAACTCTTATAAGCTTCCAATGCGTCTGTTGAAATAATAGTTAATTGGTATTTCAGTTCAAATGTCCAATGTTAATTCTCCGTTGCAAATAGATATTTCAAAACCGATTATTTACAGTATAGGCAGGGAAATTAAGATTTGTTAATTTGAGTAGCCCTATTCTTTTTCCTAAAAGTGTCATTAAATGTTTTACGAATATGGACACTTCTAAAAAGCTATAGAATTGTGGAGGGAAACCCACAGATAATATACTGCGAAGCATTCAAGGATTTTCCGTCCAACCACGTTCTATTCGATTCAGCCAATATTAAAAGTTGGTAAAGAGGAAATTTAAAGAGTAGGCCTAAGTTTAAACAAAGTGGGGAATTGGGAAATGCAAACAGGAAAAGTCTATTCTTTGCAAAAGAAAATGAACACACACGATACGCTTTTTACATTTCATAGCAACGCCATTATAAAAAAATGAAATAACTAGTCGCTGTCTCACATTATGCCATTTTGTCTATCTCGTGTGTAATCAAAAATATTTGGGCAAAACGTTAAAAGGCCAGAAAAACTGTAGTGGTCTATATCACATCCCGTGTCCGCAAAATTATTTGGCAAACTGAAGAGGGCCTGCGCGCTAAAATAATTACCGTCTGGCAGTCGATATCATGTTATCATCCAAGTGCAAATTAACTCGCTGGGTCTCGCTCGCCGTTTTCTAAGTATTAATATTTGCTGACGTAACTTAATAAACCCAAAGCCTGGCATGCATCGATAACATTCACTTTATTAACATTGATTCGGACAGCGTTGGCCCATTAGGCACGCATAGCAGAACGCGCTGCGCTGGGCACCCAGCCCCTACGGATCCAAGGTGTTAAAGCCTCTGCAGCAGACCAAGGTATCAAATTATGGCGATAGTGCTTTTATGTGCAGGCATTTTAAAGTGGATCGTTGTTAACGGCTGTTGACACATGCCTTTCTCTAAAAGCTCGAAGTGGAGCAAATATTCTAGACTTTAGAGAAACCACAGCAGGGTAGTGGTTGTGCAACATACTTGCAGCTAGTGGGAGAGAGAGGTGCTGGGAGAAAGAATTATGCTAAACAACAATTGACTTTTACTTTTAAGAAAAATTTTCCTGTATTCCTTAAAAATTATTTAAAACCCCCTTTCTTTTACAAAATTTAAATGTCTAGAATTTAAATCATCTTATTTCTGTGTCTCAGCTAAGAAAATGCACTTTGTATCAAAGAAGTCAAAAGACCAATTTCCATTTAACAAGAGCAACTGAAAAAATCCGGACCTTTTGTGTGGATGGAAGAAGAAACTCTTGTTCTAACATGCACTTTCTCCGTTTTCAGCTCAAATTTCTTTTCTCATCGACAGATCTCTACTCGAGAATTATTGTATCTAAAAGTTCGAATAACCTACAAATATTTTCCAGTAAAGTTTAAGATGGGTGTCAACGCCTGCTTCTCTTACATCGAACCAATCCCTGCCTCAATCGGAAAACATCATGCGCACTTAATTTGATGAGTTTTCATTTTCACCTCGTTTAGGATTCAAGACGTTTCCGAATTAGTCACTCTCCGAAATGTGTCCCTGAAATCCTTGCTGCTGCATCTCCAGCAAGACGGTCAGCGGAGGATATTTTCCCGCTCCCTCCTGCCTTAGATTGAAAACGGCGCCTGAAGTTAAACCGCAGCAAACAGCGCGAGAGGGACTCAGGCATGCTCAATTTTTGTGCGATGACAGCTGACAAGTGCCGCACGCGTACACGCCTCTGGGCCAGGAATGTGTTGGCGGAACCCGAGTCTTAAATTTGCTCTACATTTTTTTTGAGGGGGGTGAGGTTCAAGGGGTTGCATTTCACGGCCTGAATCCTATCGGGATAGCCGAACCATTAACAATTTGGTCGTCAGATATATTTTTGGATTATACAAATGTCCAGGTAGGAGTCGGATATTTACGGAATCAAGTGCTTTTTTCAGCACACACACACAAAATCAGTGTGTCAAAACCATTTAAAAGGGAAAAGGGCTTCTTCTTTACATTTTATAAGAATTTTCTAATGTGTCACGTCACGAAAATGTTCATTATAGGTTCATTCTTATGCTTCGAAATTATATTTTTTATATAACCCCCCATTTCAAAAATTGCAAGCTAACAACGGGGCAGGATGCAAATACCCTCATGCTACTTCCAAAGCAGTCTGTGTATATTTTCACGGCTTTTAGGGTAATGAAGCCACAGCCAGACTGCTTTTCATCAGGAGGACTGTTCGAGAAACCCTCATGTCGCGCAGAGAACAGCGACCGTTGAACATCACCCCCATCAGTCCTACAGTGACCGCATAAGAGGATGCGTTACATGTCCAAAGTAACCCGTTCGCACCCCAAGGTTAATTAAAGTAAAGACCTGCGACGTGATGATAGGATACAAGGAAACACGATGCCGTATTACATCGCTGTCACTCAATCCACACATCCTCGTCAGTGCTGACTTTCTCTGCATTAAAGAGCGAGGTCCTGCGCTTGGCAATATTCGTGCCCGAAAGTTGTACATTATTTACCTTTTTGAAGTCGTGCAAGGCTAAAACAGACCCATCCTGAATTCGGCTCCTCGTAGAACTCTTCGCTTGTATTCTTGTACATTTCTGTAGCAGTCCTCAGATCAGAAATGGTACGTATGTAATTACACTGCGATAATGAGCATTTTATTAAAACAAATACTCGCGATTATGTGGAAACAAAACTCAAAAAATTTACAAGACATTGTTGATATGTGATGTACCGTATCACCGCATTGGTGAATATTCCACGCGCGTAATCTTCACACCTGTGAAACCATGCTCATATCAATTTTGCGACATGACTTAAAAACATTATTTGCAGTTTTTACAAGTACGTAAATGTAAATGAAATTTATAATATAATACGAAAGGGACATTGAACTAATTAGTCTTTTTGTTGCTTTGCTCAGTAGACGCTACAAAAATAGTCACAAGTAAAATAAATTCAAAATAACAAAAGACGATGCACCTGTTTATTGAAAACAAATCATTTAATCATAAATAAAAAGTTCGGTAAATCGACAAACAAAGTTTGATTATGAAGGAAGGGACGCCTGCCGTTCAAAACCGGATGATTAGTTATCGTTACCAGTCTTAACCGCGGACGCGTCCTCCAGCACTACGAAGCAGCTGCTTCGGTTTCCGCGTGAGAACGCCACGCTAAGGAAACGACTCCTTATCCGTCGGCTTTTCAGTCAACACCGATAATTTACGGTAATGTCATATTCACCCGGTCCATTCTTAGTTCCATTGTCAGCGTCTCATCATCGTGGCAATTATAGCTAAAAGTGCATTGTATTTGACGGGTTACTCGGTGCCATTAAAGTGGATTCAGTCAGATTAAGACAGCGACCGTTGTACGCAGTTCGAAAGAAAAAGACGATTTTTTTTCATTCAGCCTACAAGCTTTACGATAACTAATGATTGAAAAATTGATTCAAAGGGTTGTGTGATTGCATTTAAACATTCTGCTCTCAAAGAAATGGCCCTTTTATACTTTTACACCTCGAGACGAGCATATGCAATGGGACCCGTCGTCTCAACTACATGCAGTTCAGTGATTGAGACCGTGTATCTTGGTATGTGTAAAACATATGCCAAGTTGAAAACACGAAGAAAGCACGTTTTAACTGTTACCAATTAATATTAGAAATATAATTTACATAAGATATGTGATTGTGATTACATTCAAACCTATTGCATCATATTATTTTTGTCATATGGAGCAGTGTAATAGTCGTGAGTCCACTGTGACCGCAACTTTAACCAACCCACCGTCGTTAACAACAAAATAATGTGACTCTTTCTCTTTACATGAGATGGCAATATCATCTCTTGACATGGAGTAGCCGGTCTCTGCTTGGTACTTTGTCATAAACTTGCCCAAACCTCAGAAGTGGCACAGTTATTTCACGCTATACCCATTTCCCATTTATTTAATCAATCACAAAAAAAGATTCCTCTCATAAGTGTTTAAAAAGCGTTTCTGAAACCCAAACAGTGAAAGAGAGGAATTAAACGTCAGACTTGGCCACACTGCTTATTCAGATAAAAAGTATACTCTTTTGGTTGAACAAACCCGGAGTTCAATCCAATTTCGATATGAAATTTCAACACAAAATTCATAACACCAAGGACTATTGGAATACATACACATGTACATGGCAGCTGCTGCACAAAAATGCACGTTGACCACATACAGGGGTTTCTGATAAATATATAAAAAGTGATATTACAATTTCTCATATTCAGACTTGACGATCTCTGGGCCAATAAACCGAGTACATTCGGGTGTTCTTAAGAAACTACCAGCCCTTATTTAATCAATTCCAGGGGAAAAAATACACAGGTTGAAGTGCGTACGTGTTTTGTCGATTCTGTTTGCGCCTGGTTGATTTCGGAGAAATGGACAACCCTAGCTTTTCAACTTTTTTTCGTATGAAGATAATTCATAAAGAAATTTTCCTCTTTCGAAGCGGCAAATTTTAGTAAAGCTTGAGCTCTTTTGCAGGCGGGAAGGAGCGTTTGAAAGAGTGAGGGTGCTTGCAATTCCTTTACGAAAGGTCATCACTACATAGGCATATAGGAAAAGATTTCACTTGGCACTGTAATAACACTTCGGGTTCACCAGGAACAGCGTTCCGTCAACAGGCCATGTTTTATTCATCATATCAGGGGCGCGCTTCACGGCACTTGAAGTTTCTCTCTTTCCCCTGACTGCCCGCTGGCCGTGTAAAGAGCAGTGCCACGCTGTGGTCGAAAGGGGGCATTTTATTTCAACAAGACAAGAGTGCGGGGCTTCGTCCTGGGGCCGGGGACACAGACCCGGGGAGGTGACTTTCAAGTGCGTTTCTCAACGGCATTGATTGTGTATTGGATCTCCTTTTCTAACTCGAGCCTTCTGTAATTGTATCCCATGCAAGGGCGAAAACGATAATAGGTTCCTGTGCTATCCTCACGAAATCTTGCAAATAAAATCAAAGGTGCAAAGAAAACACGAGGAATTGCGAAAACGTGACGTTTGGAAAGAGTTATTCGGTTATTTTCAAAAAGTTGCCCACGCGTCACACAAAGTTATAGTTGGCTCTATGTAGCATTCTGTTAAAAGATCAAAGTTTTGACAAAATCCGCTTTGCATTACTTTTGACGAGCTATGGTATGGGAGTTACAACTAAAGGCCTGATCCCGATATTCACTTCATGTCAACTAAAGCAATCACTTACAACAGTAGAAAAACAAGTATTTCAATTAGAAAATAAGTTTGTAATGCACTGTGAGCAGCTGTGCTTCAAGCAATGAAGGATTGAGTAAAATGATGAACACACATTATTGAGACAATCATTTACACCCAGAAAAGTCAATTATCAAATTTTAAAAAGAAAGGGAAACAAACGAGGTAATGCCTTTTGCTACATTCCCCCTTTATTATTAAACTTTAAATTTGCTTCATATCTGAATATCCAAAGACAAAAAAATCATTACGAGTGTATATTTTCCTCTCGGGAAAGGTGAAGCAAAAATGGTTGGAGAAAACCCTGTTACGATAAATCACAATAATCATTTAACCGTGCAACGGTTATCTCAATTTTCCGCGGAATTAGAAGTGGCAGGTCTCTTCCTCTGGCCGTTCCGGTCGATTTGATTTCCCGACAAAACCGTTTCCCTCATCTTGTCACGGCCTGCCGTGCCTACAGAACAAGAGTATGATTCGGGAAACGGAAGTGTTTGCCGAACACTTTCTTCACTGAGACTCAAACGGGCAGAGCCTGGCGTATTTACTGTGACAACACAAAACACTTTTGTCTACAGTGAGCTTATTAAAATGGCCTTCGCCTATTGAACTCCGTGAAACATATCCCATCATTACTACCATAAACGGCAGCCAATCGGTTACAGTCTGTATTCTGCAGTCTGCTTAATTAAGGTTTTTTTATTTATTTATTCACTAAGGGCTAAAAGCCTTTGAGTGGTTTATGCAAATGATGCAAACAAGACTTCAAGTCCATACCTCGTGCTTTACTTTTCGTATTGTTAATGCGACTTATTTCTCAACCCGTTTTTCTGTGGAAAGTACTGATGTCAGTACAATGTTAAAATAGTCACTGTTTCTTCGCAATTTTTCACTTTTATAATCTATGTGATAGAAAACCTTTAACAAGTAGGCCAAGCTACAACTACTATAGTGGGAATAGTACTTACTCTTTCTTCGATTTAATATGTATCACGGATTTGTGAACAATCACGTTATACAAAACAATAGTTCATTTATGACTTTATATCTTTATATTTATCTGAAACTATTTCCGAAGTACAATGCAGATATAAAAATGATACTGAAAAGGGAGAAGAAAGAAGGAATTTCCCTTGTTTTTACTACTTTCAGAAAATAAAATGAAAGCAATTATTTCAACATGAATCTTCCATTTTTCTCCTGAAACCATTCCCTTCATCACAACAATTTGAACTCGACAAAAATAATGCTACAAAATAGAATTGTGTGAACTGGAGATAAAGGACTCACCTGGAATATATGGAAACCGCTTAGAATGATAGCAAGACTAAACCGAGCTGTGAGAGAGAAGTCGAAACAATTCCAACACCCCAAAAATGAGTAACTGTTAGGAAGGTGCGTTTGTCATGTGTCAGACCACCTCATGCCTGACGTATATTACTGAGACACGACTCTCATTGGTCCTCAGCCCAGCATTGATTATCATGACTGCGTATTGATTCCCTTTTTGATGATTAGCTGCCTACGAGACCCATGGGCATGCGTGGTGAGAGGCAGGCGGCATTGCAATGCGCAGATAAAAGCTTGGGGGGAACTGAAGTACCGAGTAATTTGTGAAATTGTCATTAGGACTTGGGTGGAATATCGTGAGGAACGACGACAGACTAGGAGTGAGGGCGAGCTGGGTGGATGAAAGAAGGCATGAAATGGAATAAGGTGAAACGGGAAAGGCAAGCCCGCCGGAAGGGAATAGGCCTAATAGGAGGATTACGAGGGTCCATCAATTGCATGTTACGAGTGCAAGATCAGGCAATACTTAGGTGTGGTAAATAGCAGCGTTCGTGGTGGTAAAGAGCAACAATGGCAGACTAAAAAATGTACACCAAAACTAAAATTGAAAATTTATATAATAATATTTCTATAATAGAAATAACTTGCAATCAGCATCTCAAGCAATTAATCAATCAGAACTGCCCAAAACTATGAATGGTAAATTAAAATTCGAACTCCTTAAAACTGTTCAAGCGACGTTTTGTTCAGACGGATACTTTAGTTTCAGTCAACTTCAAAAACACACCACTAATGTAATGCACCAGTAATTTATCCACAAACACATTCATCTGCAAAAACAAATCCGTCTTCCATCAAAGCAAACGGATGTTCCGAGCCATCACCATAACTAGGACCTGCTGCGCCTCAAACGACACGACTACATGCATCATTTGCCTTACCTGGAGCAAATTATGTAAAAACACTGTGGGCTTTGTCATAACAGTCATAATGGAATTGCACTGGGGCTCGTCAATCTGACGTCCAGCTGGAATTGTTTACAGTAACTGGTAAGAAAGTTATTTGACAGGTAAAGGATATCTGCAGCAAACCTGAACGAGACAAGCCATGAACAAAGCAATACCTCCCAAATTAATCTGGTCAGTAGGGCCTGGTGACACTACCCAAAACTGATTGATACATGACATTTACTGTTTGAACGAAATTAACAAGGTATTAAAGTTTTGTTAGTGCCTTGTCAATGAACAAAAATAAAAGAACTACAATGTCTTTTCTTTCGTAAATTGGACAAAAATGTTTTCATTTTTATTAAACATCATTGAACGTTTAACGTCGATTATTAGTTTCACATGAAACAATTTGTGACTCAAACCCAAGATCAAATTTGTGAAATCGTTAGAAAACTTGAAACTGACGTTGTTTTGTCTGTAGCAAACTGAGTGACCAAATAACAAAACGTTAAATTCAATTCACCAATAATAATTAAGTTAAAATGAAATAGCGCTTCTATCACAGAATGTCCAGCCGGCTACCATTTTGTTTAATCTCGTTCTTATCAAACTCTAGACCTCAGTTACCTACACCGACAACAGAACGGCAAGGTTATTTACTCAACAAAGAAAATTATGCTTCAACAGCACAACCATTAACATATCAGTGTGGAACTCTTGGACTCGTGAAATTTATTCTTCACCCTTACGTCATAAAGCATAAAACATAATAGCACCGTGCATGACAATAACTTCAAATGTGTTGCATTCTTCATAACGCAATCGGATCATTTAAAATAGGGATCGAACTTGTTGTATATCATAAAATAAGTGCATCTGTGCCCAGCAAATTCAAGGAAAAGAATGGTCAAGTTAAAAATAGTATACAAAGACAACACTATTCTCCGATGCAGTTACATGTTTCTAATTTACCTGTTTTCACACGTTTTACATTCACAAGATTTTTAATAGAAACCTGCATTATGTCCAAAAAGCTTGGTAGCAACTCGTTAATATACAATACGTAGAGGAGCAGAGTGGAACGCCTCTGCTTCAGATTAGGAAATAACGTAACACATTGCTTCCTCGTGAACAACTTGCTGCTTTGGCATTATAGGCAGCTGCATAAATAAATCCGTATTATGAAATCTGCATGAAGAAAATACTTTAAACGCTAAACCAGACGTCTCAGAGAATGCCTTTCTGTACGCTAAAATGGCCCAGTTCACCTACCGATCATGCTCGAAGTTTCGCCGACATTTCCAGTACCTCCAAAATATCTGCAAAGTTAACATGGAAAGGTTCGCTTATACTCCTCGTAAGGCATCATTTTGTACATTGTTATTTACATGTATATTTATTGTCTACATTACTATGTACTGACATGAACGTGAAATAAAAAAGGAAAACAGCTTACAGTTATTTACTTGTTTTTGAAAAGGGTGGGGCTGAGTTGATTTGTGACTATAATAGGGATTCAGTTGCGCTTGAGTTGGGTGATTTTCGTAGTTCATTGAGATGATTGATAATCTCGATCACCAACTCAGTCGTCTCGTCTGTAACACAACTTAACTTTTAAACAATGTAAAGTAATTTTTTTTTACAAACTAGTTGGCATTACCGAGATACACTGGCCTAGGCCTATATTGTGGAGTTTATCTA
This sequence comes from Acanthaster planci, assembly GCF_054643075.1. Taxonomy (NCBI): domain Eukaryota; kingdom Metazoa; phylum Echinodermata; class Asteroidea; order Valvatida; family Acanthasteridae; genus Acanthaster; species Acanthaster planci. The sequence goes on from NC_141795.1 coordinate 10,098,841, forward strand.
AGTATTACGGGATTTTTCATCTCTACGTGGAAAAATTGAAAGCGTGTGCATTATTTTGTAGACTTCAGGAGGCATCATTGAGGTTTCAGATGAAAGAGAAAATTTAAAAAGTGGAATAAGATCTTCTACATGTGAGGAAAGTATTGCAGACACCTTTGCAGTGATACACTGTCTGAGACTCTAGCATCAAGTAGACAGGTGGTATGGCAGAGGCTCTTTATGCAGCCATAGCCCCTGTGCTAATTCCGTCAGAATGAACACGCGTGCGCTGTCGACTGCGTAATTAGTACCGATTTGCAATAACATGGTGACGATTGATTACCCATCATGCATCGGGTGGCTGGAATGAGCAAGGGTAGATTTTAGAGCATAGATTTGTAAGTTAAAGTATGCCAAATGGAACTAATTCCGGTAAAGTAGTGGCAAATTTGTCAGGTTAACAACAGAACGGACCTGAGGATAAATTTGCATACCAAAATATTTTTTCCATTAAGCTTACAACAAAACACATTAAAAAGATTCTTTAGAATCGTCATATAATGAAAAAAGGTTAGAAGAGGCGTAGCAAATTACATCAACATTCATGGTCTGCAACAACAATGGTGTTAATAAGCATTCACGGACCGCACTCAGAAATAAATTTTGTCGAAGATTATGATTAACACTTAAAAAAAATGAAAGCAAATGTAGCAAATTTATGGCCGTTGGTAATCACAGATACCAATGCTTTAATTGATTTCTTTTAAACAGCAAAACGCGCAAAACCCTTGCCGCAGTACAGTGTAGCATGGCAGAACCACGGCGAAGCTGTGTGTTCCATCCTTCTCTCGTGTTTGGTTGTTTGTGACAAGCCGTCGTCTGTATAAGAATCCCCAATAATCGTAGATCATGCTCCTAGTATAGGTTCAAATCCTTGTTTTCGGGTTTAAATCCTCGATGAACCTAAACTCGTGCTCAGTGTTAATTCTATTATTCCTGTTATTCAAAGACTCGTTGTAAAATCAGACTATCCAGCAAAAAACTGAATACAGTCAGATGTATTTGTCCACCGGCCTTAATTGGCAATTAGCTCTAAGTGCTCTAGATTGTTTTACCTAACTGAGTACTTAAAGTACTGAAACCCCGCAGTCGCTTTATTGGTCTCCAGCTAGTAAATGGTGTATTTACGCCAACTGCGGGGTTCCCATTGCAACCGACGAGATCGATCTATGAGTACAGGAAGATAGTATCTTAACAAGGGGAGGGGGCATTGGATTCTGTTCGATAAGCGTGTGTGTTTTCACAAATATGCACATTTGTGCTAAATTCTTAACAAAGGGAACATGCCCCATCACTCCAATAAAGATATTTCATCATACGACCACAGCAATTGATGTACAATAGTATTTTCAATTGTTTGTTTGGCGAGGGCAACATTCAACATCTTCGATAAAGTTCGTGCTGTGACACTAAAGGCCTATTTTGTTCTTGTTCTAAATTCTTACACGCCAAAAATATAAAAACCTTTTTACAATTACCTTATTTTTTCACTTCGCCTGCCACAATACTTGTCAAATTGTGAAGCCTTGGTGAAAATGAAAGTAGAATACACACCATCAACGCATTTGTATCATAGGTGGAAGAGGTTCGCATTCACGATTTGACAAATACTGCAACAATCAATCACAAGATGTAGACTCACGACGTGGTAGGCTTGGACCCACTTGTTAATTAATTAGACTGGATTGAAAGCTTTGACAAAATACACTGGACACGTGTAAAATATGTACTAATGCCAGCATTGATTGCTCGCACATCGAATCTTCATTAATTAATTATCTCAGTAAATGCCTCCATGGGTAAATTTTCTGACAAATGGAAGTAAACATCACAGTGATTTGTGTGTTGTTTACTCTTAAGCAAATCTACAGGAATATCGGTACTGGAAGATTGTTTCCCTTTAAGGCCGTGTCAGAGAAGGGCGATTCTATAATCTATGACTATGGCATTGCACAAAACATCAACTACTACCTATGTACAAGGTCTAAAGTGGTTTTATCAACTTAAAAGTCTCTTATACAACTTGAGATTCGTCTTTCTAGCTGAAAAAAATAACGACAATTTTAAATTGCGTTTTCTTCGTCGCTGAGGACGAACCTTGTTATGTTGACATCTTCTTGACATGTTTGGAGTGCAATTTGAAAGTGGGAACTCTTTCTTCACGGTCATTACCTTATTTCGAAGGAAGGAAAGCTTAGTACAAGAACAAAATTCTATTAAAAAAACAAACGTTTCATTGCAATGTGTACTCTTTCAAACTTCTTTTCTGAAACTACAGGTCTATTTTATCTCATTATCCCGTCATTTGTTGAGTGTAATTTATTCATAATTGCACGCGTGACATTAACATAAAGTCAGAAACTCTTTCAGCTTTCGTATGCATTTCCTAATGTCTAATAAGCTACATAGATATTTTCTTTTCTTCCGATACTGCTTTGATGAAACTTAACACTTCAGCCAGACAAGCATCCCGAAGCAATTCACAGAGGATGTATCAAACACGATGTACTATTAAATTATTCATATCAACAGTGCAATTTGCTTTTGGCGGATTTCTGAAGATCTCAGCTCTCTGGACACTAATCGGATTGATAAATTTTGTTTCACACGACAGTCAGGCGCATCGGAGACATCAAATTTATTATTGTAAGCCAAGATGCCTTTTGCGATGAGTGCTACACCCAAAAAGTAATAGGCAAGAGTTTGAAAAACAAACTGAGTTAAAGTCTCCTGGGTGAAATGTTCTCTTAATCTCAACGTAAATTAATTACTTGAATTGACTTGTGGAGATTCAATAAACTTTAAAACTTTCTTTCTGAAAAAGATGATGATAACATTAGACAAATAAAGGGAAAGTCTTAATGCTCATATCAGACTAGTTTGGTCAAAATTTGGATACAATCTGCATCTTCTGTCACTGGATGTAAAAACGTTAACAAGAATGTCGAAACACTTCACACCTGAAGTTCGTGCCGCAAAATAAAATTACACGAGAATTAAGCCCTTCACTTTGAATTCCTTTGATAAAATTTAAACTGTAGCCAAACAGCACAAGGTGGGACTGATTTGCCTGCACAAGGCCCAGCAAAAATCGTCTTCTGTTGTACGACTTCGCTATAATTACTTCTCGTAGACTCGCATAGGCTGTAGCTATAATTGTGCTGCCAATGACGCTCTTGATCGCTTGCGGCAAACCTCGGTGTTTATGGCTGGACGGATAACGATGCATTCTGATTCAATTTCAGTCGAGGCACATCAGGGCATGCACTTTGGGGCCCTGCAAGTATCTGCATACAAATAAAACTAACAAGAAAGGGATGTTCCATGAAAATGTTGCAATTGTTGAGGTGATGTTTATAGGAATTTTCACTTCCATTGGAAAAAGGCACGGTGCTGAAAATTTCGAAGATAACTTTGCCATAGGCAGTTTGAATAAATATTTGGCATGAGTTCTTGTTACAAAAAAGTTTGTATCTATTCCTGAAACTATAAAGGAATTGCTATTTCATTTTGTTTTGTTTTGTTTTGTTTTTGTTCCAATCTCTCAGCTCCCGTTCTTCTATCAGAATCTGGTTCAAAATGTAAAGGTTTGGGATACCTCACTTGCGACCTCTCGACTACGGCATCTAAGGGCATGCTCCCCAAGGAAATATTTGAAAGGGGCCTTAAATCCTGCAATTTTGTGCATTTTAATTAAATGTCCATAAAGAAGAATCCAAGAATCCCATGACAGCTTTTCAGCAAGGTTTTTTTCAAAGATTTCAAAAGGGCGTTTGTTCAAAAACCCAGACCTCCCCAATGTTCTTAAAGGCTTTTGAACTCACAAACGTTAAATTAGTATGAAAATCTCTTTAAGAGAAGGGAAGTAGTCTTGTTCCTTTAAAAAAGAAACTGCATACATTGTGTAGTTCTGTTTAAGTATTCTCCTTTATTTTGATAGACTAATCGGAGGAAACGCCACAACTGCGGTAACACAACACTTTAAAGCGCGTACTTTAAGGTGGATGCGCGAGGGCTTTTGACGAATAGCGACACCTTATGGGTCGAAAAGGCAAGTAGTCTGCGCGTGCAACCTATCTATGAGTGATGTGCCACCGCGTTGTAGAATTAGCCTTATTCGCAAGTCGGTCATGTTGAATTGAAAGCAGGATTAACTTTTAGTTGTGGGAACCTTAGAATAAACATGAAAGCAATGAAACAAAATGTCATTTATGCCAATGAATAATTTAAAACGTGAACATGAGGCACAGAACCCCAAATTTTCTACCACCCTCCCATTTGACAGATTACATTAAGTCATAAAATTTCTAGGGACACAATCGAAAATGGCTTCCCTGTAAATATGGTCTATTACACTATACTCGTCTCGTTTAGTTCCTCATTCCTGATATCCAGTTGAACTAAGGATTTGTCCGGCTGTGGCTGCCGTCAAAACTAAAATGTTGGTGGCCATCGCTCGAATAGCGTTCTTAACCTTTTGACATTTGATGAAGGACAACGGTAGGAAGTGCAGTGATGTAGTTCAATGGGCTGATCAGAGGAGGGATTCTGTGGTGGTACGGTGGCCTCACTCTTTAGCACCGTTCATTAAATGCGAGGCGTACCTGCATTCTTGCATATCACAAGGGAGAAGAGGCATACCCAATTTAACGCCCCCATACCAACTACCAACACGGTCTCATCGGAGATATGACTGTAATTTTAGATACCAAATTGAAGTCAGGTTGGCGTAGTGGTTCTTTCCTCGCTTTCCACCTCTACGTCCTGAGTTCGAATCCAGGCCCGGTCCACATGTGGATTGGGTTTTTAGTCCCTACCTGATTCCGTGGGTTTTACCCAGAATACCCCTCTGGGGTTTTCCTCCCACCTCTAAAACTGTAACTGCTTCTCGTTGTCTCCCTTTCTACAGGTTTCTTCAGGCTTTGCGAGCTACAGTGCCTAAGGCGGTTTTGAGCATCCTTGGTGTCATTACCAGAAATATATAAAAATAATAACCATGGAGGAGTATTTTATCCTAGCAATTATGTCCATATCCCATTGGACGACACACTGCTTGTGTCTGTAAAGCTCTGGTCCAAAGTTGACTCAAGTACTTTCGTGAAATGTGTACATGTACTTGAATGGGCTTTTGCGCGAGTGCTGGGTGCACAGTGCCTCAACCCTGTCAAAGACGGTTCTTTGTGAGCAGGTACTTGTGCTTAGAACCAAAATCTAGTTTAATGTCCTTTTGTAAGGCACATTGTTGCAATTCTCTATACTGAATTCGGAATAACAGGCGTGTGCGTTGATGAAAAAAGTTAAGCATAGAAAACACTTTTTCCTTTAAGTACAAATTCCTCTTTATGTCCGTTTGCTTAGTTATGTTTCCAATTAGATGGATTAAATATATCTTGTTTAACGCTATCCCTTCATTGCATTTCTGATTATCAGAATTTTGATTCAGAATTACTTCCTTCAAACACGATTAAGATGAGCAGCTCCAGTGTTTGGCATGTTTATTCAATATGGTTGCAAATCACATCGGAGTGTTTACTGGCTACAGCATAGAATAACTGATCGAGACAGCTCCGATCAGTTGCTACCATCCATTAAACACTGATGTCATGTTTCGCCTAGGCATATACAAAAAGTAAGACATGACAGCTTTCTGTCCATCCTCACATTAAAACCACGTAGTCTGTATATTCAGTTGAGAGTAATTTTTAATTTGTAAATGTCTATTTATATAGTAACTGTGAGAAATCATCTAAAAATGTGCTGCTATTATCGTAAGAACACTAAATAAAATGAAATTAAACCCTCGCATTAATTTCAATCCAGGAAGTTGGAAGAAGACAGCTAAACGGCTATTACTTTTATAAACACAAAACAATCTACACGTGACTTTTTGCATACTTTCATGCTTGGTTGGGAGTTTCAGATTAATGCAACTTTTGAAGTTCTCCACGAATATCGAATTTTACGATGCTCATCTACTGGAGCCATAACGGCTATAGCAAGCATCATGCATTGCATGAAGTACACGTTTCAATAATAAACACCCACACCCGGGCAAAAGAAATGTGCCCGTAAATAGGGGCCGTACAACATACAAAATGTCCAAATTGTGTTTTTGCCGTTTGGAGAGTGCTTTCATCAGCACGGGTTTATTGGCCCTGTAGCTCTCGCTCTCGATTGCCCCTCCTGACGGATAGCCCCCATATTTTACGGGGATATGGGGCTTTTTGGATTTTATTCGGCTAACAACTTCGCAGACGGCTTATGCATGTTGCAAAATTCAGACTGACAAAACGTTGAGTTGCATCAGACTGCTTTCAGCAGTTCAGAATTAATGTATTTCAATTGATGTAGTTTTATCTGCTGTCCTACAAACTCACAGGAAAAAATGGAGACTTATTTTTTTGGCAAAATTTCGACACATTAAACGTAAAACAGTAAAACAAAATGCTTGTTCCCGTCTGGATATTTTGTGTTTGCTTGTTTACCTTCATTATCCTTAAGATTTTCGTCTGAGCAAAGACATATACGTTTTGTTGTCAAATGTGTTGGTGTGCATATCATAAGTTTAGATGGTGAAAAATACATCGTTCATTTTCGTTCTGTTTCACGACGAGTGTGTAGAGACTTCTTTTAATCTGAAGAATTACCTATGCTTTGACGTCGCATTTGCCCAAGAAGCCTGATTCCACGACATAAAAAAGTCGTCTGGTCTTGCGTAGATCTTCGAAGTAGTTTTCTGATTGGCTTTTGAAACCAGACGCGCCAATCTCATTTGTAAGGTAATCCAATTTCGTGCACAACACGCTACCAACATAAATCTCCTGCTAATAATATGACTCCTGTGACTCTGTGGGCTGGTGATGGGGAATTGAGGAAAGCATCCCAATAAGACCGGGCAAAACGTTTTTTCGACGATACATCGAATGCAAAAACAAACAGTCGGAAAGTGTCTTCGACTGTCGGTCATTCACAGTAGGTATGCAGTAAAATCTCCTTAAAAAAATATTAGTCCCATATAAAAGTCTCTGATAAGTCAAATACCCTAAGTAACTCGTACTTTCAGAGCTAAAAATAAGTTACAAAACTCCACATCAGAGCCCCTAGTTTCTACAGACTATTTCCGTTGCTTTCGCAACTGCTACACAACAGATTACAATACCGATAAGGTCCGGATAACTGCGGTGCCTGACAGTTCACACTGCTAAATGTATCGAGCACAAGTTGAGATTATTGGCGATTATGGCGGGGTGAGATTCCGCACTGTCTTCACATTTCCTTAAAAACTTTCACCATTAAATTGGTCTACTCGACTCAGGAAAATTGCTGTCAGTCTGATCGAATTTTATTTTCATTTTTTCCTTTACCCTCTTATGTTATTACTGGGTACACAGCCTGACTGTCAGTCTGCATCATCAAGGATGCACTGGTGCCATAGAGAAGCCAGCTCTCGTGGCTGTATTTTGAGTCAGTCCAATTAATTAAGATGGCCGTGCTCCGACTGAGAGGGGCTTATGATGTCACTTTGAAGGGGTAGAGGAGGATGTTTGCTCTTTCATCAATCATTGTGCTGCTGACGAATCACTTGATAAATAGTGACAGTAATCTTGCCGTGCAAAAAACCCAGAGTTTTAAGGCATGCGGTTGGCTTTGAACAGCGACTCCATACATTTAACAGCAACATCAAGCAAAATTTGCTTTTTGTTTTTCGTTAAAATATGCGTCGTTTTAGAGGCATACTTGATGAATCCGCACCGAAATATAGGCCTATTACTTTAATCTCTAAAAAAGGTTTTCCCTGCTTGTGTGTTTAGTTTTAGCAAGAAATAAAGCTGCTCTTTCAATCTTTATTCAATATAGTTTCGTTCGGTTGAATGAACAGTGAATGAATGAATTAATCCTTGGAATTTAGGTGTTCCCTCTTGCCCGCAGTCACGTGTTCCTTTCTTACAACACATTGTTGTATATCTCTATATAAAAGCGCATTATTGGTAATGATAACCAGTTCAGGGGCTCCACTTATGCTTCTGCTTTGTATATCCCTCTGGGCTTTGGCACTACTATTGCATGAAGTCATTCCGAAAAATTAGAGATTATTTTCCCCATTTTTAACGGTAAATGTAATCTGGTTTATATGAAGCCAGCGATCTTGGAATTAACGAGCAAAAAAAATTTACAGCCCAAGGCACAAAGAAATTGAACATTTCATGTTTTGGGTGAAGCGAAAATCTTCAGTAAAGTCTTGGAATTTTAACAAACCGGTGACTTGAAAGGGTACTGAAGCCATTCAGCCGGCTAGTTATAGTCTAAGACAGCCGTACACACTCTAGCACATGTGAAAGAACTTTACTTTGGATACTTCTCAACTTCAGGCAGCACAGTGTGGACGTAGGACTGAAAGATTAGATGATTAAGATAAAGCTAAGACAGGTCCAATTGCAAGGTTCTATTTCTAACGCTTCTGTTAATGAACAACACACAAACACTGCCTTTTTTCCATACCTTTCCTGTATACTCTTTGTTTAGTATCAGATGCATTGTGAAACCCTCTCCATTGCTGTATAATAAAACCTCGAAAAATACCTTTCACGGGATCCACTCAGTTTTCATTTAATAACATCAGACTATTTCATCCAGAAGAGTGCAGCGAAGGCGCTAGCTCTCAAAACTCCTCAACGTCAACAAACTGGTATCCCTGCCTAGTTTTGACTAAAACAAACACGAACTTCTACATTAACCTTTTACTTCACATCTTTAGTGAAATGTCGTTCAAAAAACCGCCAAATTGCAACGTGGAAATATTCCCTTCAGATTATCTGCGATAAGAGGTTAACGATGCTCTACACTGAACGTTTGCGTTTCTAAATGATCTCATCTTTTTTTTCATATTCACTGCTGCTGCAAGATTGTAATCTCAAACTTTTTATAGTATCCTTACTTTTTCAGATCTTTTTAACAACTTGCACAAGATGCAAAAAATACTGTACTGGATAGAAGAGGAAATTCTAAACTGAGCGAACAGTTAGTGATGTTGGTAACTTAACAAGTGTAGCTACTAAATTTAGAACGTTGCATACGGGTAATTCCAGATATTAGGGGTCCAAAAGTGTGACTATTTTTGTGTCCCTGTTACATCTGACCTTTTTTTTATTTGACATGGAAATATCCCCAGATTTGATTTCAAACTATTACTGTTTGTTTGGCTGGTAATTTTCATTAATATGTCACTCTTGGACATTACGAAATGTGTTCTGAACTTACAAAATCATATTTCAGATGTGTTTAGGTTCAGGTTTTCTCGTGGTCCATGCCAGCGTCAAGACACCTTTCTATGATGAACGAAACGTGAAGACACCTTGGCGTTTCGATTCAACTCATAGTCATACTTACTTGCACAATCTGCCTCTGGCGGGCGTCGGGCCATGTACACCTTGCATAAACATGCAACCGTGGCCTCATGTTTCCGCCAGAGTTCCGGGCTGTAGAAATGAGAGGTGAGCATGCGCATTGCCTCAAGCGCTGGCAGGAAAGTTGAAAAAAATCTTTTAATGCGTTCTCAGCACTCGTGCTGCGATATCACTTTTGTTGTGGAGGAAGTGTTGCTCATATCAAGTGCAACTACGTTTGTCTTTCGTTTGGTTGATGACTCCAGGCATATTAGCAGAACCGATGTATATTGTTAAAGTAGCATAAATGCAGTCTGCATACACTGTGATGAAATCATGGGCGTCGCTAGGATTTTTATAGGGGAACACTTTTTGGCAGGGGGTGGATTTCGGGTGAGGCGCTCTTTACCTTAAAAAAGATAAACCATTAACGACAGAAGTGGGTCTATTTTGCGCCAGTTGGTGATTTGCATCTCCCTTCATCTCAAGTTTTCATTTCTTTTGCTCCCCCCTTCGTTTTTTTTCTTCCTTTTTATCAGGGGAAAGACGCAAGTGCCCCCTTGACCCTCCAATTTGACACCCATGGATGTAAAATTCACCCCTTTGTATCGGCCGTTAAGGTTCCTAAAGAAATATGCATAGGCCTATAGGCCTAGGTGATTTTGCACACTTCATAAAGTACTTTAGAAATACTCCACCATACCTTTAAATACCGGGGCCGGGCTAATAAGTACCAAATGTTCTTTTGCTTTTTTTCTTTTTAGTTAATTTTCTAAGTTGCACCAATTTTTTGACGCGCCTGAAACACAACCTACGTCCTCCAGTCTTCCGAATCTTCAAGTGGAGCCACAATTTACACTTGGCTTCAGTCAGACACGTTACCCGTTTTCATTAATTCAATAAGCGTATGTACGTGACCGACGCTTGTTGCCCACACACGTAGCTGAAAGGCTGCAGCTTTTGTTTCAGGAGACAAACATTTACCAGCATCGCCTTTTGTGACGCTGCCGCAATGTCAACTTGCAGCTCATGGATTGCCCAGTCTGCACCGAAAAGATACCATGCCCACCAATCATGGTGAATCATGACTCGTGTTAATTTAGGCTAACACAATGCCTTAGTAAGTTGACCCTTACGGCGTAAAACGAAATTAGAGGAATCAGGGTTGTAAAACTTAAAAAATCAAATTTGGAAAACCTCTTAGCTAAACTTCTTTTTTTGGCATCAGGAACCTTCGATGTCATTTATCGTTTACCTATAAATAGATTCGAAATATCAATATTATTATTCCTGCAATCAAAAGGAAATTGTAATCATAGGAAGACAAATCATAACTTTCGGGGTCTTTTAGTCTTATCTGCATATTTTTTTCCTGCCACCCCTTTCCCCATCCTCTATAAAACTGCTAAGCCATCTATTTTGTAGTACATTATGAAGTACATGATAATGATGAATTCTTCAAAGCATCGTGAATAGCGCCTATACGGCGTGGAAGACGAGCAGGCCTACTTTATTATTCATCTTCGTTTGTTATTCGTTTTGCTATGCTACGTTTGTTTGTATTTATTTTGTGTTCTTCGCTTTTGCTTTAATTTTCGGACATTACCATATGTTTGGTGTGTGTCATCTACGTGGCTTTTCTACAAGTTGTAGTAAAGCCCTTGTTTTGTTAAGACTTTTTTTCCGTTTATAGTTTTCTTCTTTTTCTCTCAAAATTACATAAAATTTGTTCATGATTGTACCAGACAGCACTTTCAAAACTGTTGTAAACCCTGAATCTTAATCAACTTAACCCAAGTTAAAACTTCTATCTTTATTAAACTTACCCAAGTTAAAAACTTTGTTGTTTTCAATGGCCAATATCTGTGGAACTACAAGTCCAACTTAACTTTGTTTGATATGATGCAACGTACGTCATGATGACGTCATCACTTTATTTTACTTTTCTTTTCGACCTATCTACTAAGCAAAACAAGATTTTTAGAAATGCTTTTCTCGAAACCGTTAAAAGCCAAGTAGATTATGCACCCTTCGCAGAAATTTGACACCATGATGACGTCATCAAAAACTATGATTATTTAGCAGTTAACGGAACGTGTGATCTTCTTGAAGCCTAATGGGGAAAATATTTTATGTCCTATCGTTGCAAATACGAAATTGCATCATGATCACGTCATCATTATTTATAAATATCTATATATTTAAAAATTTTCCTCCACTCCTTTTGTTTTCTTCCAGTACTAATTTTAGCACTCTCCGCAGTCAAACTACTTTTAAACTTTACATATAAAGTTTTTTAAGATTACAAGCATGAATTGCAATGGCGTCGTGATGACAACATCAAGCGAGTTTACATCGATTTTTAAATTTTGACCGACCCCTATTGACATTGTACACGATTTTTCTTACTTTAAAGTCTTCAAAGAGAATGTCCAATTGTAATAAATTTTTGGTAGAAATCATTGATGTGTTAGACTTCCGAGGCACTACACTATGTAGTCTATAAGACTTCCAAATAAAAACGAACAGGAAAGGTTTACGTAAGTCAGAAAATAAAAGCAATGAATCTTTGTAAAAATGGAATTTCAAAAGCTCTATCTCTTTTCAACGAATCCTACATGTTAACCAGAAATCCAATCGTGTTTGTAAATGTTAATAATTGACAAACGTGCTGGAAATCGATAATCCGCTCTTTCTTAGGCGAATTGAAAATTGAAGGGTATACTTAATCTGCCTTCTCGTTTGTCGCCTGACGTTACATTTGAATAGGGATCTGTCCAAGCCAAAGCAAATCTTCTAGGACAGTGATGTTTAATTCATCATGCCTTTTTTGCCAAAAGGGAGATAACATTGCTGTATTAAACAGATACACCACGACACAGAAGCAAATTTTCTCATATATTTCGGATTTTAGAATATTTGGAAAGAAGATAAATATAAAAGCTTCTTTTGGAGACTTCAGTGACAGCATCCCGTGTAGCTTTAACCTTTGGGTGCGCCAAAGTGACATAAAGTAAATAGATATTATTATCAGATTACAAGACATAATTCCTATTCGCTAATCGTCTTTCTCAAAGCTAAGTGGCAGATAGAATGATGATTAATTATCTTCCAAATACTTCTGTTGCAATTAACATCCGAGTTTTCATACCTTTAGATTTATTCCACTGAAACACAGGTTTTCACTCTTAATTAACATGCTATGTTAATAGACCAGTACAATTATTATGAGCTAAGTATCAGCTCTGCGCGAATGAATATTTTATTTTCTCAGAGACAGTGCCCTGAACTCCCACCTTTAGCATTTTGGACGAGTCGAGTAAAACCATAATTCCCAGCAGATCCAATTTAGAGGCAGCCTCTTAATGAAATAAGCCCATAAAATTTAATGTGCTTTGCCACGAGACATGGGGACATGAGAGAGCCGAACGCGGCAATCTGTTTAGGCGATGCTGCATTAGCCAGTTTAATTTGACTGCCGTTAGATCAAGTCGGTAGCTACCGGTACCACTCCGGCTGCGGAACGCATAAAACTCAATGGCTGAAACTGGTACAGGAATGCACACCCCGACAAGTACTTTTATTGAAATTCCTGGCCAGATCTATTATTTAAAGCTTAAATGTTTCTTGTGAGTTATGTGCTTAAAATCATGTGTTAATTAATGTATCTACAGGTGTGTGGAAAGAGTTTGTTGCTGAGGTAACATTGTCATATTTCTTGGTAGTGGAAGTCTTTGAAGGTTTCTCTCTATGAACTAAATAACTACAGAAGAGGACAAAAATAGCAATGGCTAAACCACTACCCTCATTGTGGCACATGCAGTACAGATTTAAATGGCTCTCATGGCCCTGGAATAACATCCGTGATCTCCGAGTGCCAACACGTATACGGTCAACTGTGAACTGTGGTGATTAACTCAGCATTCTCAAACCATGTTCAATTAAATTCCAGCAATTTAGAGTGGTCTGTAAACTTAACATGTACGTACGTGTTATTACCAGTAGAATTTAGGACACTAAAGCTATCTTTTGTGCCAAGTAACCTTTAAAATCTATTTGGTGCATATTTCTAACACAGTTTGCATCTAAATAGCAGCTTTTAAGTTACTGCAACTTTTTGTGCGGCAATAGTTGTAATGACTTAATGACTTTGTTTATTCCTCCGTTCGTTCCATGACAGTTCCTAATTACATTGTTGTGTCTTTTAATTCTGGATGTGTACAGATTAAAAAATACAGAGGGCGCTTTTTACACTCATTGCACTGCCCGTGTATAATGATCGCTGTGGAAGCAGGTTTGCGTCTTTTACTGCAGCTATTGTGGTGAGACTCCAAGCACAGACTTTGGGAAAGTAGGAAAGGAGTACTTCAAAACGCCCTCTGGCTGCAAAACAAACTAGTCTGTTCCATGACCAATGATTGCCTGACGAGTACTCTTGATAACATCTTAGGTCAGGTATTGCCCATAGATGTAAATAGATCATGACGCAACGTGGCGTGACTGTTAATGTACGTTGTCACTTTCAGAACATGTTGGAAACTCAAAAAATACGTAGAAAGGGAGCAACATTGTGTTGCATATGGAAACAACCTAAAGAGAAAATATATATCTATTATGCGTGCAGACACGACCGGGAATAACCGAACATCAACGATACTATCCGAATGTGGACGGGACGAGTTCGGAATATTTTGGCCATTTTGAGAAACTGGAGGACTTCCTTCAGATTTGGTCACGTGGGCATTGGGTGATACCAGACCCTTGATTGGGCGAGAATACGTGTACAGTAGTCGGAATCATCAGATCTGGTATCCAAACTTCAATCAAAATGACTGTGTCACCTGTCTGTTGGAACTATTTCAACATTTTCAAATAATCACACAACAAAAGGGGTCATTGGGATAGCAAACCCCAAGTGCGCGTCTGAAAAGTCGTCCACGGGGCTCAGCAACAGCATATTATTATTATTTGAAGGTAAAAATTAATGAGCGGGCAAAATGAGACTACGCAGTCTAACAATCCCATCCCGCCTTGCACTAATGAGCAATGAGTAGCATATACCAAGATAATGTTATTGAACAACCTGTCTCAAGAAATAAACAGTCCACTTTAAAACTCACAAAGCAAGGGCAAACACTCATTTCAGGCTCCATGGATCTAATATATCACAGCCAACAGTGACTTATGAGCGTGGGCGTCAAACATAATACGTAAGCACAATCTTAGATCTGCGGACACCTCATAATAATATGTAACATTAGATATTTCATTATTTTACCTGTGGTAATTCCGAAATCAGTTTGGTTGTTAAGGTCGATGCACTTTTCACTTAATTCTTTCGTTAATTTAGGGCTCCACAAAAAAGATGCTTTATAATGCGTGTGGTACGAAGGTAGGAAAAGAGTTTGAAATTTATACCTAAAAATGCCACAGCAAGTCAATTAATTTCGTACAGCATCTCGTGCCGAGTTTACCACGAAGAACATACTAAAGCTGAAAGAAATTTTAATGTCTTACTAAAATTAGTGTTCAAAGGAAGCAAGGGGTTTGGCATCAGTAAAACATGACTTTAACGAGTGTTTTTAAGAGCATGGTTACATCAAGCCGGAGTCTCCTTGTTTACCTGATGATAATGCAAAGTGTCTTTTTTTATTATCATTGCCACTCTAACAGTGATCGATTGCAACATATCGCTGGCAACGACGGTCTTGCGTGGAATGCTTCTTAAACACCTGGCGTTAATAGCCTCGCACCTGTTTCGCCAAAAGTAACACAATATTCTGGCGGCTAATTGGTCGGCTGGAAACAGACGTCCCCGGGCGTCTTCGATTTCAAGCCTGAGCACTCGCGCTATTCCGCTGAAACAAAAATACAATAAAATGAGATATCTTTAATATTTTTACAGATACAAAAGCTGACAAGTATACATATCAGTATTGAAACGTTAGGCCTACCTGTATATTTTTTATATCGGCCTTCCAGACTCGTCTGTCGCACTTTTTTTGCAAGTTGACACTTTTTGCGTTTTCTTCTTGTTTTTATTTCGTGATTAGGGATATGACTCTCATCATAACAAGTACTTGTGTATAACTAAAGTACTGATGACAAAACTCACGGTACGATATCTAAGTCTTCCAAGTATAACCTTATACTCTGCTTCCCATGTCCTTTTTTTAAAGTTAGACATGCGAAATTTAAAACCACGAGCCTTTTCATTAAGTGAAAACTTGACCGAAAATGGTACTTCGTGCATACGTCAATTAATAGCAAAAATGAAGTTTAGTACAATTACCGTGTTCTGCCGTGTAACTACAGACACTGGGAAACCTATTTGACGGTATGCCAATGACCACAACAGGCAAATGAAATGATCACAAAGTGTTCAATAAAGGAAAACATTACGTTTGGGTGTGGTGGGCGAAGACCTCCGAATGTTTTAAATATACACGAGCCAAGTCCATGCAGTTGTTCAAGCACGAGACATGAACTGATGTGGGAGACAGGGAAGGTGTCACTGCGTTTAATGCGTGACCTGCCTTACCATGACAGCACAAAGTGTGCCATTGATCTCCAAGCACATCAGCAAATGTAATTGTGGACTCGCAATTTGACCTTATACCCATGACACAGTCGTGACTCACCTTACTATTAGGCGCCGACGATTATCTCATGTTTCAACTGACGTGAGCAAATTCCCCCTCGATCCATTCAACACACAACACACACCAAGCCAACCAGTTAGCTATTGAATGAAACAATAATTTTGCAATTACAGAAGGATTACGTCAACAAATTACAACTGATACAGCGTATGGGTACATGCTACTATGTATGCCTCCCCTCTGAGTATGGCCATAGGAATGTGTGAAAACATTACTCCAACATGCAAAGGGATGTTAATCTTCCAGGACATGCTTCTTCCAATCAGAGGTTGCCTACCCAATTTCGGTCCGTATACATTTACTTTTTGTTGTTAAACAACCATGAAGAAATGTCTACATCTGTTAAATTTCCCGCGGTCATGTTAAATGAACCTAAAGCCCAAGTGGATACATTGGGCCTATAACCTATACTGCTGCATGTATTTTCTATAATGCAGGTTTAAGGCTTCGATAATTTCAGAACACTGATATTTATGAATTACCGTAAGCAGTGATAAAAACTTTATTTATCCGACCCGTCTGAAAATTCGCCGAACTCAGCAAGGTGGAATGCTGAACAAGAATTTAAAATGCTATAACTGTGCTTCAAAATTATCACATATAAATCAATACCTAACAATGCAAGAACGTTCGTCACAGGTTGAAATGACAGTCGGAACTGATGTCGTCTGCAGTTTGGCTTAACTCAAGCAATCCTACTTGGATGTCTTAGTTGACTCATTTCAATTCCTTGCAGTCAAATATTGATATTCCAATTCAGGAAGAAATCTGCTCATTTTATTTGGGTGCCTTCATATGCAAGGAAAGCACTAAGACTGCCAACGAAGCAGTCCGAGTCCCAATATAAGCTGAGGACTCTTGCTAAATGAGATAGGCCTACATAACAATGAGTACATACCGCGCCACAGGTAAATGCGTGCTTTAGCCACTGGTGGTTTTGAGAAATAAGATAAATGTCAGGAGTAATGCGCTGCATTACTACTCCGAAAAAGAAAACTGGAGAAGTTACAACTTCATATCGTTATTCACAAATCTTAACCCTACGGGCAAAAAATGCGTTATTCGAATGCTGGAAAAGGGCACACAAACGCCGCCACTTCGAAATTAAATCTTTTCAAAACATGTATACGCACGATGTGGAACTAAAACGAATCCAGTGACCAAGGTAACGCCACCACCGGTCACTCACTGTTGTCCCGGAAAGCCACAATCCTGTGACAGTCGCTCCGTACTAAACCCAATAAAATTCTCAACGTCGCATCATTCATTTGTAGTCTCTGCCCACATTAGTAATGTTACTAGGCTACATGCTCAAACTGCGCCACGACTCACCGTAATTCTGTATCACCTGTTATACTACATACCAGTTAGCAGCATAATAGGCCTAACCTGTCCTTTCTGTCCACTGCTAAGATAACGCAAAAGGAACTAAACTATCCGTTCAAATTGATGGAGGTTACAGCTGGCTGATCGTCACCGCTGTAGACGGTAAATCTGTCCTCCGGTCAAACTGTCCGGAGGAACAGAATTACCTAGGTCAAAGTGTCCCTCCCCCTTGCCCGTTATGTCCCCCTCCTGGTTATTCGTTCCCCTCTATTTGTCTCCTTTCTAAGAACCATTCAGCAACTAATATAAAAAATAATAACTGTTAGACTTGCAAAATTAGTCAAATATATGTTCCTGCAAGAAATCAGAAAAGGCAGCAATCTATATTCTCATGTTTTGAGATCAGCTGCTTTGAGAAAAATCAAGAAAACGCTGTAACCCTCGAAGCGCTGTTTGTGAAGTTTGTCTCGCAAAAATCCATGGGCCACAGAGTGTTCCTGAGCGCCTGTACAATGCCCGGGCGAGGTCGATCTGCAGAGGACTGATTGTGACCCTCAAAAATGCTTTTTTCCCCCCCATGGTTTCGTGTAGTACTAGTGGTTGGGAAATTATCTTCACGTTTGTGTTTCCTCTTCAACAATGCAACGCAGTGAATCTGTCGAATAAATAACACTTCATCGTGCAGTGAATTTTGAAGTAACTGCATTCACCACCACAGTCACTGCGCGACCATGTACATGTAGATATACATGTACATGTACATGATTTGTGCAAGTACTGGGAATAATCGACCACACAGTCAGTGTTCACTCCCCACACGCACGTACGACGGTCAAAAAAAGTCGGTCTAAAAAGGCTATACGCCGTCAGTGCCCATCGGGAACACTTTATAAATAAACAAATATGGTAACTATCCTTGTATATTGGGCATGACAGTAACTGTTATTGGAAAAACAGAATGCTAAATGTCTCGACATTGGAGATTTGTTCGAGAAACACCTTTAGGATTCTGTACGGATCTCCAAAGAAACGGCCATTGGACCATTCCATTATCTAAAGGGATGACACCGAGATGATATATTCACGTGAGGTAAACTTCCAAAGTTCCCTAAAGAAACTTTAATTCTAAACCAGTCTAAATTCTCTTTAGACTGTTGTTACGGTTAAGTACCTATTTCATTAGTTATAATCATGAGTTTAGGTTAACCGAAGGCATTTTTTAATAGATCTTATAAATCCTATAGACTGCCTTTATATAGTTTATGACTGAACATGTTGGAGGTCACAAGGGAAGCCTTGTCTGGGTTGGAAGCTAATTTATTTAAAACTCAGATCCAAAACTTCCAGTGAGTGGGAAAAGGCTGTTGGAATCAACCCAACAGACTAGAATCTGCTGAATTTATGAACCTAAGTGTCTAGGCCCCTATAGATCGTTCTTTTTTTCGAAGAGTGTGATATAGCACAGGAATTGTGAGTTCCTGGATCTGGAAGTTAAGTAGTTTTGGTACTTGAAGACCAGCAGTGGTGGTATCTAAGCAGTCATGGTATAGGGCCATTTGTATTGAAAAGCAAGATCATATACGCTTTCTACATCAGCATGGCTTCTTTTTGTTCCATATTTATATTAGCCACTAGGGAATCGGGGCGTGCGGTCTGTAGACCAGGCTCAAAGTGAATCAAGCGATAAAATCCCATATTTTTGTTCAAATTGTTCCCAATGACATCAAACCTCTTGGTCGGACATAAGTCTGCACTGGGCTCTATAATGTACTCAGAAGGCTTACGTCTGACACGCAAAGATAGGATCGACTCTCCCTACCCCATGTTTAAAGCCGCCTTCAATTTTGGCTGTAAGACATCTGATATCGAGGGGCTGATTTGGAAAAATAACACAATCTATCCTGAAAAACGAAGCAAAACTCAAGCACTTTCTTATTGAGAATTTTGAACAGTTGCAAACAATTCTTGCATCGGTCCAGTGATTGGGAAATCTGTCGAATCCACCCTCTGTAATCATTACGGAGAGAAGCAAACACATCAATTAACAGAGTGTAGTACTGTCGTGCATTGAGCCTATTATGATTTTACCAAGGCATTTGACCGTGTTTACTATACTATTGTGATACGAAAGCTTAAAAACCTTGGTGTCAGAAGTTCGGTTGTTCCCACATAGTCCCACATAGTTAAACGTATAGCTTAATCAACATACCTCTCGACAACCCAGTGTGATGCCCTGCAGGTAACAAAGTAGACTGATTACGCCCGCTATGTCACGTGACCTTTGGTGAGTATTAAATACCGACAAACACGGCGTCCACCAATAGCAAAGTGTTTCATAAGTATCATTTCCCAAAAAATAAAGCTGACGGTAGGTACCATACTCAGACTACTAATGAGGTGGATACTATACCGAAGCTTGGCTGTATTATTTATAAACAACACTCAAAACATAGGTTATTATGGGCTTGAAACCCACCATAGCTATATGTCACGTGATTTAGCGGTCTATTCGGTCCGATTCTTTTTCTTGTGCTTGTCAACGATGTGTCTGAGAGCTCTTGCACACGGAAATATGTGGATATTCTGACTTTTGATGAAGTAAGTTATTAATTATGACGAAGAGCCCAAATTTGATAATCTCTCTGTTTGGTGCAATGACAATGATGTTTTGCCCAAGCCCTCTAAACAGCAGTCTATGACAGTTTTTTTTAACAGGAAATACCAAGAGAAGACTTGTCAATTAACTTGATCAATTTGAATGATGTGTCACATTTGAAATTATTAGGTGTTGTCATTCAAAAGGATCTGAAGTGGAATTTACACATTTCTGACACTGTCTCCAGAACTTCTCGAAGACTACATTTGTGTATACTAAAGAGAGTTAATGTTCCTGGAGATGATATGCTCAAAGTCTTTCTTTGCTACATCAGACCGATTCTTGTGTTTGCCTGCCAAGTCTGGCACACATCAATAAATACTGAGCAAAGTAATTCTATTTAACGTGTTCAACGGCGTGCCTACCGTATCATCTTGGGTAATTAAATAAATAAAAAATGAATAAATAAACAAAGCCAGACCTATCATAGATTTTTTTATTTTGAAAACAGCAGGATTCATGAGGTCATACCAATTGTTGGGGGGGTACAAATAAACTCCTGAAGAGGGGATTGACTGAGGCGATACACACCGAAGCGCGTGTTTTTTTTTCTTTTTTTTTTTGTGCAGTTCTGTTCTCTTTTAGCTCAAAATCTTCCCTTGCCTCGAAAGCCGACCTTTTAGTCGCATGGGGGGGGGGGGCGGACGCACATTCTGCGACTCCCACCGCCCGCCAGTATGGGCTAGGTATACCAACTTTAGATTCCAGAAGATCTGGTTTATTACTCAATTACGGAAGCAAACTTTTGCACTCAACCAGATTTGGACATGCCCCCATAAGAAAATAACGGAAAGCAAAACTCTGGTCCACTTCTGCGCCTAGTCGTGTCATACCCAGATGTATAGGCCTATTTCACTTTTAACATTTTTACATTAGAGTCTATTTTATTGTTTATTTTGCGAGCATAGCTAGTATTTTTTAGATTAAGATTATAATTTGAATGTGTAAATTGCATGTTTAATATTTTGGAACCTTGTTGTAAATTTGAACGTTTTCAGGCTTTAGGCTGTTTTAATTCAAATGAAATAAACCTCAATAAAATAAGTGAAGGTTAGTAGTGTCAATCCATGATAATGCCCTTAGTTGTTGATGGTCTGACTCCAACACTACAGTTTTCCATTTCTCATTCACAGTTTTCGGCGGAGTCCAATGGGGCGAATCTGTAGTTCTGTATCCAGGGGCACTCGATTCAGATGACCTCGTGGCGTCACATTTTAAACCCTGCTTATTCCGTTGGTTAGGACAGCGGGCCCTCTGCACTCAACGGATCACTTACTTCATTAAGACAGTATTACGAGTCTCGAGTATTTACAATGACTAATATGTTGTTTTTCATCTTGAGTTTCATTTTTCTGGAAGGGGCACCTTAAGACATTTATTTCTTGGCAATCAAAGGGCTATATTTTACATGGAACCTGGAAAAAATGTCGGGCAATATGCTGTCTGTGCTCATATATTTACATCCCAACTCAAGAAATTTTATTTTGATCAAACCACTGCGGGCTATTTCATTTATATAACCACAAATAAATTCATTCACGACAAATGAGAAGTACCTTCGACACAGTTAGCGCACCAATCACCTGTTTTCGTTGGCTGGAAGTGCCAACCTATATCTCCTTTAAATTCCTTTTCCACAATTTTAGATGAACCCAGTATTTCTTTCAGTAATGTCTATTTCAGCCTATTACCATGCCCTCCTTTGACTCGTTGGCACTCCAAGCTATGCATGAGGCGAATATCAAGATAATTTGCAAGTGTTAACAAAAATAATCGATGGATTTCTAATCTGATGAATAAAGGCTTTTTGGACGACACAAGATTCACGCTCACTTCACCAAAAAAGAGGATTACGTTGTGATCTCATAGGCAGCAAAGGTTGGTTTGCGCTTACCAGTGTGATTTTGTATATTTAAACTTGAGATATGCATCTTTCTGTCCGATGTAGAAAATTCCATATAGGGCCTACTATCTTTTATTCAAAAGAAGATGAGCGCAATTACTTCCTGATAAAGAATGGCAGCAATATGAATGGTAGCAAGATCACTTTATGTCAATGACCTATGGTATATTGGGATGACTTTATCAACAAAAAACTGTAGTCAGGGGAAATCAATTTATACATGTAAATAAAACTTTCCTGTCAGCGCCCGCAAGAGGGCGCTGTCATTACAGTTGTCTTGTTTGGTGCGTGCGTTACAAAAAAACATTCTAAATGTGCTCCTATGACTGTACTCTTGAATGGATATGGTGGACGACGTGTAGATACAAGTAAAGACAATGTTAAATCAATTTTCGTGTTATTTTATTGATTTCTCAGTTGTTCACAAAACACTGGGTTATCTGGGCCTCGTAGATTTTTTTCGAAGTGGGTATCGATATGAGTAACTCTATAGGTCTATACATTCTCCTTTCTGTGGCCCAAATTTATATAGATACTGAGTTTCAGAAATGGTTACATAACTTGCAATGCAGAGATCGTAACTGAAAGATTGTATTACATGGTCAGGTTTTGGACTAGGATGTGTACAGAATTTCATGACACTGAAATAACATTTACCTCTTAGATAAATATATTACATTTGGTGTTGCCTTTCATCAGACATAAAAGCATTAACTTACGAAAAAAATGTCAATGTCAATTAAAATCAAGATATTAGATGAATATTTCTACAGTTTTGAACCATTCAACAAAGTATAAACAAACGATCAAAACCAAAATTTCTTCAAAAGTAATTAGTTAAGGTACACCAAACTCTCTACAAGAGTGACTGGTTCGGGTGTAAAGATACCACCGTTAGAATAATTATTACATGTATTTTAAAAAGCATAAGCCCATGCTATCTATGTTATTCTTTGGAGAAGTTAAGAAACTCATTATAAGATCTTAAAATAAATGGGATGCTTAATTTTCTGCATCCTACAGTCCAATCAGTAAGTATTGAAATTATTTTGAAAATAGCCGACCACCATCGTGAATTTTTGTTGGCGAAGAGGCTCTCGTGTTGAGTTTGCTGCTTAAAACATAATTTTCCTACTGTGCGAAACACAAATTGAAAGGCCCTGGAGTATTCAGAACAATTACACGCATGCAAAAATGTACTACATTGCCAGCAAAACGTCATAACTTACAACAAACGGCGCATTGAAACTCATTGTGTCGTTTCTTCTCCATATCTTATTTTTGTTTCTGTTTCTCCAACCCCTCCCCCCTCAAAAAAATATGGCCATCATGCCGGTTATACATCCGGGTGGGGGTATTTTGTCCCAAGCAGACAATTTTTCACTACATCATTTTATACTGATTTTTACTGAGAGCGGTCGGATAACTGTCTAGGAGCAAGACTAAATCCAGGGAGTGGCGTCAGATGACCTTGCTACATTACAACATGCCAGCTTTGGACTTTCCTCCCTTTCACCAGAGTCATGAGGCACAGCATGGACCTACAAAGTGGAAGAAAATACTTCTTGATACCAAAGTCAAGTACTTGTGAAGTGTGTGAAGTACATTACCTGTTGAAACGCATTACCTTTATGTTAATAATAATTATCTAAATCGGGATAACGGGTGTCTAATTCAGTATTGAAAGGTAATCCGTTTTCTCAGGTTGATTCCAGTACCAAATATGCTGACTGTTCCACCAACCCCCCCCCGCATGGCGTATCCAGTTTTTGGTGTGGGGGCGAAGGAAATAAAAAGCTTATTCAACGTGATGTTGGGGGAGAGAAAAATCAAAAGCCTTATACTCGCCGTTCTGATATCCTGCTTTTATTTTCTAGTGCTGTTTTCTTAGGTTTTGGTTGATATACTTGATAAATAAATATACCGATTACTTTCTTTCCTACTCATTTATGAAAAATTCTTTGTAAAAAGAAGAAGAAGAAGAAAATCCATCAGGGGGGCAAGTTGCCCCATCCCCCTAAACAAAAACTATAGGTCAATTAGCTGCCACTCTCATGTGACCGATCTGGGGAGATTTCTGTCTGGTTACGAAATGGCCAAAATGTCCAAGCTCATTTTTGTTTGGTTTTTAAATGTAGGTATTGGTGGATGTCACGCAATTATAAATTGCTTGTCTTTTCTGATTTTCACACAAACACCCGCACACCTACCTTACATACCTAGTGTGGACATTCCGTTCTTTTCGTGCAGTTTAGAAAACTTAGTGAAAATACTCGTTTTCTTGAACTGGGAACACGATTTTCAGCTGGCTTTTTTTTTACAAGGTTTCTTTGACTATTCCTCTTCCTTTTACGACCGATGACCCCTACCCCAAAATGCCTCTAAAGTTCTTTTCCAGAGAAGGGGAACGCCCTTTGCACATGTGTAAGTCCACAGAACGTCTTCCTTTCCTGCATCGTGTGGACATCTTTTGTTCACAAGTCCGCACTGAGTATGTAAGGTTAGCGCACACATGCTCACACCAACACACTTAGATAATTTCCATACATTTTTCGGTCTTTTTAAATATTGATAGCAACTCTTTTTGCAACTTTCGATAACAATTCAAGGCTGATAAATGATCTGGAAAAAATGAACCTCACCACAACAGCTCTGCCAAGAATAGAGTGCTCCCCAACGAGTCCTTCGGACGTAGTAGACCAAGCCGCCCGTACTTCACTGGTTTCATCACGCAGAGCACTGCCCATTACACCACTGAGTTAAACACCACAAAAGTCAATCATTTTGATTCCCAGAACAGAGTCCATTAAACCCTTACGTGTGATCTATGGCAGTACGTTCCCTATCAATAAGGCAGAAGATTCAAGTTGCAATGTTTGAAGTAGGCCTGTCTGACACTGCCGCAATGGTGCATTAAGTTGTTGTAAAGTTACAGTGACAACATCAACGACGATGCAAGAAAAAACCCCAAGCAATCCCAATCCCAAAGAAAACATTACAGCCACCCTTACCACGACAAGAATCTTTTAAAAAAGCAATAGACCCTATATACTCACATTCCAACAATGACGCGAAAACTGGAAAGACCACACTTCAAGAAAACTTTGTATACGTACCTAAGTGAGTACGTGGCACCGCTATATCTTGTCCCAGTCGACTTGCATCCGTTACTTAGGTCTCCAAACTCATGCACGTCTACAGTATGATCAACGAGTCCGTCTCTGTCTAAGCCGTATAAACTGGCCTTTATTTCCATAGGTCCCCCAGATTTCTGACGTAAAATGTTTTTAAATAATTTTTTATGGTGATATTAAAGAAAACGTGTTGTAAATCAGGTAACAGTTCCCAAACGGAGTCATTAAAGAATTTGAATATGGTAACGTATGCAATTTCGTGTCTCTATAGCAAGCCTGAATGACTTGTGAGCATTTTTTCCGGTAATTTCTCATTTTGTATTAGCAAGATTTAGATTGACAAAAGATGGTAAATTATTACGAGGAGCTTTGGCATACAAGATAAAGCCAATTCCTCCACCTCCCATTGATTGCTAGTATGAAAAGTATATTAAACAACAGAGGATTTAGTTTCTGGGGTAACATGCCTACCTTCTGCTTAAAAACCAGGAGTCCGACAACGTGGTTTTTAACAGCTGAATCCGAATAAGGGAAGTTGGCTTGAAGATCGCACCGTGCGAATTCATAAGCAGCACTTGCATGCTGTGAAGAAAATTAGAATGAAATAGGGAATGCTTTAGAATGGAAGGTAAATTTGGTGGATAACATGCTAAAGAAGTCAAAAACTCATCCAAAATCCACTATGAGATTGTGAAATGTCAATAATACGTCGCAGTTCTTTTTATTGAGCGTTTACTTTGTTTCTTGTGAATACACTGTACTTATGAATACACAATACTCACATTATCATCAGTGACGGCGCCCTCCTTGTTCAATGCCCCATCTTCCTTTTCCTTCACCTGACTGATTCCTTGAATCTGTTCAGCGCTGTCTTTGTTGTTATAAGCCAATCCTTGGTGACTTGTGACTGCTCCCTCTTTTTTCGGTCATCACTTCCTTCTTTAAGGATGTTCCGTCACCCGATGCTCTGCCTGCGGCTTCCAGTGGACCATCCCTACATTTTATGTCTCCTGCTTTGCCTTCTGCTGCCCCTACTCCGTCGGGTTTTGCTGCTGTGATAGCTGTGTTATGTTCTTGATTTTCTTTACTAAGCATGTCTCCGTTTGAAGGACGGCTTCTGTCACCGAATCTTTAGTGCCGCCCTCTGTGTCATCTAATTTCCAACCAGACATCTCATGTCTACTTCTGTCGTTGCTCATTCCATTATCGTCAGAGCTAATAATTTTCCAACCAGCATCAGGCTTAGCTCCCACCTTTCCAGCGTCTGTTTCAGCAGCACCTGTATTGTCTCCGGGAATAGACTTTACTTCATCTTGATGTCCCACTTCATTTAAAGTCGAGTCAACATTGGTGGTTGCGGAGTCAGGACTGTCTTTGTTCACCCCGCCAAATTTATGTTCACTGTCTGTCATCTTGGTTTTTTCTTTTTCGTCTAGGCCTATCTGAAGTTTAGCTTTGGTAACCGGGACTTTGACGTGGTTAACCTTCTTTAACTTGCTTTTCTCCTGAGCACCGTCTTGAGACATGCCAAGGGAATCCGTGCCATCTTGCTTATTTGCAGCCGTGTCTGATGCTATAGTATTCGCTTCAGTTGTATTGGTGTCGCCAGAGGACTTGTTGCAGACATCTTGTGGATGTTCACTACCACCTGGAGTAATGCAAGCAGGAACAGCCTGTTTTATTGCATTCGGTGCATTCCCATTAGTGTCTTGAATGTTTTCAGACGCCTCTTCAACAATGTCATACTTGAGTCCCTCTTCCATTCCAGTTGTTTTTGTGCCAACCTTCTTGTCAGTTGCTTCATTAACTTTGACGTAGTTGGAAATATTAGGTGCTTTATCGATCTCGTCTGCCTTTTGATGTACCATGTTGCTTTGAACTTCTTCCGCTCCCTTAATATCTTGTTCTTTTTCTTCTTGACCATCCTTGATTTTCCCTTGATATGCCTTGTCATCACTGTCGTCATCGTTTGCTTCTTGATCCGTCCTACCTTGAGTCTTAATATGGGGATGACCACCCATTGTATTTGGGTGCATTTGCTCCGGTCCTTCGTCATACCTTGCTTTTGAGGACACGCCTTCACTTCCTGCTCCCAGTTTCAATTCTTTATTCATCTGCTTTAGGAATTGCATGAGCTGAAAAACTATCTGATGATCATTTACACCTTTGTCTGCATCTATATTAGCTTCTTCTAAACTAATGTCAGCCCTTGCTTGAGAATGTGCTTGTACTCGAATCTTGTTTGAAGACTCATTCCCCTCGTTTGTTATCTTTTCTGTGTGCCCTCCAACCTTCAAACTGGAGTCGGCGGATCGGTGGCCAGGGTCTCTTGCTGACGAAACAGGAACATCCTTCTCTTCCTCTCCTTTATCTACTTGCTTGACATTGGGTTTTGAACCTTGTCTGCCTACTTCTGTGGCACTTGCTATGTTGTCATTAGTCTCTGTATTGGTCATATCTTTTGCCATTTCTCTGACTATCGTTTCTACCTTCCGGTCTTGGCCATCAGTAGGAACATTTGCTTCGGAGTTTACTTCTTCGGGGCTTTTAGAAGTTTTTTCAACGCAATTTACTTGCTGAACATATCTTTTTCCTACCACTGATTTGACGCCAGTCTCGTCATCTCTGATGTCTTGTGGTAGTTTATCTGTTGTGCCTAGTTCACGGTCTCGATTCTCAATGGAATCATCTTGCAAAATTGTCTGTTCAGTACTCTGAGAGGGTTTCTCTGCACCCATACCCTGCTCCACACATTCGGTCTTGGCTGCTCCTACGTCCTCCATGGTGTTTCTTTCTTTTCCTGCCTTTTCCAAAGCTTCGTTTTTTGTCAACATTTGCTTTGTTTCGGCTAGTTTGCTAATCGGTGTCAAGCGTGTGAGAGTATGAACCGTTTCAAAATCATTGTGTTCAATATCAAAATCCTTAAGTCCGTCTCGATGGAGGGCTTTAAGGGCGTCTTGTTCATGGTTCTCGAAATCGTTAGTTGACCTAGCTAGACCCTGAAGTTGTTTTGACAACATTACCCTTTCCTGTGTAACCACCTTATCGAGATCTTGTTCCTCCTCTATGTCATCATTTGTATCGTTGCTGTGAGTGACGAGGGAATCGTAATTGATTTCTTTTGCTGTTAACGCTACCTCGTTTTTGCCCTCGAACTGCAATTTGATACCGTGAGTGTTTCTCATTTTGGAATTGGATAGTTCTTCCAGGCCGTTCGTTGGATGCTCGACGTCCCTGCTTTCTTCCCGATCTATTTTCTGTACTAATGCTTGTGACACGAGTTTCTTCTCAGCTGTGACCTCTCCGCCTGTCGACGTGATGTCTTTACCATCCTCTGTTGCTTGATTTTTCGGGTCTCCACTCTTTGCCAGTTTAGACTCTATGAAGTCTGAGAAACTACTACAATCTTTCTTAGGATGTTCCTCTGAGACTACGTCTGATGCTGGACTCTTGTTTAGTGCTTTACCTGTCTCAGTCGAAATCACGTGAACCGTGACAGACTTTGAAACATTGAATGTGGAAGCCGGACCTTTAGATTTGTTTTCCAAGTCCTTTGGTTCCATTGCTGACTTTGAAGTTTTAAATTGATCGACCGTATTTTCTGGATCCATCACATTGGTTTCAACTTCAACTCCAAAGTTGTCTCTAGAATTAGCCCCAAAATTACTTGTGTCAACCAAGTCCTGATCAGCGAGTTCCTGTCTAAAACCAGTCGCCAAAACCCTATTCCACCCTTCGGTCTCAGCATCTTCAGTCGTGCCACCATCACTATGGAAACTTTCTTTTTCGTTTAGTATTTTAATTTTATTCTCCAAAAGCAAATAGTCGAGCATCTCTTCGAGTTCAATATCATTGCGATCAGCATTGGGAAAATTGATGAATGGTGCACACTCGACAGCTAGAAAAAAATTAAAATAAAATAAAAAATTAAAATGTGGGTATTTGATTATTTCAATACATTTTCGTTACATATTCAGGAGTAGCCTACGAATCCAAGAATTTAAAGCAACTCCTCCTGTTTTAGATCTCTGTGATAGGTTGGACGTGCTGGACCGTGAAATCCTCAAAATGGTGAGCGTC
This sequence comes from Acanthaster planci, assembly GCF_054643075.1. NCBI lineage: Eukaryota > Metazoa > Echinodermata > Asteroidea > Valvatida > Acanthasteridae > Acanthaster > Acanthaster planci. Next base: position 10,128,024 of record NC_141795.1, read on the forward strand.
AACATTGACAACTGAAGTCTTGCCGTATTTGTAACCTGTATGTTTTGTGTCGGTTTGATTCGCGTACTCAATCAAGTTGGCTCCAGTGCTGACAGATAGAGTTTCTTTTGTTCATGGGATATCAGATATGACATCATTCCGATATCCGTTTTCTTCTCTTCAAGAGTTTCTGTTATTTGATTATAGACCTTTAACGTTTACCAATGATTGTTTCCGTAAAGATTAAAACACGTTTAACAAATCATCGATAAAAAGTTTGAAACAATCATCTTCTTATACGCCTAAGAAAACTCAGGTAAAAACATGCTTAGCTACGTGTTTTAAAAGGTCAGTTAATCCATAGAGGCACTCGCCTCTATATAGTTGCCACACAGTGATCATTCTGATCTTTTGAAAACAATTTCAACATTTGCAGATAAAATGTGGATTTATGCTACAACGTGGCTTAACTGTACCTTCACCATAGAGCTATGACTCTATGACCTTAACAGTTGAAGTGTTTGCATGGGGGCACCTCTCTACCCGTATCATCAACAATCAACAATTAATCACAAAGACATCGATCTCTGAAAACGTCCTGTGTACAACCTCTGTCTTCAAAGACCATCAGGCAAATACCCTTAGAAATGCATTTTACGCACAAAGAAACCAGGAAATTCATCTGTACGGGTTATTTGCTTATTGTATGACGCATACTCTGAACAAGGTTGATAAAAAGTGCATGGTGGTGCAGAGCAAAGGCTGATGAACAGGTTAAATCTTGCAATAACTGCAACAGATAAAATAGAAACACTCCGCACGAGCTCCATCATAGACTTTTCTCTGTGATAAATACAAATGCCTGACATGTTTCATGGTAAATCAGTTCTTTTTGTTGTTTGCCACCTGAATCGTATAACTGACAGCCTAGAAAATCCGTATTAAAGTAGTCTCTTCTTTAAAGAATTTTTGGTTTTAAAATATCCAGTTCGCAGGATATTTTCGACATTTTGAAGAATGCGTAATGCATAAAACTCTGACACTGCATCTTGCATGCATATCGGACGAGTGTGCAAGCGTTCACATTACACCACTTCCCTGCATGTATTGCAGCACTGGGATTTCACGAGTTTGTTGAGGGCGTATAGTCAATTTCACATGCAGCTAATTTCACACTCTATACGTTTTCTTTGTGGTGAATAAGAATACCTGGCATGTTTAAGCGTATGAAGTGAAGTAAATGCTCTCACTCCCAGTATAAAGTTACGTAGTGGATATCGAAGACATTCTCTGCAGATTGTGCCAAAATATCTGTAAGTCTTTCACGACAATACCGAAGTAGTTCATCTTTTTAATCAATGAAGAAAAAATCAGAAGGTTAGGAGTGGTTGTCATCTCTAAAATCAAGTTTGAAACTGGATTTGAGAAACGTCAACCAGCACATAACCTGAAAATTTCAGCTGTGGCAGCATTTAACACCTAACCGCTCAAAGAGCGAGTCATTTTACACAGAAAAATGTATTGAAACCAGCCAACCATTATTTCGCGTATAAATTCAGCTCAAATTTCAGTGTTATAAATGATATTTTTTCATGAAAATTCAGACTTAGAACGTATCATGAAAAAAAACCAATTTGGTCTTTGACTTCATAAAGTCTTCAAACTCCCAACTACTTCTAATATACATGATTTCTCACCAATAGCGAATCCCAGTAGCACCAGCGCAGAACGCAACCAAACGAAGGAGGCCATGATGAGCTTGTATATAGGCTTCACTATCAGAATAGCCCAAAAATCTGTCTTTTATAACTTAACCTGACCTACCAGCATTTTTTGTCATGGATTCTAAATGCAATAAAAGTGAATCGTTTTTTTAAGGTGTAAGTTTACATACCCGCATGTAATATTTTCTCACACCACGTGAAAAGCTGTCATTCAACTGATAATACCAGTACACATTGCCGTGAGAATGCAAGTTGAAGTTGCTGGGCAGGGCCATATCATGGCTCCAATGGGTTAGCTTCAATTGGGTATCTTGGTTAGTTGATTGGTTTCATTCTTTCTTTTCTAGTTTGTTTCATTGTAATTGTTAAATTTTGGAGCTTTGAAGCTTTTCATGGTGACAAATTAGGTAAAAGGTTTGCGCTTAGGCAGTCTCCTGACGATGGATTGAGCACACTGTGCGAAACGTTGATATACCCGCCGGTTCCTTTCAGAACCACACATACTCACAAAACGGATCCTTGCATGGTGCAAGTTTAAACCTTTTACTTAATTGTTATTTCTGTTTTGAGACTGTTTTGCGTCTGGGATGCCCAGGCACTTTTGCTTTATTAGAAAAACAAAACCTATACCAAAAACAAAACAAAATAATTATGTGAAAGTGGGCAACAACTCGCTGAATCCCCCCGTTACCATTCTTGTGAAATAATTTGGTTGCCGTTCTTCTCTTGCAAAGCGTCATCATTTATCTTCAACGGTCCTCATTACTGTAAAATTCATAAATAAGGCTAAAAGAAATGACAGAAAAGAGGAAATAAGTTCGGATGAACTAAGGCTCGCTTATGCTGATTAGTGACGCTATTTCGCTATTTAAATTAACATAGAGAATTCCGTCATCCCCAATCGGTTTAAAATGGTATGCCCTAAATATTTACGACGATATAATCTACAGTCGCTATGTGAGCCTGGAGCTGGAACAAAATATGGCGCATTCTTCTGAGCAAGGGAGGCTCCTTTAGGCCTAGTTGGAACTGCACTTCGCTGGTTCACGACCGGCTATGAAATGTACGCGTTACGGTCAAAACGCTGCAAACAAAATGAATACCCTTACGATCACAACGCTACCAACAAAATGAACACTCCCGATCAATATGGCTCTACCCAACTGATAAAGTGTTTTCCTTGAGGCGGAAAGCTAAGGTGTTTTAACCCAAAATAGCTGGGTCATTTTGGACCATGTCTCCCCCCACCCTCGGCCGTCCCATGTCCGATTTGTTTATATATTAGCTATAATATGTGTAAAAATACTCGTCAATACAAATGCAGTGTTTTTCGACTCAGTCTGACAAGCTTTCGTTTTACTGTCATTTGAAGCTGTATGCTATTAAGCGTACCAGGCCGCAGTGGAAAAGTATATATTTTTGGCCGACCTGTCTTGGAAAAATGTTTTGTTACAAAATGACCGCAAAAAGTAACAGCCTCAGCTTGTGAAAAACCGCTTCGGGGCGATATCAAGAAGCAAAGTGTCGAGGAGGCGGACCCCCCCTCCTTCAGGGTTAAGTTATACTTGCCAACACGTGTAACGGCGGTGTTATGGAAATAATTATATGTATTGCTGGCCGCCTGTAAAGCCTGGTCAAATACAGATGTGCTGAAGCTACGGAGGAAGGAAAGTAGTTTCACCCAGGAGTTGCCACAGTGTCATGAAAAGTACTTAAATCAAAAGGCATGGCACAAAATGATGCTCAGTTGTGATCATTATGGCTTAGAACTTAAAAGTAGACAAACCCGAGTTCATTTTTCCCCAGTAACAATGGGTTAGACGTACCAGACGCCAGAATTTCGCCAAATTAAGACTTATAAAGAGACCAGGGCCTGATGCAGCCTTAATCTTCTGTATACTACCGCAATCGCAGCGACCTTTCAGCTTACCCGAAGGTCAGCCCACACCTGAGGGCATTTCTCTAGAGTTACCCATTCACATCGTTTGTCGTTTTAGGTAAATAGAAAAAAAATGGATAGAACTTATCATCACACAGTCTCATGAGGCAGAAGCAAAATTTACTGCACAAGGAGACCTGCGTGCTAAGCAGATGACCATGGACGGCATTTTGACCAGCATAGAGCTCTCGTGTGCGACGAGCTTGATCCTGGAAGCCATCAAATATATACTGCCACGCGGGCATAATAGTATGCGAGCGTGGTGCTATCAATTTTGGTCGCCGGATTAGTCAAGAGTGTTTGAGCGTGTACACGTTTATATCAATTCCTCTTCTTTTTTGTTTAGTAAAGTTAAAATTAGTGCCTCTGGGGATATGTGGATAAAGAACAATGGAAATTTTAGATGATCATGCCCGAGGATTGGGCATGGCGAATTCAAGCCACCAGAAGGAAGTTGCAACTGGTACGAGGTGTTTACTAAACAACATAATACAAAAGGGACGGGAACGATTCTGACCGACGTTTGACTCTCGAGAGCACCAACAGAGTGCATTGTTCTTTTGGGGAAGGATTGACAACTCTGATAGATATAAAAGATATAATGGGCCATTGACCTTACAGACGATATAATCGAAAGTATGAGTGCGGCTCTTGAAGTTTTCCGACATTCTAAAATGCTAACTTTTCCTGAAATAAAAAAAAAACAGGTAGGCGTATATAGGTAGCATTTTTGTTAATGCATGGGATTGATGAAAACTCCCAGGCATATGATTCATTTGACTAAAAGGGTGAAGTTTTAAGCTAAAATTGTCTATTCTTCTTGATTTCTGCCCTGACCGCTTGAGTGGTAGAGTCCAAACGGGTGTTTTCTTGACAATACGAGAAGCTACACAGAGCGTGATTGCCTTGTTCGGTACACTCTTAGAAATGTTGCGTGTAATTAGACCAACCTCGGTATCAATATTGATTAACACACAGATAGCCTTTTACTGCCCAGCAACGGTGGCGTGGATACCAACATGGTGGTGTGGTGTGTAGTGGTGCATCTTGGGGCCAAGCGGCGGTAATTGGTTCTGTACAAATTCTCCGAGCGCAATATCGTTACGACGCTATACACACATTACTTGCTGCAACCTACAACGCTATGAGCGGAATCCACCCAGTACATTTTCTACGATATATTTGTTGTGACATGAACAGTGCAGTGACTCTAATATTCATCGAATCGTAAAAATAGCATTTCAGAAAACGTTAGTTTTCCGAAGTAATGAAAGGGAAAACTTGATTTTGTTTCCTTATGAATTGCAAAACGCCAATAGGGAGTTCTGAGGGTCTCATTTGAATCCATTGCTTTGTGGTTTGCGAAAACTCGTCCGGAACAATGCAGGAGTCGCTTTCATTTGTTGCCTTTTTTTTAAAGAACGCAAACAACCAGCACACCTTTGGTGAGATGTATATATCTTCCCAGAGATGCGAGGGAAAAGCCTGTAGTAAAGCAGTTACAGTACATACCCGGAATTATAGAGTAGGCCCTCGGGAACACGTTTCCTTGTTTCGCTTTTTAACTCAGAAACCAATGAGTGGAAATTTAAGTCCCAAAAATGTGGGCAGTGGATGCAGTAGCAGATCTACCAACCATAGAATGCATGAGGCTTGAAAGTCAACGTTATTTACAATGCCCTTCTATATACTCAACTGTTCAAATGAAAGCAGTTCGTTTCCAACACAGGCATTGTTCATAATGCTCTACACACTGCATCTGAAAGCTTACAATAATATAGACACAGTATATGTTTGTCGTTTCTACAATGACTGTTCTAAGCAAATTAATCAAAAGCCATCTGTTCTAGGAATGTCGTTTTGGCACCTAGGTCTCTTTCTGCGCGATGCGGCCACCGTTTCGTGTTACAATGTCGACTTTTAATGGCTCTAAACACATCGTGGGAAAATTCAGTTTAGCGATTAGCTTTCTTGCTAAAACAAAGTTTGTAAACATGTTTAACTACTAAACATATTTAATTTGTCGTTTAGGAATTGGCCACGCCATGTTAAGCATCTGAACATACAAAGTAAAGTTTATTGCTAAACACAGATTTTTATGTGCACAGACATTACAAGGGCACAAAAACAATACACTTCAATGAATTCTGTTTTCTGGTGTTCTTATTGAAAATCAACTAAGAAACAATGCTACACTTGCTCGGCAATCTGGTGAGCAAACACAGAGATGCAGGTCAAATGCACATCACCAAAATGCACAGGTAGAATGTACGTGTACAAACCTTCACAAGTAAAAGGAAAGGCGATGTTACATTCAGATAACTACATGTACATAAAATTGTGTTCACTTAGTAACCACGACGTGGCCTACCCTCATTTTTGTATCATCCACAGTGACCACAGAAATCGGGTTATCTGTATCAGACGGATTACTTAAGGAAAAAGAATGCACGAAAGAGTGTTTCGTAAATGCATATTACTGAGTATTATTGAATGACAGATCTCTATGGCCAATGTAGTAAACTGCTCACATTATAAGAACCTCTGAAAGCATGGTTAATACCCATAACAAAGTTATCTACTTGCTTTTTCCTTTTACGCAAGTTGGTTTTGAGTTCACCTTTTTAAATTATATATGGTAAACCGACATGGTAATAAAAGTAGCAATCCATTTCCGTCTACATGTGTATACGATATTTCATTTAGATAACATTATTACCAGTATACGGGCCAAAAGGTAACTGAGTTATTACAGCATATACGGAACTGAAAGTTCATCCCAAGCAAAATATTATTGTGTTAAAACGGAAGAAGTAAACCGCCTTGTTCTGGCTCGTTTCAGATATTTTTCTTTTCCCTATTTACAGACACAGAGATGAAAGATTCTACCTGCAAAATCACGTCAACAAATTACATTTTCCCCAAAAACTTCACAAGGTAATTTATGATTGGCCTGTTAGGCTACTACACATCCAATACAATCAGATTGCAGATAAACGATTCAATGTTGTTTTCAGATACAACACAAAAATCACTTATTTTATTTAAGTTTACAAACACGCTAAGATTTCCGAGCAAACGGCACTCCATTAGACTATTAAGTGGAAGCTCCTAAATTTGTCCCACAATGTGCCACTGAGACTCGTGCGCACTGATTTTCTTCTCAACCTCCCAAACTATAGCGGTGTTAATAGGCACATACATTATCCCAACATCTCAAAATCGACGTTTTCAGCCATGATCGAATCAAAGTGTTCATTTCTTTATTTACAAGCTCTGTTACTTTACCTTCTCTCAGCTTAGGAAACCAGTATTTCCCCTCTAAACAATTTTTTTATTCCTCACAGTACTCAGTAACTCAAGATTTCTCCAATGCTGTTGCACCGAGTCATATGCAACGCCACTCAGAACCCCACTCAGCATTACGTAGAGCTACATGTAGGTGTTTGGACACACACATATCATATTTTTCCACTGGCAAGTTAACATTGGTGCTTCGTGAATCCCAATGTTGCCCTCAAAACTGTTCATTTGCCAACATCTAAAGAAACTGCTAACATGTTTAAAACCCTAGATCCTAGTCATGGAGTAAATTCCACAAGTGTATGAATGAACAACCAAAACAGTTAGTTGGTTTACAGTTTTAAGGTGTGATCCTTCTCAATAGAATTACACCTATTCGGCAAAAGGAGACCAGGACACTTGAGATTCTAAATTTATTTCATGCTAAAATCCACATGGGATCTCGTTCGTCAAAAACAAAACCAAAATAACTTAAAGAAAAATCGGACAAGATAAAGCAAAAACAACCCAAACCAAAGCTTTAAAGGTGCCATTCTCAATTGATTAACAAAAGCTGAACCGAAAACCAAAATCATTAAAACTTTCTTAGCAGTACAAAAGGCACTTTTAATTCAGTCTAACTATTCTGAACAGCTGTACAGCAGTAGTTCAACAATTAAGGCAATATTTCGCATGCTATGGCACAAAGGAATCTTTGGTACAGAATTTTCTTTCGAGGAAAATGCAGTGGGTGTGCCATTCAGAAATTGGATATTTTCAGAAAGGGAATCAGCAGTTGTTCTAATAAAGCAGCATTCTCTAGCATGGATAACTAATAATAAGGTTAAAGCAGAATCCCTTTTATGGTATGTTATGACACAGTAAAGTCAACCTCAACTGCAATCTTTGATCAAAAACTTAGTTGAAAGTAGGAATATTTCAAAACAAGAAGTCAAGACTAGAATACATACACACCTATACCACCCCAGATGTAATCAAACTCTGGCATTGTAGTGGATACTCTAATGGTTCGTTGAGCACATGGAAAGTCCAGCAAAGACTTCTCTGGAATTGAATGCCAATTCTGATCACAAAAGCAAATGAAAGCAATAATTTTCATGCACATACTTTCATTTGCATGTCTCACTAATAAATGAACCTATTACAAATTTGATGTCAGGCTTTGCTTACATGTGCACTTTCCCATAGCAGTAAGGTGCGACGTGATCCATCGTGCCCCATATAGAAAGCACACATGTATACAAAGTGTGGCATCATGTTTTGGGTCTATTCCAAACATGTAATGGTGGCAATATCCACTGCAACAGAAATTGGTTGTAGATGCAGTCACCGCTGATAGCAAGCATGAACCTGTGCATCCATGTGGTTTGTCCCTATCAATAGAGTGTTGTTGCCTTGTAAAAACATGCCATCTCCTGTTGCTGTACGGTGAAAATGTTTTCCATATTCGTTCACTGGATATTCAGCGGTATCAAATGTCCCAGTAATGGATGAAAGGAGCAGATTTATGGGATTAAAGTGACTTTCAGAAAACTAGCACGCTTAAAATACTTAAAACCAAAGCTTCCTATTCAGAGCAAAACATATATTGGGCATCAAAAAGTGAAAAAAAAAGAAAAAGAGGGCTGAATTACAGTTGTACATGTAGCTGTATGAGATTAATTTCTACTCTTCCAACCACAGCAATTTTCATTTTCCAGCTCTCAAACTAGCTGTTCAAAAGTACAATTAAAATAGCAAGCAAATAATGTGAGGCATACAATAATTAACTGCTGTAACATTTGTCCTAGTATGATGAAGGCCAAACTAATTTGGACTTGGCTGGATTACTTTAATCTAACTTCATGGTCTCACTCATCAAGTTGTCCAACTCGATCAGGTGAGTGAACTTGTTGCCAGTTGCAGTGGCAGCAGATGCTGCCCGACCCGCATACCTAGGAAAAAATAATTTTTAAGTAAGTAGTTTAGACAGCTAGAAAAGCCCAACTTGAAAGCTTTCATTTTATTTAACAGTGTAGCACGACAACTGAAATTAGAAAAGGTTCTGCTGAATCTGTAAATTGCACTTGAAAGTTTGACCTCTGTGCCTGATCTGGCAGCTCCAACTGAGAGAATGGAAATTGCACCACAGTTTCAAGATGCATCTTGACAAACTTAAAGCCAGTGAAACCAAATCTAATGGCCACTGGCAAAAAGAGGTATGATTGGAACACTCAGCAGGAGAGAAAAAAGGCATAACACACTGCCTTGGCTTCTAGCCAATGTCTTGGGTGCACACTGCGAAAACATTTGAAAGTCTCAAACCAGGATTTTATCAAGCTCCTAGGGAGCCATCTCAAAAGCCATCAGGGAAAACTTGTGTATATGTTGTCGGTAAAAGTTGCAGGATTCTTGGCAGCTCCCCAATCTTCCTGCAATTAGATAAATACTTTGTTTACACATTCCCTCCACTGTGTTTGGGCCAGGCTAGCTAGTTTAGGGCAGAGTAGAAAAATGCAAGAAAGCCGACCGATATGTTGAGACTAAGTTTTCAGCTAGCTCCAATCCAAGTAATGAACTCAGTAGGGTTCTGTGGACCTACATGATGTAGTCCGAAATGTTCTCTCATTCATGCACTGATAGTAACTCTAGAGTTAGTGTTACGGTGGAGATAAGTATCCACGGAAGAGTTCCCTACCACTCTATCCTATGTGGATTATACATCAAAAGGGGGTCATCCATGAAGAGAGGGGGCAATTAGACTGAGGGCTACCTTCAAAGATACATTTAGCTAGCTCCATCTAAAACAGATGTGATTTTAACGCAACATTAATAGCTTCACCTGCATAGTTATGTCCAGAGCTACTCAGGACAAATTATAGCCCCTAAAGTTTGTGGAATTCACTGCACTTCTAGTTCAGCTAGGTTTGTTACAACCTAACTCCAGTGTTTACTGACATTTAAATGTAGCTGGCCTTGCCAATCTTGACACAACTGGCCACTATTTGTCTCATTTTGTGTAATGGAAGCCTTTTTATTAAATATTCACTGATTTTACACTTTCAAATCGTCTGTAATCATTTGATTTGTTTTTACGTAACATTCAAAACAATCAGCTTGGGGGGGGGTGAAAATCGAATGCGAGTCTATGCAAACCTTGAAACCAAAAAGAGTGTGTCCCCTGACTGGTCCAACTCCAGGGAGGAAATTTAGGGATATCTCGGATGTAACTTTCAGTCCATTTACTACATATGAACATACATGTATATGATGCAGAACATGTATGTTGGGAATCTCTGCCGTGTAGACATGTATAAAGCATAGCGGATAGGGTGAAAGGTAAACCTTCCTTGTAACTCTCTAGCTCCAGAGTTACAATCACTGAATGAATGGGAACATATTTTGAACTACATGTACATTACTTATCCTCACAGAACATCCACTGAGTACATTGACTAGACTGGAGCTTGCTGTTAATTTGCCCTCAGTAAAAAAAGGGGCTAGAATTGGGGCTTACTAGCTCTGGAGACAGCTAGGGGGGCGTAAGTTTGGTTCAAATGACAACTGCTTTATGTGGAGCTACATGTACATGTATGTCCACAGATACAAGTAACACTCTGTCTGAACTACCCCATATCTTTATGATAGCGCAATTCAAGAAACTGTTACCACGTGCTACATACAATATCTGGAGGTACATGTACATAAGTGGTTTACTCGGAACTAGTTAAGAGAGTTTCACAGTGTAAATATCATTTAATGATGGCTTGATTTTCTTCTGCATTAGTTTCTCTTAGCTTTGCTTATTATTAGAATGTGCATTGAAATAATAAGAGCCACATACCTGGTACATGTACATACTGATTGAAATGAACATGTACACTGTATATATGAATGTAGTCTCCACAACTGACCTTTGTACTTGAAAAGCTGCTGAGATTGTATTCATGGTTCTGATACATGTAAATCTGGTGTGAACATGTAACTGTGTAAACTTTACCGCTGCTTGACAAAACTGAACCTGGACTGCTAGATTAAAAACATGGAGCTGGAACCGTGAGTTGAACTTTACCAAATTGCTGCATTCCAGTATTGTAGTCGAGTATTTTTTGAGTACCAATTTCACCGCCAAATTTTGAACTGGTCAGGTGTGAACAAAGTTGAAGAGCATGAACGTTGGATGGTAACATGCACAAAACTACCGATGATCTAAAACTATAACAGTCTTTTAAAAATTATGTTTTAAAGACAAAAGCAATTGGGAGTACTTTTCCTGTAATGGTATTTTCTACAAAACTCTGTTACCACCATGTTACCATCCACTCTCCATGTTCTTCAGCTTTGTTCACACCTAACTAGTTCAATTTTTAGCAGTGAAATGGATAAGTACATGTAGGCCTGGATCAAGTACCGTAAAAACTACAATGGGGAGAACACTAAATTTTTTCCCTCTCTGACCATGGCGACTGATTAAAAGGCCAAGTTCAGACTAAGGTGCACTTAAGTGCAATAGGTCACTCTCCTTGAAACCACTATCAACTCTTTGTGGAGCCACCTGTTGTAAGCTCTCTGTTCATTATGGAAAGAGTTGTTCACAGTAGACAAGCTGTGAATGAAAATTCCCTAGGAACGCATCCAGGACAAATGCAGAGCTTCTTGTGGATAAAGTGAATGGCCCCAACCACAATTTGTCCCCAGTGAATTTTGAGCCGTTTCCTGAGCCTGCTTATTTGTTTCCAAGTCAAGTTTCACATCCTATATCCAAGATATCACAAGTGCTCTGGATGTGTCATGCAAAGTCAAGAGACATGGACCTCTGTGAGAGGTAACAGTCAATATGCCAATTCACTCAGATTCACTGGATTAAACCTAAGCGGACTACTCACGTGCAGCGTCGTTTCCAGTTACTCGCTGTGTGGATGCGTGCCTGGACATAGTTCCACGCCCCCATGTTCTTGTGTTCCTCCTGGGACCACTGGATTTTGGCATTGGGATACTTGTTTAGCTCCTCAATGATCAGATCATATGGGAACGGTGAAATCTAAGCAAGTCAACACAGTATAAGTGTTGAATTGTTACAATGGCTTTCACTTTAACTGATAAAATTTGACATAAGAGGCAAGCACATCATTACAATTCTTTCGAAACAAAAGTGCTTTTTGACTATGCATTGCAAACAAATTTGCTTCAAACACATATTGGGAATGGGAAAGGGGAGCTTCACAAGTGTGCAGCACTTTACTCCTAAGATTGGTCACCAGTGTTTTGCATCAGAATAATTTGGGACAAAGACATGTAACAGTTATTTTGAAACCGTATACCAGGGTCTGGGGTATTTAGAGCAAGCGGATTACCACCGGGGACAAAAGCTCTCCACCACCGCAGTGATGAGCCACATAGCACCGCTGCATGCTAATCTGGCCCCTATTGAAAAGAGGTCAGCAGTGCACTGAGCCAGGTTTGTGAACAAAAGACAGTTGTATAACACCGCACAATCTGGGCTCTGTTTACAAGGCTGCAGGCCTGGCTGAAATATTCGGTCGTCAATGAAGGTCACCTGTCAACTTAGAGTAGTGCCTAAAGATTACTCCGTGCGGCTATAAATGACTGTTAAATGGAATGATGATTTGTTGAAGGATTTTGAAAACGGAAAAATGATAGTCATGCCGGCCCAGCATCCTCAACGTTGAAAAATGGTTAGAAGTGGTTAAAGTTTGACTAACTCAGAACAGTTGGCAGGCATGCACTAGGCGTTCAGAGCCAATAGTGCTCCTCTGCAACCCTAACCTTTCTGTTTGTTACCAGAGGGGGGGGGGAAACTTGTGCAACTAGGTGGATACCTGTTCCAATCTAGTGATGGCAATATCAGCATTGAGACCCTTCTTCTCCCTCTCTTTCACCAGGTCATAGTACACTTTCCCTGAGCACAGTACCACCTTGCGGACATTACTGGGATTCTGAGTGGCCACTCCATCCTCCGGGATAACACGCTTGAACATTGTTCCTGAAACAAAACCCAAGCTTTCAATGATGCCGTTTGGTGAAATTCATTTGTTTGTGATACACTATAGAAATTTATTATGCAACCCAAAGTCAAGTGATTTTCCAAGGCAGTCGGACAACTCATCTGGCAACAAGAATTAGAAACCCACATTTCATAGTGTGACAATGTTTCCATTGATGTCCAAGCATGCACTGAACACCTCTACACTTTACAAAAGTTCGTGTGAGTTTCAAGTTAAAGGGCATGTGTAACACACAGGAGTGTGATGCTAGCTCAATAATGTCTTTTACCAGATAAGTCTATTTAATAACAAATACCCCATTGAAATAACTGTTTTCATAGCCATCTGCTTAGACAGGGATTTTTCAAAAGATCTGAGATGTGAAGCATAACCCTGATAGCCTGAGTAAGGGACCAGCAGGGTTTATAACTAGTAAAATGAGTTCAAACAATCAATGAACATTACCTTCGATCATATCATCAAAAGATGACTTGGCATCAGGATGACGGAGAAGACTTTTTGGTGTAAAGACGATGAGCTGAGAAGAGAACATAGATCCATCAGATCAGTAATATAATCATGTCTTTCTGTGTGGTGAAATGGACACAGAACAGTTGCACATGTCGACTCACCGGTTTCCGGAAGGGCAACATGATCTGCCTGCGCAGAATGTGGAACATATTGGCTGGTGTGGTGCAGTTGGCAATCTGCCAATTGCAGTCGTACAGCTGATTCACAACAAAGTCATCATTCAGGGCCTACATACATGTATGCAACAAATCACCATTACACTACTATGAAACACAGTTATTCCAATGACAATGTGACAGTTCTATAAAAAAAAGAACTTCCTTAGTTCCTTGGGTACCATCGGAAGAAGCCTCCATACCACCAGACAAAGCAATTTCTGTTATGCAAAAGATTCATTATGAAAATACTTGAAATTCACTAAGATTTGCAACTTCACAGATACTTAGTAACACAGCATCCTGTAAATAAAAAAAAATGCATTTAAACTTTTTGTTGTTCCTACTTTTCAAACGTTTGCTGATTGTTTTTGGTAATATTAGATTTTCGCTTCTTTTACAAGACTCCATATGGGAAGTCTAGTTATAAGCATGATATTTTCTTTATCCAGACATTTGAATTCTCACTGGTATAACATCAGGGTCGTCGTTGCTCATCTGCAGGAAACGCTCAATGCGAGCACTAGAATGCTCTGGTCCCTGTCCAGAGGAAAAAGTGAGACATGAAATGGCAATATGCCTTAATGAAATGTTACTCCTCTGCAGCAAAGAGTTCCGTGTATGTAATCTGGAACCGGTTCACTGAACATTCACTTGTAATGGAGATCATGCTTCATGCATAACATCCGGATCTGCCATTAATTTTGTTTTGTACGAGCGCTTTGAGTTGATGATTTTTTGGTATTGAATTATTGTATTTACTTTTTGCTTAGCAATGGCTGTTTTGTTAGTGATTATACAAATGAAAGTCGCATGTGTCATTTCTTAAAGACTCTAAATGGGAAAAACACAGGAAGAGCTTTCAAATACTGCGTATATTTGTGCAGGTGAGTGTACTGTAGAGGGTAGCCGACATGTTTACTATAGTGTGATCCAATTACTATACCAAGCAGAACTCTGACCTTGATTACATAATCACTTCTTTCACCACTTGTCTGACATTGGAATCTACAGGGAAGTGGACATCTATTGAGTTATGGTCCACACAAACAAGACTGTTCATGCTGAATTGAATAATTGAATTGTGAAATGAAAGTGTGCAAGCAATTTCTGACAATATAAGTAAAACTGCACTGTACATGTACTTGGAGGTAGTTTACCAGTGATCGTCTGATACATTTTCTAAATTGTATACCAATGCAAAAAGTGCCCTCAAGTCATACTAATGTTCATGTTCTTGCCACACAAGGGCCACACAGTGCAAGAAGGTCACGCGAGAGCAAATCTGCTCTTAAAATAGGATTTACAGCAGTTTATTTAAATCTGACTTAATTATGATGGTTGAACTACATGTAGTCTAGTCAACTATTTGGTACCAACATGCAGGAAGCTTTGTTACATTGATAATTATTAACAGTCACACCTATCAATATGCACAAAAGAAAGACAGGACTAAGAGCTGTTATGACAATGTTTGACTGTATTTTGACTACAGATGGTCCACATATTACTATTGGAGTGTACTGGCAGGTATTGGTCTTAAAAATCAATCTACATGTATAATCAATCCATAGTAGTAAAATGGTTCTTGATTAAACATTGGTTAGGTTTGAATGGTATTTGACAAGAATACCAGTGATGCATCCAGTTTTCAACCTTTTATCAAGAAAACCTCCATTTACTGAAGTGGGTTTTTGCTCCTGGCCTATTTCAGCCTACAACAGCGAAAATGGAAATGGTGAGTCCAACCTTATTCCCTCATACTTCTCTGAAGCATCTGCTCACCAACCAGAGCCAATCCTCAACCTGCCCCCGAGAGGGATATGGTGGATACTTGTGTCTTACCATGCCTTCATATCCGTGAGGGAGCAACATGACAATGCCGCTCTGGCGACACCACTTTGCCTGTCCACTGGATATGAACTGGTCAATGATGCATTGGGCATTGTTGTGGAAGTCACCAAACTGAGCCTCCCAGATGACAAGCGAATGGGGGTTGGTCATGGAGAAACCCAGCTCAAATCCTAAAAGCAAAAGTAATATAAGGGTATCAAAAAATTACGAAGCAAGTATACAGTGAATAGCTATCCTAAAAAAAAGTATCAACTAGAGGTGGTGGTTGTTACAGCAACAACCACAGAACACAACCACATTCCTGAAACTGTGATGTGTATGTAGGAGTTACCAGATTATATGTACAGTAAATGTATTATTTATTTATTTTTCCTTTGTGTTTATTCAGCCCTATGATTCCTTTCTAGAGTGATACCATTACTCCAACTTTTTTTCCCATCCCTTCAATCCCTTTGTTGGCCCTCACGTCTCAACTAATCAACTTTTTATTCTGTTTCCTTTGACCTTTGCTCTCTTTGGTCTCCCCAGTATTTATCCCTTGTGTTTTGTCCCCCTTGCCTCCATTCCTTGTTCCCACACCCATGTTCCATTTACATGTGCTGTTCATCCTTTTACCTTTCCCTCCTTCCCTCTCTATCGCCCCCATCCCCTTCCTTTTGTGTCTCTCTATGGAGCCCTGTTTGTCTGTCCATGCATATCTCACTCTTCTTCAGTACTGGTGTTTTAAGACTTTGCCAAGTTTAGGATGTTTTCATTTTTATAATTTTTAAGGTTATTTGTATAATTTATTTATTTGTACATTATTTAATTCAGAGATTTTATCTATTTCTCATGGATGCCTGTAAGTGGCGGGTAACTGCTATTGGTCATCAGAAATAAATAAATAAATAAATAATGATCAAACATCATGAAGTTATCAAAATGGTGACTTGAAAACATGAACAAAGTCAATGGGCTAAACTAAATATTGAAAAATCAATAATAAATCAGATGATGACGTCATCATGACATCATTTGTTTAATGTTTAGAATATTTCTTGTATCAGGATCTTTTCTGCCTATCACCTTGATTAAGATGGAACAATGAGAAATTGACAAAATGGTGGCTGGAAATCACGTACAAAGTCAAAGGGCTAACCAACATATACAGAAAAAATGCTCCTTTAAGTTCATGTCACGTGATTTACACTTAAACTGAAAACAAATTATGAAATATTATTTCATATGTTGACTCTTGGGAATATTTCAACTCGAATAACAGAGCGTAAAATATACAATTTCTCTTTCGTTCTCATAGTAATCTTGGGCCAAAGTTCAAGACTACTCAGTCATTAGTGTTTAGTAGAAAAACGTGTACAAAACCTATGGAGAAAAACTGCAGCTTTAATCTCATGTCACATGACCCCCAATGATGTCATTTTGATGATTCTGTCCTGGGACCCTCTGTCCATGGCAGACTACAAGTGTACATAAATGGAATAAGGCTGACTGACCAGAATGCCAAAGACTGGCTGTCGAAAAACGCTTACGAAACACATGGGGGGAAATTAATGATCCAAAAATCATTATAAAAATAGGTGATGACGTCATCATCACATCACAAATTAAGCATAACTCTTTATCAGGGTTTTTGTTGGCTGTAACTTTGATGACGATCTGACATCAAGAAGTTACCAAAATGGTGGCTTCAAAATGTGTACAAAGTCAATGGGCTGAAATAAATGTTGATAAATCAGTAATAAATCAAATGATGACGTCATCTCGATGTCCTCCATTTAGAACAATTGTTGTATCAGGGTCTTTGTTGGGTATCACTTTGCGGTAAACAAAATGGTGGCCTGAAAACATGCACAAAGTCAATGGGTTAAAAACACATGGAGAAAAACTGCTCTTTTGAGTTGCTGCCACATGATTTGCGTTTAAACAAAAGGGAAAATTTAGCTGATTTCTCATTTGTTCAGGTAGTAATTCTCAGTCGAAGTTGAGGACTACTCACGCATTAAGCTCGATGATAGTGTGTAATAAAAAAGTGTGTACAAACACTATGGCAAAATATTAAATATTCAAAATTCAACAATAATTCAAGTGATGACGTCATCATGATGAAGTTGTTAGAGGATCATCCTTGGATGATTGTCTGAAGGTCCGCCAAGTTTGAAGTCGATCGGGTGTATGAAACTATCAAAGTCCTATGGGACAAGAAAACGTGTACAAACTCTATGGGAAAAGGCTGAAAAAAGAAACAAGAGGTCATCTGTCTGTTTGCAAACAGAAGAAGGCTTTTATGCATTCTTTTGTACATTTGAACAACTAAGGCATCATCACATCAAGTCATTTTTCATATGTAACAACTCTCTTTCAAGTTATCTGCAAAGTTTCAACCTGATAGAACATGTTGTTCAGGAGATACAGGGCTTTAAAGTGTGCACCTTTATTTTCAGGTAACTTGTCTCCTGATGACGTCATCATCACACAAGGTCAATATTTTTTTAAAGCAATCCCTTTTCATGATATCTGCAAGATTTGAACCCTATAGGATATCTACTTCAGGAGATATAGGGCCTTAAAGGTTACACCCGTAATGTCACGTGACTTGTCTCCTGATGACATCATCATCACATAAGGTCAATATACCTCTAAAGGACTCCCTTTTCAAGACACCTGCAAGATTTGAACCCAATCAGAAATGTACTTCAGGAGATATAGGGCTTTGAAGAGTGCACCCTTAATGTCACATGACTTGTCTGCTGATGACATCATTATCACATAAGGTCAATATAACTCTAAAGCACTCTCTTTTCAAGAGAGCTGAAAAAATTTAAACCAAATTGGATATACACTTCAGGAGATATAGTACTTTAAATGAGGCACCATTTAATGTCACGTGACTAGTCTACTGATGGCATTGTTGTCACATGAGGTCAATTTCCCTTTGTAAACATTCCCTTCCTAACTGCCTGCAAGGTTTCAACCCACTAAGACATGTACAATACAATATGCAATACAAAACATTATAATTATCATGGAAAAGGCACAGATTAGATATCTTAAACATTTGTCCCTTTTGGCGTTCCATACAATGCGATCTGCTCTAGGCAGCATGTGGTCGGCATTTTGCCACGTCCCGACTATAATGCCCTACGCACTGTGCGCCGTCTATGTTGCAGGCAGATATTGGGCGTCCACACACACAGTAGCATATGCACAGCATACTAATGGGGTTTTCGAGTTGGCAATTTATATTTTAGGGGATTTTTGTCTGCAGCGCTTCACGTGCGTGAAAAAGTACACCAGTTATGCACTTCATGCAGCTGACTCCAATGTTTTAGCTGTCATCTCGTGCACAATTGACGCTTGTATCGCTTATGGTTGATTTTTTACCGAATTTTGAAGAATAAAGACATTTTTATTGTAACTTCCGGTCTGATGACGTCATCAGCCCCAAACTTCACACACATGTTGACTGGGTAAAGATGGTCATCTATATCAATTTTCAGGTGATTCAGAAAAAACGTGTACAAAACAAATGGGCTTTAGAGCAGAAGAAAAAGGAAGAAGCAAAAAAAAAACCAGGAAAAAAAAAGAATGCCTTTTTCACAAATTGCAAAAAAGCCAACTAGAGGTCTCTGTCTGTGTAACAGAACAGAGGGCTTTTTCGGTTAATTCAAGTCGTTTACTATAAACAAGACAGTTTCAGGCTCTTACGTCATACTTACATCAATATTTCGGCATAATATTTTTATGTGGTCTTTGCTTGGTATAACTTTGATGACGTTGAAAGTTTGCTCACAGACCAAAAATTGTGCCTTCAAAACTTTTAAAACGTCTACTGGACGGTACAAAGAATTGAAAAATCAATAATGAATCACTGTATTACTTTACAATCTTTTGATAAGGGCTGTTACTTGATGACACTTTGGTGAATATTCAGTTTTGCAAAATTGCCAAAATAGTGTTTTGAAAATAAATACAAAGTTAAAGGGACGAAATAAGTGTCTGAAAAATCAATAATAAATTACTTGATGATGTCATCATGACGTCATCCATTTGCAATATCACTTTGTCCACGATCAAACATCGCAAAGTTACCAAAATTGTGGCTCGAAAACGTGTACCAAGTCAATGGGCCATAAACTCGTCTGCAGAAATACTGCTCCTTTAAGTTCACGTCACGTGATTTTCCCTTAACCTGAACAATTTTTACGAAATATTACTTCATATTTGCAATCTTAGCCATAATTCAAATAATATAACTGAACGTAAAGTACCCGATTTCTCTTTCGTTCTTATAGTAATCTTCAGCCAGGTAAAGGAGTACTTGTTCACTTGTGTTAATTAGAGAAATGAATACAAAACATATGGGGAAAAATATCATTACTTTCGATCTGATGAGGTCATCGGCCCCAAATTTCACACATGTGTTGACTGGGTGAAGATGATCATACACGTCTATTTTCAGGCGATTTGAACAAACTTCGCCACAGACAGCTAGTCAAAATTCGTTTTTCAGAATTTTTAACCTGTTGCTAGAAGGCCCTCGATAATTACATGACGTCATCAGTACATGATTTGAATAATAATATACCCCCATTGGCTAACATCGTTGAAAGCAAGTTGATACCTATTACCACTTTTAAACAATAATCCCACTTCCGGTTTCGACCGGAAGTAAGGGTCACATGATTTGACCCACACGAGATGAAATGAAGACCCAATTTTACCTTGGCACTTGCCACAAACAGAATGTTGCGGGAAGCCAGGGATACTTTTACATGTATATTAATAATATGTATATTATGGATTTTAAAATAATTAACATATATTAGAATATTCAAAAGTTAATAATAAATCACTTGATGATGTCATTGTGACGTAATTATTTGGGTATTATCTTTGCCCTTAGGTTTCCTTGGTGTAACTTTGATGACATTTGAATATTGTTGAACAACCAAAATGTTGCCTTGAAAACCTGTGCAAAGTCATTGGGCTGAAATAAATATTGAAAAAATCAATAATAAATCACTTGACGTCATCATGACGTGATTGTTCAAGGACCATCTGTGCATCCTTCATTGGTACAAGTGTGATGAAGATCCAAAGTTGCAAAAGCACTAAAGTCGTGTAGAGAATAAATGTGCACAAAACAAATCGCCTTTTGAGCAGAAGAAGAAAAAGGAATAAAAAAAAAAACACAAGGAATGGCTTGCGAAAAAGCCCCAAAACAGAACAAAAATAATGCCTTTTTCGCAAAATTGCAAAAAAAGCCAACGAGAGCTTCTATGTCTGTTTGCTTTTTTGCATTTCTGAGCTTTTGAATGAAAATGTAATCATCATGATTGCATATCTGCAAAGTTTCAACCCACTGGGACATACTTTTGGAGATGTAGGGCTTTAAAGGATGCACCTTTCATGTCACGTGACTTGTCAACTGATGTTGTCATCCTTCCATGGGGTCAATTTTCGTGTATCACACATCCCCCTCTAGATATCTGCAAAGTTTCATCTCAATGGGATAATTACTCCAGAAGATATAGGGATTCAAAGTTTGCATCATTAAATGCCCTGTCATGTGACACCTGATGATGTCATGATCACAATTTTCTTGACGGACCCTCTCTAGCTGGTGGACGAAGAGTTAATTGCACCTAATATATTTGGTCACATCGATAAAAATGCCGAAGTCTGGCTCTTGAAAAATGTGAACAAACCTATGGGGAAAACTTAAATACTACAAAATGCATAGAAATGAGGTGATGATGTCATTATGACGTCATGCTTCCGGGCACATCTTTACTACACTGTCTTTGCATGAGGCAACTTTGATGAAGATTGAACCTTGCAAAGGGTCTAAAGTGCTGTGTAGAAAAACTGTACAAAAGAAACAGGATTTTTGGTGAATAACCACAAGAAGAAACAAAATCTTGACAAAAAGAAAACCCTTTTCACAAAATGCGAAAAAGCCAACAAAAAAAAAGAAAAAACAGCTAAAAAGCATCAGGTGAATGGATATCTTCAAAAAACTTAACAGCACCGTAGCCAAGTGATAATCGAGTGCACACATTTTGTGAGCTGGTATGCCAAATTCCAGATATTTTGTTTTCAATACACTTTGTATCATGCTTGTATGCTTTCCGCAAGGTGGTAATATTTTGCCATCTTGAAATGTACTCACCTAAGACGGCAAATTCGGAGAGGGAGCTGTTGCAGACTGTGTAGTGGGCTTGATCTGGGTACAGGTTGTTCAGAGGAGACAGGTACTTTTTGTCAACATTCTGGTCATGGAGAACATGATGTCGGTGACTATGGTGAAGAACAGATTAAAAACTAACCTCAAAAACCAAAAGAATAGACAAACCCAGAAGCATACTGTTTTAAAGAATTGACAAACCTAGAAGCATACTGTTTTAACGAATTGACAAAAATAGAAACATACTGTTTTAAAACTAAAAAGTGTGAATATTTGTATCCAAGGAGAAGAAACCACTGTTCTGTGGGAGGTAGGAGTACCATCTTGCAAAAAATCATTTTCCTACATTAAGGATTTGAAAAACTTAACACAAAATAATTCATTCTCAACACCTGGTTATATCTTTAGTTAATAAGTTTTTTGTATTTTTAAGCCTGTTGGGCTCTCTAAATATATTAAAGCTCATAACAATATATCACAGTTTAATAATTACGAGAATGAGGACTATGGATGAGTCTTAAGATCTACTGGTTTTCAATCTCTGACTTAAAGGTTTCTCGTAAGTTTGTAACAGTTGGGGGGTTTCTTGAAACTTCCATGTTCGTGGCTTTGATGTGCCAGGTTGGTTTACAGTTGCTAATATATAAACAAGAGGCAGAACCAATGATGCCTGCTGAAAAGCATAGATACTAGATATACTGTATATTAATCTGGATCTGTATTGACGATGTTAATGTTATACTAGGCTTGATCTGTGGCATGGTACGGGTTCATTGAATACGTTTCATTAACACAGGTAACTACAAGACCATAACGTGAGAGAGAGGGTGCATGCATGTCCAAACGTACATGTTTACCACCTCCTCACACGATGAGCCCAAAACCACCATTTGCATAAAAACACTGGAGTCTTCTAGTCTTTTTTCAGGAGAGTGGGTGGTGAAAAGAGAGACATCTTTGGCCAGTACCTGAAGGTTCCTCTCTCAACGTCCTGCCCACTCAGTCTGACATGGATGCCATCTTTCAGCAAGGACCCAAAGGCTAGAGCCTCACCTAAAGCCCAGTCCACAGCGCGGTTCTTCACCATGTCCAAGCGACTACGCTGGACACGCTTCAAACCTGAAAAACAAATCCTTTCAACTTTACATCACACAGACCAAATGACATTTATTCTTGAATGATGATGTCCTCAAATGAAATTGACCAAGTTTATAAGCACACTATGGGATTCCATGCTGAATGTGAATGATGGAAATATTTGCATGAAAGATATTAATACAACAATGAGCAATTACAAAAACAATAAATTAAGACTAGCAGAGCTCCAACAACTATTTGGCACATGGCTACATACTATGTGCCTGTAGTTTATTCTGCCATCATAAATCATCACTGTTAAAGGGAGCTATCTCCAGACAAACAGCTATCTCTAAACGAACTACAAGGAAGGTCTTGGATATTGGTCTGGGGCAGCAACAGCCTTGTTCCCAATGGACTTTCTGATTGACTTGCCATGCAGGGTTGTAGCTAGGCAAACTTGAGTGCCAGCTAATTTCATGGCTGGGTGTCCAGGGGCCCACCCAAGGGCCCTGGTGGGATGCAAGGGCAACACCCTGCTGGGGTGAGAGGGCTGGGTTGGTTTTACCCTTTTAGAACAGGGAACATGTACCGTAGGAGGGCCTATCTTCATTTAGTTTTAGGCTATTTATGATGATTTTTAAGCATCAATCATAAAAGAATTTAATTCAAATCACACATTTATGGCTTTTTAAAGTATCCAAATACACTTATTGCGTTGGTGATTGCAAAATATGATGAATGTTATAATGTACATGAAATAAAATGGGACTAAATTTTTAGTGTCTGTGTTATTTTTTATGAAGATGCGTGCCATCGATACCTTACGACTACAGTCATTTTCCTACACATGTTCATGTAGTTCCAGATCCAAAAAAATTGTTCAGTCAGATTTGAGGCTACAAAACTCCTCAAATTCCAGTGAAATATGGTCAGTAGTCCACCTTGAGTGACATACTACAAAATTTCAAAATCCTCCCCCACAATAGTGAGGGAGAGTCTGCTAGGGAATACCTACCCAAACAGTCACTATACCGGTATCTGCAAATTTCCTTTGTGCCTTATTTCATATGCTAAAACTTGAATCAACTGTAGTGCGTCCTCTATTATCACAATACATTGCGGCACTGCCACCATGTTCGTCCGTCTTTTCTGGAGCCCAAGATCCAAGCCGGATGAGAAGGACGGGAGGGCACGACTGTTTGGTAGGTATTTGCTAGCAGACTCTCCAACACTACTGTGGGGGAGGAGTCGACTGTGCTCATCCTACCCAAATAGTCAATATTTGCAGAGTAGCACCATTCTCTAGAGGAGGGTTGGCAAGGAGGCACTGAAAATGACGAAGACCGTGTGGAATGATGAGGACCACCAAAGAAGGAAGGCCTTAAAATAGAGCTGGAGGTGGTTCACCCAGTATACTGTAGGTCCTAATGGTCTCAGTGAAGAGGCGAATATTGTCTCGCAATGAAAGGACTCATTGCAAGGCTTTATTCAAGTAGCAAGATGATAGTGTTTTCCAGCATGCTGCCCTTCCAAAAGGACACTGCTGAAGGATGTCTACTCTAACATTATGAATTGTGATAGGGCCATCAGGTTTTTGATCAGCCATTCGGAACAGGTAAACTGAATGGCTGAGGAAACCCAACTAGCGATATGTGTCTCTGATTACTGTTTGATGAGGTTTATCAGTGGGCTGAATTTGAATAGGACTTTGTGCAGAAGCCTAGGGCTGGGATGAAAAAGATGCCATGGTGTTACCATCTGATGAGACCATCTGTGATGGATACAATCAGCAATCTACTGCTCCGGAACAAAATGGTAACTTTTAAGTAGAAAGGCCAGCTTCCCCGAGGTGTTGGATGATGAAGCCTCAATGAGACGCTTGGGAGGGAAGACCTTTGAAGAGCTGAAGGACATGAGACAGGTCCCAAATGGGAATGTGCTGTCTTGAAGGGGAACGCTCAATGAACATGCCAAGAGGAGGGTACCTGAGGGTAATGTTGTCTGAAGGAGGGCAGTCAACAGGGGGAACCACAGTGGATAGCTCTGACAAGAGAACAGTACTTGTATATGAATGTTAACTGCAGTTCTGAGTAAAGTACGTATGAGAAAGAAAGTTGGCTACTGCGGTTCAAGGCGCCTCTGAGGGAGCCGCACAAAGACCAACACACCATGACATAGAAAGTTGTTATCTGTTGGTGCAGACTTATAGTAGCAGCCTGACTAATCAGGGCACCAGGGCTGGTGAAGCAAGAGCTGAGCGGAGCGAAGAGAAGACTATAGCAACACTCTTGAACATCTCATACAGAACTGCTAGGATGAAGGGTAGGTACGTAGGCAAGTAACCCTTTCAAGCTGAAAGGGAGGACGTCTGTTGCCCAGGCTTATGTATGTGTGTATGTGGTGCAGAACATCAGCGGTCAAGTGTTCTCTGTCATGGACAAAAGTCAATGTGTGAAATTTCGAATGCCTGGAGGATTAACTCAGCCATGTTGCAATGCAGAGTCTGCTCCGTCAGGTGAATCTTTCTGTGAGTGCACATCTGCAATAGAGTTGTAATGTTGGCTGCCAGGATATGGGTTGCCTTCAGGTCAATCCCAGAGTCCAACGCCCTGTGGAAGTGACGTATTGCACTGAAGGTTGCCTGTAGTTCCAGAATGTTGAAGAGACTGTCCAATAACGGAGGCACTCCTGTCCCTTAGACCTGAAAAGTCTGGAAGGGAAGCATCCCATGCAAATTGAGACAGATTGGTAGAAAATTGACACCTACATGTAAGGATCTATCTTTGGGAGAGGGAGGTCGTGAATCAGATGGTTCTTTATCAGCTGCCAGCGAAGGTGTGACTGGATGAGGTCCATTATGAAAACTGGGAGGTTGATCAGGTCACAATTTTACCAGAAGAATGCCAGTAAATGGACTGGGGGGGCCTCATTATGAAGATGATGAAGAGGTACCAGGTCCACCAGGCTCGTCATCAGGCCAAGGAACTGTTGTGTTTGTGTGCCGGAGCCCTCAGAGGGGTCGAGGATCACACCTAGATAAATCGGGGCATGAATAGGGACTGACCTTGATTATCCCTGAGTGATGACAAACTGCAGATGGCAAACTCTTAAGTAAGGCTAGTGTCAGCTGAAGCCTTTTCCCGAGAACTGTCTACGCTGAGTCAGCTGTCAAATATCCAAATGTCGAGATGACTATGGTGTAGGTAGGCTGCAACAACTTCTGTCATTTGGGTAAAAAATCCTTTGGACGTCGAGAGAGTGAAAGGCAGGTTGAACCCCAAAGGTTCTGCCAGCGTAGATGAATCAGAGGAATTTGTAGAACCGTAGATGGACTGAAGGCATGAGAGTAAGCGATTTTCAGATCCACCTGGCCAAGATGGAGTCAGCAGGTGTTAAAACACCTTGGAGTGTTCTGGATGTCTCAATACAAAAATTCTTAGGGATGAATGAACCTCCCTTGTTTTTTTGTGTGTGTGTGTGTGTGTCTCCAATGCCTTCCCATTCAATCTTGGAGGGATTGGAGTTAGGTGAAGATTCTGGTTGGACAGAGGGCCTCTAGTAAATTTGAAGGACAGCTGAAAGCAGTTGCGAGCACCCATCTGATTCACATAAATAAAGAAGTTGGCGGTCCCCAACAGTGCCCTCTGTGTTATTTGCATAGGCTGAGAGGGGGAGGGCAGTGCTGAACTTGACTGGTGCACAGGAAGTGAACGAATGGAATGAGTGAGTTAGTTCAATGTGGTTAGCCTTTGATCCCATCATCTCTATGAGTTGCCCCATGAATAAGCCTTTCTTGAAAAAAGAAACTGAACTTTTGCTTTCACGCCCTCATACAAGATGTTCATGGCTTCTATCGCATTAACTCTGCGAGTAAACGATGTGAGGTCGGAGATGAGTGAGAATCGCTCAAGATAGAGTTCTTATCAAGTGTCATAAGAGTGACAGCATAATGGTCTGGAGGGACAAGAGATTTTTTTTTTCAAGCACAGGAGAGATACTCCAAGAAGAGTGAAATAAAAGGCTGTGCAACAGAGACTGCAGTGTGAGGCTCTATCCAACTTAAAATTGGGTAACCTCAAGATTGGATTTGTCCTTGTCGAGGAGGCAGCGGCTTGCAAGAAGACTTAGCCAAAACAGCAGATTATAAAGGAGAGCCAGTGACTGACACATTCATACATTGGAAAGTCAAAAAGCAGAACGGTCATCGTGCATACAATGCGAGCACCCTGGGACGAGCTCATTATTATGGGTGGGGTCCCAAGGCCCCCTTGGGGCCCCTGGTGGGGTATATGGGCAATGCCCCAGTGGGTTCCAGGTTCCTGGGTTTTAGCAATTTTTATACCCAGGCTGGAAAGGTCATCTGGAACAACAATTCTTAATGAAACATGAAACAGAATTTGTCATTTTCCCCTGCACCTTCCATAACCACCCTGCAAAAAAAAGCCTCTTCCATGAGTTGTTCAATTTTTTTCTTTCATATTCTCTATTTGTGCATTTAAATTTCACTTTGTAAAGTTTTAGGCTGCATTACCATTCTTTCACCGCAATTAATGAAATTACAAATATGAAATAACAAGACTGGAAACATACAGTTGCATTTGGAGAAGAGCAAGCATGGATGCATGGATTAATCACTTTTTGGAATAAGGATGTCAACTTACTCATGTTGGATTGCAGCTCTTTCCTCTAACTCAACTTTTCATGTGCTTTGGTGTTTGGAGGTGATGTGTCAGTCCCTATGGTTCTATGGTCCCTATGGTTCCCCACTATTAGTGCCAAGCAAGGCTGTATGTATTTTGATATCTTGCCGACAAAAAACAAACTGCTCCCCCTTTGAAGATGAAGAAACGCAGTGATATATCGCTTTATATTCTTCTAGATATATCAGACGGTCAGCGTAGACACAGCAGACATATACAAGCCCTCCATATACTCGCGCTCACACCCTTGACATCGTGTCACAGTTGCCACATGCACAATTGCTGTGTATATCTGCATTGGTTATGAATCGGAGATGCCACTAGCCTATGCCCCAAAAAATCGAAAAATCGCACGGTGTCGGTTTCATATGTATTAATGCATGAGTCTGCGTGCATGTACACAACGTGCATCTTCATCATGTAGTTGGCTATAAAAACAAAAAAGTTCTTTCTTGATCATCGCTGGTTGATCACAGTCATGAGTTGCAGCCTACATGTAGGCCAGCATGCTGTTTTTTACTCAAAAAGATACAAACATGACGAAAGCTTTCCGCCTGATCGGAAGTATGCAGCGTTATGGTCATGACGGTAGTCAGTGGGTTTAGGCCTACCTGGCAAACGAAGCTTTCTAACATAAGTAGAAAAGAAATCACCATTGTTATCCTTTTCTTCGAACCATTTCCACTGAAATTTGTCCTTGATATCTCTTTCAATATCATGAAGATCCTCGTTTCTGTTGACAATTAGATGCTGCACTTTGTCAGCCCTTGAACATAAGGTTGATCCACGTGTTGATCATCCAACATACAATGTACGTTCGTTGTGTATGTTCATGCACAGCACATGTCGGATGTGCGAGCATCAAGGTGTCCATGACAAGCGATTTGCATGCATCAAAGGTCAATATTTAAACGTATTTCCAGTCACTGACGACACCACTCAACACTGTCCTTCGTATTTTGCACCACAACATGACTGACGTAAGCACTCTGCTGACGACTGCGCACAAGATTAAATACCCAGTCGTGTGGTGCAGGATACGTGCGCATCATAGATTGGCTTCCAGTCTTTTCTTCTTTATTCAATTTTGTCAATGTTGGAAACATTGAAGGGGGAAACATAAAAAAATCGGATTTGGGGAGAAAAATATTAAAAAGTCGGATTTTTTATTAAAATCAGAAAAGTGGCATCTCTGTATGAAATCTCTGTATGAATAGGCTCATTCATAAATGGCAATATCTTTTTTTCCCCCATAATTATTGGACGATGATACAAAAAAGATTTACAAAAAAATCATTAATTCATACTAAACAACAAAATGTAAAACGAGGGAGTTTTGGGGAGGACACACAGAAGTAAATAATGCCATGGTTTCATTAATTTTTGTCCCTTGACATGCCAACCTTGTTCCCATTCACACGAGCTTGCTGCACTAGGAGGTCCAAAGGAATGCACATGCTGCCCATGGAGTCGAGGTTGGCATCCCTATCACTTGGCTTTGGCTTGAAATTACACATAAATTTACAGGTACGGTTGTGGCTACACCCACTTTCCATACAGTCATGTGTAAATTGAAGCCGCAACCAACCGATTTGGGCACAAACAGCACGTACGTGAGTACGTGTTGTATGAGGAATGATAAAGATGAGTGAACTTTTGTGACAATCCGCAGAAATTGGAAGATTTTTTTCTTTCAAAAAATAGGGAAATCGTAACATTCTGAAATTTAGGCCTTTTAAAACTCAAAAATCAAAACAGCTGCACTCTAACTGGAACAGATGGCAGGTCTGTACATCGTATACATGTATATGTGAAACTTATATGGTGTGTATGGTGCAAAGTACATGTAAGAAGGATAAATATTTCAATCTCCATGCATGAGGTGAACACCTTAGCCTTAGCAAACAGAGGCAGTGGTGCTCCAGGGCCCTACTTATACCCTGATTTGTAACCAGTGGCATAACTAGGGTGCTACAGCTGAGGGGGCACCTGGGGTGCACAATTTTTTTTTCCAGGGCGCACTGAAAATAATTGAACTTAGTATATATATTTTTGTCAATTTCAAAATTTCAAGGGGAGGGCCACCCGGGGGGACAGGCCTCCTTTGGGGGCATGTCCCCCCCGTAGCTACACCACTGTTTGTAACTTTGTCCCTCATGAGGCTGGTTAATCCTACCTCCATGAAGGTTGTAATCCTCTGGCACACTGCTGAATTTCTCCCCAATATCTCTGAGAATGTCCTCACTGATCCCAGTGGGTGGGTAGCGAAGGGGCACATCACTCTTGAAAAAACCTTGATTTACAAACAATCATATTTCCATAATAAATACCATGTATAAATGAATATCTTGAACTTAACTTTAAGTAAATACCCAAAAGCAAAATTTGTCAACATTTTTTCTCAGGTCGGCAATAATTTGATGATTTAGAAAACAGACCTGTCCAGGGAGAATCCAGCCAATCAGAATTCTTGACATGCGCAATTGTCTTTGCATTCTGATAAGCATCTTCACAGATCTTGTCGTAGCCTGCAAGTTCTTCCTACACACACAAAACACAGTGATCCGACAAGTAGTGATGAAGTTGACTCAAAACAAAATTTCAACAAAGGTGTTGACCAGTGGGCTTAAGGAATACCTTAAGTACAGAAAATAATGATGAACATATAGCATTTAGTCAATCCTGTTTGAGTTGCATCTTCTGCTTTTGTTAGACATTAATGTATCAGTTTGCCGAGCACCCTTAATTCTCATGAACAACCAAACCCGAGACAGAAATATAGTATTACAAGCTTTCACCTATTACTATAGGGCCAGTTTTAGAAAAGAAAAAGAGACTGAAAAAATGACGTGTGATAGACTTCTGGAAAGTTATTCATTTCCACTACCTACATTTTTCACACATGGTAAGATACTTCCCAACCACAGACATGTCCTGTCCTACCTCAAATTCTTGCTGTGTCATGACACCTTCTTTGATCTTAGCCTCTGCATATGTGGACAGCACAGGCTGGTGGCTGCGGATTTTCTTGTACATTAGGGGCTGAGTGAACATAGGCTCGTCCATCTCATTGTGACCATTGCGGCGGTAACACACCTATCAATAAAATCAATATGCATTTCAGCAAAAAACATTTCTGACTGGCCAATCCAATACAGCCAAACCTTCATATAGACCTTTCCATTTTAGTTCATTTGGATATGGCCTGCTTTTTTGTCTAAGGAGGACACCCGACCTTCATTTCATCTCACACCTGGTCACATTCCTAGTAAATACCATCTACCTAATCTGGGGCAGTATTTGATTCATGAAGAAGAAACAAAATGTACAGAAGAAATCGGCAAATATGAAACAGGTAAAAAGAAGCAAGGCTCGGGGAGATGCTGTGCCGTTATAGGTTGCACTATTAATAGCAAAAAACTGCAGTAGCGGATCCATTGCAGTAGCGGATCCATTCACCTAAACTACATTTAGAATGTAGGTGCAAGCAACCATGGCAACTTCACCGCTTCCCAGGACATCTCAAGAATGACAAAATCCGCAAATAGTGCATTGCCAACCATCAACAAAAAACTAAGCATATTAAAATAGCTGGGTAAGTATGGTGACAGCTTTACATTTCTGGAAGGAGATTTTTTTATTGTTTCCAATCTTTTCATTTCAGCCTCTTCTGTAACTAGTACTGTGTAACCATAAAGGAATAACAACACATTATTCCTCCGTGGTGTAACTAATGCTTGTTACTGTTCACAGCAATCTTGTAGACTCTTTTCTTATGCGAAATTTATTGTAGGCCCACTCCTCCAGAGTTGATTATTCTATGAATGGTTTTCTTTCAAATGCAAATCAACTGGGGATGGAGTACAATTGATTTGCATAAGATTGAAGTGAATATTGCGCTAAACATGCATTATTAAACATGTACATGTAGGCTCTAATACAGTAAAATCTTGATAACTCAAAGTCGGTTAACTCGGAACTCCACTTAACTCGAAGAATAATCAATTCCTGCTGAAAGAATAGGCTTTTATGTACAAAAACATTTCCATAACTCGAACTGCTCATGCTGCCGGATTCGTTTACCTCGAAGTTTTTGTGTAGCAGATCCAAAAGAAGCCACCGCCAAAATACTTCCAGAAAGTGCGGGTCTAGTTATGAATCATTTCTGACATGCACACTTCGTCTTTTCACACCGGAACACTTGCAAGTGCGCTACCATGATGATCGATCTTGACACATAACCACACCTTGACCGCAAAATCCGACTTGCAGGAATTGGCCCAATTGTTACCGTGGGCCCATTGTAGCGTAGCCAGTGCGTCGGCAGGCCAACTGATGGCTCTTTGCGGTGGCTGCAGCAATGCATTGGAGATCTTTTGTGTCTGCCGCACGTGCCACACGTACGGTCTGGCCCAACTGCTTGCGCTCACCCGTGCGATGGCTGCCCAAGTAGAGCCACAAACCACTGCATGCTCACATGCAGTGGACCAACCATGTGACTGCAACGCAGAGCTTTTGCGTAGCCAAATCTCACTCCCAAAAAATAAACAAAAGTTTGAAAATAAAGAACGAAGAACAAAAAATAAAAACAGACACCAATGGCATTTTTGTTTTTACGAAATTTTATTGAAGCGCAAAAAGGTGCGCCCTCTGACTCATCGGGAAACCCTGCCCGAGTACGCATGTGCAAGGCGCTGCGTTGCGGTGTGTGGTATCAGAAATGGGACCACCACAATGCGTCACACATGCACAACGTAAAAGAAAGATTTGCCACGCAAAGGTACACAGTTTAAATGACTTACAATACATGTAATGTATTATTTATCAGCTGATTGACAACAAAAATCCTCTGCCAAAATGTCTTTCTGTGAACAAAAACTTCTGGCACCATAGTATAAAATAACCACAATGTCATTTCAAAAGTCATCGTAGGGAGATTTACGGTAACTGTGCCTTATCATATAGGTACATGTTATGATACACATCGTAATGATGACTTAACTTCAAAAGCAATTGGGACCTTTTTTTAACTCGAATTTTGGATAACTCAATTTTTTGGTCCATTCCCCACAGATTCAAGGTATCGAGATTTCACTGTAGTCACCAAATTTTGAATTTGATTAGTAAGAAGGTTTAAGTTAACGTTTAGAAGGAAGGAGAACCTTATTGACTGGAAGCATTGCTGAATTATGAGACAATGGCTGTAATATAGGCCCTGCAACTCCCAGCATCTCTGTAAGTCATCTAGGCTAGTATTGTTATAGTAGTAGGCCTACAAACATTTGTATTTGTTTTGAACAGGTACATGTATGTTCAAATGCACTTTCCAGACGGTGGGCCAACTGTTGCTCATCCATACCCAGTGTATATGTAAAGTTTCTTTGCCTTTCTGAGCCATTCAGCTCCACTTGGTTTTATTACGGAGGTTTCCTAGTCCATTCATTTTTTTTAGGAAGGATGATCAAGTCAGCCTCAATATCCCTGCAGTTGAAACAAGTCTCCTCTATCAAACCCCAATTTCCGCTATGTTGTCCTTCACAGCTTTATACCGGTACTCACATAATTGGAGGTTCCTGTGTTATCATACATACTTTGCTGTGTATATTAATGATGCATTCAGTTCATGTCATACACTTGGAAGCAACTGTTATTCTATAGGCAGTTTAATGCCAGTGTAATTTCATACTCAGTGATGACTCCCAGACCTGTGAGTCACACCGAGTGTGACTCACAGGTCTGGGATTACTCAGTGATGTACATCTTTCCTTTGCTACTTTGTAACCAGAAGCAGCTTTCAGTTGGAAGGCCTCCTCCATGTCACTGCACAGTATTCAAAGAAAGAAGAAAAGGAAAGAACCAGAAGACTGATGAAGCAAAATTCAGCCACAGCCCCTCAGCAAGGCAGACACAGCATCTCAACGCTACAAAACAATAGACCAGAAATAAAGGATGTTGCAATTCAGTGGTACAATGGAACTAATGTTAACCACACATACTGCATTTTCCCCGGCCAGCAAGAAGCTAACTCAAAGGAGACTCCGACAGAAAGTAAACCCGATTTACTGTAGCTGCTGGTGATTTCATTGTCAAAAATAGCATGTTTTAAACTGGCCTCCAGGTTCTAGATGCTCTGTGGTGCAATCTGAGGCATTTTCTGGCACATTTTCCTGACATTTTCTCCTGTTTACAGCATGAGATTAAGGTGAGATTTGTAGGCCTAAATTGAACAAGTTGGCATCTCTGTAGACAGGGTCAGAAAATACACCAAATATAAGGAAACTGTGCCACTTTGAAACCTAATTAATGTGACTAAAGGCTAGCAGGAGCTCTGCATATGACTCAAGACATCATACTTACGCTACAGGTACAGGACAATATGTTTTCCTCCAAGCGTTCCTCATGATGGATATCCATGATTGATATCCTGGGCAATTTTATGAACGGCTGTCTTTCTTCCAGATGGGTTTCCATGGACTGGACGTTTGACAATATCCACTTTCATTCTCTTGGAAGTTGCTTCCTTCTCTTTCCTGGTTGCCTCTAACCTCCGCTTGTACCTACCATTAGCAGTCTGCATATGGTAGATGAGGGATCTGTCCACAGGACTCTTAATGACATCCTTTCTATGGTACAACTGTAAGCTTGTGGTATGCTTTATAGACTGCATTGCAGATAATGTCTCCGCTTCAAGTCTATTGGCCTTGGAACTGATGAGGTCATTCACAGTGGAAAAGGATCTCTCCCCTTCAGGCAGCTGGTGGGTCATCTACACAGTCAACTACTGCCCGGCTGGCTGCAAAAACGGCTGGACTGGTAGGTGTATTGTTCCTTACCTCACGTATTTTGCGATGTTTCTTTGACTTGGCATGGTTTTCAAGTCCTTCTTACCGAAAGAGCTGTACTTGAGTCCGTCATTGCACCACGAACAAATTGCATATGCCGGGTGGTCTATTTTCTGGACGTAATCCGACAAAACATCTCCGTTGCAATCCTTCTCCTCCAACCATTTCCAACAACAGACATTTCTGATATTTTTGTTGACGTCCTTTATATTGTGTGACCGATCTACCACTTTGTACATGTTGCGGATTGTTGGATGAAAAGCAGATTATTTCGCTTGACAGCTTGACATGACACGCGGCTCAGAACATGTCAGACGTGTAGCAACTCCCATGCCCATGAAAGATCCAGCTTCTAGTCTTGGCGTTATTTTACCCAAAATGGATAAGGGCCTTTTTTATATGCGCGCGTTAAGTCGTATCCATGTGCGATGTCTATAGATGGATCTGTTCTATAGACTACTCACTTCAGCTCGTTCTGCTCGCAATTTTTACATGACACGGCACGAACTTTAGGCTAGCTATAACATGTATTTTCACCAGGAACGGAAAATCAATGAAAATCTGGGAAACATATGTCTACCGCACTGATATCTGGATTTCCGGATAAATCCAGGTAAGTTCCATCACTGCAAAGCTCACACATATTGATGATCCCCCAGCTGCATGCACAGGTTTATGTAATTTGCAGCTACCTTTAATCAGTGATGAAAAATTTAATCTCACTAAAATTGGAGAGTAACTGGACACAGCCAAGCATTTGTAAGGAACATGTAAAGCCTCGCTTGAATACTGTGGTGACGGTAAAACAAGTTTACAGATGTGCACATCTGCACACATGCACTGACTCAGCGTTAAAATGTCTTTATCAGAAAATTGGACAAAAGGGCCCATATTTTTTAAGCCTGCTTCAAATTACAAAATAAAGACAAAACATAACAAAATGTCAGTACATGTACAATGTTGGAAAAACTTCAATTAGTTAGCCTGAAAGAGGTTTTACTCTAGTTTATTATATATATTTATATATTTATATATTTATTAAGTATTATAGTTTCTCAGCTCAAAATCTGACCTCAGACTGGCAGACTGTTGGAAAGACATTTTAGCACTGAACCGATGATTTATATTTCGTATTTTTATCAAGCTGTAACCCTATTGTTTAGTTACTCTAAATTATTTAGTGGCAATAAATCAGTCACTGCTGGCAACAGCTCTTTGAAATAAAAGTGTCGTAAGGAGGACAGTCTTTCATTAACACACTGCGGCATCATCTGTACAGGACAGCCAGAATTTTGGCGATTGTACAGTAGCCAGCAGAAGCACACTGTTCACTGTATTTAACATCCTCAATAACAGTCACCTCTTGACCAAACCATAAATTTGAACAAGTATCTTTTGGAACAATTCATGGCTAACTGATTTTGGGTGTAATATCCACTAGTAGTTATAGGCCGTAGATACAACGAACCATTTGCACTTCTGACATCGTATGTTCCACTCTCTACCAGACCCTTGACAGAGCCACATTTTATTTATTTCTATGGGACACTTGATTTCTAAAACAGTGTTGTCATCTATAATGCCATCCAAACTAGCTCCTAACCAGCTTTCCTTAGGATTTACAGTTAAGCCTGTTTAATGTGACATGTTTTCCTGTCAATTCCTAAAATTGTTGCCGAGCTTTTTGGTTCACTTTCCTGCCGGTGTTGTTTGCCTCTGAAAGAAGATTTGAGATAATTTGAAATCCATTTGCTTGATTTGTATCAGTTTTCTTTGGAACAGTAGAAGCAACACTGCTAGCGATTCTAAGCTTACGTTGCTTGAGCCACTCTGCACTGCCCTGCAGAAAAGCCTCAGCAAGGTTTACTGCAGACTGTGATGTCACCTGTACATATTTGTCAAAGACCTCCCTGCATGAACTACATGTACATGAACATGACAGCTGTCCATCATGAATACCGTGATCTACCTCCTGCAGTATTGGCTGGGTAGTTGTAGTTGCTGGTGGTGGCATGGCTGTCTTTGTGTTGTTAAAAATAGTTCCTGGAATTTAAGATAATTCTCTGAGTCAGGGGCTGTTCAAATGGTGTTTGAGGTCTTCATCATCCTCAAAGGATGACACTGTATTACAGGGGTGTGAGTGGCCACTTAAGTCCCCATACGTTTGTACACAGCAGATGCAGAAAAGAAAAACTGAAATCAGCTAAAAAGCTCAATTTTCACACCTCTGGTATTAGGCATGGACTGTTTTCTACCACGGATATTCACAACAGTGTGGAAGAACGTTCACTTGTGTTGCTGCATTCCATTTGCAGGCTTTGTCTGCAGAGGTCAGACTCAAGAATCCCTTCTAGAAAGCTTCAGGTACTTTGAAAAGCAAACCTGCAGAGTGACTACAGCATTTTACACGACTAGCAACACAATCACATTTTACCGACACAATCTGGTGTGAGTCCTTGTGGATAGCCACTTCCACTGTATGGTAACAGCCAATTCTTTATGAGAAGTGAACACTTCCCTCATCCTGATGATACCATCTGCTGCTTTGTAGCAGGACAAAATCAGTCCAACCCATCCAGAGTGAAGGTAATTTAATCCTTCACTAATACCTCTGTGAGTAGAGTTTGGTTGGGCATCACTGGCAGGGGCATGGATCAAGTAGTCATGAATTTCTGAAAGTAGACAATATAAAATCAGTCCTGACTAAAATTCAAACAACACACCTGCACAAGGGCATCTGTTTGTTTACTGCACGGACAGAATCCATTTGACTATCGCTTTAAATTACAGGATAATAAAACATCTGAAGATAGAGAATGCTATACCTTTTCACTGATAAGCAGTCAATGAGATGATTTTTAAGCGACAAATTAATCCAATTGTGATTTCATTTTCAGTTCCCTAGCGAGAGACCTTTCCGCAATTTTTGTGCACATCACTGGGTGAAAAATAAGCAGAAAAAACAAGAGATGCTGGTAAGAGTTCCATAAGAGTTTCTGGTAAGAGTTTATATATGGACACCACTTATTTTCTCTCACAGTGGTTTATAACATGCACATGTACATGTATAAGCCATCAGAAAGTGATAATATGCCCCCAAGAGTCATATTTAGCAGTGAAAATATTGAATAACTTACTTAGAAAACACAAGTTTCTAGACAAGGCTAGTAGAGTTTGTGCACAGTGTGTCAAAACTTAGTGATGATGTCCATATACGGAAATCTTGCCGAGATGCTCAAAAAAATTATGTGTAAAAAATAGGCCTTATCAGAATCATAAATTAGCTTAATGACATTAAGGCTATGTTTTGTAACACACCAACTTTACCTTGGATTCGTTAGGTAATTTGCAGGTGATGATTTGCACGCATTGAACGCTGGTAGGAAGCTTCCCTTTTTTTAGAATTTATAGCTGGCCAAATGAGGTTACCCTTATGGAAACCACTCTTGGAATGGTGTGTAGAGGCCACCCGCGGTACCAGCTATATGTGGTCATTATGGCAGGTGGTCACTATAGCAAGGTTGTATACATGTATGCTCACGACTTTATAGACGACACATGCATTCATCTGTATGTGACCACACACATACCCTCTAACCCTCCATTTAAATAATACCAAATAAATATATCAATCTGAAAAAAGACACATAATTTCATTCCGTTGAGTGCAGACTAGAGACAAAATTAAGTTCTTGATTGTGGGATATCACTCTGCAAATGATAGTAATGCAATGATAGTAGTAATCTTTTGTGGTAAGTCGCTAGAAAAGTGTAGTCTGGACAGGAATTCATCATCTGCGTTACCGACAGGCACCTGGCATGACATATTGTTCACGAATCAGTCAACCATGGAAGGCACTGAATCTACTAAATGCATACTCCACACACTTCAAAGCTACACCGAGTGAAATGCAGCGGTCATTTAAAGACTCGTGTGCACTTTACGACAAGAAATGATCAACTATCAACGAGAATCAGTTCAAGCTTTAAACGAAAAAATCAAGACAGCGACATCTATCAAGTGGAAACGTGAAGGAAACCAGAAACAATTCAAGTTTAATGGTGAAGTCCTGGAAATCCTCATCAAGGCCTCAGAAGCATGCATAGCAGGAGATTTGGCCTCGGTAGGCACTAACATTGACTTGGCCACACCAAAAATGTCAGCCAGACAGAAGCTAATCCTCGCAGATTCCAGCTTAGGTGGATGGCAAACTGTGAAGGAGTATGAGACCAATGATTTGGCGTCTGATTCTGATGACAAGAAAATTAACAGAGCTGAAGCATGACCGGTCAAGATGATTAAGAGACTGAAATCTGAGAAAGAAATGCCCATTGATTCATCCCACCACCGGCCGAAACAACGCGCCAGCCACAAGCATATGCATCACTTCTTTTTCTTTTAATTTATGTTGCTCTCAAGACAAAAGAATGGCAAAAACAAATCTATGTAACTCTACATACATGTACAGTCAATGGATACTAGCAAGAGTTTGGTGTAAAAGTCGATACAGATACAGTCACGTTAGTGCTGCAGCCGAACTACCGAACTGAACCAAAAATAGTAGAACATGGCACTTTCGAACTGAACCGAACCAAACTGGTTAGTTCGGATGTTCAACTTTAACATGGCATGGCATTGACAGCACACAGAGTGCATTCAAGAAAACGTGACAAAAAAAGCAAACACAACAAAAATGGATAATGAGTTGTACTGCACCGGCGCTTGGCACGTGTGTACTATAAATGTACATGTACTGTACATGTACATACACGTATACGTACAGTAAACCTACAATGGCCCCCACATCACATGATGGTTGTAAAAACCATGTAGTGAGAATTCACTAATAATCAACCGAGAACATGTAATCTACAGCCTTTCCGCTGTACAACAGATCTACATTCTCACTACATCCAATTGAGCTTATTTATATTCAGATTTAGCATTATGTTTGTCAATCTCCGATAGCCACGCCCTCAGGTTCCATATCAGGCTAATGATGTCATAAATGGCTGTGCAAACAAATTTTGATTAGATGCTGATCACAGTCAGACTCGTGCTCGATCGAAGGCAACTCCGGAGGGAAAACTGATTTTGCCAGGCGGGCAGGTGCTGCGCTCCAGCACGGGCGTAAAACTTCAGGAGACACTCGTTGGTAGCACTCCCAAACATGACGTTAACACGTCTTATGCCCCGACTACAGTACATACAGGCCACTCCTGCGTGTTTCATTAGAGGACCATGTTCTGTTTCATTAGAGGACCATATTCGCCCATAAAGTTACTGTAGCAGCAAAATCTCGGCACACATATTTGAATGGGAGGAGGCGTCAAAAAGCAAAAATAGTCCGATTTTGACAGATTTTAAAAGTCTGGTATATCATTGAAGCCCTAACAGTTTGACTTTGGCATACATGAAGAAAGAAAGCCAGAAGGTGGTGACAAAGGTGTTTTAGTTGAGTCTTTGGAATTTTTGAGAACCATTGTCACTTTACTATAATGTAAGGTCATGGAGCTTTAGTATGACCAATCCAGTCCAAAATTCAAAAAAGAGGAAAACTAATGCTCCGCTCAGTAGACCTAATGCAGAGCAAGACTTGTAAAGCTGACAGGATGCTGGCAAGAGTTTGGTGTATGAAATTCTTTCTTCTATTTACATGCACATGTCTTCCAGACTGTACTTGCCTTTAGCACACACCTTCCTCTCCAATGGCACATCTTTGTAACTTTATTCATGATGGAACACAAGTTACATGTACACTTAGAAATCAACGATTAAAACCAAGAGCCCACGATTGAAACAAACACTACACATGTACAACAATGCAGCAACAAGCATAAGAAGTGAACAATATTTTAGTCTGGGCACTCGGATGTAATAAGATTGATTTCTAGCTGGAACTTGAACATACTTGGTAATGTTTGGTTTGAATCTCTGTCCTTCCTCTTACGCTGGTGGGTTTCAGAGTTACCATGTCCAATTATTGCCTTCCTGCCCCTTGACAAAAAGTAATTACATACTACGTAGTTAAAGATGATGCATTTGGCTTGACACCATTACTCGCACATAGTCCGATGCAAATATCCATCCTGGTCCTTTTCCTCGAGCCATGTCCACTTGAATTTATTCTTGATTCCCTTGTCA
This sequence comes from Acanthaster planci, assembly GCF_054643075.1. Classification (NCBI taxonomy): domain Eukaryota; kingdom Metazoa; phylum Echinodermata; class Asteroidea; order Valvatida; family Acanthasteridae; genus Acanthaster; species Acanthaster planci. The sequence goes on from NC_141795.1 coordinate 10,168,447, forward strand.
ATTTCTTTGATATCTGCTTTCCAATCAACTTCCATGTTGATCAAAAATTTCTAAAAAAAACACACGGTAACTTGTCACTGAAAACTCCACACACGATCGTTCGCACAATTCACAACACACGCATGAAAAATACGTTGCCATTGATTCAACACGCGATTAATCAGCGGTTCCCGGTGGTATCACATTCGCAACTCCATTACCAGTGATGGGATCACAATGGGAACCATCAAACCAAGGACAGGTCGAAGGTTGCATTAACCTTGTTCCTACGATGATAAACAGTACGCGTCAGCAGTATGCTCTCGGAATGATTCAAGTGATAAGTGCATATAAAGGTGAAGCCTGGGCACGCTTAAGTTGGTGAGTAGTATACATGCACACTGTAGGCTGTGCTTGCACAAATACATGATCTGCCGTGTTCGTGAAGATCAAAACGCAGGCCGCCTGCGCATGCTGGCTTGGATTGTGTACGTATAAATGTACATTAGCAAAGTGGAAAATGAACATTTTGCCATTTCCGGAAAATGGTAACTTTTCATGCCATTTCCGGAAATTTCTGGAAATCTTACATCCCTGTAAACTACAGGGGATTTCAAAATCAACAGAGGGTGCACTTCATATTTGAGGCCTGAGTACACAGATTTCACGGCAAAGTAATTGTGCACAAATGAGTTGAGCTGGGTTGCCGCGCTACGCAGTGACGGCAATAGCAAGATGTGGTTACGGTATGTTTATGTGAGAATCAAACTTGGACAAAGCAACGGCGGCCAGTTTAGCCAAGCAGCCGCTATAGTAAAGGAGACTGCAACAGCAGGTTTATCCAAATGAATGGCACACACAGTGTGCACAGATGTTTATCAGCATGCTATTCAACACTTACTGCCATACCTCTTCTTACCAACACTTACTGTCTGAAAACCTGTTTTTACACTGGCACACGATGATCAAGTGACATGGTGACATAACCATGTCACATTCACCGTTAGACATTACATTAGCCATGTTAGCCAGCATTGTTTAACACCATAAGAACACATGTGAGCGCCTGCCCCCTGGTGTACAGGCTAATGTCAATGTTCCTAGATTCCTTTGTCATCCTTGATTTTCCTTTTAGCACGCTTAGAAAAGCAAGTGAAAAACATCACCGAGACAGAGACATGGCAAAACAATTGTTGACTTGTGTGATGTGGAATTTGCAACAACCTAGGGTAGGCCTCTGCCGCTTATTGGTCCTTCGGTTTTCAAAACCTCATATCTCACAATACATCAGTCAACTGTTGTCAGTTGTTCTAACCAGCAATTGATTAATATGAACTATGCTGGGCAGGATTTAGGAAGATTAACAAAGGGGCTTCTTGTAGATTTTTTTCGGGAGAAAGACCATAAAAATGATAACAATTTGGAACTAAACTGTAGACACACAATGCAAATACAGACTAAGGTGCACAGATACATGTACATGTATTTACCAAGTCAATCACTACATCCTTGCCATAGGTACATCTCCACTGTGAGGCAATCTGACACACATACATCACAGCCTCTGGGTCATCAGCATTCACATGGAAGATGGGTGCGTTCACCACACGGGCTACGTCTGTGCAGTAGGGAGAGGATCGGGCATAGCGAGGGTCAGTTGTAAAACCAATCTGGGGGAAGAGGGAGAAGAGAAAGACAAAACAATTACGTACATTACACCTGCCTTCCTACCGTACTTTCCATGAAGCAAACATTAAGTTTATATGTAGAGGGTCCAGCTACACCTGACCTACCGGTAACTTGACTGCCTCAAAGAAAACCCAATGCTTTATGCTGATTGATTTACCCCTTGGATACCGTAACAGGATATAAACTGCATCTTCCCACCTTCTATGTACATATACTTATCTGCAGTATATACACTGGATTGACTGTCCATGCAAAGAAAACCATCTTGTGCTTAAATGCTATGAGAGAGGTCCACTTTTAATGAGGACATGACACAAACATCTAGCTTCTTACTGACCAATCAGCATTCTACACTTATGCCACCTGACCCCTGACATCTTTCTGTGTATGTAGAGACACAGGCGCACTTCAAGAAACTGTATTTTGTCATAAAAATAACAACAATCCTTTGGTGGAGACTCACAATGTGCCTGCACAGATTTGTGCACTTTTTTGTATGACTTGATGAATATATGCAAACAATTTCTGTTTTAATGTACAGTCATGCACACGTACATTATATTTCATTTGAAAGTTAACGCTGCGAAAAGGAATGGAAAAAAATGAGAAAAGAATTCGCCCTCCGCCTTTTCCCCCAGGGCAGCAAATTCGCAGTGAATTGCAGCAAATCGGATGCAAAACAGGCGAACGATATACGAAAAATAGTGCAAAAATCATGCAAAAACTGTGAAAATATTTGCAAATGCGGCGTAAAACATTTGTGAAAACATTGCGGAAGTGTGCGAAAACAGTGGGAAGGTGGTGTGACACTTTTGTAAATGGTTGCTAAAATAATGCAGAAACTTGTGAAAGCAAGAAGCATGGTGCAGTGAAATGCTCCACGCTGGCCCCACACACACGTGCACAAAGGGTGTGCTGCGCTTGGGGCCGGGGCCAACTCACCACATGGAGTGTGCTATTGAGCACCAGTACTCTGGTGCTAGTAGTAGTGATCACACCATCACTAAGTGCAGACAAGCACTCGGCCCTCCATGCAGCACAATTGTAAGCATGTGCTCACCACAGCGAGCACCGCCCGCGCAGTACAGTTGTTTTCTTGGATTACAATAAACAAACACTTGTCAACGTCAGAGAATAAATTTAAAAGAAGCTGTCCAGATTTTGAGTAATTTTACGGGAGTCCCCGAGTCATGAAGTTACGGAACACATGAAATGTGTAATTATATCAAATTTAACTTGCTCTGCTGTGGCGACATTGTTGTGAATTTTCTTCCCACTTTTTGTTTATTCTCGTGGTATAATTTTGGACACAAATAATCAACACTGAGATACAACATGTAGTGTTTTGTTACCTATAGATTTCTTTCTGATAAATAAAATTAGCTGCTTAATTTGTACACGTATCTTAGCTTCGTGTTGCAAATCTCATTTTTTTGCCGATTGTGTTCGGTGTGCAAGTCGGGTTTGTTTTCACTGGGGTTTGCTGATGACATATTACATTCTGTGGTCACATGGTATTGGAAAAAGTCAGCGATTGGACTGTCCACGAATGGGTACGCAGTTAGTAGTCAGGATGTCGGGGTACATGTACAGTAGGTGTAGATGCAGTGTGTACTTCGCAATGCAGCATGCACAAGGTCCCATGGTGATTTTTGAAGAGCTTTGGTGATATTTTGTTTTCATCAGTGTCACAAAAATGTCGAGATAGCCGGATACAAGGCATATATTCCAAAATTACGGTACAAACATCTGCCAATACATGTAAACATAATTCACATACATGTACATGACAACATGTGGGTAAATATACATGTGCACATGTGCAGTGCACATGTTGCGCATCCATCCGGTTGGTTATAGCGCTGTGAGGTTATAACACTCAATTCTGTCCCCATGAGAGTGCTATAACTGGAATCTACTGTAATTCAGCTGTTCGGTATGGTGTACAGTGCTGGTCTCCGACCTCCACCATAGCCAACTCTGATTTCGCCTGTCGCAATGTATTTTGCCCAAAACAGAGAAATAGACTGCTTTGAACAATGTTGAAATTATCTTGTCCCACTTGTTAGGGGAAACTCTGTGAAAATATTTTCCCACTTGAGTGAAAAGGTGTGAAAATCTTTTCCCAATTTTGGCACATGTTTTTACAATTTGTGAAATGACAAAGGAATTCCCTGGGGAAAAAAATGTGAAAAGATTTTCCCATTTTGGTGTTAATTTTCAATCGCAATGTACTGTATGCTAGGGCCAATTTCATAAACAGACGTCACCAGCTCAAACTCTATCTGATTGTCATGCTAACCAAAAGACAGGTAAATATGATCCCAAAACAATATACATCACATGGAGTTTTGGCTGGTTACCTGATTTATTAGCAAAGTTTTCTTGTGTTTAAGCAGCTCTATGAAATTGGCCCCTGGGTTTGTGCAAAGCTAAAGTGGAAAACATCCCACCAAGCCCTCTCTTCTTTGCCAATGAAGGTGTACTTCAACTTTTATTCCTTTTCCTCTTTAACTCACACAGAAGTGGTAAATTTTGAATATTTCTGGTGAGGGAAACTCTGGTCATGACCAGAATATGTTTCATGCTACAGCTACAGCTCTGTTCTCAGCATACACCAACACACTTGCAACCAGAGAATCCAAGACATGTAACTCTGGACACAAGATGTGGAAGTGGCCTGATTTGTAACTGTAGTAACCAGCATTTTCCTCCCCTTAGCCTCTACACCGGAGAGTCATTACAGTTTAAACAGTTTGTTGGAACCTGACTGACCTGGTTGTTGACCACAACATGGATGGTGCCATGGGTGGAGTAATCTGGCAGGTCCGACAGATGAAACGTCTCATAGACAATGCCCTGGCCAGCAAATGCAGCATCACCGTGCATTAGGATGCTCATCACCTGTTGAAAAAGTTGATACGGCTTCTGATTAGTTGTCAGAAGACAAATATAAGACAACCTGCTGTAAGATTCCTTGCTAACAAGACTGGGCAGAGACATGAGCAAACAGCAAAAAAGAGTTAAAAGAAGATCACCAAAAAGATTTTTTCCTTTAAATTCTATTGAAAGTTTTCAATATCAGTTGATGTTCCACGGCATTTGCATTTACCTCTTTTGTCTTCCACTGTCCCATAAATGTTGGTGGATATGGGCACCACTGGCACAAACTTTGCAATACTGAGCCAGGAAAGGGGGGTTTCCAAGATGAATGTTGATATACACGTACTGTTACTATTATTACGATTATTAGTGGTTTATTAAACACAGTAGCCAAATTATGGAATATTAGTTGGCCTACAATGCCAACTTTACAAGGAAAATACCTTTGTTTCCATTTGTTGGAAGAGAGAAGAGAAAGAAATAAATACATGTACCACCTAAACAACAAGGGGGCACACAACAGCAGCAGTAGCTGCGATGACAAACATACATGTAAATCCAGATACATGGCAAGTACAACAAACACAGTCTTTTCTCATTTTTGTAGAATTTAAAGAAGAAAAGCTTGCATAACGTACTTTCTTCCATTTCGAATTAGCTTTAAAGTCTTAAGTCACGCTGTAAAGAGAACATGGAGGGCACTATCGGATGAAATATGTCCAAATCATCTAATAAAGATGTGGCAGAGTCAATAAATTGTCACGAATTGAAAGGGATAAAGGAGACCTAAGTTTGAATTTGCGAGTTACATATCAGCAGTTTTTTATCAAACAGATATTAAAATCATACATGTATCACATTCTGACCAATCACAAAGTCTCTTCTAGTAGCCTGCAAAGGATTGTGTGTTTCCTTGGCATGGCATGCTTTCCTGAAGGTGTGGGGTATACGGGGAAAAAACAAACACAAAACAAGACAAGAGCTTCTTTGTCTGTTTGCAACAGAACATAGGACTTTTCCACATTTCTGAGCTTTGTATAGAAATGTCATTGCCATTATTGCATATGGCATATTCTTCATAAAATGAACCAAAATGCAACTCCGGGTGTCATTTTTTTCACAACTTCTAAAGAGTGACTTTGATCATGTAAAATACAAATTAGCACCTTCAGATATATAAAAATGATTATATGGGGATAATTAGTAAATAGTATCACCTTTCACCACATATAAATCTGTGTAAAATAACCTCAGGGATTATCAGTCCTCAGTAAATTCTATTGGCTCAGATTTTAACACGGAGTTCATGTCCATCAAAATTGCTAACGTTCGAGACTTTAATTAATTAACTCCAATTAAGTTGAAAGGTTGGCACGTTCATCATTGTTCCAGATGTCAGCCATGACTTCCCTCATTACATCAAACATTGGAAATTAATTCACTGCTGTTCACTTCCAGAAAAATGAACCCCCAAAGTTGAACATTATCTAACGGTCCATATTTTGAGGAATCTGCCACATTTGCAAAGCTTCAATCCAATCGAAGATGCACTTCAGGAGATATAGGGCTTTTAAAGGAAGTACTTTTGATGTCACATGATTTGTCAACTGATGACGTCATCATCCCATGAGGCCAATTTTTGTCTATCACACATCCTCTTCTAGATATCTGCAAAGTTTCAACTCACTGGGGCATGTGCTTTAGGAGTAAAGGGCTTTAAATTATGCATGTTTAATATCACATGACTTGTCAATTAATCACACTATTATCTTATTGGTCAATTATAGTCTATCACACATTCTCTTCTACAGCGTAGATATGTACAAAGTTCCAACCGGCTGGGAGTTTTCTTTTGGAGATAAATGGCTTTAAATTACGCAACTTTAATGTAACGTGACTTATCAACTGATGATGTCATCATCCCATCAGGTCAATTTTTGTCTATCACACATCTTCAAGATATCTGCAAAATTTCAATCCCATGGAAAGTTTACTTTCCACAGACATCTATTCAAAATTCATTTATCAGAATTTTTAACTTGTCACTAGAGGGGGCTTGACAATTATGTGATGTCATCAGTAGACGATTTGAAGAAAACATGTACATGTACTATACCCCCCGACTAACACTGTTGAAAATAAATTGATACCTATTACCACTTTTAAATAATAAGCCCACTTCAGGTTTCGACCAAAAGGGTCACGTGCTTTGACCTACAAGAGACGAGTTGCAGACCAAGCTTTACTCTGCCACTTGTCCCAAAGAGAATGTTGCGGGAAGCCACGGTTGATTTTATATGGTTTTAGAAATTTACAATAATATTTAAATATTCAAAATCTACATGTAATAATAAATCCCATGATGTCATCATGATGTAATTATTTTAAAATTATCTTAGCATCAAGGTCTCTACGCCGTGTAACTTTAATGACATTTGAAGTTTGCTGAAGAACTAAAATGTTGCTTTGAAAACGTGTATAAAACATATGGGAAAATTAAATATTCAAAATTCAATAAAAAAATCAAGTGATGGTGTCATCATGGCATCACACTTTGGGACGCATTTGCTATAGGGTCTTTGATTGAGGCAACTTTGATAAAGATCCAAACTTGCAAAGGGACTAAAGTGCTGCGCAGAAAAACTGTGTATAAAAGAAATGGGGTTTTGGAGAGAAGAACAGGGGTAGAAGAAAAAAAAATCTTGACAAAAAGAATGCCTTTTTCACAAAATGCAAAGAAACAACAAAAACTGACTGATATGTTCTGTGGCAACAGTTTGATTGGTTGAGCCAAAAAATGGGCAGTACGTTTCATCTTTACGTTGTAATTTGCACTTCTACCAATGAGATAAGAAATCCATCGTTACCAACTCACGATACGCAGCATTAACCCAAACAGTCCTCAATCCTTCACCTGTTGGAGGACTAGGGACAGTTAGGGTTAAAGTTGATGAAACAGTGTGGCATTTTGCCCTGGCTCATGCCAGGCCAACAAATTGTTGGACTGACAATGAAAATAGCCAATACAAGCATGGAATTTTAAATAAAGATGGAGCTCATTTTGATGTCAGACCAAAAACAGAACCAGAACCACATATCAAGCCATTTGAAAATATGGTATTTTAAAAAAATCAAATAAGAATAAATGTAAACTTCTTGCCAAAGCCTGAAAAGTTCAGATGAAGTGCAAGTGCACGCATGCACCAGAATACAGTAGGTCTACATGTCCTACACAGCTGTTTAATGTATCCGCCAGCCGAAATTTTTTTACATAAATTACTGAAGTGAATGCCATGATAACTTCAACTGCGTATTATATCCAGGCCATGCAGAAATGATTTTTATTATAAAGCACAACTTTCAAGTGTTTTATTGAAACTTTCAAACTTTATTTTCCTTGCCAGTTTTAATCGTCCTTTAAGACCAGCCAAACACGTGTAGTTATTGCTAAGGAAAGTACACAATAACTTGTTTTGGTTTCACAAAAGTGAGTGGTATCGGACCTACCCGTTTACCCTCAGTGTCCCCTCGGTAGAACTGCTCAGCACGGACTTTGCCCTGCACCACCGGATCCACAGCCTCCAGATGAGAGGGATTGGCCACAATGGCAATGTGGATGTCTTTCTTGGTGATGTGGTTCAAGCGCGAGTGGGACATGCCAAGGTGGTACTTGACATCACCTGAACCCTGGGATGAGGGGCAAGAACGACCAAACAGAAATGACAATTTTTGTTGTCAGAGTGCTCTCTGGTAATATTGGGATCAACTTCTGCACTTTAATGGAACAAGATGTACATGTAGTTTCCATCCAAAGATGTTCATTTTAAAAACAGATTTTGCCCTCACAAAAATGTAAGGTGTACATATACAGGGTGTATTAAAAAAAAAAAGCCCAATTTTAAATGGTTACTGTGGCAAAGCTACACACTTTCTGGCAGAAAACTTGGTATCATCTCAAAGTAGAGAACATATGCTTTCCAATGATACCTCATCCATGATTTTACCATTATGCATCACTGGGCACCAATGTGTTGAAATTTAGGTGAAGGCTCACTCTGACATAAGACAAAATTCCCCAGATTTTTTCCCTTTAATCCAGTCAAGACATTTTCAAAGACATTTCATTTTGCATTGTCCAATGCCCTCGACGTGACTCCCTCCCCTCTCTGAACACAATGGGTATCAATGTCTCTTGTTATTCACAGCTTGTCGGATGGTATCTGCTGAAATGCCTGCATTTGTGGTCAGTCTTCAGCACAAAGATTCACCATTCTGCTGAAAGCTGCATTATTGTGATCTCAGGTTCGCACACTGTCTGAAGACTTGTCAAAGCACTCAGCGAAGACATTTCCACTCACAACCAAATCAATTATGAAAAAGGCAATGTAGATTTCATCGACCTGGAAAGTGAGCTATCCCCAATTATGCACCAAAACTTCAACACACTGGTGCTCAGTGATGGGTTAACGGTAAAATCATGAATGAGGTATCATGGAAAGCATTTGTTCTCTACTTTGAGATGATACCAAGTTTTCCGCTAGAAAGAATGTAGCTTTGGATACTCTGTGTTTATCTGAGAGCTTGTGAAAAAATTCCCAAAATTGGGAGGGACTTGAATCCACAAACTCCTGCTTACTACTACAAACATTTTAAGGGTAATTCCAGAAATTAGGGGTCTAAAAGTTAGTGACTTTCTGTCCCCGTTACATCTGACCTTTGTTATTTGACATGGAAATATCACCAGAATCGATTTCAAACTATATAAGTATTTGTTTGGCAGGTAATTTGCGTTATTTCATCTCTCTTTGTAATTAGAAAATGTGTTCTGAATTTACAAAATCGTACCGGTAAGTCAGATGTGACAGGGACAAGAACAAAATGGACCCCTAATTTTTGGAATTATCCTTAACCACTCATCACCGAGCTTGCTGGGGTTGACTGGTCGGTCCAAGTCAGAAATAACAGCAGGTACCGCAAACTTCATGTATTACAAGATGTATTTTACATTGGGAAGTCATTAATTTGCCCTCACACTGATATACATGTATATAAGTTTTAAAAAATGGATAATTGTAAACTTGTGAATTTTCTTGCAAGCTCTCAATAAACATTGATTATCCAGTGTTATATGTCGGTATGTGTGTATTCTTTTGCATTTGGTACATTGTTGTGCATGTTAAATTGTTCTTTTAATGTCTTTTCTGTTTATTATACATGTATATTACACACTCTACCTTCTAGGGACTTTGTGTTGTACTTTGCTGCGGCCCAACTACTGGTAATAATGGAAAGCACTTTGATCTTAGTTAAAAGCACTATATAAAATAATAATAATTATTATTACATATACTGTGTAGCAAACCCAAAAAAGACAACGGGGCCTTTGTAAGCAAGAAAATCAGCTTTAGAAATCCGATCGGTCGAAGAATTGGCAGAGGTACTGACCAATAAAGAAAGCATTTGTTTCTATTCTCTTTTACTACTTGTGCTGCACTCACTTCATCAGCTGCTTCCAGCTTGGAATCAAATTGGCAGAATAGGTGCTCCAAGGGTTTGCGTGCAACATTGGCAAGGACGTTCAGACGACCACTGGGGAAGAAGGGTACAGAAATGGTCAAATAGTCATCACAAACATGCTTTGTATGCAAGTTTTCCACAGAAATAAGTCAGAACAATTTCAGCTCAACATGCCATCGATAATTCAAGCAAATCTTTATACCTGAAGGCCTGTGAAAGTGTAACATACATGTACAAGTACTGTAGTTTGGACCTCTGCATAAGAGAAGCCCACATAACATGTACATGTATGTACATGCAGGGTTTGTTATGTGAACCTCCTCAAGTCCTCAGGAGAATGAAGACAAGTCCATACTACATGTACATGTACAAAAATGGGTGTGCATGTACAGGTGTAAAATGAAAGTAAATAAAACCAAAGGTTTAATTCTCTACAAGAACAGAAAATAAGGCTATTCTGCATTTCCACAGTAGAACTTAGACTTATGCATGTTACATCCACCTTAGATGAATGGCATATTTTCGAGTCCTTGTGTGCATAATATTGCTTTTGGTTAAGCATTGTAACACATTCTGTTATAAACCTGGGTGTGTCAACGTAGCAGCAGAGCTTTACTTTCCACGAGGGCGTATCATCTGCTGCCACTCTCCAGCTTTCCACCTATCGTCAGCGGCTCGCATGGCCCACACCCAAGGGGCCATGATCCGGTCATGCCAAGCCAAGATGAAGTCGCATCAAGCCTGAGCTCCCGCTTGAATTCCTGTGAGGCCCGCTCAAGACCGAGGTCTGCCGCTCACCACCGTCTATCAAGACCACAACGGTCAGCCTGGATGACCACTATGCCCTGCTTGGGACCCAAGACCGGCCAAGGTGACTGTACCAGGCTCCCAACACAACGTCCCTCCACACATTTCACTTGGATACTGGTACCCTTTTATTATTTCAATGCATTTATGATTGTATAATTTGTCCTTTGTATATAAAATGCTTTTGTTGCGTTTTCTGGTTTTCGAAAGGTCAATTTAATTTTGATTAAGTTAACCGCTGTCCTTCCTTTGTGAGTTCTGTGTTTTTTAAACCCGTGTTGAGATAATCAATGTTCATACCAAAATAATATCCAAGTTCTTAACAATGTGCTACATTGTACCTTTCACTATTAGAACATGCACAAAATTTGCAGTATTTTTAGAAAAAAGAAAAGTCCACAAAAATTCACAGGATTACATGCAGATCACGGTGACTTAATACAGCTTGCACATACTTTATGTACCTCAACTTTACATCTGAAGTGTTAAGTGGAGGGTGTGATCCGAATCCATCCCTCTCGAGGAACAGACATCTTTGCTCTCTCAAAGATTTCTTGAATACTTATTCTCAGTAACATCCACGTTAAATTTGGCCCTGACACAGGTATTTACATGTTTTGTTTTGCTTTTTGTAAGAGCAGATTTAACCCCTTGATGACGGGAATTTTTTTTTTTGAAAGCCGACTCCGAGAATTCCAGCTTCGCTTGGCCACAAAGGCCACCTGCCAAACTGCAAAATTCTCGTTTGCGGCCCTCCATGCTCTGCATGCTTTGAATTACACAGTGAAAAGGCTCATTGTTCGGTGGCATGTGGCTCTACTCACGCTTCCACTTTCCCGTTGCCTCTTTTCAAAGTTGGGACTATTGTGAAGCTGGTGATTACGATGCAAATTTGGTCTTTCTTTTCTGGGCTACACACAAAGGCCAATCACCACTACAAGAGCCAGGGTCTGCCTTTTTTCACCGTGTTCGCTCGAGCATGGACAAAGAATAATAGCTGAAAAGCGGGTTGAGGATCTCTTTTTTACGCAAAGGGGTTAAAGGCCTCGAGGATCTCTTTTTTACGCAAAGGGGTTAAAGGCCTCTGGGCCTGATATCAATAACACTGATTACCTTCAAACATAACAGATTCTAAATTCTTATAAAATTGGAAACATTCTTGACTGTTCTCAATGTAAATCAACACATTAACTTTCACCTCTTAACTTGACAAGGTACAAAATGAGATCAGTTCCACTGACAGGAAAGTAAAGACTACAGGTCATTTAAATGTGAAGGACAGATATGTATCTGTGAGGGACAGATGGAAATGTGACTCCATTTAAAAACAACTTGTGACACACCAGTATTTCACTTTGAATGCATTGACTGAACTCTTATTGATGTCAATGTAAATATGTACACGTACACGTACCTAATTAGAAATAAAGAGAATTAAGGTACTGCTGACAATACAGGAAACACAGTAGGCCTACCTGGATCAGTTCTCCTACTGTGTGACATGTATTGGCCAGATAATGCATGGTACTTGATTAAGTAAGGACTAAAAAGATTATAAACCACAAGCCTTGTCCAGCAATGGAAAGGTATTATGGGCTCTTTACTGTCACTTCACACACCATGTTTTTTGGCTGCAATTTTCAACATGGTTAATGACCACACAATATGTTACTGATCTTTTCCAAGTGTTCTTAAAAGGTCATGGTCCCACATACATGTACATGACATACATGTACATGTAGGCCAGACAGTTGAATGCACTGCCCTGGGGAAGCCTTACCAGGACAACGGTAGTCAAGCCAAAGGAGCAAGCCAGTGTGAATCCCTAGCAAAGGCTACAGTCATTTCCCAATATCACCACAATTTTGGGAATTTAGTCTAATTTAGTCTAATTGCTGGTCAAACATGTCATATAATCCTCAAACTCCTGTGATACATGTACATGTATGTGGTCAGTAGTCCACCTTGTGTGCAGAAGATACTCCAAAATTAATTTCAAATTGAAACTTTTAATATGTGTTTATAGGGTCAATAAAAGTGATGACAAATCTCTTCCTCGCTATAGATCGGTTTAATCCTGGAAGAATATGGTTTAACTAGTTCCGCATGGATACAAAATCTCTTTGTAAGGTCCGTCAATATATCGATAATATCCAATATGTCGATTTCATTTTGATAAAGATATGAATGATATCATTTTTATATTGAAATTGATATATCAAAAGCGCCGATATAATGACAAAAATGAAGCTGTAAATTATAATTAAGTACATGTGGTTAGTTGTTTTTGTTATAGACAATGTCTTGTCCGAGATAAAAGAAGAACGTTTGTGCCTTTTCCTAGAATTGTACTGGATGCGGGCTGCTCAAGGGAAAATCAAAGGATGTAAATTGTGGCAGTGTTCAGCCCAATAAACCTCTGACACTGCAGGCTTTCTCTGATCTTGCCAACTGTCTGATCTTGCTGACAACTGTCACAGTCTTGCGGACCATGAGTGAATTATAGTTATGAATAAATTATAGTTACTGTCATGGGAATTGAATCCACTCACTTTCACTGTAAGAATCTGTTATGTGTTTACCACTTTTTCTGCAACACATTGAGTAAAAAGGCACGGACGTGGGTTGCTGTGTTTTTCTAGAGGTTGCATATCATACACTGACTACATGTACATTAAATTCTTCAAGTGTATGAACAGTATGTTGCCATGTGAACACAAGTGCACATGCAATGACATGTACATGTATGTAAAGTAAATACATGTATGTTATGTTCCACTCTACCACCAATGACTTGTACTCCTTTCACCCCTATTTTGACGAGCTGACGATAAGATTTTAGGTTTGGGCATCATTTCTGTACGTCATCGTAACTCCTCGATTCGCTGATTTGAGGCACAACAAAACCAGCTTTAAATGTATGTTCATGCATGCCAGTTCTGCATTTCCCTGGTTACATCATCAAACCAACACAAACACGAAATTTGGCCTCGCATGTTTCTGAAATCATTCCAGTTGCTTGTGGAAAGATAATGCCTCTTATTTCTCTTGTCTTGATTTTCGGCCAATGAATTTATTGCATATTGGTTTTTGGACGTTGAAATATTGTAGGCCTTTTGAGTACCTCTTTAGAAATAAAAGACACTCTAGAAGTCACTTTGATGCAATAGACATTCAATGCAAGAGTTTATATGACTGTTGAGTATGAAAAAAGTACTTGGTATCACAAATAGTGTTAGAATCACAGGTAGTGATTGATCAAATGTCTCACTTAATGTCATCTCCTCAGCAAGATAATAATCACTCACCGATGCGGCATACCAATCACAAAGCTCTCGACTCCCTGGCCACTGCAGACATCAATAATGCTCTTCAAGGCAGGCACCAGGACTTCACATCCCTCCAGGCCAAAGCGTTTCTCAGCCGACCACTTCCGGGCCAGAAACTCCTCGAATCTGAGTAGGGCAAAGACAACAAGAAGCCTTTTTTATTATAGTGAATAATCCAAAACATCTACGGTACATGTACATGTAAAGACAAGTAGCATAAAACTAGAATATTCAAGAGTCAAGCAATGTAGTTTATGTGACAGTATTAAATTTGATGAACATGTACATGTATGAAGGGCTACACTACACTAAAACCATGACAGCTTAAATGGGTATCTGTGGTTCTTTCTCAATACTTAAAACCAAAACGAAAACAAAGCCACACAAGCAGTGTGCCAAAGAAGGAAGGAAATATGTGACCTGTCACAACAAAATAAGCCTAAAGTCGCATTCCGCTCTTTCCTATTTTGAAGGTTCAAAATCATATTGAAGTGGAGGTTAATTTGGGGATTTTGTAAATATTTGGAAAGACTAACCTGTCTCCTATTTAATTCCAAATATTTCTCAAGATCATATAGTTAAAACTGTCATTTTCACAGCAGTTTTGACAACTGCATTATGGATACCTGGTCTGAATTGTTGAAACAATATCGGGAACAAAGACGCAAAGCTGCCAGAATAATGTCACATGGTCAACTTATACTTCTATATAGTTCCATGTACATACTATTGGAGAACTCTTTTTCTACTGAACCCAAGAATACCAATATCTCAATTTTTGAAAATTCTGAATTTCAGCTCATTTTGTGGTGACAGGTCACATATATTCGTACTGACACTGAGGCCTTTTAGTTTCCTGACTTTTTCATACTTTTGTCAATACTCATGTACTGTGCCCATAAAAAATGAACATGACAGTAAGCATCATAAAAAGAGAAAAATAGGGATAGGGGCTGATTTATTTTTTCTAAGAAACATTCAATTTTGCGACCCATATTGTACTGCACAGTATACCTGGTGGAGCGTATCAGCCGCTCAAGGATCAGCCGTTTGTCCATTTTGGTGAACTGCATGGCACCAGGCGTTTCAAACCGCTCTCTAATCCAATCACACTGCTGCCTGTCATTGATAAACATGTACTCCACACCAATGCTCCGGCAGTAAGTGTCCTACAAAATCAAACCAGATGGAGTAGAAAAGGTCATATTGCATGTTCATGATGTCATACACGTACCTGAAACACTTTCATGTTCCCCTGTAAAAGCCATTTTGAAGTGTCTGTGGCATTAGGCCGAGTGAAGCTTGTTTTTATTTTTGTGGGCATGAATATCCTATTCAGAATTTCTGTTCCTAAAGTAAAGCACTGCAAGCCTTTTGTAGGGTACCGGTATGTTGTTCTAATTAATATCCATTTTCTTTCTTTAGGTTGGATAAGTATGGCAAACTGTTCAATGAACTGAAAACAATGCTTTCGATATCATAGCAAGCATTTTTTGGAATTTCAAATATGACAATTCTGAAGACTAAAACATTTGTACAGGGGCACTGTGATTAAGATTTCATTTTGTACAAATAAAATATGTCTTGCACGCTTCTATGCTGGCTGGAGTGGTACTGTGCTCAGTCAAGTCCAACAGCTCCTTATGTGCAGGTGCTTGCAGTTAGAACTAAAAAAGCCTGTTCAGCGGCCCATGCATGTCACACACAATGAAAGCTACTCAACAGAAGCATTGCAATTGACTCATCAAAGCTTAATAGTGAAAAAATACTGCTGTATTTTGACATGTACATATAGGTACTGTAACAACTTTTCCAGTATTTTGATACCCATATTTAGGAAAGGACCCAGATTGATCTTTTGTTCTAAAAAAAATAATGATTTTGATAATAATCATCGCATTGAAAAAGCCTAGCCTCAAAACCTTAGTTATTCTAATTTGTACAAAATTCTGTATTCAGATGAGTATGCAATAATTGATTTGGAAAAAATTTGTGAAGAGCAAATTACCATCACAACACGGTGACAGCTACAGGTAGGTTCAGTCGTCTTTGTTCCCAATGTCATCATTATGGACACAGCATGGCTGTCTATCTTGGCAATTGTGACCCCACGTGCACATGAGTCACACAAAATGCCGTCAAGCTTAGTGTAAAAAGTGAGTGGCAGGTACAGTGGAACGCCGCTATACCCAACATTCGGCAGTACTAAACATTGTCCTTGGCTCCCAATAATTTGTGCAAAGAACCTACCAAACACAAACTTGATATCAATTTTTTGACTCAAGTTTAAATCTAAAAAATTCACAGATACATTTCTAGATAAGTTAAACTTGAATGCAATGGCAAACCATCACGAAAACAGCAAACCAAGGTATCACAAGAGGGTGCCGGTGCACTTCGGTTAGACAAGAGAAGGCGCTATTCAACACGGCAATGAAACATTTGGCAGTTAAATTCGCTGGACCGAACATTTAGCGTGGACCCCATCTTGTTCGTTATAGCAGCGTTCCACTGTACCAACGAGCCATCCTTTAGAATATTGATTTTCATTGTTAACTGAACCATGATTTTCTTACACTGTACACTATACCGGTACCATACAGCTGGGAGCACGAAGAGAATTTATACGTATACAGTAAAATTAATATTTGTGTAAGGAAATGCAAAATAACTGGCTTTCCAAAAAAATAAATAAGGTTATATGCATACCTGCCAACATTGGAAAGTCAAAAATACGAACACATCTGCGAGCACGAAGCCCTTACGGTATGGAGTATGGGGCCCGCTTAAGGACCCCAGAAAAATTTGGATTCTAAATGCTCTGTAGTGCAATCTGAGGCAATTCCTGGCACATTTCCCTTAGTTCGGGCAAGGACCATTTACCCGGGATGTGAAACCGCGAGCGGCACCAGTGCAAACACATGTGCAACCTTGGTTCCATGCATTTTAGAGATTGTTATTACCCCCGCAGGCGCTCTCGACTTTCTCATATAAACTCGCGACCACATGACACGTGTTGCAGCATGCAGCATGTACAGTGCAGCTGTGGTTATGCCGAGACGACTCGCCGACGTGGTGCTTAGATCTATTTGTTTCAGCGAACAAATCTTCTTTATTAATCGATTTCAAGCAGAAACAAAGTTTTAATGAGGCAAAATTCCCAAATGTTGTGGTACACTTTTCTCAAAATGTATAAGATGAAATATCTTGAGCAACATATTTTTAGAAAGGGTGTCAGTACCCCGACTTAAAAAATTACAAGAAAACAAAGTGGTAGACAGGAATATATGTTTTATTATTAGAGATAATCCAATTTAATTTCTGCTTTGATATTGTACCGGCTGTAACACGCATTGAACCAGCTCTGAGCTTAAGTTGTACATCCCTGGGTAAATGGTCCGTGGTTCGGGGGGGGACAGTTTTTACAAATTTGGAGAATTCCAGTCATCGTCAACTCTTCCCATACCTTGAGTTAAATACTTTCTTTAAATAAAAAATATATGCCTCTCAGTTCCCTTTAGAACTTGATGCTTGTGACGGTTCCCTACTGAACCGAGGTTACACCACCTGACATGCCTGATCATGACTACACGCTCGCAACGGAATTCGGAAGTCTCATGTAAGATGCGAGCAATGTGCTGTCACTACACAAAATGGAGACCGATGAAAAAAAAACCAATGGCGCCCTCTTTTTCCAGTACATTTAGCGCCCTCTTTTGCCATGACTCTTTATGCTTTTTATTATTTTTTTCTATTTTGTTGGAAATCGGAATGTTCCGAGTTTTTGCGGTCTAAAAACTTAAAAATCGGGACAATTCCGATTAAATCAGAACGGTTGGCAGGTATGTAATATGTAACTTTAAAAAATAAAGCCGACTGGAGATTTCAAGACTTTTGAGTCAGTTGAATGAGGGTAATCAAACGAATTAAGGGGGGAGGGGGGCTAATCAAGCACCAGAGGCACTGAATGACAGCTAACTTCAGATTTTGGAACATCGATTGTGACCATTTGAGATACACACATGTGAATTTGTATGATGTACTGTACACATGTACATGTACATGTATGCTCGTGCTAGTACAGTGTAAGTTGAACAATCCAAGTCTGGAGTGGAACAACTAGGCACTTGGGACCATTTCCTGTCGATCTGTCCCAACAGATCATCAGACATGGAGGCAACAATGTAGGACCGCAAGATCAACTGTTAAAGTGCACATAAGACACCAAAGTCAGGTTGATTTTGCACAAAAAGTGTGCTTCGAAAGAACAACCACCACCATTATATGGCAGGTTCTACAAAATATGACCCACTAGATAACAATGAACGTCTGGGGGGCTTCTTATTTACTGAAGTGAACAGCTGTGAATTAATTCACCAGGCATACTGACATGAAGAGTTATGACTGAAATAAATGTAACACCATCAACCATCCCGATCTTTCAACTTAAAGGATTCAGGAAATGAATTTTTCTTAGAATCACTTTCTGTGTATCTCTGTACTCTTCTTCCATGTATGAAGACTGTTGGACATCTTTTTTGACTTTACGTGAACTGAACGGTGCACTTTTCAAACATTAAAGTTTGTCTAAGCATTTCTGGACAAGTGAGCGCACATTTGCTTTGATGTCAATCCAGGAAGACATGGTTCAGGCTGCACATTTCATGTTCAAATTGTGAATCCCAAATTTGCTATCTGGGAACATTTCCGTGAAAAGGATTTTTGCTAGATTATTGCCAAATACTGACATGTAAACAGCCAATAAATTATTAAAGACATTTTCTGTGCACAAATCAGTACAACATTGAGATTCAGTGCCATCATGATGGCATCTCAGTCGTTGAATATGCAAATATGTTCATAAATATGCAAATATGCATTAGCATAAAACAAAAAAGCATCAAAATATGGGTTAAAATTGCAAAACAACAATTTAAAATCAGGTTAATTGAAACCCAAAGATGCAATTTCAAAGGTTTTTAGTAGAATTTATAAACATATTTCTATCTCCTTGTTCCTTTAAGAGTTGATTAATTCAAGTCTCAAACATCAGCATTTTTGACAGACATTAACAACCTACATGTATACATAACTCTAACCTCCTAAACATCATCGGGGGTAATAATTCTGTGGTAATTTTTGAACAGAGTTGTAGGTGGTGACAGATAATACTACATGTATTTACATACATTAAAACCATAATTTCATGTGCTATTCTCATATTTGTGTGACTCAAAATTCCTCTTTCACCTCACCTCCAGTCTCCTGATGATCTCCCGCAATGGTAGGGCAGTCTGTTCACCACCAATGAAGGTCGTCTGGGGCAAAGTGAACACCCGGTCCATGTCATGCTCACCTAGAAAACACGGGAAGGAATCATAGCGAACTGAAGTACACAGCACATTAATCCTTTACAGCCAAACCTCCACTCACACAAAACCCCTTGTATGTTTTGAACAGTTAATCATAAAAATAAATGGGGCTTGTGAGAGGTTACTACTGTAATTACACCATCAGAAACAAATCAAGTTTCTTTTCAATCTGGACACTGAAGTACATGTAAAAGCATAACAAGTAAGCTTTACATGAAAGCACAGGTTTATTTTTGCCATTTTCCTTCAACAGTTAAAGCAGCACTACAAATTATATGACCGCAAATTAAAATAGGCAACCTGTTTTTCTAATCAGTGGTTGCAAGTCAGTTTGAAATCCACCACCACATAAAAGGCATACCATTCCATCAGTAAAAGAACTGAACAAAACAAACAGGGAGGGAAACAAAGTAAAATAACATAGGAGATATTATCCACAAAATGTCCAGAATGCTGAGATCACTCAAAGTGAGAAATCAAAAAAAACAACAAGGGCCTCGATTTAAACAATTATTAATAAAGAACCCCCAAAAAGCCATCCAGTACATGCTGAAAGTCATGTGACCTGTTTCCACAAAGCAGACATGTACATGTACAAGTACGTGTACATGCATCTTAATGTACAGGTAATCTACCGGTATATTGCAAATTCACTTCAGTGTACAGTCAGAATCATTACATTTAATGAACTTCACATGAAAATCCTACACCCATTGTCATACATGTACATGTGTAACTGAAACTGGTTATTGTTTGCTTTGTTTTGAGCTTTAAAGCTGTACAAATACATGCACGCATAAATGTATTTGTAGGACTGTACACTGTACCTACACTGAACCAACACTGTAGATGCATTAATGTACAGTTTACTACTGTACAGTACGTGAAAGTGTTGATGAGTATACATGTTGTAGAGTAGACCAACGGTATATCACTGAGACAAAGTCAATTTTTTTTTACTACATGTATTTACAGTGTGTAAAATACAATTGGGGTCTGGCAGATACCAAAGAAAAAACAATCAGTTCCATTTGGCAAGTCTTGTACGTTGTGACATACATGTACATGTAGTATGAAGGAGATGCTATAGCATGCATGTCTACAATGATGTCAGACTCTGAGCCTAACAATCCCAGTGTCAGTGTTTTGTTTGACAGTGACAGATGATCAGTCTCTTTCTTCTCACTCCAATGATGAGAACAATCCTGTCAATGACTTAGCCAAAACTTTCGGAAGAAGATGTCGTCAACATTGTGGTTGGCAGCAATGCTGATCTGGGGGACTACCTGACGAGATAGCAGAACACTGACGTGTTTTAATTTTGTATAGTTTGTAATAAAAAATTACAAAAAAATTGCTGCAGCTGAGTGCAGACTGAAGTGGCGGAGTTACAATGTATCTCGTCAAATCACTTCAGCCACGTCAACAAAATTATATACTTCAAATTCAAAAAGGTTGGATAATCAGAGTAACAATATTTGGAACATCATTTGGTGTACACCGTGATGGCATCATCACTTTGCTGACAAGAATGTCATCTGATATGCTCAATTTTCAAAATTTTTTTAGGGAGTCAGGTTAGCATGGTGGGTCTTTCCTTGCCTTCCACCTCTGTGGTCCAGGTTCGAATCCCAGTTTAGGGTCCACATGAGGGTTGCGTTTTCAGTCCCTACCTGATTCCATGGGTTTTACCCAGAATATTCCTCTGGGGTTTTTCTACCACATCTTAAATTGTAACCGTTTCTCACTTTCTCCTCTGTACAGGTTTCTTCAGGCTTCTGAGCTAGAGCACCTAGGGTACTAAAATTGAGGAATCCTCGGTGTCATTACTGTCAGCTTCGCCCCAGCATACATGTACAAGAACCCTAATTTTTGCATGCATAAATGCTTCAGAAGCTCTGATTTGTATTTTTCAATGTCTTTGTGTTGTGTGTACTGTTTGTGTTTATTGTACCTGTACTATAGTGTCCAATGGTGTAAATACATAATGAATAAATTAATAAAGTTTTAATGTTGCTATGGTCTCGTCTCTTCATTGTTTTATGCAATACTAGGTTGTTACAATGGCCTTAACATGTGACCAACAGCCATGATTTTTCAAAAAAGCTTTTGCCACGAATCACCAATCACCTCAAACAGGACTGCTGCAATATTTTTGCTGTAAGCAAGCTTGCTAAAATTTCTGCCGAGAAACCAAGTCTTGGAACAGGGATGGTCTTCGCAAGAGAATTTTTGTAATTTTCGTTATTCTGCTATTTTATAAATTCAATTTTGCCTACATGTACCACTTTCAATAATAACCGTCGATCTACATGTAAGAGACCATGGAGGATGCATTGTTTTCCAATCAGAAACTGATTGATGGGGATATTACATCCATTTTAAGTGGTCTAAATTTGTTAATTTGATCCAGTAGTTTTAGAGTGATTTCATCAGGCGATCAATATAGTTGTTTGTATTTTAATGTTATTGCTACCTCAATCGCCATGTGGAATTATTATTCCAATATGTGATTATACATGGATATTAATTCAGATGGCATCCAGGGCTGCATGAGTCGTTAGTCCTTACTTGCTGAGTGCCGTATTTTCTTTCATTTCCGCACTGACTGCCCGAGGCAGACAAGCCCGAGGCCGGCTGCAGGCGAGCCAAATTACCTACTGGCACTGCCACCAAGACCAACCATGCGTGGCACCATTGACCATGACGTTTTCCCCGGCTACCTACTCAGACATTCCGGCAAGGTTCAAGCCAATGGTTAGGGCAAGAGGATGACCTTTGATGTGGAAACACATAATCAAACCTATTGGCGGTGGGACCTAAATTTATACATATTTTTCAAATATTTTTTTTTTGGCTTTAGCAGAGTTTAAGTAACTAAAATAGCATTGGACTAGCAAGAGTTAGCGTTGAAAAATTAATTAAACTAGTTGATTGTAATTTTCTCTAGATCACTGCATCCCATAAGTGACTCCTGTAGCCACTTAATTTTCCTTTAGTTGTATGCATGTACTTTGTTTTAAATTTTCTGAACATGTAGACTTAAATTACAACTAGACTTAATTTCGGTTTCAGCAAGAATGAAAGTGAAACGCACCATCATTGATTTTGCAACCTTCACCTAAAGATCTAAACATTTGTATTCAACCTTCGATTTTGTAAATGTTTGTAGATACTAACAAAAAATTAACTTGGTGTATTTTTGTGCCATAGTATTTAACTGTTATTTATACAGTATGTGATAATTAATTTAAGAGAAGATTTTTATTAAAATCATTTTTAATGTCTGCACGAAGCTGTTTGGGGGCAACCAAAGACCCGTAAAATTCATGCTAAGCTAAGTTAGCACAGTTTGTGAGTTAGATGTGGTTAGTTAAGTCAGTGGTGACAATTACCAGAACTGATTAATTATAATAACAATAATTCAGAGGGAACATTTCCTTGTGGCTCAGTGCAGAGGTTGCTGTCGATATTGCACGATATTAAAGTCGATAAGGGATACTTGAAAAGTCATATAAATGTGCCAAAAAATCGTAAACTACACCGATTTAAAATAGCTCTACACACAAAATTGAGCGAGCGGACCATGGACTAAATTGTGATGAGCATCGCCTTTTGCTTTGCAAGCATGCCCAAATATGACTGGGGAGCATATCAACCTTCTTGTGGGGTACCGTTACCTTAACTTGCCATTCATTAATGTTCATTTAAAGTATACATATACATAAGACCTTGAGAAGGACCCCCCATCTTTTCCAAAGCAATGGGAACACCCAGCTCCCCACACAGTGTGTGAAAATTGATAAGCAACTTTTGACATAAGCCTTTCGACACTCCTACAACTACCGGTAACAAAAATCATCCCAACAATCAGTAATACATAACTGGCAACAGCCATTTTGTTCAGTCTAAATTCAAGGAAGAATTATTATTTACACGCGAACCGGGCCATTTCGCTACAAGTATTCATATTCGTGACTGGTTCTGGAGACTTAATTTTAGGCTGAATATACACGTTCGTACTCGTGTGTACATAAATGTGCACCCAGCCCATAGTCTGATTACCGGCGCACAGTTTGTGCATACGGAATATGACGCGTCTGGTTGACTCATCAGTGGATATTTAGCCACACATTGTACGTATAAAATGCAACGCAACAACTCTACAAGCACGCAAACCAAGATAAAATAAGATAATAATTACGTCATAATGACGCCATCGAGTGGTTTATTATTAAATTGTGATTAATTTTATATTATGTTAATTTTTTTAAAAATCCATATAAAAATATCCGTGGCCTCCAGCAACATTCTGTTTGCAGCAAGTGGCAGAGTAAAATTTGGTCTTTAATTCATCTTGTGTGGGTCAAGTCACACCACCCTTCCTTCGGGGCGAAACTGGAAGAGGCTTATTGTTTTAAAGTGGTAACAGAGTTTCAACTTGTTTTCAATGGTGTTAGTCTGTTGGGGTATAGTATTCTTCAAAACACAGTGTACCAAATGTACCACAGTTTTAAAAAAATTTGGTTATAAATGTAAAATGCAGTCAAGACTTGTGGATTCAAAATGACAACCCCAATCACGCATGTTCGAAGGATTACTCTGGAAAATACAACTGATTCGTTTAATCTCAGAAGGCAAGAAAGATTATAAACCTGATCGAAATTTCTGCATGTACCGGTATTTCTTTCTCTTTAAAAGTGATAAAGAAAACTATTCCGCCAAAAACCCAGTAAATTGAAACTTGCGAACAACATATGTCACATGGTCATTAGGTTTCTCAAGAAAAGTGAACAGCAATCCGTAAAACACATGGAACAGTTGCACATTGCTTTTTAAATTGTCCATGGTTCCAAGACCCTCATACTGTACATGTACATGTATTGCTTTTAGCTGATATGGATTAATTCAGACTACGCGGTGCATATGTGTTTTAAAGTAAAGTGCTGTGATGAGGTGGTTACAACATGCTTTCAGGTATGCTAGTAGATTATTTTTTATGATGTACATGAAGCTACCTGTTCTTGATGAATCGGAGGGAGAAATGGGCCAAAATCATGGTGCTAAAGCAAGTGGAGACATGACATGCCATGACTGTGCCATGTAAAACATGCCACTTAACTCAAGACAGATGGCAAAATTAAAAATGGTATATATTTTTCTTTCATATGCATTAATAACAATGGTATATATTTTTCTTTCATATGCATTAATATCAAGTTCTTTACTGCTACCCTCAAGTTGTAGAAGAATATTTGTGTGTACGTGTAGCTCTGAGTGTCTAAGGGAATCACCTTAGCTGACGTTGCACTTTGAAACCATCATGTGCGAAAGTGAACTCCTGTATGCTATGTGTCATCTGCATAATTTCTGTCAATCATCACTCGCATGATGTGAATAATGCATACCCTACCATTATTACCATAGTCTGAATGTTGCTGCTCCAGATCAAACATGTCAAACGAAATCCAAGACTTTCCTACGATGAAGCTGTTCATCTAGACATTGTACTCTGTAACACTGTTGGTTTGTCATCTCAAAATAAACTACAAGGTCTTCGAACCAAGACTAGTGTATTTGGGATTGGGCGTGACATTTTCACATGTATCTGTACATAATCTAACATCAGTCCAAACTTTATCAAGCTGAGTATTG